>NC_086445.1:325414275-326071775 GCF_028390025.1 Pseudophryne corroboree | reverse complement strand
ATATATACATACTATATCTATGTGTGTACAGTGTGTGTGTATATATATATATATCACCCACAGGCAACTTGCAGCCATGACTATAAATTGATGTGCATTTACTATAGAAAATTCAACTTGAACAAACCATATACACACACTCATACACTCACATTAATACAATTACATACTGTACATACACACTCGTCATAAACACTCAGCTGCACCTCCACTGGACACACTTCTCTCTACCTTCTACATCATTATAATCTAGCCGGATGCCGCCACTCCGGAGCGCAGTCCACTTGATTACCCGCTATCAGCTGCAGCTGCCGCTGCTACAGATGACCTGCGGCTCCCCCCAGCTCAGTCATTTCCTGTGCACTGGATAGCACAGAGAGCTCTCGTGCGCAGAGCTCTGGCTGAGGAGCTGTCTGGCGGCAGCTCCAATCATGGCTGCGGCAAACGCTGTCTCCATCTCCCCCAAAGAAATATCTCAGACCATCAGGGGGGGTTTCTGTGCACTCAGAAACCCCCCCTGTGTGCGCTACTGATAGCAGCTGCACTCCCTGCACCTATGGTAGCCATGCCCTTCTATATAATGCATGTAACAGTGGCAGGGAAGGTGAGCCCGTCTCAGCTCTAGCTCAATTGCAGCTGCACTTTCTGCACCCATGGTAGCTATGTCCTTGTACATAAAACATGTAACAGTGACAGGGAAGGAGGGCCCCTCTCGGCTCTAGGCCCAATTGCAGCTGCACTCCCTGCACGTATGGTAGCTATGCACTTGCCCTTGGACTCTCTAATCCTCAGCATCTTTAGCCCTGCTTCTTGCAAATACGCTTCTGGACACAGGCTTATCTCACCAACACCTCTCGGAAATAGATGATGGGTAATATTCTTACAATGAACAATGGCTGTTTCACCTGCAATATGCAAAATAACTTGTTTGCATTGTCCTACTAGAAGTATAGTAGTCTATTGTGTGACATATTTAAATACGCAAAACTGTATTTTGTGTTTGATGACAAATATTGTGGTGTCACTGATGCTCTGAGCTACTGTACATTTGATTAATTAGACTTTGTTGTTGGCTCTGCATAAATGCAAACATGATAGCATGTGAATCCTGCATACAGGTGAAACTCAGAAAATTTGAATATTGTGCAAAAGTTCATTTATTTCAGTAATTCAACTTAAAAGGTGAAACTAATATATAGACTCATTACATGCAAAGTGAGATATTAGAAGCCTTTATTTGTTATAATTTTGATGATTGTGGCTTACAGTTTAAGAAAACCCCAAATCCAAAATCTCCAAAAATTTGAATATGAAATAAAATCAATAAAAAAAGGATTGTAAATACAGAAATGTCAGCCCTCTGAAAAATATAATCATGCATATGTACTCAGTACTTGCCCCTTTTGAATGAATTACTGTCTCAATGCGGCGTGGCATGGATTCTATCAGCCTGTGGCACTGCTGAGGTGTTATGGAAGACCAGGATGCTTCAATAGCGGCCTTAAGCTCTTCTGCATTGTTCGGTCTCATGTCTCTCATCTTTCTCACTCAACCTCTGTCTGGGAGATCATCAATGGCGATGAATCCTGGATCTGCAGTTTCAACCCCAATACCAAACAACAGTCAACACAGTGGACCCCAGTTGGAGGTGCACTGTCACAGATTTGCCGACGTGAGCGCAGCATGGCCAAGCAGATAGTGGCTGTTTTTTTTTTTACCAAGATTGGTCATGCAGCTACTGTACAACTTGTGCAGCATTGCACCCAGGGTTGGACTGGCCCACAGGGGGCCCCACTGCCAGAGGGCCCACCACCTTCTCTAGGGATGAGTATCCAGACTGTACACTTATGCATTATGCATATGTTATCTAACTGCACAGGACTATGGTGTATTTTCTACCTTGCATTGCTGTTATGAATCTAGTACAATATCATGCGTGCACTAGACATATTTACTTTGTATACTTATCAAGATGCTCAGTCCATGCATTTCCTAATGGTTAGCCAAGCCTCTGTGGCAGCCGTCCACACTCCTAAACATGGGCCCCTACCATTGCATTCCCCCGGTGGGACCTTCATGCCCCAGTCCGACACTGATTTCACCGTCACTAGGGACTGGTACACCAACCAATGCCTGTCTCAAGTGCTGTAAGCTATTTCCATGTGCTGTACAAGAACTTGCACTCATGATGCCCTTCTCCAACCATGACAGTGCATCTGCCCACTATTTCAGGAAAGTGGTGGACTTTCTGGCTCATGAACGCATCCAGGAGCTTGGTCATCCCTTGTACAGTCCAGACCTGGCTCCCTGCAACTCCTTTGTGTTCCCACACACAAAGCACAAGATGCACCGTGGGATTTGTTTTGAGTCACCGGAAGTTGCAGTGGAGACCTTCATCCAGCAAGTAGAAGATATCCTGCTTGAGACTGGAACAGCTGCTTCACCAAGTGGTTTGCAACTTTGTGTAGAGTCCTCTGGTGAATACTTTGAAAAAAATTATGTTCACTTTGTTTGTAAATATAATACTTTTTGTGCATCCGCAAACTTACTACACACCCCTCGTAATAAGAAATAAAAGAAAATGAAATATATTTTTAGTTCATTGAAACCATTTTAGCTGTGCAGTCAGTTCCCATGAGACAGAGGGGTTTATTCAGAGTTGTTAGCAACCAAAAAAGTGCAGTGCAGATAGGGCAGATGTAACACGTGTAGAGAGAGATTAGATTTGGGTGGGGTGTGTTCACTGAAATCTAAATTGCAGTGTAAAAATAAAGCATCCAGTATTTACCATGCACAGAAACAAAATAACCCACTCAAATCTACCCACATATCTATCCACCTGCAGAGCAACATGGGCCCTCATTCCGAGTTGTTCGCTCGGTATTTTTCATCGCATCGCAGTGAAAATCCGCTTAGTACGCATGCGCAATGTTCGCACTGCGACTGCGCCAAGTAACTTTACTATGAAGAAAGTAATTTTACTCACGGCTTTTTCATCGCTCCGGCGATCGTAATGTGATTGACAGGAAATGGGTGTTACTGGGCGGAAACACGGCGTTTCAGGGGCGTGTGGCTGAAAACGCTACCGTTTCCGGAAAAAACGCAGGAGTGGCCGGGGAAACGGTGGGAGTGCCTGGGCGAACGCTGGGTGTGTTTGTGACGTCAACCAGGAACGACAAGCACTGAAATGATCGCACAGGCAGAGTAAGTCTGAAGCTACTCTGAAACTGCTAAGTAGTTAGTAATCGCAATATTGCGAATACATCGGTCGCAATTTTAAGAAGCTAAGATTCACTCCCAGTAGGCGGCGGCTTAGCGTGTGTAACTCTGCTAAATTCGCCTTGCGACCGATCAACTCGGAATGAGGGCCATGGTTTTTCCCAGTTGCTTACTTTTTTGGGTTGCTAACAACTCATGAATAACTCCCAGAATGTGAATAATAGGTGGCCACCGTCTTTAAAACAGTAACATCAATTCCACACCCACTTGGGTAAAGCTGATCCTAGAGCAGGAGCCCACTGTGGAATATTTAGCTCAAACAATCCCAAACGTTATGGGGGGAATTCAAATGTTTGAAAAGTCAGTTAGGTGTCTAGTTTTTCCTGTCTATTAGATAGGAAAAAACAAACACCCAACTGACTTTTCAAACATTTGAATATACCCCTATATTATACTTGCCTACTCTCCCGGAATGGCCGGTAGGCTCCCGAAAACGGGTGACCGTCTCGGCCGCCCCCGGAAGGAGCAGGCAAGTCTCCCGATTTCTGAGGTCCCCACTGCCCGGCCGCCCACTTAAAGAGTAAAGTGGGTGGTCCGGCAAGTCGATGACATGAATATTGTTGAATTGCGTCATCATAGCCATGCCCCCTGATGTATAATGCCAGTAATAGCGGCATTACACAGTGGGGGGCGTGGCTTAAATGATGCGATCCATCAGCCACGTCCCCACCCCACCGCCACCCCCGCTCCCGTTCCGCCTCTGGCCCGCCTCCCTCTGCTCGTCACATCACTGCCCTGCCCCCTGCTGAGCCGACCTGGCTGCTCTCTCCCAGAGAGAGCAGCCATAAAGTCGGTAAGTATGCCCTATATCTTGTCCTTGTAGAAAGGTTAAAAGCTGTTTGAAACATTTTGTTAAATACTTTTGTAAAAAAAACAAAAAAAACATATAGTTCTATTAGCCATAACCTTACTCTCACATAACCTTAGTTTTAGTCTGGCTTTTATCATATTATCACTAATTCAAGCTACACATAGCTTTCTATTATCACTGAGAGAAAAAAAAGCATTGAATTCATTTATGCTTTTTAATACCTTTCCCAGACTTAAATGGTCAGTTTATTAGACATCAAAGAAATTATATTTGTTACTCAGTTTGCTGCATCAAAATGACTTACTTCTTTTAACTATTTAAAAAAAATATATATTTCATTGAAATTATAGAGCATACAATCCTTAGAAAACCTAAACTAATAAATCCTATTATGAATCCTGTTATGACAGAATTTGTAAAACTTTTTTCTAGAGATGAGCGGGTTCGGTTCCTCGGAATCCGAACCCCCCCGAACTTCAGCCTTTTACACGGGTCCGAGGCAGACTCGGATCTTCCCGCCTTGCTCGGTTAACCGAGCGCGCCCGAACGTCATCATCCCGCTGTCGGATTCTCGCGAGGCTCGGATTCTATCGCGAGACTTGGATTCTATATAAGGAGCCGCGCGTCGCCGCCATTTTCACACGTGCATTGAGATTGATAGGGAGAGGACGTGGCTGGCGTCCTCTCCGTGTAGAATAGATTAGAGAGACACTTGATTTACTACTTGGGGAGCATTAGGAGTACTCAGTACAGTGCAGAGTTTTGCTGATAGTGACTAGTGACCACCAGTTTTATTTATAATCCGTTCTCTGCCTGAAAAAAAACGATACACAGTCACATACCATATCTGTGCTCAGCCTCAGTGTGCTGCATGATAATATCATCTATGTATATCTGACTGTGCTGAGTGCTCACTGCTCACACAGCTGAATTGTGGGGGAGACTGGGGTGCAGTTAATAGCAGGAGTACAGTGCACACTTTTGCTGCCAGTGTGACTGACCAGTGACCACCAGTATATTGTCTGCCTGAAAAAGTTAAACAAACACTCCTGTGGTGTTTTTTTTTTTTATTCTATAAACGCATTCTGCTGACAGTGTCCAGCAGGTCCGTCATTCATTATATTATATAAATATTTACCTGCAGTAGTGTTATATTTTTTTTGTTCATCTCTATCATCTTTATCATCTCTATATTAGCAGACGCAGTACGGTAGTCCACGGCTGTGGCTACCTCTGTGTCGTCAGTGCTCGTCCATAATTGTATACCTACCTGTGGTGGTTTTTTTTTTCTATCTTCTTCATACTAGTAGTTTAGGAGTCTTCTGACAGTGTCCAGCAGGTCCGTCATTATATTATATATACCTGCAGTAGTGATATATATACATTTTTTATATCATTATCATCTCTATACTAGCAGACGCAGTACGGTAGTCCACGGCTGTAGCTACCTCTGTGTCATCAGTGCTCGTCCATAATTGTATACCTACCTGTGGTGGGTTTTTTTTTTCTATCTTCTTCATACTAGTAGTTTAGGAGTCTGCTGACAGTGTCCAGCAGGTCCGTCATTATATTATATATACCTGCAGTAGTGATATATATATATTTTTTATATCATTATCATCTCTATACTAGCAGACGCAGTATGGTAGTCCACGGCTGTAGCTACCTCTGTGTCGTCAGTGCTCGTCCATAATTGTATACCTACCTGTGGTGGTTTTTTTTTTTCTATCTTCTTCATACTAGTAGTTTAGTAGTCTGCTGACAGTGTCCAGCAGGTCCGTCATTATATTATATATACCTGCAGTAGTGATATATATATATTTTTTATATCATTATCATCTCTATACTAGCAGACGCAGTACGGTAGTCCACGGCTGTAGCTACCTCTGTGTCGTCAGTCACTCGTCATCCATAAGTATACTAGTATCCATCCATCTCCATTGTTTACCTGAGGTGCCTTTTAGTTGTGCCTATTAAAATATGGAGAACAAAAATGTTGAGGTTCCAAAAATAGGGAAAGATCAAGATCCACTTCCACCTCGTGCTGAAGCTGCTGCCACTAGTCATGGCCGAGACGATGAAATTCCATCAACGTCGTCTGCCAAGGCCGATGCCCAATGTCATAGTACAGAGCATGTAAAATCCAAAACACAAAATATCAGTAAAAAAAGGACTCGAAAATCTAAAATAAAATCGTCGGAGGAGAAACGTAAACTTGCCAATATGCCATTTACCACATGGAGTGGCAAGGAACGGCTGAGGCCCTGGCCTATGTTCATGGCTAGTGGCTCAGCTTCACATGAGGATGGAAGCACTCAGCCTCTCGCTAGAAAAATGAAAATACTTAAGCTGGCAAAAGCACAGCAAAGAACTGTGCGTTCTTCGAAATCACAAATCCACAAGGAGAGTCCAATTGTGTCGGTTGCGATGCCTGACCTTCCCAACACTGGACGTGAAGAGCATGCGCCTTCCACCATTTGCACGCCCCCTGCAAGTGCTGGAAGGAGCACCCGCAGTCCAGTTCCTGATAGTCAGATTGAAGATGTCAGTGTTGAAGTACACCAGGATGAGGAGGATATGGGTGTTGCTGGCGCTGGGGAGGAAATTGACAAGGAGGATTCTGATGGTGAGGTGGTTTGTTTAAGTCAGGCACCCGAGGAGACACCTGTTGTCCGTGGGAGGAATATGGCCATTGACATGCCTGGTGAAAATACCAAAAAAATCAGCTCTTCGTGTGGAAGTATTTCAACAGAAATGCGGACAACATTTGTCAAGCCGTGTGTTGCCTTTGTCAAGCTGTAATAAGTAGGGGTAAGGACGTTAACCACCTCGGAACATCCTCCCTTATACGTCACCTGCAGCGCATTCATCATAAGTCAGTGACAAGTTCAAAACCTTTGGGAGACAGCGGAAGCAGTCCACTGACCAGTAAATCCCTTCCTCTTGTAACCAAGCTCACGCAAACCACCCCACCAACTCCCTCAGTGTCAATTTCCTCCTTCCCCAGGAATGCCAATAGTCCTGCAGGCCATGTCACTGGCAATTCTGACGAGTCCTCTCCTGCCTGGGATTCCTCCGATGCATCCTTGCGTGTAACGCCTACTGCTGCTGGCGCTGCTGTTGTTGCTGCTGGGAGTCGATGGTCATCCCAGAGGGGAAGTCGTAAGACGACTTTTACTACTTCCACCAAGCAATTGACTGTCCAACAGTCCTTTGCGAGGAAGATGAAATATCACAGCAGTCATCCTGCTGCAAAGCGGATAACTGAGGCCTTGGCATCCTGGGCGGTGAGAAACGTGGTTCCGGTATCCATCATCACTGCAGAGCCAACTATAGACTTGATTGAGGTACTGTGTCCCCGGTACCAAATACCATCTAGGTTCCATTTCTCTAGGCAGGCGATACCGAAAATGTACACAGACCTCAGAAAAAGACTCACCAGTGTCCTAAAAAATGCAGTTGTACCCAATGTCCACTTAACCACGGACATGTGGACAAGTGGAGCAGGGCAGAATCAGGACTATAAGACTGTGACAGCCCACTGGGTAGATGTATTGACTCCCGCCGCAAGAACAGCAGCGGCGGCACCAGTAGCAGCATCTCGCAAACGCCAACTCTTTCCTAGGCAGGCTACGCTTTGTATCACCGCTTTCCAGAATACGCACACAGCTGAAAACCTCTTACGGCAACTGAGGAAGATCATCGCGGAATGGCTTACCCCAATTGGACTCTCCTGTGGATTTGTGGCATCGGACAACGCCAGCAATATTGTGTGTGCATTAAATATGGGCAAATTCCAGCACGTCCTATGTTTTGCACATACCTTGAATTTGGTGGTGCAGAATTATTTAAAAAACGACAGGGGCGTGCAAGAGATGCTGTCGGTGGCCAGAAGAATTGCTGGACACTTTCGGCGTACAGGCACCATGTACAGAAGACTGGAGCAACACCAAAAACGCCTGAACCTGCCCTGCCATCATCTGAAGCAAGAAGTGGTAACGAGGTGGAATTCAACCCTCTATATGCTTCAGAGGTTGGAGGAGCAGCAAAAGGCCATTCAAGCCTATACAACTGACCACGATATAGGAGGTGGAATGCACCTGTCTCAAGCGCAGTGGAGAATGATTTCAACGTTGTGCAAGGTTCTGCAACCTTTTGAACTTGCCACACGTGAAGTCAGTTCAGACACTGCCAGCCTGAGTCAGGTCATTCCCCTCATCAGGCTTTTGCAGAAGAAGCTGGAGACATTGAAGGAGGAGCTAACACTGAGCGATTCTGCTAGGCATGTGGGACTTGTGGATGGAGCCCTTAATTCGCTTAACAAGGATTCACGGGTGGTCAATCTGTTGAAATCAGACACTACATTTTGGCCACCGTGCTCGATCCTAGATTTAAAACCTACCTTGGATCTCTCTTTCCGGCAGACACAAGTCTGCAGGGGTTCAAAGAACTGCTGGTGAGAAAATTGTCAAGTCAAGCGGAACACGACCTGTCAACATCTCCTCCTTCACATTCTCCCGCAACTGGGGGTGCGAGGAAAAGGCTCAGAATTCCGAGCCCACCCGCTGGCGGTGATGCAGGGCAGTCTGGAGCGACTGCTGATGCTGACATCTGGTCTGGACTGAAGGACCTGCCAACGATTACGGACATGTCGTCTACTGTCACTGCATATGATTCTCTCACCATTGAAAGAATGGTGGAGGATTATATGAGTGACCGCATCCAAGTAGGCACGTCAGACAGTCCGTACGTATACTGGCAGGAAAAAGAGGCAATTTGGAGGCCCTTGCACAAACTGGCTTTATTCTACCTAAATTGCTCTCCCACAAGTGTGTACTCCGAAAGAGTGTTTAGTGCCGCCGCTCACCTTGTCAGCAATCGGCGTACGAGGTTACTTCCAGAAAATGTGGAGAAGATGATGTTCATTAAAATGAATTATAATCAATTCCTCCATGGAGACATTCACCAGCAGCAATTGCCTCCACAAAGTACACAGGGAGCTGTGATGGTGGATTCCAGTGGGGACGAATTGATAATCTGTGAGGAGGGGGATGTACACGGTGATGAATCGGAGGATGATGATGAGGTGGACATCTTGCCTCTGTAGAGCCAGTTTGTGCAAGGAGAGATTAATTGCTTCTTTTTTGGTGGGGGTCCAAACCAACCCGTCATTTCAGTCACAGTCGTGTGGCAGACCCTGTCACTGAAATGATGGGTTGGTTAAAGTGTGCATGTCCTGTTTATACAACATAAGGGTGGGTGGGAGGGCCCAAGGACAATTCCATCTTGCACCTCTTTTTTCTTTCATTTTTCTTTGCGTCATGTGCTGTTTGGGGAGTGTTTTTTGGAAGGGCCATCCTGCGTGACACTGCAGTGCCACTCCTAGATGGGCCAGGTGTTTGTGTCGGCCACTAGGGTCGCTTATCTTAGTCACACAGCTACCTCATTGCGCCTCTTTTTTTTCTTCTTTGCGTCATGTGCTGTTTGGGGAGTATTTTTTGGAAGGGCCATCCTGCGTGACAATGCAGTGCCACTCCTAGATGGGCCAGGTGTTTGTGTCGGCCACTAGGGTCACTTATCTTAGTCACACAGCTACCTCATTGCGCCTCTTTTTTTTCTTCTTTGCGTCATGTGCTGTTTGGGGAGTATTTTTTGGAAGGGCCATCCTGCGTGACACTACAGTGCCACTCCTAGATGGGCCAGGTGTTTGTGTCGGCCACTAGGGTCACTTATCTTAGTCACACAGCTACCTCATTGCGCCTCTTTTTTTTCTTCTTTGCGTCATGTGCTGTTTGGGGAGTATTTTTTGGAAGGGCCATCCTGCGTGACACTGCAGTGCCACTCCTAGATGGGCCAGGTGTTTGTGTCGGCCACTAGGGTCGCTTAGCTTACTCACACAGCTACCTCATTGCGCCTCTTTTTTTCTTTGCGTCATGTGCTGTTTGGGGAGTGTTTTTTGGAAGGGCCATCCTGCGTGACACTGCAGTGCCACTCCTAGATGGGCCAGGTGTTTGTGTCGGCCACTTGGGTCGCTGAGCTTAGTCATCCAGAGACCTCGGTGCAAATTTTAGGACTAAAAATAATATTGTGAGGTGTGAGGTGTTCAGAACAGACTGAAAATGAGTGGAAATTATGGTTATTGAGGTTAATAATACTTTGGGATCAAAATGACCCCCAAATTCTATGATTTAAGCTGTTTTTTAGGGTTTTTTGAAAAAAACACCCGAATCCAAAACACACCCGAATCCGACAAAAAAAATTCGGTGAGGTTTTGCCAAAACGCGTTCGAACCCAAAACACGGCCACGGAACCGAACCCAAAACCAAAACACAAAACCCGAAAAATTTCCGGTGCACATCTCTACTTTTTTCACAGTCAAGTTATTGATAATGGTTTTTAATAAAGGCAAAATGCACATATTGTTTTTAGTTGCAGCCATCTACAGTATGTCATTTTGTTCTTCAAAAAAGAAAAATACTTTGTTAGGAAACTGCAATAGTCCTTTTTCTGAATAGTTACTCATTTAACTTAAGTTTACAGACATTTGTTAATCAGTACATCCTACTTGTTTTCAGGGAGGAAGATAATTATGTATTGAGTTGGTCTGTAAGTGTACACTATATGATACAATACAGTCAGTAATTAAATTAATGACCCCAGGGCTGTGAGGCAGTGGAACTATCCACTGCAACAACCATGTCTTGCTGTGTAAATATATGTTGTCTGCTATATCCTGCTATGAAAAGCCAACACATAACCGATCACTGTGAACAGGTGTCAGTGCAAGTGGTAGAACTGGTAGTACAACTGTTTTTATCCATATTTACTTATATTTATGTGCATGTCAAATATATGTCATTTATTACAGGAAGTTTCTGTGAGCATGCCTTTGTTTTTGCATTTTTACTTTCCTGCCATATAAATTTTCAAGGATGATTAAAGTGCCTGGTCCAGACTACGGTTAATGCTTCAAATATGAGGAACAGCAATTTCCAGCTCTGTACAAGCACTTACAGGGCTACCTTTGCAGGGCTGTGTGAATGGTTGATTTTATAAAAACAGGGAAGTATTTATAATGTTCACTTCAGAAACGGGGGTAAGGCTGAGTACGAAATTGGCAATCCGGATCCTGACAGTAGACTCACAGTATGATTCCGACAGACAGAATCTCAACACATCCCCGGAAGTATTTTTACCATACTCCTAATCCTAACCCAAACATAACCTTCCTACAGCCTAACTCTACAGGGCCCTACACACTGGGTGATATTAACAACCAACAATATTATTGTTGGTCGATTTTTTTACCAACGATTCTTGCATACACACTGGACGACATCTATCGCTGTTTTGGATGTTATGACAGTACATTACATCTATATCGTCAAAATTTGCTTGCATGTATAGACTAGGATAGACCAAAGATGAACAACTGTGGGGACGCGCATCGTTCATCATTGGTACATCTACACTGGACAATATGAACGATTTATCGTTCATTTTTGAACGATATCGTTCATATCTACCATCGATGTCGCCAAGTGTGTAGGACCCTTAAGATCCATCCTCTGCAACCTAACCCTAACCGTCCCCTCTCCTGTACCTAAACCCTAACCTCCCGCACCCACACAGCCTTAAGCTAACACCGTCCACGTCCACAGCATAAGCCTCCCCCTAGTGCCTAACCCTGACTCCAACCCTGCTACTTACCTCCAGGATGTAGCAGGATTCTGACAGTTGGGATTCTCTTCAGCTGCCAGTGCCAGAAAGGAGCTCCCCAGACCTTGTACATGCCCCTATTGCTGGGCATGTGAATGGGTCCTGCACAAAGGGCAGCCAGGGGCAGTTGTAAGCCACTTGAAGGGAGCACGAGTCCTATCCTAACAGGAACTGTCCCATGTTTCTAGTGGCCCAATCCACCCCTTCTGCAGGCTGATAAAAGTTATATCTTCGCGGTGGTACACATATAAACTTCAGGCTTGACGTACCTGGAGCCTACCAATGCAAAAACAGTTTTGTCACACAAACACATACTGTGCACTCCCCGCCGCATATACACTTACACAGCAACACGCAGGTACACAACATGGGTTGGGGAATTCCTCAGCCGCCACTACATACTTACCAATCAAGCTGCAGAAAGATAAAAAGGATGTATGTAATTACAGCGAGAGTGAACTATGACATTTCCTGTCAGGATCTGTGTATTGTTTGGGCTCAGGACTGGGATCACTAGACAAGACTTGTTGAGGCTGGAATAAATGAAGTTAGGTGGTCTTATGATGCTCTTCTTCATACAAAATATCACAAGTGCTAATCTAGAGTATCAGAACAGTACAGAAGTGACTGTGGACACTGGTGAGATATGACACCCTGCTGGTGGTGGATGGTATTCACACACAGGTATAGGTTGTGCTCTCTGTAGACTGTGAATGAATGCACACAGATGATGATTGTGCACTCTGCAGGTAGTAAATGAAATAAACGCAGGTACTGGATATGGGAATGATAGCAGACTGGAATTGCACAGGACAGCTTTCTAAACTGACAATGATATGTAATGTGGAAGCTGCACAGGAGAGCAGTGGTAATTGCACAGGCTTTACTAGATGAAGATGATGAACAGTTTGGAATTGCATACAGACACAAGCTAGGATTGCAGACATAGGGATTGCATACAGTTACAAGCTAGGAGAAGATGAAGCAGGGATCAGGAACTGATGTACTTAGAACTTGAGTGTGCACCATGGAATGTGCATCAGACAGCAAATACAGCAATCCAAACAGGACTCAGGAAGCGGAGGTCCTGATAATGGAACCAGGGCCGGCCCAAGCCTCATTTTTTTTGTAAGCAAATATATATTTTGGTGTCCCTTAGTGGAATATATAGGGGCGTGGCTTAATGGGGAAGGGGTACGGCCACAGAGTGGTACCAATTCACATTACACCGCAAAGCTATGTCCTTCAGTCACATTACACTAAACATTAGTACCACTTATGCACATAATGTCATGTTTGAGCCCCTTACACACATTACACCACAGTAGTGCAGAGCCCCTTACATACATTATGACATTATACCAGGTAGAGCACCTTATACAACACAGAATTAGTCACATTACACCGCACATTAGTGCCTTTTATTCCCATTACAACAAACAGTAGTGTCTGTTAGTCACATTACACCTCACAGTAGCCAGGGCCAGAAACAGAAATCTTGGGGCCCGGTACAGTGATATCTCTGGGGCCCACTCAGATAGATAGATATATATATATATATATATATATATAAATATATATATATAGCAGACCAGGAGACCGGCACTCCATATAGACTAATCACAGTGCCTGGGTGCCTGGGTG
The DNA here is from genome assembly GCF_028390025.1 of Pseudophryne corroboree. Classification (NCBI taxonomy): domain Eukaryota; kingdom Metazoa; phylum Chordata; class Amphibia; order Anura; family Myobatrachidae; genus Pseudophryne; species Pseudophryne corroboree. The sequence goes on along the minus strand of NC_086445.1, from coordinate 326,058,322 downwards.
CCATATGACAATCTTGAATACAGTCAGGAGAAGGGGAGCAGCAGCACTCACAGTACTTCAATTATACAATTAGATCAGCTCACCATCCCCATCAATAACAGGGACGATCCAATGTAGTGCAGCATGTCTACATGCTGCACTACATTGGATCATCCCTGTTATTGATGGGGATGGCGAGCTGATCTAATTGATTAATTGAAGCCCTGTGAGTGCCGTTGCTCCCCCTCTCCTGCCTATATATATATATATATATATATATATATATAAATTAATTAAAGGGCAAAGAAGTTTGCTGTGCTATATAAGAAACTGTTAATAGAGAGGCTCGCCTGCACTGCACTCCCCAGTATCCAGACCCAAACACCGCACAGCAGGTACCATGCAGCCCTCACAAAAGCCGGTAACACACAAAAGAAAAAACTCACTCATTTCCTCTGTAGGATCCCACAGACTCACACTCACAGACTTCCTCAGTGGACTCCCCCTCAGATTCCCCCCTCAGGACTCTTGCCCATTCTGCATGCTCCTGCCTCTCCGTAGGCTGCATGCCATAGCTACCAGTTCGTGGTCAGTAGGGCTGACATTTGGCAGTCACTCTAGGACAGCAGAAATGGAGATGGGGGCATCTAGTGGCCCCTGGCAGTACAGCACTCTGCAGTTAGAGCAGCTCTCTGCACCTGGCCGGCCCTTAAATAGCCATCCTCTGTACAGAACTTAAAATTGAGTATCTGCCAGCCAGCACTGATGGGAGGGGGAGGGGGGGCGGTTCTGGGTAAACCCCCATGTGTGCAACAGCAACTCCTCTCCACAGAGCGACTGTGTCATCTATGAAGGAAGGTAAGCGATAAGGTGAGGGCTGGATCCGGCTAGAAGGTAGTTCTAAGGATCAGGTTCCACCTCAGGGGAGAGCATACATCAGCTGTCCTCAGCCCAGAAACAGCTCATTGCCTGGTTCTATCCCCTCTCACAGACAGTGGGGCTAATTCAGGTAGGATTGCAAATAGTGATACAACTGGTATTTTTATGATCGCAACACGGGCGCATGCAGAGGCGTTCGAGGAGCAGGAGGGCAGCAATGCTCCGTTTCCTAGGCGGAGACATATCATTGCAGGGCACGGCTTAAAAACAGGGCGATGAAAGTTAAACTGGGGGCGTGGCATGGGCATGATTGGGGCGGCTATGTGGCATTACATGCAGCCGATGCAATCACAAAAATGGCAGCGAGCCTCCTGCGGGCGCAGCCAGGCTGTGCTGGAAGGAGGCTACTCTATCAATTATGCTGAAATTGGGTGCAACTGCAATTTCAGCATGCTCGGGGGGAGGGGGGGGGCAGGGAGGTGACAGTTAGCATGCTGGGGGGGGGGGGGGGCCTTGCCCTGCCATGGGTGGCCCCCAGTATGTGATCAAAAGGATTGTAAATTCTGCTACTTAGCAGAATTTGCAATCCTTACTGAATCAGGTCCTGTATCTCCTCTCTAGCTTACATGGAGGAAGCAGGCTTTGGTTATATGGGGTAGCGCTTCCTGCTGTTGTCAGCTGCAGGTGTCTCCGGTGCTGATGGTATGGGTTAAGTTAACAGTTACCTCAGACACCCAATGCAGTGGCGGCCATTTCAGTGTCAGCGCTGATTCCCAATTAATGTAGCAGTGCCGACAGAGTGAGTGACAGTACTGTAGCAGCACCCTCATCACTCTGGCGCTCTATGCAGCTGTGTACCTTAAGTATGCATTGGGCCGGCCCTGACTGGAACTAGGAACTGTAAAGATACAAGTCATACTAGAAATGAGCAGATGCAAGGGAGGGGTTTAAATAAGGTGCATTGATCAGTCATTTGGTCAGGTGAAAATTAGCCCCTCTGTGGGAGAAACTGGAGTCAGCTGATCAATCCAACATAGCGACACTCATGCAGTGCCAAATCAGCAGTATTTAACGAGACTCAATATGTTTATGGTTAATGTAGCAGTCAGTGGGAGCGCCCAAGGAAGTGAAGCAACAGTGTCGGGTTCCGTAAGAGAGAGTCAGAGTCTGTGCATAACACTTCTCACTGGTGACAGCGATGTCACTCAGAGAGACTCCAGAGACTTCTGACACATGTACAGTCTCCAAACAATTATGTTATTCCCTATAGCTATTCATCCCATACCACCTCATGATTAAAACAGACTCCTTGAATCATCCAATTGCAGCATTGCAACATTATTCACAACCAAATATGTGTAATCGTATAAGGGAGACGCATCAAACCTTCTAAAGAGTAGGCAATGTTTTCCATAGCAACCAATCAGCTCACCGTATGGGAGAAAGGAAAAAGACACATAGCAATGCACATGTCACTTACACAGGAAAAAAAGCTAGGAGATCCCATAAAGTAACATAGTAAAGCAAACAGGTAATGCTAAGGATAAGCTATACCTGTATAATAAAATCATGTGCTTATACATATAATAGTGGGAGATGTATCAAGCCTGAGGGGGCAAGGCAATTGTTTTGCGCACCCTATCTCCCATCTAAAGTGATGGGAGATTGTCGAGCGATAGTCAATTGTTTTTTTTTTTAACGCACTGATTGCTCCCAGACCGACCAGGTTAAGCCGTTAAAACTGACTGAAGTGCTGGGTGCGATGCGAAAGGTACCATTTGGATGCCCAAATGGGTCACTATTCGCTCATTTCAGCTTGTCACCTCCAGGGGGCTCGAGCTGAAATGGCTCGCCGCTCCCGTGAAGTGCAACAATTGAATTGCTCCATTGGGCACTATCTAGTGGTGGCCGCTGGGAAAAACAATTGAATTAGAGAGAGATAAAGTGGAGAAGTTGGCCAATGTAACCAGTCAGCTTCTGTCATTTATCTAGTACAATTTGAAATGACAGTTAGAAACTGAGGGTTGCTTTGGGAAATTACTCCACTTTATCTCTCTTCAAGGCTTGATACATCATGACCATAGACAGATGAGGAAAGACAGATGGAGTAAGCGTAAAAGAGAAAAGGAGAAAAAGAGGAGAGAATGCTGACAAGAGAGAGAGAAGGACAGGCAAAGAGAGAGAGAAAATAAACCCTCACAGTAAGTTATAATCCTGGCAGAGGCAACACTAATGGTGGTGACACCCGGTGCGGTGGAAACACAGTGAGCGTAGCAAAGCTGTGTGCCTGGGGGGAAGGGGACATCGCCTAGCGGGAAGTGGCATGGTCTAGTGGTCCAAATCCTTGTTTCATCACTCCAGGCGGGAGATGTGGGCTGTCCCCTGAGACCAGTGTGAGTGCAGTGCCGGCCCCTACGCAGAGACAGGAGACAGGTGCTGCACGTAAAGTCACAGTGCAGCACCCGGCTACTGACACTGAAGAGGAGCTGGCACTTTGTTGTCACCACTCAGTAGGTGACACATTGGTGTGGGCCGCATCCACTTTGTGATGACACTGATTCCTGGTATCTCTAGTGTCCAATCCATTCCTTTACAGTTTTCTACATGTACTGTATTGGTAATATGAATTAGTCACAACAGAGTACTGGTTTTGGTAACATCTGATTCAGTCTAATGTGCAAATGTCTTTTGCATGAATATTTTTCTCTTAAAATGAATGCTAATTAGTTTCCAGTGAAAATGTAATTACAAAAATATGAAGCAATGAATCATAACAATAGCCTTAGCCTTTTGTCAAACATATTTCACATGATAAAAAAAAACAGTTTTCCCCTAAAACATTACTACAACATATAAGAGCGTGGGCCCAAGTGAATCACTACATGCAGCATAATGATTCAGGGGGGACAGGAGAGAGTACACTTGTTTGCAGCCTCTTTCTTTGTGTGAGAGAGAAATTGTTCCAAATTCTTAACATCATTTGTAACTGCATAGAAAAAAAATGTAATTTACAGGAAAGAGCTGGAAGATGCAGTTGACACCCACACAGCTGTTACTTCTCCAGATTCTCTATGCAAATAGTTATGAAATATTTATTTCCTTTAATACATTTAGTAGCGGAATGCGACAAACCCAGCAGATGTCACACCAAAATAGGTTGTTAGTGACTTTATGCATTTGCTGATGGTCACTCTATGCTAGGAGAAACAGGCTTTTCTTAAACTGCAGGATGATTTTGTTAGTTCTTTAACAGCATGAGTTTATATGACTTCCTATAGCAGTTATTATTATTATTATTATTATTATTATTATTATTATTATTACAGGTTGAGTATCCCATATCCAAATATTCCGAAATACGGAATATTCCGAAATACGGACTTTTTTGAATGAGAGTGAGATAGTGAAACCTTTGTTTTTTGATGGTTCAATGTACACAAACTTTGTTTAATACACAAAGTTATTAAAAATATTGTATTAAATTACCTTCAGGCTGTGTGTATAAGGTGTATATGAAACATAAATGAATTGTGTGAATGTACACACACTTTGTTTAATGCACAAAGTTATAAAAAATATTGTCTAAAATTACCTTCAGGCTGGGTGTATAAGGTGTATATGTAACATAAATGCATTCTGTGCTTAGATTTAGGTCCCATCACCATGATATCTCATTATGGTATGCAATTATTCCAAAATACGGAAAAATCCCATATCCAAAATACCTCTGGTCCCAAGCATTTTGGATAAGGGATACTCAACCTGTATTATAATTACTATATAAACTGCAAAGTACCATGGCAAAAATTTACTAAATTGCAATTTAGTAAAACCTACAGTTTTCCAGTTACATAAGAACCCCAGAATTATTAACCGCTTAACTTATATATGGAAAGCAGTCAGCTTCCCGACAGACAGGATCCCAGCGCTCGAAATACCGTTGCTGGAATCCTGTCCGCCGCAGGAACACCATTGTCTAAAGCCCGACAGGACTCGGGATCCCGGCATCTAAATACCGATGCCTGGAATCCCGATTCTTCTTTCAGCGAGATGCGGGGTTAGGTTTGCCCATTAGAGGGGGTTTGGGTTAGGTTCAGGGATGGGATGGGAAGGTTAGGGTTAGGTACCGGAGACGGAGAGTTAGGATTAGCTAGTTAGCGGTGGAGGTTACGGTTAGACACCAAGCGGGGAGGGTTAGGTTTAGGCAGCGGACAAGGGAGGGTTAGGCACCAAGCGGGTAGGGTTAGGGTTAGGCACCAAGCGGGGAGGGTTAGGGTTAGGCACCACCGGGGAGTGTTAGGGTTAGGCACCCACAAGGGAGGGTTAGGGTTAGAGTAGGGAACAGGTTAGGGTTACTGGGCTTACTTGGGAAGCTGTCGGTATTCTGGTGGACGGGATGCCGCTGTCGGTATTCTGACTGCCGGCATCCCGTCCATCGGGAAATCATACTGAACCCTTATAAATATTTATTTCACAAACGTCATCAGAAATTGGCTTTTTTAGTCTATTTAAAAATGTATTTAACTATTTTAGTAACAATAAAAATGATGCCTAGCAAGTGTCTAGCATCACCCTGGGAATATGTCTAGAAGACTCCTGTAATATTATCCCCCAATGTTGTACAATTTTCACATCTGCTTTCTCCCTTCCAACCCTGTGTCCCCTTTGTAGTATTTCCCACATGTGTATATGTCCCCATTATAGCATTACCCAACCCTATTCCCAGTAGCAATAGAACCCCAGTGGCTCTACCCCTTACGCATCCAGTGCAATAGATCCCCCAGTGGAATTGACCCCACCCCAACAACCGAGTCTCTGTAGGTCTTTATTGTAGAAGTAACCCTACCTCAATGGCAATAGATCCCCTCACCCCTCCAGTGGCTATATATCCCACAGCAGCATTACCCTCCAACCCCCAGTGACATTAGATGCCCCCGGCTGTGTTGCCCCCTTCCCCTCATTAAAGTTAACATGTTGTTAAATGGTTAAATGTTACAAACTGTCTTTTATTTGAGTTTTATTGTTCATGACTCATCAGCCACGTACATGTCTGAGTCACCATATTTGTCCAAGCCTGTCACTAAGTTATTGGAGTGTCACAGCTGTACAGCTGCACAGTACTTAGCCCAGAGATTGGGTGGTATTCAGTATGCCGGCTGTTGGGATCCCGGCACTCAGTATACCAGTGCCTGAATCCCGACACCCAGCATACCGACAACTATTCTCCCTCTTGGGGGTCCACGACCCCCTGGAGGGAGATTAAATAGCGTGGCTGCAGAGTGGCGAGCGAAGCGAGCCCGCAAGGGTTTCATTTGTGCTCACCCAGCTGCCGGCATGCTGGTGGTCGGGATCCCAGAGTCGGTATGCTGGGTGCCAGGATCCCGGCCGCCGGCATAGCATACTATACCCCAGAGATTGATACCTTGTCATTTTGACTGCTGTTTATCTTTTATACCTGTATCCTGTTATCTTCAATGAAAACTACAGTACTCTGGTTTGGAATCAATGTGTGGACTAACTTCCTTGCCCACATCCGTTACACACCTACCAACTTGTAGGCATCTGCCAATTTTGAAGAGCATAGCGGACCATGTGACAGAGGGGAGGACGGTGATTGCACAGCATTCTTGGGTACAAAATGTACATAAGATGTGGTGGTGGTGGTGGTGGTGGTGGTGGTGGTGGTGGGGGGGGGGGGGGGCTACCAAACAAACTAAATCAGAGCCCTGGACCTGACCAGCAAGAAGTAATCATCTCTTCAGATGTGCAAAGGATATTTCACCTTCCTGCATTCACATGTCCCTCAACAGTGGAGTCACAGAAGCCATAACTGGTAACTGATGCCATCTACTCTGTCATAAGCAGTGCAGGTACATTTCTGTCGGCTTCCATCATTTAAGTGGAAGTGGTTACTAAGACAGACATACAGTAGTATATATTATAAGCAACTGACATACCACTTTAGGAGTAAGTAGCCTGACCAGATATTCTCCTTATCAATTGCATACAGGCTTTTCTATAATATAGCAAGAGACGACTGAGATTGCAAATAGGATCTTTGGTCCGGTGGAGTAAGCTCTCGCTATATACACAGGTGGAAGTACACCTGGGACTAATGATATTATTGGTGTATGGTGGAAATATAGCGTCTGACCAGTGACGAATCACTGAATTTATAACTGAGCTCACACCTAATGGGAACATTGATACTTGTCATAAATGGACAATATTCTGAGTTTCTACCCTTCCTTTTTTTTGCTATGAGGATTATAAAAGAACAAATTAATAATATTCTTCATCTGCAATCATTTTATTAATGAGGACCAACTGCTTTACTAGAAGATACTACAATACTATTTCAGTCCCTTATTAGTATTACCACCATATTGATTTTATACTACAGCAGTTGTAGATGTTTTTTAGTATCAGGCATCGAGTGAATCACTGATTAATTTGTATTTTATGGAATTAATGATTATTTTCTATTAAAGGCTTTTATATTTTATTAACACTGTTGGAACCATCTAAGTGCTGTTTTTTTCCAAGCGCCATCCTCCTTAAAGCATTTTGAATAATTGATGCTTTATAAACAACACAGAGGTTTATTGTTCCAGACGGCTGCTGTGTATGCAGCTAATATTTTTAGTAAAACAGTCTATTCTTGTTGATATAATAGTGCCATTATCTAATTTGTTTTTTCACTTCAGATGTGCAAAACTGACTTCCTTTTTAAAATGTTGTGGGACAGAAGAGGAGGGCACAACCATGTGGTATGCAACTATGTCAGTGAATGTCCAACTGGTGGTGTTGGCATCTCAAGTGACTATGGTGGACATTTACTAAGCAGTGATAAGAGCGGAGAAGTGAGCCAGTGGAGAAGTGCCCATGGCAACCAATCAGCCCTGAAGTATCTATAATTTGTATACTATAACATTATACAGAGCTGCTGATTGGTTGATGGGGCAACTTCTCCACTGGCTCACTTCTCCACTCTTATCACTGCTTAGTAAATGCCCACCTTAGCCAGATAAGTGGCTAAGGGGTCTAATTACTAAGCCTTAGATGGAGATAAAGTGTACAGAGACAAAGTACCAGCCAATCAGTGTCTAACTGCCATGTCACAGGCTGGGTTTGAAAAATGACAGTTAGAAGCTCATTGGCTGGTATTTTATCTCCATCCACTTTATCTCCATTCACGACTTAGGCAATAGACCCCAAGGTGAAACCAGTGAAAAAGGGCTGTTTTCAATGCTAATTTACAGCCCGCTGCCCCAATTTTTGTACATGGTATGAAAACAAACCACAAAATCTATCCAGTTGCGGTTGGGCTAACTGCTTACAAAAAAAACAACAGTCTTGTAAAAAAAAAACCTCTTGTTATCTTTTTTTATAACAGGCCATTACCCCGGCTCCCACCTCTCTGTTTGACACCCCCCTCATCCTATTAGCAATAATGAGACCAGACGGATAATAATAGTGTTGGATTGGTATTTGTGAGTGCTTATCATCAGCCATCTTTAGATTAATGCTTGAGCAGCCACAAACGATAGTCCTCTTTACAGTTTATCTGTAGTCACACCCTACTCCATATAGGCCACAACTCCACTTGAGAGTGCACGCCCTTATTGTAAAGGGAGGCAGTCAATTTACCACATGTCGGTATCCTGGCGGTCAGGATACCGACAGCGGAATCCCGACACCAGCTGAAATACTGGCGGTCGGAGTTCCGGCTGGCTACCCCTTTAGGGGAATAGAACCCTTCGGTCGCCACCGAGCCCAAAGCGTGGCGAGCGCAGCGAGCCCACAAGGGGACACGCTGTGCTCAAAGCCGGGCTCCAGGTGTCGGTCTCCTGACCGCCAGGATCCCAACCGCCGAGATCTCATTGTAAATACTGGAGATGAGCGCCGGAAATTTTTCGGGTTTTGTGTTTTGGTTTTGGGTTCGGTTCCGCGGCCGTGTTTTGGGTTCGACCGCGTTTTGGCAAAACCTAACCGAATTTTTTTTGTCGGATTCGGGTGTGTTTTGGATTCGGGTGTTTTTTTCCAAAAAACCTAAAAAACAGCTTAAATCATGGAATTTGGGGGTCATTTTGATCCCAAAGTATTATTAACCTCAAAAACCATCATTTCCACTCATTTTCAGTCTATTCTGAATACCTCACACCTCACAATATTATTTTTAGTCCTAAAATTTGCACCGAGGTCGCTGGATGACTAAGCTAAGCGACCCTAGTGGCCGACACAAACACCTGACCCATCTAGGAGTGGCACTGCAGTGTCACGCAGGATGTCTCTTCCAAAAAAACCTCCCCAAACAGCACATGACGCAAAGAAAAAAAGAGGCGCAATGAGGTAGCTGTGTGAGTAAGATAAGCGACCCTAGTGGCCGACACAAACACCGGGCCCATCTAGGAGTGGCACTGCAGTGTCACGCAGGATGTCCCTTCCAAAAAACCCTCCCCAAACAGCACATGACGCAAAGAAAAAAAGAGGCGCAATGAGGTAGCTGTGTGAGTAAGATAAGCGACCCTAGTGGCCGACACAAACACCGGGCCCATCTAGGAGTGGCACTGCAGTGTCACGCAGGATGTCCCTTCCAAAAAACCCTCCCCAAACAGCACATGACGCAAAGAAAAAAAGAGGCGCAATGAGGTAGCTGTGTGAGTAAGATAAGCGACCCTAGTGGCCGACACAAACACCGGGCCCATCTAGGAGTGGCACTGCAGTGTCACGCAGGATGTCCCTTCCAAAAAACCCTCCCCAAACAGCACATGACGCAAAGAAAAAAAGAGGCGCAATGAGGTAGCTGTGTGAGTAAGATAAGCGACCCTAGTGGCCGACACAAACACCGGGCCCATCTAGGAGTGGCACTGCAGTGTCACGCAGGATGTCCCTTCCAAAAAACCCTCCCCAAACAGCACATGACGCAAAGAAAAAAAGAGGCGCAATGAGGTAGCTGTGTGAGTAAGATAAGCGACCCTAGTGGCCGACACAAACACTGGGCCCATCTAGGAGTGGCACTGCAGTGTCACGCAGGATGTCCCTTCCAAAAAACCCTCCCTAAACAGCACATGACGCAAAGAAAAAAAGAGGCGCAATGAGGTAGCTGTGTGAGTAAGATAAGCGACCCTAGTGGCCGACACAAACACCGGGCCCATCTAGGAGTGGCACTGCAGTGTCACGCAGGATGTCCCTTCCAAAAAACCCTCCCCAAACAGCACATGACGCAAAGAAAAAAAGAGGCGCAATGAGGTAGCTGTGTGAGTAAGATAAGCGACCCTAGTGGCCGACACAAACACCGGGCCCATCTAGGAGTGGCACTGCAGTGTCACGCAGGATGTCCCTTCCAAAAAACCCTCCCCAAACAGCACATGACGCAAAGAAAAAAAGAGGCGCAATGAGGTAGCTGTGTGAGTAAGATAAGCGACCCTAGTGGCCGACACAAACACCGGGCCCATCTAGGAGTGTCACTGCAGTGTCACGCAGGATGTCCCTTCCAAAAAAACCTCCCCAAACAGCACATGACGCAAAGAAAAAAAGAGGCGCAATGAGGTAGCTGTGTGAGTAAGATAAGCGACCCTAGTGGCCGACACAAACACCGGGCCCATCTAGGAGTGGCACTGCAGTGTCACGCAGGATGGCCCTTCCAAAAAACACTCCCCAAACAGCACATGACGCAAAGAAAAATTAAAGAAAAAAGAGGTGCAAGATGGAATTGTCCTTGGGCCCTCCCACCCACCCTTACGTTGTATAAACAGGACATGCACACTTTAACCAACCCATCATTTCAGTGACAGGGTCTGCCACACGACTGTGACTGATATGACGGGTTGGTTTGGACCCCCACCAAAAAAGAAGCAATTAATCTCTCCTTGCACAAACTGGCTCTACAGAGGCAAGATGTCCACCTCATCATCATCCTCCGATATATCACCGTGTACATCCCCCTCCTCACAGATTATCAATTCGTCCCCACTGGAATCCACCATCTCAGCTCCCTGTGTACTTTGTGGAGGCAATTGCTGCTGGTCAATGTCTCCGCGGAGGAATTGATTATAATTCATTTTAATGAACATCATCTTCTCCACATTTTCTGGATGTAACCTCGTACGCCGATTGCTGACAAGGTGAGCGGCGGCACTAAACACTCTTTCGGAGTACACACTTGTGGGAGGGCAACTTAGGTAGAATAAAGCCAGTTTGTGCAAGGGCCTCCAAATTGCCTCTTTTTCCTGCCAGTATAAGTACGGACTGTGTGACGTGCCTACTTGGATGCGGTCACTCATATAATCCTCCACCATTCTTTCAATGTTGAGAGAATCATATGCAGTGACAGTAGACGACATGTCCGTAATCGTTGTCAGGTCCTTCAGTCCGGACCAGATGTCAGCATCAGCAGTCGCTCCAGACTGCCCTGCATCACCGCCAGCGGGTGGGCTCGGAATTCTGAGCCTTTTCCTCGCACCCCCAGTTGCGGGAGAATGTGAAGGAGGAGATGTTGACAGGTCGCGTTCCGCTTGACTTGACAATTTTGTCACCAGCAGGTCTTTCAACCCCAGCAGACTTGTGTCTGCCGGAAAGAGAGATCCAAGGTAGGCTTTAAATCTAGGATCGAGCACGGTGGCCAAAATGTAGTGCTCTGATTTCAACAGATTGACCACCCGTGAATCCTTGTTAAGCGAATTAAGGGCTCCATCCACAAGTCCCACATGCCTAGCGGAATCGCTCCGTGTTAGCTCCTCCTTCAATGTCTCCAGCTTCTTCTGCAAAAGCCTGATGAGGGGAATGACCTGACTCAGGCTGGCAGTGTCTGAACTGACTTCACGTGTGGCAAGTTCAAAGGGCATCAGAACCTTGCACAACGTTGAAATCATTCTCCACTGCGCTTGAGACAGGTGCATTCCACCTCCTATATCGTGCTCAATTGTATAGGCTTGAATGGCCTTTTGCTGCTCCTCCAACCTCTGAAGCATATAGAGGGTTGAATTCCACCTCGTTACCACTTCTTGCTTCAGATGATGGCAGGGCAGGTTCAGTAGTTTTTGGTGGTGCTCCAGTCTTCTGTACGTGGTGCCTGTACGCCGAAAGTGTCCCGCAATTCTTCTGGCCACCGACAGCATCTCTTGCACGCCCCTGTCGTTTTTTTAAAAATTCTGCACCACCAAATTCAAGGTATGTGCAAAATATGGGACGTGCTGGAATTTGCCCATATTTAATGCACACACAATATTGCTGGCGTTGTCCGATGCCACAAATCCACAGGAGAGTCCAATTGGGGTAAGCCATTCCGCGATGATCTTCCTCAGTTGCCGTAAGAGGTTTTCAGCTGTGTGCGTATTCTGGAAAGCGGTGATACGAAGCGTAGCCTGCCTAGGAAAGAGTTGGCGTTTGCGAGATGCTGCTACTGGTGCCGCCGCTGCTGTTCTTGCGGCGGGAGTCCATACATCTACCCAGTGGGCTGTCACAGTCATATAGTCCTGACCCTACCCTGCTCCACTTGTCCACATGTCCGTGGTTAAGTGGACATTTGGTACAACTGCATTTTTTAGGACACTGGTGAGTCTTTTTCTGACGTCCGTGTACATTCTCGGTATCGCCTGCCTAGAGAAGTGGAACCTAGATGGTATTTGGTAACGGGGGCACACTGCCTCAATAAATTGTCTAGTTCCCTGTGAACTAACGGCGGATACCGGACGCACGTCTAACACCAACATAGTTGTCAAGGCCTCAGTTATCCGCTTTGCAGCAGGATGACTGCTGTGATATTTCATCTTCCTCGCAAAGAACTGTTGAACAGTCAATTGCTTACTGGAAGTAGTACAAGTGGGCTTACGACTTCCCCTCTGGGATGACCATCGACTCCCAGCAGCAACAACAGCAGCGCCAGCAGCAGTAGGCGTTACACGCAAGGATGCATCGGAGGAATCCCAGGCAGGAGAGGAATCGTCAGAATTGCCAGTGACATGGCCTGCAGGACTATTGGCATTCCTGGGGAAGGAGGAAATTGACACTGAGGGAGTTGGTGGGGTGGTTTGCGTGAGCTTGGTTACAAGAGGAAGGGATTTACTGGTCAGTGGACTGCTTCCGCTGTCGCCCAAAGTTTTTGAACTTGTCACTGACTTATTATGAATGCGCTGCAGGTGACGTATAAGGGAGGATGTTCCGAGGTGGTTAACGTCCTTACCCCTACTTATTACAGCTTGACAAAGGCAACACACGGCTTGACACCTGTTGTCCGCATTTCTGTTGAAATACTTCCACACCGAAGAGCTGATTTTTTTGGTATTTTCACCAGGCATGTCAACGGCCATATTCCTCCCACGGACAACAGGTGTCTCCCCGGGTGCCTGACTTAAACAAACCACCTCACCATCAGAATCCTCCTGGTCAATTTCCTCCCCAGCGCCAGCAACACCCATATCCTCCTCATCCTGGTGTACTTCAACACTGACATCTTCAATCTGACTATCAGGAACTGGACTGCGGGTGCTCCTTCCAGCACTTGCAGGGGGCGTGCAAATGGTGGAAGGCGCATGCTCTTCACGTCCAGTGTTGGGAAGGTCAGGCATCGCAACCGACACAATTGGACTCTCCTTGTGGATTTGGGATTTCGAAGAACGCACAGTTCTTTGCGGTGCTACTGCTTTTGCCAGCTTGAGTCTTTTCATTTTTCTAGCGAGAGGCTGAGTGCTTCCATCCTCATGTGAAGCTGAACCACTAGCCATGAACATAGGCCAGGGCCTCAGCCGTTCCTTGCCACTCCGTGTGGTAAATGGCATATTGGCAAGTTTACGCTTCTCCTCCGACAATTTTATTTTTGGTTTTGGACTCCTTTTTTTACTGATATTTGGTGTTTTGGATTTGACATGCTCTGTACTATGACATTGGGCATCGGCCTTGGCAGACGACGTTGCTGGCATTTCATCGTCTCGGCCATGACTAGTGGCAGCAGCTTCAGCACGAGGTGGAAGTGGATCTTGATCTTTCCCTAATTTTAGAACCTCAACATTTTTGTTCTCCATATTTTAATAGGCACAACTAAAAGGCACCTCAGGTAAACAATGGAGATGGATGGATACTAGTATACAATTATGGATGGACTGCCGAGTGCCGACACAGAGGTAGCTACAGCCGTGGACTACCGTACTGTGTCTGCTGCTAATATAGACTGGATGATAATGAGATGTAGTATGTATAAAGAAGAAAGAAAAAAAAAACCACGGGTAGGTGGTATACAATTATGGATGGACTGCCGAGTGCCGACACAGAGGTAGCTACAGCCGTGGACTACCGTACTGTGTCAGCTGCTAATATAGACTGGATGATAATGAGATGTAGTATGTATAAAGAAGAAAGAAAAAAAAACCACGGGTAGGTGGTATACAATTATGGATGGACTGCCGAGTGCCGACACAGAGGTAGCTACAGCCGTGGACTACCGTACTGTGTCTGCTGCTAATATAGACTGGTTGATAATGAGATGTAGTATGTATAAAGAAGAAAGAAAAAAAAACCACGGGTAGGTGGTATACAATTATGGATGGACTGCCGAGTGCCGACACAGAGGTAGCTACAGCCGTGGACTACCGTACTGTGTCTGCTGCTAATATAGACTGGTTGATAATGAGATGTAGTATGTATAAAGAAGAAAGAAAAAAAAAACACGGGTAGGTGGTATACAATTATGGATGGACTGCCGAGTGCCGACACAGAGGTAGCTACAGCCGTGGACTACCGTACTGTGTCTGCTGCTAATATAGACTGGTTGATAATGAGATGTAGTATGTATAAAGAAGAAAGAAAAAAAAAACCACGGGTAGGTGGTATACAATTATGGATGGACTGCCGAGTGCCGACACAGAGGTAGCTACAGCCGTGGACTACCGTACTGTGTCTGCTGCTAATATATACTGGTTGATAATGAGATGTAGTATGTATAAAGAAGAAAGAAAAAAAAAACCACGGGTAGGTGGTATACAATTATGGATGGACTGCCGAGTGCCGACACAGAGGTAGCTACAGCCGTGGACTACCGTACTGTGTCTGCTGCTAATATAGACTGGATGATAATGAGATGTAGTATGTATAAAGAAGAAAGAAAAAAAAAACCACGGGTAGGTGGTGGTATACAATTATGGATGGACTGCCGAGTGCCGACACAGAGATAGCTACAGCCGTGGACTACCGTACTGTACTGTGTCTGCTGCTAATATAGACTGGATGATAATGAGATGTAGTATGTATAAAGAAGAAAGAAAAAAAAACCACAGGTAGGTGGTATACAATTATGGATGGACTGCCGAGTGCCGACACAGAGGTAGCTACAGCCGTGGACTACCGTACTGTGTCTGCTGCTAATATAGACTGGATGATAATGAGATGTAGTATGTATAAAGAAGAAAGAAAAAAAAACCACGGGTAGGTGGTGGTATACAATTATGGATGGACTGCCGAGTGCCGACACAGAGATAGCTACAGCAGTGGACTACCGTACTGTACTGTGTCTGCTGCTAATATAGACTGGATGATAATGAGATGTAGTATGTATAAAGAAGAAAGAAAAAAAAACCACGGGTAGGTGGTATACAATTATGGATGGACTGCCGAGTGCCGACACAGAGGTAGCTACAGCCGTGGACTACCGTACTGTGTCTGCTGCTAATATAGACTGGATGATAATGAGATGTAGTATGTATAAAGAAGAAAGAAAAAAAAAACCACGTGTAGGTGGTGGTATACAATTATGGATGGACTGCCGAGTGCCGACACAGAGATAGCTACAGCCATGGACTACCGTACTGTACTGTGTCTGCTGCTAATATAGACTGGATGATAATGAGATGTAGTATGTATAAAGAAGAAAGAAAAAAAAAACCACGGGTAGGTGGTATACAATTATGGATGGACTGCCGAGTGCCGACACAGAGGTAGCTACAGCCGTGAACTACCATACTGTGTCTGCTGCTAGTATAGACTGGATGATAAATAATGATATAAAAAATATATATATATCACTACTGCAGCCGGACAGGTATATATTATATAATGACGGACCTGCTGGACACTGTCTGTCAGCAGAATGAGTTTTTTATAGAATAAAAAAACACCACACAAGTCACACGACGAGTGTTTAACTTTTTCAGGCAGACAATCACAATATACTGGTGGTCAGTGTGGTCAGGTCACTGGTCAGTCACACTGGCAGTGGCACTCTGGCAGCAAAAGTGTGCACTGTTTAATATGTACTCCTGGCTCCTGCTATAACCTATAACTGCTCCCCAGTCTCCCCCACAATTAAGCTGTGTGAGCACAGTCAGATATTATACATAGATGATGCAGCACACTGGGCTGAGCACAGATATGGTATGTGACTGAGTCACTGTGTATCGTTTTTTTCAGGCAGAGAACGGATTATATTAAATAATAATAAAACTGCACTGGTGGTCTCACTGGTCAGTCACTAGTATAACTAACTAACTACTATCAGCAAAATTCTGCACTCTCTGAGTACTCCTCCTAAGCTCCAGTAAATGAAGTGTCTCACTCTCACTCTCCTATCTATTTCTAAACGGAGAGGACGCCAGCCACGTCCTCTCCCTATCAATCTCAATGCACGTGTGAAAATGGCGGCGACGCGCGGCTCCTTATATAGAATCCGAGTCTCGCGATAGAATCCGAGCCTCGCGAGAATCCGACAGCGTGATGATGACGTTCGGGCGCGCTCGGGTTAACCGAGCAAGGCGGGAAGATCCGAGTCGCTCGGACCCGTGTAAAAAAACATGAAGTTCGGGCGGGTTCGGATTCAGAGGAACCGAACCCGCTCATCTCTAGTAAATACCCAGTAAAACAAAGCTGAATTTTATACCTCAGGGTTGGACTTAATTTAGTTGTAAGTGAGGCCTTAAGAGCAGATTTGTTTGATTTGTGACAATAATATTTTAAGTCAAATTGGAAAGTTTATCTGTATAATACATTTCTAAAGTCTTTCAACTTCTCCTCACAATTCATGTAGTTTAAGCCAGGTCACACCGCTGCCTTTTAAACAGCTCCCACTGCAAGGGAGATGTGACAGACCTAATTCTGCAGATGAGGAATGGGAACAAGGTAAGTATGGGAGCGTGGGGGATGGGGGTACGGAGCAGGTGGGTGGGCTGGCAGATAGAGCAGAGCAGCGAGGGGGGGGAGGGGGTTGCACACAGGATGGAAAGGAGCCAGGGAGAGATTGTGATGGAGCATGGCTGGGGTGGAGGTGAAGGGACGGGAACCACAGCAGTCAGAGACGGGGTGGGGCCAGACAGTGGGAGTGAGGTGGAGACTAAGGTGGTCCCTTTACTAGTTATATATGTCTGCACTACACATGAACTATGAAATAAGCACTGTGACTGGCTATGTAATGTTCTTTGTATGTTTTCTGTAGGGGTGGGGTATGTTATTCTGGCAGTCGGGATGTCGTCCATCACATGACCATGTAAGTATTCTACCCCTTTCCTGCCCCCTACTTTAATCCTAACCCACCTGAGGTTGCGGCTTTGGCTGACCCTAATGGGGTGGCACCCCCCTAATGCCTAACCCTAACCCCCCTAGTGCCTAACCCATACCCCGATACTCACCTTCGGCATCCCGGCTGTTGGTGTTCTAATACAGGTGTCCTGAGTGGTGTCGGGATTCCGGCATCGGTCACGTCTGCCGGCGTCCCGACCGCCAGGATGCCAAACGCATCCCTTCTGTAGGTCGTGTAGTCTCTATCATTCAAAAACACTTAAAAATCAATAAATTTACAATTTGGAAGAATAATATATGATTTTTTACAGGTGAAATGATGTGTACATGTACAAAATGACTGTTACTAATACATTCATAATTACATAAAGAACAAGTTTACAAAATGCTTTTTTTTCCAGCTTTTATTTAAAGTCCAAATCCATTTGGTGTCTCTCTCAATATAACATTTTAGAAGCTTTTTGCAATGTTATTTAATCAAACTTGCAATTTCCGAAAGGATTTGGAAAGGATTTTGCAGTGTTTTAGTCAGCAGGGAGGTCCAGCAATGGCTGCCAAGATGCTTAGCAGTTCAAGCTTACTCTCACTCCCAAACACATAAAACATTCTTGTAGCTAGAATTATTTCTACACTTTTAATCTTAAACAGATTCTAATGTTTTGGTAAAATATGTTTTACTCTAATAGCTAATATATTAACCTATGAAGGTATAAATAGTTTGGAAACACTGCATAACAACAAGAAGAAAGCTCTATATTGCACCCCTGCTAAACAAAAGGTATAACCTGGATTTATTACAGAGACTAAATTTTCCATATACAGTATGGAACAATAAAAAATATCAGAAGTATCGCTTCTCTTGGATGATGGTAATTGTAAACTGCATTAACTGGAGACATAACTATTGAAAAACAGAGAGAGCAGGTAGAATGATGGTAATAGTATTATCCCTGCATGCAGGCTGCTGCTCCATACCCTATCTGTCTTACTGCACAAAACCCTCTACAGCAGTGGTGGCCAACCAGTCAGTGGCAAAGAGCCAGAAAAGATCTGTAGTCAAGGGTAAGAGCCATATCATACGTGTGCCGAAGGCGTGCAAGCATAAATGGGGGCGTGGCATAGTTCAAAGCCACACCACATTTTTATGCGCACACCTTTCGGTTTGATGTTTGTAGGAGTATGACCTTGTGTCATAACCCCATTTTTAATCATGTTGTACAGTGCCACATACAAATAAATCCCCTGTACAGTGCCATGTACATATAAAAACACCAAAAAATGGGTGCCTCCACAGTGCCAAATACATACATGCCCCCACAGTGCCAGATACATTTATGTCCCCACAGTGCCAGATACATATATTCCTCCACAGTGCCAGATACATATATTCCTCCACAGTGGCAGATACATATATGCCCCCACAGTGCCAGATACATATATTCCTCCACAGTGCCAGATACATATATTCCTCCACAGTGCCAGATACATATATGGCCCCACAGTGCCAGATACATATATGTTCCCATAGTGCCAGATATGCCCCCACAGTGCCAGATACATATATGTCCCATAGTACCAGATATGCCCCCACTGCCAGATACACATCTCCCCAGTGCCAGATATGCCCCCACTGCCAGATACACATCTCCCCAGTGCCAGATATGCCCCCATTGCCAGATACACATCTCCCCAGTGCCAGATATGCCCCCACTGCCAGATACACATCTCCCCAGTGCCAGATATGCCCCCAGTGCCAGATACACGTCCCCCCAGTGCCAGATATGCCCCCAGTGTAAGATACACATGTCCCCACACTGCGCCCCCCCAAGTGCTGCTCACCACCGCGCTGCTGCTCTGCTCAGATTGCTGCTTGTGAGGGGAGGAGAGCGCAGTGTTCGCCTCTCCTGCCCCTCAGTCTCCACTCTCCGGCAGCGTTGATTCTCTCTAATTAGGCGACGGTCCGTGATCCAGTCAGAGTTTGCGGACCAGCAGCTAAGACTCCTGATTGGCTGCCGGTCCGCGAGCTCTGATTGGCTCACGGGCCGGCGCCAGGCACTGCAGACTAGGGCAGCGGGAGGTGCTGCGGGAGCTTACGAGCTGCATGCGGAGATAGAAAGAGCCGCATGCGGCTCGAGAGCCGCGAGTTGGCCACCGCTGCTCTACTGCTGCTGATAGGGTGGAGATCATCTCAGTATTACACCGTTCTGCCCCATAATTGGACCACTAGTACTCCAAGTGTGTTTGTTAGTATGTAGAGTCTTATATGTTGTTTGAACAAATGTTTTACTGTCTATATGAGGATGAGCCTGCAAAATGATGAGGTTGGATCAAATTTATGACTTAGGGGACTATTTACTAAGCCTTCATGGAGATATAGGGGGACATGTACAAAGCAGTGATTAAAGTGGAGAAGTGAGCCAGTGTCGAAGCTGCCCATGGCAACCCATCAGCTGCTCTGTATATGTTTATAGTATGCAAAATATAAATGTTACGTCAGTGCTGATTGGTTGCCATGGGCAACTTCTCCACTGACACACTTTTCCAATTTTATCACTGCTTAGTACATGTCCCACAAAGTACCAGCTAGCCAACTCCTAACTGTCATTTTTCAACCACAGCCTGCAACATGGCAGTTAGAAGTTGATTGGCTGCAGTGGTGCAAGTAGACATTTTTTCTTAGTGATACTGATAGTAAAAATGGGCATGGTCACGTGTTGTGAGGGGGCATGGTCACAAAAAATTACGGGAGTGGCAACATGACAATAGGGGCATGGCCACATTATGCCTCACACCATAATGCTTATTACATATTATGCGACACACCATAATGCTTATTACACATTATGCCACACACAGTAATGCCTATTACATATTATACCACACACGGTGATGCCTATTACATATTATGCCACACACAGTTACGCCACTGACACCATTTTATAAAAATGACGCTTATAACTTATGCACCCTATTTCTTAATGGTACTCGGTACCATCCCGTACCATCCTACTTTCAGCACTGATTGGCTGATACTTTATCTTCGTCCACTTTATCTCCATCCAATTCTTAATAAATAGACCCCTTAATTTAGAAATGAATGTGTTTTGCACTGTGAATATGTGGCATGCATAAAAAGTCTCACAAATGTTCAAGCTTTTTTTATTTTCTGCAAATGCAAAGCTGTACTACTGAATATAAATACAATTATTATTATTAATGTTACTAGAGATATCTTTCATCCTTGTCTCAGTTATACTTACTATATGCTTTTATTTGACACAAAATGGAAAACAAAAAAACTATTTGTTTGGAATATAAACCATTCCCTCAAAATTTACAAATCAATGGATTACATGGCGCCTCCCACAGACATAACAAAAGTGGTTTGCACAAAGTTTATGTTCTATTGTTACTGTCTCATGGACTTGAACAAAAAAGTAATACAAGTTGAGTATCCCTTATCCAAAATGCTTGGGACCAGAAGTATTTTGGATATCGAAATTTTCCGTATTTGGGAATAATTGCAAACCATAATAAGATATCATGGCGATGGGACCTAAGTCTAAGCACAGAATGCGATACACCTTATACACACAGCCTGAAGGTAATTTTAGACATTATTTTTAATAACTTTGTGCATTAAACAAAGTGTGTGTACATTCACACAATTCATTTATGTTTCATATATACCTTATACACACAGCCTGAAGGTAATTTTAGACAATATTTTTTATAACTTTGTGCATTAAACAAAGTGTGTGTACATTCACACAATTCATTTATGTGTCACATACATACCTCCCAACATTCTTTTTTGTGAAAGAGGGACACACACACGGCTTGGCCACGCGTGTGCTCCCAAAAAGAGGTCGTGGCATATGAAAAGGGGGCGTCACTTCACGGAGGACCCGCAGTCGTGAGCAACGCCCCGTTTTCATCACTGAGGGGGCATGCCCAGAGCTCCGTGAGCAGCTGGCATGCCCCCTCTCCTGTCTCCACTGAATAGACGCTGTGCGCAAGCGCACAGCGTCTATTCACCACTGCTCTGCTTAGCAGAGCAGCGAGTGCAGGAGCCTCCCAACTGCCCCCCCACCATGGGACACTGCGGCCCGTGGGTGAGACAGCGAGACAGTCCCAAAAAAACGGGACTGTCCCACGAAAATCGGGACAGTTGAGAGGTATGCATATACACCTTATACACACAGCCTGAAGATCATGTAATATAATATCTTTACTAACTTTGTGTATTAAACAAAGTTTGTGTACCTTGAGCCATCAGAAAACAAAGGTTTCACTATCTCACTCACTCAAAAAATTCTGTATTTTGGAATATTACGTATTTCAGAATATTTGGATATGGGATACTCAACCTGTAGGAATCCTTTCTCTATCAACCCTTCCCCAACCTCATGGACTCAGGGCGGGATGTACTAAAGGAAAAATGCAGTAAAACCCCCGAACCGATCAGCTGTCTGGAGCTCATACGTCTGCACTGCCATCGACGGGAAAGTACGGGCAATACCTGCAGCGGGTGAGATCTAATCTTTGGTCAAGGGTGAGCATAACGTCTCCACTCCACTCTATTTACAGATGTGGACTTCATGCTTTTAGGAAAAAATCATTCACACTGATTCTGAGTTTACCAGCTTTATACTATCAATATATGGACTCTACTCTGCTACTTTCATTTAAGCTTCATTTTATATTACTTCTAAATTGCTATTCTTCATTGCCATCTTAGATTGTTTATATTGATTTTTATTTTTGGTTACAAATGTTTATGCAGTAATTATTGCTATTTTATGTGTATTCTTAATAAATTGCATATATGTTGTTTTATATGCGCTCCTTGTTTGAGTCTTTACAAACATTACACTATTTCTATGTTTAGGCATCCAGTTTGCCATATAGGAGCAGCTATAAAGTAAAAGAAACTATACAAAGGTGCTTTTTTAATTGCTAAATTATTTTTAATTGTTTATAGTGCCCAATTTCTCTGTGGACTCTAGTTCCCTGTGATACTATTGTCAAATGAAACATGTTTAATATTCTTGATTCCCCCGACCCAGCCATCGTGAGATCGACAAATAGCCACAATATTTTGCTGACGTATGGTGGCCTTTAGTTGTGCATTGTGGTTCAACTTGGAGCAAGTCTGTTATTTTTTGTTGTTGTTTTTTTACAATTGCGCTTCTTCAGTATAGAGGATTGTATATGAAGTGAGGAAAATAATAGTGGTAAATTGTGCATTTTAGTGAAATATTTCTTTTAACTAAAACAATCACTTAAGGATCAAAGGGTTGACATTCAGAAGGTCGGCAAATGGTTGACATGGTCAAAAGGTCACCATGGAATGGTCGACACATAAAAGAGTCAACAAAAGTTTTTGATTTTTTTTGGTGTCAAAATTTCCCTTCAAGCACATGGGCCCCCAATTAGTGCACCGCGTCACCTCGCATGGCTCGCTTCACTTGCCATGCTTCAGGCATGGTGCCTTGCTCCTCTCTGCTTTTCTCGGCACGGGTTACTCTTCCCAGTCATAGTCCACATGAATGATAAAGTATGAAAAAGTGCTAAAAATGAAAAACAAAACAAAAAAACCTCATGTCGACCTTGTTATGTTTCGACCCATGTCGTGTTGACCATTTGAACCTGTTGACCATTTGAACCTGTTGACCTTTTAACCATATGCATGTCGACCATTTGATGTCAACATTTTAACTGTCGACCTATCATCCGAATACCAAAATAATCCAACATTAGGGTAACTTTGTGGGGTTTATTTTTAATTATTGGATACTTTTGTGGAACTATTTGTTTTATCCAGCTCTGGATTCTGGTTGTTGTAGTTGCACAATCTCCATCATGCTCTTGAGGACAATGGTAGCAATTCTAAGAAGGAATTGGCTTCCATGGCTCACTGGGATTTGTAGAAACAGATGCACTAATGAACAGGAACTTCTATTAGCCATTACTTATATAGTACTAGCATGTTCCATTACACCAGTGATTTCAGACTTAAAACTTTTATGGTGGAACTAAAAGAGCCCATGGTGTGATCGTATGACCCTGGGGAAGGGCACACTTTTTGTGGACCTGATTCTCCTAAGGAGTTCTGCCATGTGCTGAGCAGACTGCAATTGGCATCACATTATGACATGCTGTGAGTGTAACCAGACAAACCTAGCATAGTCTAGAGCTGTGTGTCACTGTTACAGGGTGACCCTACACCCATTGTTCCCCAATACAGTACACAAGATTGGTGCAGGTTACCTATTTTAGGTTTGGAATTCATATAATTTGTTTATTTATTTAAATATATTTGTAACTATTAAAGATAGATGCTGCTAATCCTCATCACCAGTACACATCTTTATACCAGTGGATATAGAGCCACAAAAAAGGCAAAAGAAGAATATCTGGGGAATGCGGATGTTACCTACTGTAAATAGGCCTCATTTGAAGGGGGCGTGCTACAGTTTTGTGTACTTGCTCTTTTTGTACAGTATATATCTTGCATGTTTCAGATATACCTTTCCAAGAATTGTCTCTACAGTCCGTGGTTAATGTTTGCTGACTACCCCAAAATCATTGCATGTAAAACCTGCTACACTAACTACAGTCTATGGGGGTAATTCTGAGTTGATCGCAGCAGGAAAATTGTTAGCAGTTGGGCAAAACCATGGTGGTCATTCCGAGTTGTTCGCTCGTTGCCGATTTTTGCTATATTGCGATTAGTCGCTTACTGCGCATGCGCAAGGTTTGCAGAGCGCATGCGCTTAGTTATTTTACATAAAAGTTAGGTATTTTACTCACGGCATAACGAGGATTTTTCATCGTTCTGGTGATCGTACTGTGATTGACAGGAAGTGGGTGTTTCTGGGCGGAAACTTTTCGTTTTCTGGGCGTGTGCGGAAAAACGCTGGCGTTTCTGGGAAAAATGCGGGAGTGTCTGAAGAAACGGGGGAGTGTCTGGGCGAACGCTGTGTGTGTGTGTGTGACGTCAAACCAGGAACGAAACTGACTGAACTGATCGCAATGGCTGAGTAAGTCTGGAGCTACTCAGAAACTGCTAAGAAATTTCTATTCGCAATTCTGCTAATCTTTCGTTCGCAATTCTGCTAAGCTAAGATACATTACCAGAGGGCGGCGGCTTAGCGTGTGCAATGCTGCTAAAAGCAGCTAGCGAGCGAACAACTCGGAATGAGGGCCCATGTGCAGTGCAGGGGAGGCAGATATAACATGTGCAAAGAGAGTTAGATTTGGGTGTGGTGTGTTCAATCTGCAATCTGAATTGCAGTGTAAAAATAAAACAGCCAGTATTTACCCTGCACAGAAACAAAATAACCCACCCAAATCTAACTCTCTCTGCACATGTTATATCTACCTCCCCTGCAGTGCACATGGTTTTGCCCAACTGCTAACAAAGTTCCTGCTGCGATTAACTCAGAATTACCCCCTAGGCCAATATCATAATTTTCATTCAGAAAACGTGTCTTCATAATCACTAGTTTCCAGCCAAGGCAGAAGCAATTGTGTAAAAATCCTTTGGTCCTAGTGTGCTATCGGCAGCAAAATGTCATATGTAAATGACCCTAGTGATTGCTTTTAGTAAATATCTTCAAGTGGGCTTCCAAATTTGTTCTTGGTTAGTAAAATCCCCAAATAGTGTTCCCCTTCTCAGCATTACCTGAGCAGACCTACTAACACTCATATTTGAATGATAGGAAATTGATCTCTGACGCCTGTCACACAAGTATGAAGGTCTGCGGAGTTCAGTACACAATTGCCAGGTGCAGGTGCATATGCTGAAAAGACTTGCTGATAGTAAACCTAGGTGAGGAAGTCTTACTCCGTTTCCCTGATGAAGAAAATCCTTGTCAGTGATATGAATGATGCTTGGTATGCCACAAATTCCACAATAAAAAAATATTGAATAGAAGAACTGGAGAAAACGAGGAAAACTCACTTTTCTCTTCACAGTGACGGTAACGAACTTAATGCAGGTGCAATATTTTCCTGAACAAAGAGAGTTCTGTTTCCTGTACATTCTGGAGGATGAAAACGTACCCTGTGCACGGTAGATTAAAATGTTGATACTGGTATTTGGCAAAAGCTTGTTTTTATAGTTCTTACAGATGCTGAAGGAAAAGGATTTACTACATTTGGAGTAACTTAATAAAGTAACATGTTATATATTTTTTTTTAATATTTATACAAGCTTTGTATCACTCCAATCAGTGTTTAAGGTATACAGAAGTTGGAGTGCAAATGGAACTTGAAATGTCTCTGTGTCTTTTATATATAGAGCTCAGAAATTGACAACATGGCAAGATATTAGGCAGCAATCAACAATGGGAATGTGAGCCACGAGTAGATAAAGTATGAGAACGCCCAAGCTAGATTAAATAAAGCTGGCATTGTATGAGGGTGGCTTACATCTACACGCAGAAGTTATTTGACTAAATAATGCAGGTAAAGACATCAGTTGCATAAAAGAAGAGCTGTACGGGAAAAGACATGTTTGTTTTTACCACGGGGCACAGAGACTGTCAGTTAGAAAGCGGTGCTGGCAAATGCATTTTATTTCTAAAAAGGCCCCATTATCTTTTAGTAGAATAGCTTCTAGACTGGTAGTATCCGCATTTTAAAAATGTTTGACACACAGGTATATAACCCATAAATAATAATGGTAAGCAATGTACATGATCTATAAAGATACACAAAAAGTTTAAAGAATACCACTTAGACAGCCCTTCACTATCATTTGCTCAGGAGCATCTTTTTCATGGGTGTCCTGGAAACCAGCATACCGACGCCGGAATCCCAACCGCCGGCATACCGACAGCTGGGTGAGCGCAAATGAGCCCCTTGCGGGCACGGTGGCGCGCTAACCCCAAGAGGGAGAAAAGTTGTCAGTATGCTGGCGGTCGGGATTCCGGCGCCGGTATGGTGGTTGTCGGGAGCCCGGCCGTTGGCAACCTGAAGACCACCCCTTTTTCATAGTATACTGTATGTCAGTGGTTCCCAAACTCAGTCCTCAAGGCACCTAAACAGTCACTTTATCAGCAAGGGAGCAGCATATGACAAATGCTGGGTGTTCACATTGAGATGTCACCATGCCCTGACACACTTGGCCATTCTACACTAAGGGTCTGATTCAGAAGTGGTTGGAGGTGCCATCGCTGCTGCTTACATGGAAGCAGCAGTGATACCACTAATATGCACAAAATGGAAAGCTGCTCAATCAGATTGTAATGTCACTCAGGTGATAAAAGGGAGGGGTAATTCTGTGTAGGAAAAAACAATGTGTTCCCTAATGCACACTGAGTGAAAAATATTACTACATAATAGTCAGATAATACGGAGATCTTAGTTGCGTATATCTGCAGATATAGGGTTAAGCCCCCAGGCCGATCGACAAGGCTTCTCCGTCACTGGGGGTCCCTAATACTAGGTATGGGTCCGGGGTGCAGGACCCCATGATGTCGGCACAGGTCGGCCACCCCAGGTCAGCACACAGGTGAGAATTAATAAGGGTTAATAAGAAGCACAGAAGTGCTATGTAAGTGGTGTGATTAAAATAATATATACAAAGTGATAGGGAAAATCATAAGTGTTAATAAAGTGTCAGGGTGTGCCGACCTGAAGCAGCCCAGCCATACCGACACAGGGGCCACCGCACCCCACACCCACCCCATAAATAATTACAAATATGTCTGGGTTAAATTCCCAGTGTAAGGCCACATGGTAATGGCTCCTACAGCATCTGAGAGCCAGCTTACCTGGAGATACCCATGGCTTCCCCTATGGCACTCTGGAGTCAGCAATCCCTCCTAATGCTGACCCATCCATGCCTCTCTAAATACAATGCACAAAATGGAAAGCTGCTCAATCAGATTGTAATGTCACTCAGGTGCTAAAAGGGAGGGGTAATTCTGTGTAGGAAAAAACAATGTGTTCCCTAATGCACACTGAGTGAAAAATATTACTACATAATAGTCAGATAATACGGTGATCTTAGTTGCGTATATCTGCAGATATAGGGTTAAGCCCCCAGGCCGATCGACAAGGCTTCTCCGTCACTGGGGGTCCCTAATACTAGGTATGGGTCCGGGG
Source organism: Pseudophryne corroboree (assembly GCF_028390025.1). NCBI lineage: Eukaryota > Metazoa > Chordata > Amphibia > Anura > Myobatrachidae > Pseudophryne > Pseudophryne corroboree. The sequence continues at coordinate 326,030,845 of NC_086445.1, read as the reverse complement.
TGCAGGACCCCATGATGTCGGCACAGGTCGGCCACCCCAGGTCAGCACACAGGTGAGAATTAATAAGGGTTAATAAGAAGCACAGAAGTGCTATGTAAGTGGTGTGATTAAAATAATATATACAAAGTGATAGGGAAAATCATAAGTGTTAATAAAGTGTTAGGGTGTGCCGACCTGAAGCAGCCCAGCCATACCGACACAGGGGCCACCGCACCCCACACCCACCCCATAAATAATTACAAATATGTCTGGGTTAAATTCCCAGTGTAAGGCCACATGGTAATGGCTCCTACAGCATCTGAGAGCCAGCTTACCTGGAGATACCCCTGGCTTCCCCTATGGCACTCTGGAGTCAGCAATCCCTCCTAATGCTGACCCATCCATGCCATCCATGCGGTGGCCCCTGTGTCGGTGTGGCTGGGCTGCTTCTGGTCGGCACACCCTAACACTTTATTAACACTTATGATTTTCCCTATCACTTTGTATATATTATTTTAATCACACCACTTACATAGCACTTCTGTGCTTCTTATTAACCCTTATTAATTCTCACCTGTGTGCTGACCTGGGGTGGCCGACCTGTGCCGACATCATGGGGTCCGGCACCCCGGACCCATACCTAGTATTAGGGACCCCCAGTGACGGAGAAGCCTTGTCGATCGGCCTGGGGGCTTAACCCTATATCTGCAGATATACGCAACTAAGATCTCCGTATTATCTGACTATTATGTAGTAATATTTTTCACTCGGTGTGCATTAGGGAACACATTGTTTTTTCCTACACAGAATTACCCCTCCCTTTTAGCACCTGAGTGACATTACAATCTGATTGAGCAGCTTTCCATTTTGTGCATTGTATTTAGAGAGGCATGGATGGGTCAGCATTAGGAGGGATTGCTGACTCCAGAGTGCCATAGGGGAAGCCAGGGGTATCTCCAGGTAAGCTGGCTCTCAGATGCTGTAGGAGCCATTACCATGTGGCCTTACACTGGGAATTTAACCCAGACATATTTGTAATTATTTATGGGGTGGGTGTGGGGTGCGGTGGCCCCTGTGTCGGTATGGCTGGGCTGCTTCAGGTCGGCACACCCTAACACTTTATTAACACTTATGATTTTCCCTATCACTTTGTATATATTATTTTAATCACACCACTTACATAGCACTTCTGTGCTTCTTATTAACCCTTATTAATTCTCACCTGTGTGCTGACCTGGGGTGGCCGACCTGTGCCGACATCATGGGGTCCTGCACCCCGGACCCATACCTAGTGTTAGGGACCCCCAGTGACGGAGAAGCCTTGTCGATCGGCCTGGGGGCTTAACCCTATATCTGCAGATATATACAACTAAGATCTCCGTATTATCTGACTATTATGTAGTAATATTTTTCACTCGGTGTGCATTAGGGAACACATTATTTTTTCCATACCACTAATATGTTAATGCAGCAGGTGGTGTCTGATATAAGTAGATAGCTTCTGCTTACAGTAGTGGTCCATCAGCTGTGACATCATCCGCCGGCTGCATGACCCATGGGGTCGTGCAAGCTGGTAATCGCAGATCTAACAGAGATGCCAGGAAATTTCCATCTACCAACAGGGATCCTGGCCTCGTCCCTCCCCCAAACGCCAGCAGACTATTAATCACTGACAGTCTGCAGCTGATCAGCATCCAACATCACAGACCCGTACTGCACATACAGGTCTGGCGCATGTGCACAGTACCAAACTTCAGTACTTTGCGGAATGCAATGCCAATCCAACAGGACCTGAATCGGGCTCTAGTAGTGACAGCACAGACCTCCCACTTTTTTTATTTACACTTAATTTATCACACCGTAAATATTTTCTAACTTCTCCATTAGGAAAACATTTTTTTTCCTCAGGGAGTGAGCTATATGATTGGATCCATCTCAGGGGAGAAATGTGAAAAGAAACCCATAGCATTGCCCACCATATCCAAGCCCTAGAATGCATCACATTCTGGAGCTTGCTACATATGCAGTAAACAGACAAACTTCCAAAAACAGCATTTTTGGAGGTTTGACTGAAAAACATGCATTGCTGCATCCCGCCGCCAGGTCCAGATTTACCACTATGCAACATAAGCACATGCCTAATGCCCGGTGTGGCCGGTCCCTCCTGAAATCTGACTCTGAACATTACAAAGCAAAGGTAACTCGCCCTTTAATGTTTTACAAAGGCTCCGTAACAGGGCTCAGGCTAGTATTAGCACGAATATCACGAATACTGGTGCTGGGCTCTGTTACTGTGCCTCCACAAAACATGTCCCAGAGAAGCACCATGCGGCATCATGATGTCACATAAGCCCACCCCGCACTCCTCTCCCAGTGGACAAGCCCTTCAATAAAGGGGGTCATTCAGACCCGATCGCACGCTAGCTTTTTTTGCAGCGGTGAGATCGGGTCTGAACTGCGCATGCGTATGCTCCGCAATGCGCAGGTGCATCGGCAGCCGGCAACGGGGATCGCTGGACAGGAAAAGGCCATTTGGGGGTGTCAACTGACCATTTCTAGCGAGTGTCTGGAAAAACGCAGGCGTGCCTAGCCATTTGGAGGGAGGATTCCTGACGTCAGCTCCTGGCCGGATCATCGCAGCGGCTGAGTAAGTCCTAAGCTGCGCAGAGACTGAACAAACTTTTGTTGGTGCAACTCTCTGCACAAGCGTTCGCACCCCTGCACATCAACTACCCCCTCCCGCTGTAGGCGGCGACTACCTGATTACAGCACTGCAAAAAACACCTGCGTGCAATCAGGTCTGAATTACCCCCAAAGAGAGGCGTCAAGCGACTGCAGTGCAAAAGAAGGTATGCTAGTTCATGGGGCTGATTGGGTGGGCCACTGGGAAAATTTCCCACTACATGCCAAGCTGGCTCCTTCACCCTGTGTCACTACTACAGTACTCGGGTGCCCTGCCACCGATTGGATTGACAGTGCTGTGGCCGCTCAGTGTGACATGCGGCCCCGTCATAAGTTAACTGCAGTGATAGGCCACTTCTGACCACATGCTGACTGAGAAGCTGCTGCTGCTGTGGAATGGCTACTTTTGATGAGAATTATTATTATTACAGTATTATTTATTATTATTATTATTATTATTATTATTATTATCAGTTTCTTATATAGTGCAGCATATTCCGTTGTGCTTTACAATTAGAACAACAGTTATAGAATAAAAGTGGGCAAAGATAGACAGACATAGAAGTAGAGATGTGCACTTGAAATTTTTCGGGTTTTGTGTTTTGGTTTTGGGTTCGGTTCCGCGGCCGTGTTTTGGGTTCGACCGCGTTTTGGCAAAACCTCACCGAATTTTTTTTGTCGGATTCGGGTGTGTTTTGGATTCGGGTGTTTTTTTCAAAAAACACTAAAAAACAGCTTAAATCATAGAATTTGGGGGTCATTTTGATCCCAAAGTATTATTAACCTCAAAAACCATAATTTCCACTCATTTTCAGTCTATTCTGAATACCTCACACCTCACAATATTATTTTTAGTCCTAAAATTTGCACCGAGGTCGCTGGATGACTAAGCTAAGCGACCCTAGTGGCCGACACAAACACCGGGCCCATCTAGGTGTGGCACTGCAGTCAGTAGCGGATCTTGCCACGGGCAAGCAGTACTTTTGCCCGGGGCGCCGCCTTCCGGAGGGCGCAGGGCGCCCTCCGGAGGGCGCCGCACCAGGGCAAGATCCGCTACTGGTGTGTGCCCCCTGCTGCCCGCTGCCCCCGGCCGCTACCGCTGGGAAGGGAAACTAGACGCGTACGCGTCTAGTTTCCCTTCCTGGAGAGGTCCTTTACTGTGCGGTGCGCGATGACGTCATCGCGCACCGCACATCAATTCAGCTGTACAGGGGGCGTAAATGACCACGCCCCCTGTACAAAGCCACGCCCCCTAAAGCCGCCCGGGGCGCCACAAGCCCTGGAGCCGGCCCTGACTGCAGTGTCACGCAGGATGGCCCTTCCAAAAAACACTCCCCAAACAGCACATGACGCAAAGAAAAAAAGAGGCGCAATGAGGTAGCTGTGTGAGTAAGCTAAGCGACCCTAGTGGCCGACACAAACACCTGGCCCATCTAGGAGTGGCACTGCAGTGTCACGCAGGATGGCCCTTCCAAAAAACACTCCCCAAACAGCACATGACACAAAGAAAAAAAGAGGCGCAATGAGGTAGCTGTGTGAGTAAGATAAGCGACCCTAGTGGCCGACACAAACACCGGGCCCATCTAGGAGTGGCACTGCAGTGTCACGCAGGATGGCCCTTCCAAAAAACACTCCCCAAATAGCACATGACGCAAAGAAAAAAAGAGGCGCAATGAGGTAGCTGTGTGAGTAAGATAAGCGACACTAGTGGCCGACACCAACACCGGGCCCATCTAGGAGTGGCACTGCAGTGTCACGCAGGATGGCCCTTCCAAAAAACACTCCCCAAACAGCACATGACGCAAAGAAAAAAAGAGGCACAATGAGGTAGCTGTGTGAGTAAGATAAGCGACCCTAGTGGCCGACACAAACACCGGGCCCATCTAGGAGTGGCACTGCAGTGTCACGCAGGATGGCCCTTCCAAAAAACACTCCCCAAACAGCACATGACGCAAAGAAAAAAAGAGGCGCAATGAGGTAGCTGTGTGAGTAAGCTTAGCGACCCTAGTGGCCGACACAAACACCTGGCCCATCTAGGTGTGGCACTGCAGTGTCACGCAGGATGGCCCTTCCAAAAAACACTCCCCAAACAGCACATGACGCAAAGAAAAAAAGAGGCGCAATGAGGTAGCTGTGTGAGTAAGATAAGCGACCCTAGTGGCCGACACAAACACCGGGCCCATCTAGGAGTGGCACTGCAGTGTCACGCAGGATGGCCCTTCCAAAAAACACTCCCCAAACAGCACATGACGCAAAGAAAAAAAGAGGCGCAATGAGGTAGCTGTGTGAGTAAGATAAGCGACCCTAGTGGCCGACACAAACACCTGGCCCATCTAGGAGTGGCACTGCAGTGTCACGCAGGATGGCCCTTCCAAAAAACACTCCCCAAACAGCACATGACGCAAAGAAAAATTTAAGAAAAAAGAGGTGCAAGATGGAATTGTCCTTGGGCCCTCCCACCCACCCTTATGTTGTATAAACAGGACATGCACACTTTAACCAACCCATCATTTCAGTGACAGGGTCTGCCACACGACTGTGACTGAAATGACGGGATGGTTTGGACCCCCACCAAAAAAGAATCAATTAATCTCTCCTTGCACAAACTGGCTCTACAGAGGCAAGATGTCCACCTCATCATCATCCTCCGATATATCACCGTGTACATCCCCCTCCTCACAGATTATCAATTCGTCCCCACTGGAATCCACCATCTCAGCTCCCTGTGTACTTTGTGGAGGCAATTGCTGCTGGTCAATGTCTCCACGGAGGAATTGATTATAATTCATTTTAATGAACATCATCTTCTCCACATTTTCTGGAAGTAACCTCGTACGCCGATTGCTGACAAGGTGAGCGGCGGCACTAAACACTCTTTCGGAGTACACACTTGTGGGAGGGCAACTTAGGTAGAATAAAGCCAGTTTGTGCAAGGGCCTCCAAATTGCCTCTTTTTCCTGCCAGTATAAGTACGGACTGTGTGACGTGCCTACTTGGATGCGGTCACTCATATAATCCTCCACCATTCTTTCAATGGGGAGAGAATCATATGCAGTGACAGTAGACGACATGTCCGTAATCGTTGACAGGTCCTTCAGTCCGGACCAGATGTCAGCATCAGCAGTCGCTCCAGACTGCCCTGCATCACCGCCAGCGGGTGGGCTCGGAATTCTGAGCCTTTTCCTCGCACCCCCAGTTGCGGGAGAATGTGAAGGAGGAGATGTTGACAGGTCGCGTTCCGCTTGACTTGACAATTTTCTCACCAGCAGGTCTTTGAACCCCAGCAGACTTGTGTCTGCCGGAAAGAGAGATCCAAGGTAGGTTTTAAATCTAGGATCGAGCACCAAAATGTAGTGCTCTGATTTCAACAGATTGACCACCCGTGAATCCTTGTTAAGCGAATTAAGGGCTCCATCCACAAGTCCCACATGCCTAGCGGAATCGCTCCGTGTTAGCTCCTCCTTCAATGTCTCCAGCTTCTTCTGCAAAAGCCTGATGAGGGGAATGACCTGACTCAGGCTGGCAGTGTCTGAACTGACTTCACGTGTGGCAAGTTCAAAGGGCAGCAGAACCTTGCACAACGTTGAAATCATTCTCCACTGCGCTTGAGACAGGTGCATTCCACCTCCTATATCGTGCTGAATTGTATAGGCTTGAATGGCCTTTTGCTGCTCCTCCAACCTCTGTAGCATATATAGGGTTGAATTCCACCTCGTTACCACTTCTTGCTTCAGATGATGGCAGGGCAGGTTCAGGCGTTTTTGGTGTTGCTCCAGTCTTCTGTACGTGGTGCCTGTACGCCGAAAGTGTCCCGCAATTCTTCTGGCCACCGACAGCATCTCTTGCACGCCCCTGTCGTTTTTTAAAAAATTCTGCACCACCAAATTCAAGGTATGTGCAAAACATGGGACGTGCCGGAATTTGCCCAGATTTAATGCGCACACAATATTGCTGGCGTTGTCCGATGCCACAAATCCACAGGAGAGTCCAATTGGGGTAAGCCATTCCGCGATGATCTTCCTCAGTTGCCGTAAGAGGTTTTCAGCTGTGTGCGTATTCTGGAAACCGGTGATACAAAGCGTAGCCTGCCTAGGAAAGAGTTGGCGTTTGCGAGATGCTGCTACTGGTGCCGCCGCTGCTGTTCTTGCGGCGGGAGTCCATACATCTACCCAGTGGGCTGTCACAGTCATATAGTCCTGACCCTGCCCTGCTCCACTTGTCCACATGTCCGTGGTTAAGTGGACATTGGGTACAGCTGCATTTTTTAGGACACTGGTGACTCTTTTTCTGAGGTCTGTGTACATTTTCGGTATCGCCTGCCTAGAGAAATGGAACCTAGATGGTATTTGGTACCGGGGACACAGTACCTCCAACAAGTCTCTAGTTGGCTCTGCAGTAATGATGGATACCGGAACCACGTTTCTCACCACCCAGGATGCCAAGGCCTCAGTTATCCGCTTTGCAGCAGGATGACTGCTGTGATATTTCATCTTCCTCGCAAAGGACTGTTGGACAGTCAATTGCTTGGTGGAAGTAGTAAAAGTGGGCTTACGAGTACGACTTCCCCTCTGGGATGACCATCGACTCCCAGCAGCAACAACAGCAGCGCCAGCAGCAGTAGGCGTTACACGCAAGGATGCATCGGAGGAATCCCAGGCAGGAGAGGACTTGTCAGAATTGCCAGTGACATGGCCTGCAGGACTATTGGCATTCCTGGGGAAGGAGGAAATTGACACTGAGGGAGTTGGTGGGGTGGTTTGCGTGAGCTTGGTTACAAGAGGAAGGGATTTACTGGTCAGTGGACTGCTTCCGCTGTCGCCCAAAGTTTTTGAACTTGTCACTGACTTATTATGAATGCGCTGCAGGTGACGTATAAGGGAGGATGTTCCGAGGTGGTTAATGTCCTTACCCCTACTTATTACAGCTTGACAAAGGCAACACACGGCTTGACAAATGTTGTCCGCATTTCTGTTGAAATACTTCCACACCGAAGAGCTGATTTTTTTGGTATTTTCACCAGGCATGTCAACGGCCATATTCCTCCCACGGACAACAGGTGTCTCCCCGGGTGCCTGACTTAAACAAACCACCTCACCATCAGAATCCTCCTTGTCAATTTCCTCCCCAGCGCCAGCAACACCCATATCCTCCTCATCCTGGTGCACTTCAACACTGACATCTTCAATCTGACTATCAGGAACTGGACTGCGGGTGCTCCTTCCAGCACTTGCAGGGGGCGTGCAAATGGTGGAAGGCGCATGCTCTTCACGTCCAGTGTTGGGAAGGTCAGGCATCGCAACCGACACAATTGGACTCTCCTTGTGGATTTGGGATTTCGAAGAACGCACAGTTCTTTGCGGTGCTTTTGCCAGCTTGAGTCTTTTCATTTTTCTAGCGAGAGGCTGAGTGCTTCCATCCTCATGTGAAGCTGAACCACTAGCCATGAACATAGGCCAGGGCCTCAGCCGTTCCTTGCCACTCCGTGTGGTAAATGGCATATTGGCAAGTTTACGCTTCTCCTCCGACAATTTTATTTTAGATTTTGGAGTCCTTTTTTTACTGATATTTGGTGTTTTGGATTTTACATGCTCTGTACTATGACATTGGGCATCGGCCTTGGCAGACGACGTTGCTGGCATTTCATCGTCTCGGCCATGACTAGTGGCAGCAGCTTCAGCATGAGGTGGAAGTGGATCTTGATCTTTCCCTAATTTTGGAACCTCAACATTTTTGTTCTCCATATTTTAATAGGCACAACTAAAAGGCACCTCAGGTAAACAATGGAGATGGATGGATACTAGTATACTTATGGATGGACGAGCGACTGCCGACACAGAGGTAGCTACAGCCGTGGACTACCGTACTGTGTCTGCTGCTAATATAGACTGGATGATAATGAGATGAAATCAATATATATATATATATATAATATCACACTAGTACTGCAGCCGGACAGGTAGATATATTTATTATGTAATGACTGATGACGGACCTGCTGGACACTGTCAGCTCAGCAGCACCGCAGACTGCTACAGTAAGCTACTATAGTAGTATGTATAAAGAAGAAAGAAAAAAAAAACACGGGTAGGTGGTATACAATTATGGATGGACGAGCGACTGCCGACACAGAGGTAGCTACAGTCGTGGACTACCGTACTGTGTCTGCTGCTAATATAGACTGGATGATAATGAGATGAAATCAATATATATATATAATATCACTAGTACTGCAGCCGGACAGGTAGATATATTTATTATGTAATGACTGATGACGGACCTGCTGGACACTGTCAGCTCAGCAGCACCGCAGACTGCTACAGTAAGCTACTATAGTAGTATGTATAAAGAAGAAAGAAAAAAAAACCACGGGTAGGTGGTATACAATTATGGATGGACGAGCGACTGCCGACACAGAGGTAGCTACAGCCGTGGACTACCGTACTGTGTCTGCTGCTAATATAGACTGGATGATAATGAGATGAAATCAATATATATATATATAATATCACACTAGTACTGCAGCCGGACAGGTAGATATATTTATTATGTAATGACTGATGACGGACCTGCTGGACACTGTCAGCTCAGCAGCACCGCAGACTGCTACAGTAAGCTACTATAGTAGTATGTATAAAGAAGAAAGAAAAAAAAAAAACACGGGTAGGTGGTATACAATTATGGATGGACGAGCGACTGCCGACACAGAGGTAGCTACAGCCGTGGACTACCGTACTGTGTCTGCTGCTAATATAGACTGGATGATAATGAGATGAAATCAATATATATATATATATAATATCACTAGTACTGCAGCCGGACAGGTAGATATATTTATTATGTAATGACTGATGACGGACCTGCTGGACACTGTCAGCTCAGCAGCACCGCAGACTGCTACAGTAAGCTACTATAGTAGTATGTATAAAGAAGAAAGAAAAAAAAAAACCACGGGTAGGTGGTATACAATTATGGATGGACGAGCGACTGCCGACACAGAGGTAGCTACAGCCGTGGACTACCGTACTGCGTCTGCTGCTAATATAGACTGGATGATAATGAGATGAAATCAATATATATATATATATATATATAATATCACTAGTACTGCAGCCGGACAGGTATATATATTTATTATGTAATGACTGATGACGGACCTGCTGGACACTGTCAGCTCAGCAGCACCGCAGACTGCTACAGTAAACTACTATAGTAGTATGTATAAAGAAGAAAAAAAAAAAAAAACACGGGTAGGTGGTATACAATTATGGATGGACGAGCGACTGCCGACACAGAGGTAGCTACAGCCGTGGACTACCGTACTGTGTCTGCTGCTAATATAGACTGGATGATAATGAGATGAAATCAATATATATATATATAATATCACACTAGTACTGCAGCCGGACAGGTAGATATATTTATTATGTAATGACTGATGACGGACCTGCTGGACACTGTCAGCTCAGCAGCACCGCAGACTGCTACAGTAAGCTACTATAGTAGTATGTATAAAGAAGAAAAAAAAAACCACGGGTAGGTGGTATACAATTATGGATGGACGAGCGACTGCCGACACAGAGGTAGCTACAGCCGTGGACTACCGTACTGTGTCTGCTGCTAATATAGACTGGATGATAATGAGATGAAATCAATATATATATATATAATATCACTAGTACTGCAGCCGGACAGGTAGATATATTTATTATGTAATGACTGATGACGGACCTGCTGGACACTGTCAGCTCAGCAGCACCGCAGACTGCTACAGTAAGCTACTATAGTAGTATGTATAAAGAAGAAAGAAAAAAAAAAACCACGGGTAGGTGGTATACAATTATGGATGGACGAGCGACTGCCGACACAGAGGTAGCTACAGCCGTGGACTACCGTACTGTGTCTGCTGCTATATAGACTGGATGATAATGAGATGAAATCAATATATATATATATATATATATATATATATAATATCACTAGTACTGCAGCCGGACAGGTATTTATATTTATTATGTAATGACTGATGACGGACCTGCTGGACACTGTCAGCTCAGCAGCACCGCAGACTGCTACAGTAAGCTACTATAGTAGTATGTATAAAGAAGAAAGAAAAGAAAAAAAACCACGGGTAGGTGGTATACAATTATGGATGGACGAGCGACTGCCGACACAGAGGTAGCTACAGCCGTGGACTACCGTACTGTGTCTGCTGCTAATATAGACTGGATGATAATGAGATGAAATCAATATATATATATATATATAATATCACTAGTACTGCAGCCGGACAGGTAGATATATTTATTATGTAATGACTGATGACGGACCTGCTGGACACTGTCAGCTCAGCAGCACCGCAGACTGCTACAGTAAGCTACTATAGTAGTATGTATAAAGAAGAAAAAAAAAAAAAAAAACACGGGTAGGTGGTATACAATTATGGATGGACGAGCGACTGCCGACACAGAGGTAGCTACAGCCGTGGACTACCGTACTGTGTCTGCTGCTAATATAGACTGGATGATAATGAGATGAAATCAATATATATATATATATATAATATCACTAGTACTGCAGCCGGACAGGTATATATATTTATTATGTAATGACTGATGACGGACCTGCTGGACACTGTCAGCTCAGCAGCACCGCAGACTGCTACAGTAAGCTACTATAGTAGTATGTATAAAGAAGAAGAAAGAAAAAAAAAAACGGGTAGGTGGTATACAATATTATATATATATTATATACAATTATATATATATATATTATATATATTAAACTGGTGGTGATTATTAAACTGGTGGTCAGGTCACTGGTCACACTATCAGCAACTTGCAAGTAGTACTCCTAAGCAGACAATCACAATATATATTATACTGGTGGTCAGTGTGGTCACAATGGCAGTGTGGCACTCTGGCAGCAAAAGTGTGCACTGTACGTTATATGTACTCCTAAATCCTGCTCTCAGACTCTAACTGCTCCCCACTGTCAGTGTCTCCCCCACAAGTCAGATATACATTATACAGTCACACTATCTATCTATCACTTCAGCAAGTAGTAGTACTCCTCCTAAAGTACTCCTCCTAATGCTCCCCAAAATTACTACTGTGTCTCTCTCTACTCTAGTCTCACTCTCTTCTCTATAAACGGAGAGGACGCCAGCCACGTCCTCTCCCTATGAATCTCAATGCACGTGTGAAAATGGCGGCGACGCGCGGCTCCTTATATAGAATCCGAGTCTCGCGATAGAATCCGAGCCTCGCGAGAATCCGACAGCGGGATGATGACGTTCGGGCGCGCTCGGGTTAACCGAGCAAGGCGGGAAGATCCGAGTCGCTCGGCCCCGTGTAAAAAAAAATGAAGTTCGGGCGGGTTCGGATTCCGAGGAACCGAACCCGCTCATCTCTACATAGAAGTAGGAAGGACCTGCTCGCAAGCTTACAAACTATAGAGAATAGAGGTGTGTGTATGTGTTTGGGGTAGGGTGAAGGAAATTTAACCAGGGGTGAGTATAAATCAACGTGGGCTAACGGACAGTGTCCAAAACTAACCCTAACCCTCTCCCCACAGCGTGACCCTAACTCTTACCTCTTACTAACCTCCCCTTCTGCAGCCTGACCCTAAACTAACCCTAATCTCCCCTCCCACAGCCTGACCCCAACCTCGTCCTAACTCTAACCTCCTAGCCTGCAGACTGATCCTTAACCTCCCCCCTAACTCTAACCTCCCCTCCCGCAGCATACCCTTTAACCTCCCCCTAACTCTAACCTCCCCTCCAGCTGCTTGACCTTAACCTCCCCCCTAACTCTAATCTCCCCTCCCGCAGCCTGATTCTAACTGCCCTCCTAACCTCCCCTCCCACAGTCCAACCCTTTGTGCTGAATCCCTCGGTGTCTAACCCTGATCGTCCACCCAGTGCCTAACCCTAACCTCTACCAGTGTGCTGAATCCCTCGGTGTCTAACATTGACCTTCCCCCCAGTCCCTAACCCTAACCTCTCCGCTGCGCTGAATCCCAGTGTGTCTCTCCCTAACCCCTGGAGGATAGTCTTGGATTTTTAAATAGGTGGGATATCACTCACAGATGATGTTGAATAATGGTAATTTTTATAATTTTAATGTGCAATCAGAGCTTTTCATTCAGGGCTTAGGGATTTGTACTAATGACTTTAATATCTGACCAGTCACTCCTCATAGAAGTCTGCTTGCAATTTTTGTTATGATATAAAAAAGAAAAAGAAAAACTAACTACATATTACTAAATTATGAAGTTGCTGCATTTGTTTTGTACAAAATATCTGGTTTTGGGAACAATGAATTTAAACACTAGGATAAAGGATTACGGGGGTCATTCCGAGTTGTTCGCTCGTTATTTTTTTCTCGCAACGGAGCGATTAGTCGCTAATGCGCATGCGCAATGTCCGCAGTGCGACTGCGCCAAGTAAATTTGCTATGCAGGTAGGTATTTTACTCACGGCATTACGAGGTTTTTTCTTCGTTCTGGTGATCGTAATGTGATTGACAGGAAGTGGGTGTTTCTGGGCGGAAACTGGCCGTTTTATGGGAGTGTGTGAAAAAACGCTACCGTTTCTGGGAAAAACGCGGGAGTGGCTGGAGAAACGGAGGAGTGTCTGGGCGAACGCTGGGTGTGTTTGTGACGTCAAACCAGGAACGACAAGCACTGAACTGATCGCACTGGCAGAGTAAGTCTCGAGCTACTCAGAAACTGCACAGAAAAGTCTTTTCGCAATATTGCGAATCTTTCGTTCGCAATTTTGATAAGCTAAGATTCACTCCCAGTAGGCGGCGGCTTAGTGTGTGCAAAGCTGCTAAAAGCAGCTTGCGAGCGAACAACTCGCAAGCTGCTTTTGAACAGTTGTGTACCAGCTTTTTTAGCCCAGAGGACTGAAAGTGCTATGTAGCTGTGCAGTATTTCCTATTAGGAACTGTATCATTTAATAAGTGTAACACCCCTTTACCTTGGTTTTCTGGGTAATGGTGTGTATTTAAACTCTTCCCGCTTTGCAATGCTTCTCACCTTGTACTTCTCTTGGTATTAGTGCCTCCACCCGAATCTTGACGTGACGTGCTCTTCTGGGACGTGTTCAATTTAAGGAACACCAGAGGGAGATCAAGAAACCCCTGCCCACCACGTGCTTAGACCGCCCCCACTACAGGAATATATCACACGGATATGTTGCAAAAGCCACCCTGGCACATTTATTAAAGGGTCTGGAATAGCAATTGCTTTTATGCATTTATATACAAGGTACTATAGTAGATCAATAAACGAGGACATATACTAAATAGGCATAGAAACATATTGGTCAGTAATGCACCCACATATCTAAAGGGTGTATAATGCAGTAATAAGAAAAAATTAACATAACACATGAATCTGCGTTCTCCTGTCTGTCCCTTCCTGAACTTCCCTTTTGTATACAGATAACACCCTGGCCTTTGCAATCACTGACTGGGTAATGACAACTTAAAACAGCAGTATCACAAGGAATTTCACACATACCACACACAGCATTAGACAATACATCCCCCACTATAGTGCACTGTTATTTCAGAGTTCATTATCTTCTGCATGCTATTGCTTGAAGGAGACTGCACTTTAAAAGGTTCCAATTGGCACTTTCAGCAATGCTGGTACTTGTAGTTCCACAAACTGATTCTTGGTGAAATCACACACTTGGTTAGCTACTATCTATCAGTCTTTACCAAGAAACATAACACTGTAAACTGTTACTTATCTCATATTCCTTCAAAGTGTGTCCCTCTGCACACTGTCCTCTCCAGGGGTCAAAAAGGAAGGTTTAAAATGCATTATCCTCTGTAGGCCACTTATCTTCATCAGACTGGGGTCCCCCCTTTCAGTAGGGCTCTTTCTGTGCGGTCACGTTGACTTCTTCCCCAGTATTCTCCAGTCATTGTCAGCTGCATCTTAGCTATATCCAAGACATGGTTACTTCTCCCTCCTGGGCCATCTCCTCCTTCACTCCTCTGGACAAAAGCATTCCATTCTCCACTCCCCCCTCCCCATGCCCTGTTTCCCCACCCCCCGACAGCCTCTGCGTGTCTCTCTGTATATCCTCTGAAACCCAAGGCTGTCTGGGAGATGTAGTCTCTCAACACAAAATGGCCGGTGTCCAATTTCACATTTGCTGCCTGTCATAAGCGCTGGGCGCTACATACTCCCCCTGTGGGACTGGCGATCCACTGACAAAGTGATGAGCCTGTTCCACATCCTGAAAAGGAATATGTGTTAAACCATTCTGTCTGTTTACACATCCACACATACCCTGACAAGCTCCTACGATGACAGGGGTGGGCCCCAAATAAGGCCAAGGGTAGACCCAGTGAGGGTGAACCACCCTGGGCACTTCAGTGGCCCTTCCTAACTCATCATAAGTAAATATCATAGGGGCCCTAGTGGTGCGGCTGGATCGGCTAATAGCTGGAAGGGTTACCTCATCTCCCTCTGACACCCTTTCTGGTTGTTCAGCCTCTTCCCCAACATCTCTCTCTTCTGGTTGGTCCTGAGCCTGTCCCTCAGGTTCTCTAACTTCCACCGTTACTTCAGGTACGACCTCCTCCAACATGCACACCAGTTCTCCTCTTGGCTCTCCTGTAGCTCTCTCAGTAGACCTGTGGGGTCTAGTGACCTCATGACTTTGAATGACAGTCTCATTTTCCGTAGTGGGAGAATCATACCCCCATTCATCCTCACTGCAATCTGTCTCTTTATAATCTCTAGTTTCCTCTCTCCTGGTAGACCTCAGTCTTCCTGGCTTCCTCCAGGACACCCTCTCGGTGGTCTCACCAGCTTGCTCGGTCTTGAACCTCACATCTCTCCCAACCTGTAATAGGTGTTGACGGTGATAAGTCTTTATGGGCCCTGTTTGTCTTTCAGGCCTTACATGGTAAACTGGTGCCCCAGACATTTTGGCCACCACTTCATAGGATTCTTCTCTCCATCGATTTGCCAATTTATGCTTTCCTGGTATTCCCAGGTTGCGGAGCAGTACTCTGTCTCCTATCCCCAGTACATTCTCTTTCACTCGACTGTCATATCGAGTCTTGTTTCTCAAACCAGACTTAGTAGAAGCTTCTTGAGCCAACTTGTGAGCATGTCTCAGTTCTTCTCGCAGCCTCTGCACATACTGTAAATGGGTCTCCCCTGAGTGGTAAACCTCCATTATTCCGAAACAAATGTCTACAGGCAGTCGGGCTTCTCTTACAAACATAAGGAGGTATGGTGAGTATCCAGTTGACTCATTTTTTGTGCAGTTATATGCATGTACTAACTGACTGATGTGCCTACTCCAGTGTGCCTTCCTGGCAGTGCCCAAAGTGCCCATCATGTTGAGAAGGGTTCGATTGAATCTCTCTGGCTGCGGGTCCCCTTGTGGATGGAATGGTGTCGTCCTCGACTTCTGTATCCTGCACAATTCGCAGATCTCTTTTATCAGTCGACTCTCAAAATCTCTTCCTTGATCAGAATGGATCCGGGCAGGAAGTCCATAATGCACAAAGAATTTCTCCCATAGAATCTTGGCAACAGTTGTGGCTTTTTGATCTTTGGCTGGGTAGACCTGGGCATACCGAGTGAAATGATCTGTCACGACGAGAATATGTGCTGTGTTGCTTTCATCTGGCTCTACAGAAAGGAAATCAATACACACCAGCTCTAGTTGCCCATCAATCAAAATGTTTTTCAATGGTGCAGCTCTTTTCGGGCAGTGTTTTACGCAGAATGCAAGTCCCACAATTTCTGCAATATTTTTCAATATCAGCCTCCATCCTTAGCCAATAGAACCGATCGGCAATCAACCCGCTTGTTTTCTCAACACCTAAGTGCCCATGTTGGTCATGTAGGGCATTCAGTATAGAATCACGATTTTTATTCGGCAGAACCAACTGTCTTCTTACTCTACCATCTCAGTGGGTAGATTCCCTATAAAGGAGGCCTCCTCTGACCATCAGAAATTCTTTTTACCTGTGCAGTAAGATGGCTTCTTCTGTTTTAAGGGCCTTTGGCCCCAAACTCTCATTGTTCTTTATCATCCAATAGACCGCTCTTATGGACAGATCTTCTAGCTGATCACTTTTCAGCTGTTTCCTACTGATCCTCTGCAGATCACCCAGTTCAAACTGACTCAGCCAGCAATAATGTTTGGGCAGTGCCGCATCTGAAACTCCCAAGGCAGTGACACATTCTCTCACAGGCAGCACCACCACTCTTCCTTCATGGCACATATCTCTTACTTCTGGAGCAGGCACTTCAACCCACTCTTCTTCAGGTGATTCCGCATGTCTTCCAGCCAACCTGGACAAAGCATCAGCATCAATGTTTCCTTTGCCAGGTCGGTACTTCAGCGTGAAGTCATACACAGCCAAAGCTGCCAGCCATCAATGTCCTGTGGCATCCAACTTTGCTGTAGTCTTGATGTATGTCAATGGATTGTTGTCAGTATGGACTTCAAATGTAGCACCATACAAATAATCATGCAGACGGTCGACAATGGCCCATTTTAATGCCAAGAATTCCAGCTTGTGCACAGGGTAATTCTTTTCGCTGGGTGATAGGCCTCGGCTAACATAGTGCACAGGCCTCAACTGGCCTTCTTGTTCTTGGTAAAGTACTCCTCCGAGTCCATCAAATGATGCATCTACATGAAGAATGTATGGAAGGTCAGGGTTTGCATAGGCGAGCACTGGAGACTGGGTAAGGCCCTCCTTCAACCTCTTGAATGCAGTTTCACACTCTTCTGTCCATCTTTCCCCAAATAGGTCATTAACACGGAGAAAGTGTTTATTTCCTTGCTGGGTCATCCGCCCCTTCACTGGTGGGTACCCTTTGGTTAATTCTGTCAAAGGCTTGGCTAATTTCGAATATCCTGGAACAAATCTTCTGTAGTACCCACAGAACCCCAGAAAAGACCTCAGTTCCTTTAGTTTTGTGGGCCGTGGCCACTCTGCCACAGCTTCTACTTTGGCTGGGTCAGTGGAGATCCCTTCTCTGCTGACAATGTGCCCAACATACTTGACTTGCTTCTGGCATAGACAAAACTTTTCTAAAGATAGCTTTAGCCCTTTACTCTTCAATCGGTCAAGTACTTTGAGCAATCTCTCGTTATGTTCTTGTAGAGTCCTCCCAAAAACAATCAAGTCATCCAGATACACGATTACTACACGGAAATTCATGTCCCCACTGTCTCATCCATGCACCTCTGAAAGGTGGCTGGGGCACCTTTTACCCCCTGTGGCATTCTCTTGAACTGAAAGAACCCTTCAGGGCATATGAAGGCTGTCTTCTCAGCATCTTCCGGACTCATCAGAATCTGGTAGTACCCACTACTGAGGTCTAGCACAGAGAACCATTTGCTTCCTTGCAGACAGTCAAGTGCCTCATCAACTTTAGGCACTGTGTACTGGTCTGGCACTGTTCGCTTGTTAAGAGTTCGGTAGTCCACACACATCCGGATATCACCATTCTTCTTACGAGCCACCACTATTGGAGAGGCATAGGGACTCTATGATTTTTCAATGACATCATTCTCCAGTAGACCTTTCAGATGACTTCTTACATCATACAAATCCGCAGGGGCCAATCTTCGTGACCTTTCTCGAAAGGGTTTTTCATCAGTAAGACGAATCTTATTTTGGACCCCTCTAGCCAGCCCTAGGTCCCAATCTCCTAGGGAGAAAACATCTCTCCTCTCTAACATTTCTTTGATCAGTCTGTCTAGATCGGCTTTCATGGCATCTGTACCTTCAAAGCATGGTTGGAAACTGTCTGCAACCAACACACTCTTTTTCTGAGCTTCTTCTGCCTCCTTTTTTTGATAGGCCGCCAGGCATACAGGATGAATGGTGAGCGTCTGGTAATATTCCTTTCCACCCTCCTCTCTGCACCATTGGGCTAGTGTATTGAACAAATGGGCATTGGTTCCTATGATAACTTGCATATCTCTATCCTCTTCTTCTGGATCGGGACACACAAGGGCGACTACTTGCACTTCTTTTTCAATCCCAGCCAGTTCTCTTGGGAACTTGAGGTCCACTGTGATGTATCCGAGATATGGATAGCTCTGTTCACTGAGGCCCCAGATGGTCAGCCCAGACAATGGATGTACCTTGACATCAGACAGATTCTCACGAAACCACTTCTCGAACACAATGGACACCTGGGAACCACTATCCAGTAGAGCCGTACACTTCTGTCCATTCAATAAGGCAGTCACATGAGGCGCTGGACCGAGTAGGCCAGGTGGCAATATATTCCAGGTAGCAGGTGAGTTCCCCACAGCATTGGTACTAACTTTCTTTAGGGGGCCAGGGTGGGGTCTTCTGGTCCCCTTTTCTCGTTTCCCGAAGGCTGTTCAGGTTGTGGGGATTGCTTATATGATGACCTCTGATTCCATCTGGCTGGACACTGTCTAGCTATATGTTCAGGCCGACCGCACTCGAAACATCTTCTGGGGTCACCTCGACTCTCTAGTTGTATTGGAGATGATGGATGCGAAGGCCTTGGGGCCTCCCTAGCTGTTTGAAGGGCTAACAGACGGTCTATCTGTTCTATCTGTTCCTTCTGAACTTGAAGGATCTTCAGCAACTCCACCTCTTTTGTACTGGTTTCCTGCTTCAGGCTAACAGTCTTTATCTTTTTGGCCACACCATCTCTAGCTTCGATTATAGCTTCCTCTTGTTTGACTTAATTGATTAGCTGGTTGAAAAAAGGAACTGGGTTTCTAGTAGAGTCTCCCCGGAGCTTCAATGCAACTGGGTCTAAAGACAGTGCTCCTCTTAGTAACTGTTGCATGCGACTCCCATCTACTTCACTGAGGGTCATTCCCCCTTTTTCCACAATGCGGTAAATTAGCTTGTCCAGGCGGTAGAGATATTTGGACAATCTCTCCCCCGGCTCTTGACAGGTGTTTCTTAACTTGTAAAGGAGGTCAGTGGCATCTTCTGATGTTCCAAACTCTCTTTCCAGAGCCGCTAGATAGTTCTGTGCAGTAGCATTAGGGTCACTCCGACGAGTGGCCTGCACAATCTCCACTGCTGGACCACGTAAACTCTCCACTATCCGTTGTCTCTTTGCAGTCTCAGGACAGTGCCACTCTTCCATGTACTGGATTGCAGTGTCTTTCCACACCTCATAGGCATCTTCTCCAGTTGGAACAGGTTGGACACCTGAGAAAGGTCTCAATCTCCTATATCCACCATCATACTGGTTTCTTCCCAGTTGCTCCACGAGTTTATTCATAGCGACCAAAAATAATTGACTCTGTGTGTCAGAGGCTCCATCTAGGCCCAGAGGTGACTCATCTTGTCTTCGAATGTCAGGGGACTGTACAATGGGGCTCCTTGCCCTCTCTTCAGTAGGACTTGATTCTTGGGCAACTCTCATCCCCTCGCTCGGCTTAAGAGGCAACACTACGCTCCAACGTTTGCTTCCCTCATAGGAAAAGACATCAGGGATCAATCCTCTCTCCAACACAGCATCGCACTCTAGCAGCACAGCATCATCCCTCCTGCCCAGTACATTTGTCCTCTGCATCCCTGTCCGATCTGCAATTATCTTGGTAACCTCCTCATCTGGAACTTCATGCAGTTCACCGCACAAAACAAAACAGCATTCTGAATCTTTGGATAGTTGTTCACACCAACCATATACTTCTTCTGGCTTCAAACTAGCTATGGCGCCTGCCTGGTAAGCAAATTCTGAGTTAGCTGTACGGATCTCAGCAGTGCACTCCACTGTAACACCCCTTTACCTGGGTTTTCTGGGTAATGGTGTGTATTTAAACTCTTCCCGCTTTGCAATGCTTCTCACCTTGTACTTCTCTTGGTATTAGTGCCTCCACCCGAATCTTGACGTGACGTGCTCTTCTGGGACGTGTTCAATTTAAGGAACACCAGAGGGAGATCGGGAAACCCCTGCCCACCACGTGCTTAGACCGCCCCCACTACAGGAATATATCACACGGATATGTTGCAAAAGCCACCCTGGCTTAAAGGGTATGGAATAGCAATTGCTTTTATGCATTTATATATAAGGTACTATAGTAGATCAATAAACGAGGACATGTACTCAATAGGCATAGAAACATATTGGTCAGTAATGCACCCACATATCTAAAGGGTGTATAATGCAGTAATAAGTAAAAATGAACATAACACATGAATCTCCGTTCTCCTGTCTGTCCCTTCCTGAACTTCCCTTTTGTATACAGATAACACCCTGGCCTTTGCAATCACTGACTGGGTAATGACAACTTAAAACAGCAGTATCACAAGGAATTTCACACATACCACACACAGCATTAGACAATACATCCCCCACTATAGTGCACTGTTATTTCAGAGTTCATTATCTTCTGCATGCTATTGCTTGAAGGAGACTGCACTTTAAAAGGTTCCAATTGGCACTTTCAGCAATGCTGGTACTTGTAGTTCCACAAACTGATTCTTGGTGAAATCACACACTTGGTTAGCTACTATCTATCAGTCTTTACCAAGAAACATAACACTGTACACCGTTACTTATCTCATATTCCTCCAAAGTGTGTCCCTCTGCAAACTGTCCTCTCCAGGGGTCAAAAAGGAAGGTTTGAAATGCATTATCCTCTGTAGGCCACTTAACTTCATCAGACTGGGGTCCCCCCTTTCAGTAGGGCTCTTTCTGTGCAGTCACGTTGACTTCTTCCCCAGTATTCTCCAGTCATTGTCAGCTGCATCTTAGCTATATCCAAGACATGGTTACTTCTCCCTCCTGGGCCATCTCCTCCTTCACTCCTCTGGACAAAAGCATTCCATTCTCCACTCCCCCCTCCCCATGCCCTGTTTCCCCACCCCCCCGACAGCTTCTGCGTGTCTCTCTGTATATCCTCTGAAACCCAAGGCTGTCTGGGAGATGTAGTCTCTCAACACAAAATGGCCGGTGTCCAATTTCACATTTGCTGCCTGTCATAAGCGCTGGGCGCTACATAAGGTACAGTGGGGAAGATGTAAGAAGGGTCGATATTACCGCTTCACCCGCATTTATTACTGCGCCGGTGTGTGTGCAAGGTGAAGCCCCTGTCTATATCAGCTCTGATACCTAAAATATAGCAGACCAATATGCAGGGCGATGTTCTGTCACCTGCAGCTATTGATTTTGACTGCTGCAGGTGGGGCTGTCCTATCTCCGCAGTAGGGACAGTTCTGTCCCTGTTTGTGGCGAGTGTCGGCTCCGGGCTGCATATGAGATCTTGCGATAATAGCGAGATCTCGCACATGCCCAGTGGAGAGACACAGAGCATCAGCACTAGGCTGATGAGCTGTGGGCTCCGGCGGTGATCACTGGAGGGGGGAATTTTCACTCCCCCACTCCTGCTTTTGTGTATTGGGGACACGGATGTGTGGCATAATTGTGTACCAGAGACACAGATGTGTGGCATAATTGTGTATCGAGGAAACTGATGTGTGGCATAATTGTGTACCAGAGACACGGATGTGTGGCATAATTGTGTATCGTGGACACTGATGCGTGGCATACCTGTAACTGTGTATCGGGGGCACTGATGTATGGCAAAATTGTGTATATGCAATATGCCACCATGTACTTTTATTTTCCTTTGTTTGTAATGTCGGTAATGTTTAAATCTTTAAAAAGTTGAATTTAAGGAGGTTAAATGACATATAATGTAAGGGGCATGAATCAGGAATGAAAATATAGTGCTATGGAATGTTTGATGGAGGAGGTTCTGAACTGGCATCTTGCCAAGGGCTCCATGAGGTATAAATCCGGCGCTGCAGCCCACTGTCACTTGTAGGTGCCACCAAGGACCATTATGACCTGTATGGCAAAAGATAAACTAGAACACTGTATAGCCAAATCTTTGCCCCTCTGTGAAACCAGCTGCTCTCACTACAAAATGATATATGCTCAAATTTCCACCAGTTTCACTCATCACTAGTTAGGATTTACCACTTCTCAAACTTCAGTTATTCAAGAAAAAATCTTATTATTCTCTACTGTAGTCAACTGAAATCAGGAAATTGTAGGATCAGTTGGCGTTAATATTTTTGGCAGCAAAATACACAACTTTACATTCATCTACATTGAATCATTTCTGCTGTTTATAGGTCAACTTCGCCCACCATATACTTAACTTTACAATATACTGTTCTTAGCAAAAATGGAAGGATTGTTTCTTACATTCACTACCATTAAAATGACCATTAAAATGGGTAGCAAGGATGGTGTAATGGTTAGCAAGACTGTCTCAAAGCACTGAGGCCATGGGTGCAACTCTCATCATGACCCTTCCTGTGTGGAGTTTGTATATTCTCCCCGTACTTGCGTGGGTTTCCTCATCCGACAATATACTGGTAAGTTAATTGGCTCCCAACAAAATTAACCCTAGCGTGAATGTGTGTGCATGTACATATGGTAGGGAACATGTGGTAAGCTCCACCGGGGCTGGGCTGGTGTGAATGGCTAAAGCACTGCGGAATATGTGTGCACAATATAAATAACTGATAATGTAAATGTTAAAAATAAATTACTGAAAACATAGTAGTGTACAGTAAGTCAAGGATCAACACTTGAATCTTTCCCTTTTCCACCATTTATCAATTTACAGAAAGGGCCCATTTTCAATGGAGTTCTGAATGTACCAGCTGCAGAATTGTCATTTTAGCATGCACTGGGAAACTGTAACTGAATTAGAGATGAGCGGTTTCGGTTCTCAGAGAACCGAACCCTACCGGACTTTGCCTTCCGAGTCCGGATCCGAGCCAGGCTCGGATTTTCCTTCTTGACTCGGAAACCCGAACGCGGCAAAACGTCATCATCCCGCTGTCGGATTCTCGCGGGATTTGGATTCAATATAAGGAGCCGCGCGTCCCCGCCATTTTCACTCCAGTCTCGGAGAGTGTATAGAGAGGATGTGTCCTCAGTGTTCAGTGTCTGTGTGTTGGGGCAGGAAAGTGGGGTGGCAAGTGTTGTGCTGCTCAGTCCAGTCCAGTGTAGTCACTCAGTGTATTGTGCTGCATCAGTCCAGGCAGTCACAGTGTTAGTGTTCTCTGCTGCCATATATCCAGTGTAGCTGTAAAGTGGTGCTGTGTTGTGAAGACCAGTCCGGTGTATGCAGTGTATTGTGCTGTATCAGTCCAGGCAGATATATCCAGTGTAGCTGTAAAGTGGTGCTGTGTTGTGCAGACCAGTCCAGTGTAGTCAGTGTATTGTGCAGTATCAGTCCAGCCATTCACAGTGTTGGTGTTCTCTGCTGCCATATATCCAGTGTAGCTGTTAAGTGGTGCTGTGTTGTGCAGACCAGTGGTAGTGTCCTGTGTCATCCGTAATTCCAGTGACGATATACCCTGCTGCTATATATCCACTGCTGCAGTATAACAATTATAACAACCTGTTGGGCTGCATCAGACCAGTGGTAGTGTCCTGTGTCATCAGTAATTCCAGTGACATTAAACACTCCTGCTATATATCCACTGCTGCAGTATAATAATTATAACAACAACATGTTGTGCTGCATCAGACCAGTGGTAGTGTCCTGTCCATCAGTCATTCCAGTCATTCCTGTGCCGCATATTGGGGGTAATTCCAAGATGATTGCAGCAGGAAATTTTTTAGCAGTTGGGCAAAAACATGTGCACTGCAGGGGAGGCAGATTTAACATGTGCAGAGAGAGTTAGATTTGGGTGTGGTGTGTTCAATTTGCAGTCTAAATTGCAGTGTAAAAATAAAGAAGCCAGTATTTACCCTGCACAGAAACAAAATAACCCACCCAAATCTAACTCTCTCTGCACATGTTATATCTGCCTCCCCTGCAGTGCACATGGTTTTGCCCAACTGCTAAATGATTTCCTGCTGCGATCAACTTGGAATTACCCCCATTGTCACATATAACTCCAGAAAAATAATGGAGAACAAAAACTGAGGATAAAATAGGGAAAGATCAAGAAGAACCACTTCCTCCTAGTGTTGAAGCTGCTGCCACTAGCCATGACATAGACGATGAAATGCCATCAACGTCGTCTGCCAAGGCCGATGCCCAATGTGTTAGTAGAGGGCATGTAAAATCCAAAAAGCCAAAGTTCAGTAAAAAGAACCAAAAAAATAAATTTAAATCGTCTGAGGAGAAACGTAAACTTGCCAATATGCCATTTACGACACGGAGTGGCAAGGAACGGCTGAGGCCCTGGCCTATGTTCATGACTAGTGGTTCAGCTTCACATGACGATGGAAGCCCTCATAACTGAGGCCTTGACACTTATGTTGGTGTTAGACGTGCGTCCGGTATCCGCCATTAGTGCAGTGGGATTTAGACAATTGATGGAGGTATTGTGTCCCCGGTAACAAATCCCATCTAGATTCCACTTCACTAGGCAGGCGATAGCGAGATTTTGCCATTTAATTCCAGTGATTTGGACGTATAATTACAGTGATTTTGCCAATTAATTTCAGTGATTTATAATTATTAATTACAGTGTGTAATGATCCGGGTTACTGGATGCCATTATCTACCTTTAAGGTGTCTCCAGAGGCTGGCTCAGCGTTCCAGGGCCAGATTTCAATCGTGCTGCTGATGTCCCCACTTCTCATTTCCTCTCTGCCACTCCACAGACAGTGTTACAAATAACTCATGTAGTACTATGGCGTTCTAGCCCTCCGCGGCCTCCGCCGCCATTGCTGCATTGCCAGTGCTCTGTTAGGTCTGCATGGCGTCTACGGTCCGCTGTGGCCTCCGCCGTCATCCTGGTTTTCAAATGCGCATACAAGTCTGCACGTCGACTCTCGCCCGCTACGGCCTCTGCCGCAAGCGCTGTGAATCAAGTGTGCAAGTTGGCGTCCATTGTGCTCCGCGGCCTCCGCCGCCATTACTGTAGTTTCTCACATGGTGCAACAAGCTACATTTCCCTCCAAGTGCTAGTATGGGCGCAGCCATGTTGTTTCCAGTCACATGATACTATCTGCACCAATCCACAGCACTGCTGGACTCTGCCTGATTGTCCATCCAATCCCTGCACTGCTGCAAGTATAAAGGTCCTTTTCCTGAACCAGGAAGTTGTCAGTGCTTTGGTTGTCAACCCATGGTTCTAGTTTCCATGCTTGTGGTGGTTTGCTTTTCCAGGTTTCCAGCTCCACTACAGACCCGCACCAAGTTATCATCCAGCGGTGCAGCCTGACTCCACAGGGTCCCATATTGCTTCCTGCAATTGGCAGTGCTCAAACACCGGCTTCCAGTGGCTAACTTTCAGCTGTGGTCTGCTCTCAGCAATCATCGGTGCTTCGCCATCGATTCACCATCGAACTCTAGCAACCATCGGTGCTCTGCCATCGATTACCAGCCATCAGCAGTGTCCTGTCACCGTCTGTTCAATTCCAACGATCCCTAGCATCATCTGTGCATCCAGTCTATATTCCAGCTACAGTGTATCTTCAAGCCCTGTTCATTCCATCATTCAGTAAGGTTCCATCCGGCTTCCTCAGCAACTAAATCATCTCTCCAACAATACAACCAGCTTCCAGAAAACCATCTGCTGGTCAGATCCAGTAATCATTGCACCATTCAGCAACTGGGCGCCATTCATGGACATTTCATCTCCTGCGTCTATTTAGACGGGTACCTATTGATACCGCACCCAGTACCATCTGCTTTCCAGTTGTACTCATTGGAACTGTGTATTGAACATCTTTTATCATATCTCAAGTTGCTATCTATGTACCATCTGAACAGTGCTTGAAATAAACGTTTAAAATTTTCTTTTGTTGTCGTGGTCACGCCTTCGGGCTGGGTTACTGCATGTCCAAAAGTCCCATACTGCCGCCCAGGTTCCACTACACCTCTGCCCCTGCAACTGAGGCTTCCTCTTGTCAGCTCCAGCCCTCAGTTGTGACACAGTGATCTTGCCAATTAATTCCAGTGATTTATAATTATTATTTACAGTGATCTTGCCATTTAATTCCAGTGATTTGGACGTATAATTACAGTGATTTTGCCAATTAATTTTAGTGATTTATAATTATTAATTCCAGTGATTTGGATGTATAATTCCTGTCGGAATTGTTTGTGTCGCTTGGCTTAGTCATACAGCTACCTCATTGCACCTCTTCGACATCTTTGCATGAGGTGCTGTTTGGGGCCTAGGTTTTGAAAAGTGCCATCCTGTGTGACACTGCCGTATGAGTCCAGGGGTACTGCTGTATTAGTCCTGGGGTACTGCTGTATAAGTCCACAAAATGCAGATTTTTTTTAAAGTGACTGGAGCGTGCTGGAGATGCTGTCAGTGGACCGAACAATTGCGGCCCACTCTCGACATTCAGCCACTGCGTGACACTACTAGATGGGCAAGGTGGTTGTGTCGCTTAGCTTGGGCCTACAGCAACCTCGGCGCACCTTTTTTTCTTCTTTGCATCATGTGTTGTTTGGGGCCTTTTTTTTGCCACGCCTAGATGGGCCAATTGTTTGTGTCGCTTGGCTTAGTCATACAACTACCTCATTGCAATTCTTTTTCTTCTTTGCATGATGTGCTCTTTGGGTCCTTTTTTTTCATATCTGCCCTCCTGTCTGCCACTGCAGTGCCACGCCTAAATGGGCCAATTGTTTGTGTCGCTTGGCTTAGTCATACAACTACCTCATTGCAATTATTTTTCTTCTTTGCATCATGTGCTGTTTGGGGACTAGTTTTTGAATAGTGCCATCTTGTCTGCAACTGCAGTGCCACTCCTAGATGGGCCAGGTGTTTGTGCCGCACACTTGTGTCGCTTAGCTTAGTCATACAGCCACCTTGGTGCAACTTTTAGGCCTAAAAACAATAATGTGAGGTGTGAAGTGTTCAGAATAGACTGGAAATGAGTGGAAATTAATGTTATTGAGGTTAATAATCGTAGGAGCAAAATTACCCACAAATTCCGTGATTTTAGCTGTTTTTATGTTTTTAAAAAAAATCATCCAGATCCAAAACCAAAACCAAACCACGAAAGGTGGTTTTGGCAAAACCATGCCAAAACCAGAACACAAAAGTGGAATTAGAACCAAAACACAAAACACGAAAAGTGCCCGCCGCACATCTCTTAACTGAATATACAGTTCTTGCTTATGTTGTACATGTAAGTTAAATGCAGTGGCATATTTATAATGGGTGCAGTGTGTGCTGTATACACCTTGCACCCATTTTTTCCACACTTACCTCTCCGGAGTCCCACTGCAGCAGCAGTGACAGTGACTCTGAGCACTAGGTGTTGCACAAGTCTCCGGAAAAATGGCGTGGAGTAGAGTAGTGCTCAGAGTCACTATCACTGCCGCTGCCTTCTAGAAAGGAGAAGCTCAGATGGAGGCTGCACATAGGCCCCCTCCTCTCTTTGGGGGTCATTCAGACCCGATCGCTGCTGTGCGTTTTTGCTCAGCAGCGATCGGGTCTGAACTGCGCATGCATATGCGCCGCAATGCGCAGTCGCGTTGCCCCCAGTGATGGGGAGCGCCGGACAGCGATGGGATGGACAAAGAAAACAATCGTGAAGATTGACAGGAAGAGACCATTTGTGGGTGGCAACTGACTGTTTCCAGGGAGTGTCCGGAGAAACGCAGGAGTGTCCAGCCGTTTGGAGGGAGGGATTCTGACATCAGTTCTGGCCCCGATCATCGCACTGGAAGATTACCCCCTCCCCCTGTAGACGACGGCTACCTCGTCGCAGCAGTGCAAAAATCGCCTGCTTGCGACCAGGTGTGAATTAGGCCCTTTATACGCTCCTGGTTGAATGTACTCTAAAATCTTTTAGACATTAGGGCCAATATTTACTAAGAATTCGAGTTTGTCCGATTTGTGTTTTTTTTTCTAAGTCCCAATCCGGGAATTCACTAAGCACCAATCTCGGCAGTGTATGGACTATTCGAAAATGGTTTGAATGACAACGTTCAGAAATACGAATGAAAAGACCATTGGTCAAACGCGGCTGTTATTTCATAGAATACGGGAATTCACTATTCATTCGTATTTGGGTGTTAGTTTCTGAGTGCTCAATTGCGGTCGTATTTTTTTGCGAATCCGTAAAAAAAGCGGCAAAAAAATACACCTGCTTTTTTCAATCGTGTTTACATGTGTTGCAACTCAAAAATCAATCACACCTGAATTAGGATGCCTATAAAAGGATGTTAGGGCCATTTCAATACACCTACACTCAGAAATGACAGCAGGACTGTGGGCCAGTGATCTTCTGTGTGCTGTGGGATTCCTCAGACTCAGACATCAGCCTGTAAGTACCCAGGGCCAAGAAACTGAACATGGTCAGCAGGTTATACAGGTTCCGCGGAGGCTGCGCAGGTCTCATTTTTTTAGGGGGCGTTTAAACTTGAACGCATTGTCCGATAATAAGGTCATACAGATGTTCCGTCTAAATCGTAACAGCATTTTCCGTCTGTATGACCTTGTCAAACTGGGCCTAGACCCTGAGACAGCACGCTCTCGCTCTGTGTTGCACTTTCTGGCTACTGGCAGCTTTCAGGCTGTGTCTGGGGATGTCATAGGAATCTCACAGCCCTCATTTTCTAGAATCTTAACACAGGTGATGTATACCTAACTACCTCTTCTGTTTTGTGTTTGTTTTAATTTCTCGGTGGCCAGTTCTGTCCTAAAATCTCATGTTTATGGTTCTTTAAAATATGCACACAGGTGTTGGCTGTTTTGCAGCCCCACATCGAGGCCTCAATCTGCTTCCCTACCCAGGAGTCTCAGTGGCATGCCGTCAGGGTAGATTTCTATGAGCTGGCTGGCATGCCCAATGTGCTTGGAGCCATAGATTGCACACACATTCAGCTGAGACCACCTAGGGGCAGGCAGCACATATATACTAATCGCCATTTCGAACACTCCACAAATGTGCAGGTGGTTTGTGATGCTATTCTCAAAATAATGAGTGTTGTTGCTGGTTACCCTGGGGGCTGCCATGACTCCTTCATCCTCAGTCAGTCATCCCTCTTTGATAAGTTTGAGGACGGACAAATGCCAGATGAATGGCTGCTGGGTATGTAATTTGATATGTGTAGGCCTGCGTATACTTTGTCCAAATACAGGTGCAGATGTATTAACCTGTAGAAGGCATAAGGAAGTAAGAAACCAGTGATCTGTGCAAGGTGATAAAGGCACCAGCCAATCAGCTCCAATATGTAAATGAACATTTAGGAACAGATTGTCTGCTGCCTTTATTACCTTGCACATATCACTGGTTTTTCACTTCCTTATGCCTTCTACAGGTTAATACATCTGCCCCACAGTGTGTTACTTATGTGTTGCTGTATCTTAACATGAATCACGTTACTATATCTGTCTTTTAGGTGATGGAGGATATGGCTGTTTCTCTTGGCTTCTAACTCCATTGTCCCGACCTGATACCCCTGCTGAACACAATTACAATCATGCACATAAGTCCACGCGGAATGTGATAGAAAGATGTTTTGGTGTGCTGAAATCTAGGTTTCGGTGTCTGGATAAGTCTGGTGGCCTTTTGTTGTATAGTCCCTCCAAGGTGACTCAAATTGTGTTCTGCTGCTGCTTTCTTCATAACATGTGTTTGCAACAACATCTGCCACATGTTGAGGAGGAGGAGGAGGAGGAGGAGGAGGAAGAAAGCAGCCAGCAAGCAGAGGAATTAGAGACATCTGGTGATACTTGGAGTACAGATGTAGGGAGGCAGGTTAGGCAAGAGATCATCACTCGCTATTTCTAAGGTAAGTTTGGTTTGCTTATTTCATTTGTTGTGTAATCATAAATAGATGTTTTGCCATTATTTTTGCCAAAACCATTACTCAGAATGTGTCTGTCTCCTTGACTCATACAAACATACCCTCGCTTTATGAAAAACAAATGTCGCATGTGTATTGTGTGTATTTTTAAACTCAAAACAACAGATTATGAGTGGCATGCATTAAGTCTGGATAAGTGATCATAAATTTGCAGTGCTAATTTCTTACAAGCCCACATAATCCATTTAGTATTTCACTTTATCACTGTGTGTAACGTCCTAATGCACAGGTTCACAAACTCGGCCCTCAGGACCACACACAGTGCATGTTTTTCACGTAACCCAGTAGAATCACAGGTGTATGAATTACTCACAGACATATGTTAAAAGGTTCACAGGTGGAGCTAATTATGTCACTTGTGATTCTGTGAGGAGACCTGCAAAACATGCACTGTGTGGGTTCCTGAGGGCCGAGTTTGAGAACCTGTGTTCCCAAAAAACACTTCTTAACATATAATATGTTAGCCTTGAGGGATACACGTGTCCCTATGTGTGATGCACCATCATATTTAAGACACACAAACTTACTGTAATCAGGAATAATTTATTTCCTAATGTTTGATGCAGTAAACTTGATGATGTGTAAGTAAATACACAGTTTGCCACATATATACATTAATATACACATTCTTTGATTTTTGTTTAAAAAGTACATATTTGTTTGTTTCAGCATCATGTGTAATAACATTCTTACTAATTTTTAACACACACAAACATGTCCCAACAATACTGACATTCATTTTGTCAATGTTTTATAAAAAATTCAAAGCCAACATATTAAAAGCTTTTTACGCAACTCAATTGTGTTCTTCTTGTAATGTTGTATAGAGAAGAAAGGTAAAATATGTATCAATAACATTGTAATTTGGATTGTCTGCAGGAAAAGATAATGATTGGAATCTAGAAAGAGTAATGATTAGAAAAAAATCAAGTGGTCAGTTTACTTCCTGCTAACATGTATGTGCGGCTCCATCAATATTTCCCTCCTCCAATACCCAAAAAAAAGGTAAAGAATAAATGTGCGTACAAATTTTATGTTGTTTGTACCACTTATAATTAATGATGTTGTAAAAATTGTCAAGGAGCTAAGTGTTATATATTTTTTGCCAAACATACACTTACTAACTATTTTGAGTTACTTATCAGAAATGTCTAACTTGTATTTTTTTCACGTTTTTTTTTTGGTGGCTGCTTGTCCTGCCCTTTGCCTTTAGCACTGTTATGTTGTCGTGCTCTGGTGGAGCGTCTTGGTAGTGATGAGACTGGCGTGATATTTGGAGTAGTCGTACTAGAACTGCTGCTTGTTTGCTGTTGGTGCATGCATCTGAGTGTTTCATTCAGGTTAGTGAGGGTGGCATTGAGTTCACGTGTAGCAGCATTTTGATTGTCTACTACTTGGAATAAACTTTCATTAATCTTTTGATTGTTTTGAAAAATGTTCATATAACTTTGCTGTTGTCTGTGCTGTTCTTCCATTAGTCTGTGCTGTTCTTCCATTAGTCTGTGCTGTTCTTCCATTATGCGCTGTAAGTTGCCCATGACCTGTGTAATGTCTGTACGCATGAGTTCTATGGTATTGCCTATTCTGGTTGTTTGTTCATTTTGTCTACTCAGATTTCTTGATATTCTTCTGAGGTGAGATGGTAAGCTTGCAAACATTTGTGTCTGCTTACGCAGGCAATCTTCATTAGTGGCCTGCTGTCTAGCCCAAATGGACCAAAACACCTGATCAGGGCCTTGTGTTCCTGGTGTTGTTGGGCTCTGTTGTGGTGGTGGTGGTGGTGTGCTTTGCTGTGGTGGTGTACTCACAGGTGCTGGGGGGCTCATTCCTTGCCTTAATGGCTGCATTTCTAAGATGTTTGTCTCCTCCATGTCACTGTGTTGCTGTTGTTGCGGAGGGATGCTGTTCCCAGGACTAGAAGCTGAAATGTTAAACAAATCTCCGTTAGCTATCCATATGTTTGAGAAATGTAAACAAATCACTACATATGGAACACATGTCATTCACTGTTGCTTTCAACTATTCTGCCTAGCAACATCATCACTCATAGCTTAAATACATACATATGCCTGTTTGTGGCAAATGTGTCTGGTTACTTAATTGTGAAAGCAAACACTTTAGTTTTATTGTAGCTCACACATACTCCACCATAAAAACACATTGGAATACATAATGTGTTACCTTATAGCTTTGATCAAACAAACATAGTAATGTTTTTATATGTATTTTGCAATATTACCTCAAACACACATGTGAAATTTGGAAAAACAACCTTACTTTTTGCAATTAAAAAAAACATGCTTTTTTGTTGCATCTTACACACAATGTCATACTGTATGGCTCAAGTGGACATACATATCTTTACTGGATGTGGACAAGGCCGTTTAGCTTTGATTCCATTTCAGATTTTACTTACTGCGGTAAGTATTTAAGTTTTTGATGTGTTTTGACTTAATGCGGTTATGAAATATTTTGATTACGTTCTGAAATTTTTCTCATTTATTTCAGTTTGATACTCACAATCAAGATGAGGGGAGTGTGGATGATGTCTTGGAGGTGTGTCCAAAATTTGGAGTGGGGGGACAGAACATACGGACGATAATCTTCGTGGCATGGTAGCCTGCTATGTTTGGGCCGGGACATACGACCTTGCTTTCTTTTCGGCCACAGGTTTTTTTGTGGTGATGTCTTACAGAAGTGCCACTTCTGCTGCTCCATACTTCTTTTGATGGACCTTTTAATGAAAGTGCAATTTTGTTATGGCCATTCCTTTACAAGCATACCCTATACTACAATGGACACTTTACCTTCTTCCGCAGCATCATCATCATCAGATGTGATAAGAGTTACTGGCCGACGAGTAGTACTGCTTTTTTCTACCACTGTATAAAATAAAAAAATAAAACATTTTGATGCTATTGTGTATACATCCACCCATTATGCTTATAAACATTTATTCTTTTAGAAATGCTTGGTTTGTTTTTTTAAAAAACATAAGGACCGTAAAAACAAAAATAAAAAACATAAAACAATAAACATTGTCCAATAGACATATGCACTATGGCAAAATCAACACAGGAACACATGTACAGGACACTGACATAGGCCACAAGTAAAAAAAAAAACACACACACATCTTCATTTTGTATTGAAAGGATAACTATTACAGATGCAATATATAAATTGCTCTGTGATGTGGCACTCCAAAGACACATTACCACTATATGAGCCAAAACATAATGTAGCAATTTTAAAAAAATTACACTGCAGTAATCACTAATTAATTAAAAGTAATTGTGTCTCGGTACAAATACAAGCAAAAAAAATTATCATAGAAATAGTGTTATTTTAATTAAAAATGTAACATTATCTAATAATGACATTACACATGTAAGTGGTTTCCAAACCACTTTCCATTACTCCAGCCTCTAACATGACAACCACTGTTTTTTAAACATTGCACATGGATCACTTAAATATAAAACATAGTCACAATTTTTATTTAAAAAACGCCCAAAAGGAAAACATTATTGCAGGACAATTCAGAGACACACCAAGTCCAAACTACACATGCAAAATATCTTTCAAAAAAACACATGACATACAATAAAGTAAGATGTTACATTGGCTTTTGTATAAAACATTAACCAAAACAATGTATTGGCTGACACACTCTTGAAGATGGGAGTAATATGCAACGTCACATGACACACATTTAAAAAAACAACAACAAAAAACAAAACAAACAAACATAGAATGTAAATGCAAATACACATGCTCACCATTCTTCCTGGGCCGATCTGAATCCCGGACATGGGTTGCAGAGACAACTTCTGGAGGGATTACACTCCGCATGGGCTCCTCATACTCCAGATATCTTGCAATATAGGGCTGCCCACCACCGGTTTTCCGAGCCGACTTGGCCTCCTTGGCCATTTTGGACTTGACACGTCGCTTTATGTCATAGTACCGTTTGCGGCACGTGTCCTCCGTCCGCTTGACCACCCCCTCACTATTGACAGCAGCAACAACTTTCGCCTACAACACCGTCTTCCTCCGTGTTGGCACCTTGGCGGACTCAGGGCCAAATAGCTGCCTCTGATACTTCATCAGCTCACGCACCAATGCCACATTTTCAGCAAAACTAAACTTTACATTCCGCCCAGTCTTAGTAGTGGTGCGTGGCTGCGGAGCACTCTGACTGTCACTATCACTTGAGGCTGCTGCAGCAACCTCACCCACCTCCTCCACCTCACTAACCTCACTAACACTCACCTCCTCCACCTGACCGACCTCCTCCCCCTCACTCACACCCTCCACCTCTGAGTCACACATAATTGTGTGTCTAAACAGTTAACACAGAAAAAAAAACACAAACACACTCCTCCACTACCACTACACAACTCACACACACACACACACACACACCCACACACACACACACATACACACACACACACAAACAAACAAACAAACACTGACAAGGGACTATAAAGAAAAATATCTTGGACTAAAAATGAGACAAAACCACAAAATACAATACAACAAGAATGACAAGACGACTTTCAAACACAATACCACACTCAGAAATCGCTACCAACACTCCTCACCAAACCACAAATTCACCTACCTCCACAGCACAACCTCCCTCCTCCTCACCACTAACTAAACCCACGAGGTGCGGACGGTTTGGGGCGTATTTAGATGGTTGCACACAGACACTCCTACCATCTGAAACACAACCAATCACGAACGGGGATGAAAATCGAAACTGAAAGTGAAAATGCGGCCGCGGAAAAAAAAAACCCTGCCGCGTTTAACTTAGGGAAAAAAACAGCAAATACAACAAAAACACGTACGCAAACGACAATGACGGCCGTAAATGTGCCAAAAAAAGCGACTGGCATCGACATCGGAAAACACGACAACCATAAAGTCGACTGCTTCGTAACTTTGCGTATATGGATTCAAAAAGTTGCATGAAAATGCACCCGATACAAAACAAGTTTAAACACTACACAAACCGACTCAAACACGAATATTAGTAAATATTGCCCTAGGTATTTTTACTAAAGGTCAATTTTGGGCGATTTTGTGTTTTGATTGATTTCTCTTTGCAAAATTGATCAAAAGGATGACTTTAAAACAAATTGGAACAACAAACTAATAATCAATGTTCTTGCATAGACGACTATAGAAACCGGAGATTTACTAATGGTTGGTTTCAAAACAAGCCAGAACTGACAGAAATCCGACCAAATATTAGACCTGCCTGTGGTAGATGACTTTGGTAGATCACTATGATCTGGACAGACTTCTTAGAGTTAGAAGTAAAGAAAATAATGCATGGGGCCCTCCCTGAAATCCATAACCAGCCCTGTACCTTTCAACCTGGTCTGGTACTGGAAAATAGGGGAAAAACAGGTATGGGGTTCCCCCTAATTTCCTATTTCCAGGCCTGGAATTCCTTGGGGAAAAAAGGATTACCCCCACCCAAGGAACCCCTAGGCCTGGTATTTAAGCCCTCTGCTATTCCCTGCACCCCTGGTGAGTACAAGGTCAATGGTGTAAACAACTGAAATATTGGGGCAGATGTATTCCAAACCCACAATGATTGGCCGGTGCGTTATCACCATCCACTTATCACTGCTTTATCACTTCTCCAGGCTTAATACATCTGCCCCATTGCTCTTTACACAGTGCTTAAGGTGGCCCTAAAGAGGTGGTGGAACTACCCCCTTTCCCCCCTCGGGCCTATGTAATCAAAGGATTTGCACGTGCCACAGGCGCATGCCTCAAACAGGGCCATGGTCTTAAAAAGAAAGGAGCATTGTCACCCAATAGTATCCCCAATTCAAATTATGCCGCACATAAGCACATTCTTATTCACATTACACGACAAAGTACTGTCCCTTATTCATGTTATGACACACATTGCCCATTATGCACAAAGCCCTCAGTAGTAGCACCCCTAATACACATAATGCCCCAAGCAGTTGTGCCCTTTATACAGTACCGACAGTAGTAGTGCCCCTTATGCAATGCCTACTGTGGTGGTAGTGCACCTTATGTCCCCAGGAGTGATGCCCCTTAAGAATAGCACCTATGCAATGCCCTCATTAATAGTGCTTCCAGTGGTAATACCGCCATGTAGTATTGCCCCTGTGTAGAAATCCTCCCAGTAGTAATGCCCTCAGTAGTAGTGCCCCCAGTAGTAGTGCCCCCTGTAGTATTTCCCCCAGTGGTAATGCCCCCCATGTAGTATTGGCCCCAGTAGCAATGCCTCCGTAGTTATGCCCCCATGTAGTTATGTCCCCATGTAGTATTGCCCCTGTAAGCACCCTGTAGTAGCCCCTTTCCCCCTGTAGTAGCACCACTTATACACACAAAAATAAACACAATACTCACTGCTCATGCGTCCAACTGCTGCCATCCTTCTGGCCATCCATTCCTCGGAAGTAGGAACTATGGGGGTCATTCTGAGTTGATCGCATGTAGCAACTTTTTGCTGCCCGTGCGACTAACTAGACAACGCCTATTGGGGAGGGCTTTTTTGATAGCAAGGCTGCAAATGCTTGTGCAGCCCTGCTGTGGGAAAAACGTTTTGTGTGGAACTAGACCAGGGTAACAGTTACTTACCCTGTGCGATCGATCCAGCGATGCAGGTCCCGGTATTGACGTCAGACATCCGCCCTCCAAACGCCTAGACATGCCTGCGTTGGACTCACCACTCCCAGGAAACGGTGAGTTGCCGCCCCGCAACGCCTTCCTGCTGTCAGTCTTCTTGCGATCGCTCTAGCGATTGCTTTCTTCGTTCTTCTGGACAACCCGGCAACTGGGCAATGACGCACATGCGCATTGCGGCCAAAGTGCAGGTGCACAACTGACCTGTTCGCACCCCTGCGACAAACAGCAACGTACGAACGGGTCGGAATGAGCCCCTATAGGAGAGATGTTATGATGTCTTTCCCATAGTGCACACTGCCAGAGCTGGAAGCCAGAGCTCAGGAGTTAGCTCCTACCTCCGGCTGCCGCTATGGGGACCCAGCATCTCCCTGCAGCACTGGGCTGACATTCTGGGTTAGGTGGCCTGGAGGAGGTGGAACTGATTCCATCTCCAAATGGAACTGATGGATCGCAGTTCCGTCCCATTCCAGCTCACTTTACAGTTTACAATTGGATTATAGGTCCTAGTTAGCCTGCCGTGGCATGAGGGCACTTGTGGTTACAACAAGTACCAGCAAGCATGGATATTAAGGGCCTGCTGGCACCTGTAGTCCCACTGTAAATAAAATATTTCAGTAATAACAAGACACTCACTGAATGTGTTAATCTTTTATTAAAAATAAAAAAATATTACACACATTTCACACTTACCAAATCCTTAGATGTGCTCAGTCCCCTTCCTTCCAGGTAGTCTACATTGGTCTTCATAAGATGACAAACCAAACACCCGCTCCCACGTGTGTTTCCCAGTACCAGACGAGGCTGAAAGATCTGGGGCTGGTTACTGATTATGGGGTGAGTGGGAGTGTGTGTGGTGGGGAGGGGGGGGGGGAGCAACGTTGGGTTTCAACTGATGTGTTTAAAAGTCTGTTCTACCAGAGCTCATTGTTAAACAAATACATTTACTCGGATAAATACATTTACTTACCTATAGACAGCAAAGTAATAATAATGATAATAATAATTAATAATGTTCATTTTATTTTTATAGCACTCTCTCTCCAACAGGACTCAAGGCACTTATGTACATTTTTATCTTCTTTACATGCTTCCTCTTTGTCCGTATCTGGCGCTTAGTGTCAGGATGCTTTGAAATAAAACACTGAGGGCAGGATGTATTAAGATACATCGCCGCCCCTCGCCGCTTATCGCAGCAATGTTGATCGCTTATGTACTAACATATGCGATCAATATTGCAATGCGGTGACGGAGGCCCCCCGCGATACCTGTGAGGTGGTCTGCGGGGGGTCTCCGTCACCTCCCAGGGGTCTCCACACTGCCTAAATGCCGGGAAGCAGCAGCAGACTGCCCCCGGCGCCTCCTCCTCACCCCTGCAGCCGAAAGGACCTCCGGCTGCTTTGCTCGGGGGAGGAGGAGATTACCTTCCGGTACATCTGTGGCAGGGGCTGCGGGTTGCGTCGGTCGGGGATAAGAAGCCTATAGTCTTCTAATGGGTATCAACATCCAGAGATGGCGATACCCTGGATGGCGAAAAACTGGCGGTAGGGTCTTATTACTTTTGAAAATGTGGTAAAACCCCCATTTTCGGGGGGTTTACTGCATTTTTCCTTTAGTACATCCTGCCTTGAATAAGTGACAATATGTTAGTCAATCAGTGTTTTAAATGTCCAATAAACACTGGTGCTGCATGGAGTATTAACCAAAGGTTGTACCAAACTGGAATTTTGACTGGTTAGGCACAGATTAAAATAATTTATTACTACACAATCATTTTCCACACATCGCTGAAGCGTAATTTCTCAACGTGTGGAGGCATTGTCAATAATTATTATTAACTAGGAAGCATTTTTTTATATTGTAGGTCCAACTCAATGTACTCTAATGAGTAATGTTGCTTCTTGTATTTGCATTCAGCAGAGTTTAGAAAAAAACCTTAGACTTCAGTGTCTGTTATTGGGCTGTGTAGAACAGAGAGTCCTTTTTCTTCAACACAAGCTAGTTCCATGTGGCTATGGTATCATTAGTGTAATAACCTTTTATTTAATGTAATGGAGGAGCTAGAACATAATTTCCATGGGAACTGATCTCCATTTCTTCAGTTA
Organism: Pseudophryne corroboree; assembly: GCF_028390025.1. NCBI lineage: Eukaryota > Metazoa > Chordata > Amphibia > Anura > Myobatrachidae > Pseudophryne > Pseudophryne corroboree. The sequence continues at coordinate 325,991,575 of NC_086445.1, read as the reverse complement.
AAGCAACACGAGAAATGCTGATGTAAGCTTGCCAGTGAGTAAAAATGTTTAACAATAAACAACATACCCTTAAACATATATTGATCATAATGAACAACCATAAACCTTAAAATTGATTAAAAGGGTGAGCCAAAATAGGAAGTTCTTGTGGTGAGACAACTCATATGGCAGGACTGGAAAACCTCTCAACTACTTCCTGTGGTCAACAGAATTCCATTGGCTTGATCAACTGTTAGCGATGTGGAATAAAGGATGCTTTAGAAACTGACTTACAGTATTTGGGAGCCCTGTAAATGCCATGTGAATCAGAACTGGATGATTTCAGTTCCTTGAGCAAACTTAAGATAAAATTGAAAAATGTTCAGCTGCTTATACTGGAAGGATTCCCATAAAATGTGTGGACTGCAGTCAAGTGGACACTGTCAGCCAAATTTGCAGAGACTTTTTCTAGTTTCGTTGAAGAGATGAATAACACTGAATTACTATTAAGTTTATGCAGCAACAATTTCGTGTTTTCAGCTCTGTATATATAAATGAACATGTTTTTCTCTGACTGTGGTGACCTGATTCAAGCTCCACCAATCAGAAAATAGCTTTTTTTAAATTGCGCTGGATGTGAGCCAATAACAGTTTGTGGATGGCCAGCCAATCAGCGCTAACAGCGGCAAGCCAAACACAGCTTGCCGCATTATAGCTGCACACCTCACTTCAACGTCTATTAACTGGTGCAAGCAGGTGCTCAGGGGAGACATTTTGTGATAATGAAGCGATTTTTTTTGTGATAATGAAGCGATTTTGTGATAATGAAGCAATTTTGTGATAATGAAAGCGATTTTGTTGTGATAAGGAAACAATTTTGTGAATCACAAATTTACTAAAGTCCAATACACTTGTAAATCGCATGTGAAACTCGATTTCACGGACCACATTGCGGCAGATCTCTATAGGAACAAACATTGGCTAGATAACATTAATACCAATGCAAATTGGTATTAAGAGAATTTACTAACAATCTTTTTTGCAAAATCCCACCAAAATTGCAGTACAATTCATTAAATCAATGCACTTTAAAAAAAAAATCAGAGTGTTTGATGTGAAGGCATGGACCAGTGAGATAAGTGCTGGCTTTTGTGCTTAAAATGAATGAATGGACTAATTTCTTTTTATATTTTTTAAAAATGGTGTGGGGCTCCCTCCCCAAAAGCATAACCAGCACCGGACTGTGTGAGCCAGTACTGGTTCAAGATATACAGGGGGAAAAACAGCTTGTGGTGCCCCTGTATTTCATTGAACCAGCACAGGGCACCTGAGCTGGTCCTGGTTCTGGAAATACAAGGGGAAAAATGTGTAGGGTCCCCCATATTTTCATCAACCAGCAATGGGCTCTTACTAGCGAGAGTAATGCCACAGTCAGGGGGACATGGTTATCTTGGTATCCCCTGCTAAAGTATTCAGCCCCCCAACAAGTCAGCCCAGACCGGAGATTCCTGGGGAAGGGGGACTCTCCCAATAAAAGTATGCCCCCTTTCCGGGACATCTGAGGCCCAGGGCTATCCCCAACACACCTAAGCGGTGGGTGGCGAGTTGATAGCTTTTAAGTGTAAAAAGTAGAATTAATATTGTCTTTTACAGGAGGACTACAGGTACCAGCATGCAGGTAACTATAGTCCTCCTGTTAAAGAAATATTCTACACACCGTAACAGTATAAGTTAAATACACACACTCACATACAGCACCCTGTCTCTGGTGCTGCTTTAGTCCACTTCTCCATTAGAATCTGCTACATAGGGTGGTGGTGGGGGGGGGGACCATACTCACATATCCCTTGCATAGATCACATCCTATTCTCCAGTAGGCATGCGGGGGGGGGGGGGGGGGGGGTTAAAAATTACAAGCACGATTAACCCGAAACCCAGCCAGACACTAGCCACTCTATATGTACAGTATATGCTGTACATAGTACAGCGCTGTTTCTTTAAATGCCGGAACCCTTGTGAGTTTTGTCATTTGCAGCGCTGTCAGCCAAACAGAGGCCGCTTCCGTGGGAACAGATTCTCACTAAATCCCCCCCCCCCATAGTCAGTAACATAGTTAGTGAGGTTGAAAAGAGGCAAAATGCCCATCAGGTTCAACCTGTATTCTATATTAAGGTGAGCTCACTATCATATCCCTTCTGAAGTTAAGTTTTTAGGATATGCTGTGACCTTGGATATCTTTTTTAGTTAGAAATGTATCTACTCCGTTTTTGAATGTATTTACCAAGTCCGTCATTAACACCTACTCTGGCAGGGAGTTCCAAAACTTTATTGCCCTAACTGTGAAGAACCCTTTCCTACGTTGTGTGCAGAATTTTTTCTCCTCTAGCCTCAGCGAATGCCCACGTGTCCTATACAGAGTTTTTTTTAATGAACATATCCCTTGATAACTCCTTGTTTTGTCCCTTTACATATTTGAAGATATTATTAATGTGTACTCTTAGACGCCTCTTTTCTAGAGTATACATATTTAACCTACAGTATGTCTTTCTTCGTAATCCAGGGCCTCTAGCCCTTTAATCAATTTAGTAGCTCGCCTTTGAACTTTTTCAATTTCCCAGATATCTTTTTTATAATGCGGTGCCCAAAACTGAACACAATTTTCCAGGTGCGGGCGTACCAATGATTTGTACAGTGGCAGGATTACACTCTCGTCCCTTTGCCTCAATTCCCCGTTTTATGCATGCTAGCACCTTACTTGCCTTCTTTGTTGCACTTTGACATTGTGTACTGTTATTAAGCTTATTATCTATGACAGTGGCGTAACTAGAAATTTTTCTCCCCCAAGCCAAAAAATTCTTCGGCGCCCCCCCCCCCCCCGCCCCTTCATGCTCCATAATTGGGAGCAAGAAAGGGATAAATATGCGCGCGCCTTCGGCGCGCCTGGCAAAAAGGGTGTGTGGTTTCGTTGGAATGGGCGTGGTTTCACACAAAGGGGCATTGCATTGCAGGAAAAGACTACCTTATACCCCAGTTTTGCAACCTGCACGCCCAGACGTTGGCCACCACAGGAAAGAAAAATAATCCTGATTCATGCCCCTTACATTATTTGTAATTTTTCCTCCGTATAGTAATGCCCAGTACACATACTGCAATGACCCTTAGACATTATGCCGCACACAATAATGCACATGACACAATATGCACACACTGTAATGCCCCCGACACATTATGCCACACACCGTAATGCCTGTGACACATTATGCCACACACCGTAATGCCTGTGACACTTTGTGACAGGAATCGCAATGCCCGTTATACATTATGCTACACACTGCAATGCCCCTGATACATTATAGCACATACAATGTCTGTGACACATTATGACACACACCGCAATGTCCGTGACACATTATGCCACACACTGCAATGCCCGATACATTATAGCACATACAATGCCTGTGACACATTATGCCACACACTGCAATGACCTTGAGACATTATACCACAATGCCCGTGATATAGTATACCATACACCGTAATGCCTGTGACACATACCGCAATGCCCTGCCCGTTATACCCTATGCCACACACCGCAATGCCCGTTATGTATTATGCCACACTGCAATGACCCTGAGACATTATACCACATACCACAATGCCCGTGATATAGTATACCACACACCGTAATGCCTGACACATTATGACACACACCGCAATGTCCGTGATACATTATGCCACACACTGCAATGACCCTGAGACATTATACCACATATCACAATGCCCGCGATATAGTATACCATACACCGTAATGCCTGTGACACATTATGACACACACCGCAATGTCCGTGATACATTATGCCACACACCGTAATGCCCATTACACATTAAGTCCTACAGTAAGGCTTCTAATTACTTTTCAATTACCTGCTCGTTGTCAGGGGTTTCATGCACTGGGTGTCATGCTCGTTGCCAGGGGTTTCATGCTCTTGGTTCCATGCACGGTGCCAGGGGTTTTCATGCTCAGGGTGTCATGCTCGTTGCCAGGGGTTTCATGCACTGGGTGTCATGCTCGTTGCCAGGTGTTTCATGCACTGGGTGTCATGCTCGTTGCCAGGTGTTTCATGCACTGGGTGTCATGCTCGTTGCTAGGAGGTAGTCCTTGTTGCTAGGGCTGTGCTCCCAGTGCCACATATGTCCCCAGTGCCAGATATTCCCGCACGGTGCCAGGTACTCACATGCCCCAGTGCCAAATATAGCCCCCCCCATGTGCCAGGTACACATATACCCCCCCAGTGCCACATATGCCCCCAGTGCCAGATATTCACCCCCAGTGCCACATATGCCCCCAGTGCCAGATATGCCCCCAGTGCCATATATGCCCCCAGTGCCAGATATTCCCCCCCAGTGCCATATATGCCCCCAGTGCCAGATATTCCCCCCCAGTGCCATATATGCCCCCAGTGCCAGATATTCCCCCCCGTGCCATATATGCCCCAGTGCCAGATATCCAGTGCCAGATATTCCCCCCCAGTGCCATACATGCCCCAGTGCCAGATATCCAGTGCCAGATATTCCCCCCAGTGCCAGATATGCCCCAGTGCCAGATATTCCCCCCCCCCCAGTGCCATATATGCCCCCAGTGCCAGATATTTATTTCCCCCCCCCACCGCTTTTTGGAGGGACACGGTAGGCACAGCTCGCCTCTCCTGTGTCCCTCCTGCTGCATCATCTCCGGCGGCCGCGGGTCTAATAGGGGGAAGTGCCGGTTCGTGAGCCAATTAGAGCTCACGGACGGCACTTCCCCCTATTAGACCCGCGGCCGCCGGAGATGATGCAAGAGGGACACAGGGTGGTGCGCTGTGCCCTCCGTGTCCCTCCAACAAGCGGCGGAGGGAAGGAGACCGCAGACTGACATGCGGACGCTCGTCCGCATGTCAGTCTGCTGTAAATCAGTGGCGCCCCCGCAGCCCCTCGCCCCCAAGCCACCGCGAGGGCTGCGGGGGCAGTAGTTACGCCACTGATCTATGAGTACCCCCAAGTCTTTTTCCACTAATGTTACCCCTAGATTTTCCCCATTTAATGTGTAGGATGCTAGTTTATTCTTTGTCCCAAAATGCATAACTTTGCATTTTTCTATATTAAACCTCATTCTCCATTTGGATGCCCAAAGTTAAAGTTTAAATAAGTCATTCTGCAGAGACTCCACATCGATTTCTGAATCAATTACCCTACACAGTTTAGTATCATCAGCAAAGATTGACACTGTGCTTTCCAGGCCTGTTCCTGCACTACTACTTCTGCAAGACTTGTATATAGTTATTGCTTAAATAAGGGTTATGTTATAGTCTCATCGGTCTTGGACTGATGCTATGTCGTTTTCATACTGTTAACTGGTTAGTATATCACAAGTTATACGGTGTGATTGGTGTGGCTGGTATGAATCTTGCCCTTGGATTAACAAAAATCCTTTCCTCGTACTGTCCGTCTCCTCTGGGCACAGTTTCTCAAACTGAGGTCTGGAGGAGGGGCATAGAGGGAGGAGCCAGTGCACACCAGATCTAAAGTCTTTCTTAAAGTGCCCATGTCTCCTGCGGAGCCCGTCTATCCCCATGGTCCTTATGGAGTCCCCAGCATCCTCTACGGACTACGAGAAAAAGATTTACCGGTAGGTTTAAAATCTTATTTTTTCTTTCTTTATTATACAAGAAGACAACTGAAATAGGCACTGCATAGACACTCTCTTTTTGTTCCCAATAATGATTCACTAAAAACATACCTTTTTTGCTGGCCACCTATGGCATTGATGAGAAACATTGCAGAAAAAAAATTAACTATGGGAGTTATTCAGTTTTGTTAGCAAACCAGAAAAGTTAGCCATTGGGCAAAACCATATGCACTGCAGGGGGAGCAGATGTAACATATGCAGAAAGAATTAGACTTTGGTGGGGTGTATTCAAACTGAAATCTAAATTGCAGTGTATAAATTAAGCAGCCAGCATTTACCGAAACAATACAACCCACCCAAATCTAAATATATCTACTCTTGTTACATCTGCCCCACTTGCAGTGCAGCATGGTTTTGCCTAATTGCTAACTTTTTTGGTTTGCTAACAAACCTGAATAACCCCTTATATCTAATACATTTATCACTTTCAAAATAATGTATGAATGCTTTTTACTTATTTTCCCTAGTGGTTAACCTGTAATGAAATCCACATAAATAATCAACTTTAAACTGTGCTGTTTCCTTTGATATATGTCATCCCCATGCTCTACTTGTTCATCCACGCATGCCACGCGTTCTACTTGTTCAGTACAGTACTTTTTTTTTTTTTACATCCGACAACAATTCTTCCCGAGCATCATGAATTTAGGTCTACATTCCCCAAAGGAAAGCATGAGATGTTAGAGAATTATGTGTGCTGCCAACACTCAATATGTAATCATTGTGGTAAAATGAGTAACTTTATAGTTAAATGTGTCAGTGAATTCATTGTCAACAAGAGGCAGCATTTAATGAATAAACCTGAAAGAAAAAACATTAAATGGGACTTACAGAGACACTTCATTTATTTTCTGAGTATATCTTTGAAGGACTTTCTTGTCCTTAATTATACATCTTTGCTACACTGTTAATACTGCCCTTGGGATTCTTGATCTAGCAAAGACACTGAAAGAAATATGTGTGAAAATCTGAATAAGGACTGAGAGTATTTATCCACAAAGCTATTACTCTTGGAATTGCCTAAATCAAAATCTTTTGCAAGACATTATATACATAATTTGAGATAGAGATGCACTGACTGAAGCTCATCGTGAAAAGGTGCTAAAGGCCTATTTTCTCTTTTAAACAAGCCTGTTTGAATATATCTCAGACACACAGCCCTGAAAAGTAAAATATACAGTTTATGAAAAGAACCTTTCATTTACAATCTTGAACGTTTTTTTTTCTTTCAGTTTCACGTCAAGATCTATTTTGGCAGTGTGCATTGTGTCTTATACACCCTGTGTAAGTCAGTGATTCATAATGAGCTGGAAGCTCTACACTCATTAAGATGGACTGTAATCAGACATCCAAGGTGTTAGTCAGAGCTTGTGTAGAGGAAATCCCTATTGCGAAGTTATAGCAGATCATGGAAATCCAAGATGGAATGTTTTACAGGAAGACCGTATGTTCTGGGAACCTCAGGTTGCTACATCCTCAAAATAATCACACATTAAATTGTGTATTAAAATGAATGAATACCAGGAGGATGTTTTGTTCATGCAATGTGTTCTATTAAAAGGATGTGTGTATAACTGTAAGAAATAGATTTAGTATTCTGTTTTGGTGTAGGCAACGTAGGCTGACAGATGGCAACAAATTCCCTGAGATGTTTAAGGTCAGAAGGTTTTCTTGGGTTTTGCGAGATATCTCAACTGTAACAGTGAGCCTCTAATATATTTTGTATTACCTCTGTAGGTATGTGAGCTATTATTTGAATGTATTTATTTATTTATTTATCATCAACACATATGACAGTGACATTATTTTAAGTGAAAAATAAATTAGCAGGAATGCTCTTGTAATGGCCTACCCGCTCAATGCTAGAAGCAGATGTAACAGTAACAGTTCAAGTTAGCAGGAACATAACTTTGGGGGCACTCATGGTTTAGTGTAGTACAATCTGAAGTTAAGAGAGTTTTTATTGATAGAGCTTATTGGGATGGTAGTCACAATAAGCGCACAACAGATGTGAAAGTGACTGTGAAGCTGGGTACACACTAGATGATCATGATATGTTGTCCGATCTGGTGGATCAGACCGGCATATCGGGCACATAATTTACGGTGTGCCCGCTATGTCACTGATGATGCGTGCTCCCGCGCATCATCAGTGACATCCTCCTATGGCCCTGCATGAAGCGCAGATGGATGACGGATGACATCGCTAGTGAGGGCCATGCTGTCGAATACACTTGCTGATGCCACCCCCCTACACCAAGTTCTGTCACTGGGTACACACATTGTCCAGTGAGTACCCAGCTTTAGGCCATACATAGAGACATTAACCAGGATTCTGAGCTCATTGGTAAACAGCAAGCACAGAGTAATGCAGGAACATAATGCAGTAATGTGTATTTGCACAGTACTGCATTACTCTATACAGTAATGATGGCTGCAGTATGATGTGTAGTAGCACATCAAGTTGGAGGTCATGTGTCCCTGAAGTCTCTGGATCCTAGTGCCAAGCTTGTATGCACAGAGAAGAGACCATGCTCTCTAACAGTATTTTCTGGTACAGCATGATGTCAGGGTTCACATATGCTTCCCATTTTCTCCATTTAACTGGGACTTACCATAAAACCGCAAGAAGTGACCAATTACACCGGGAGCTTCATGGTTCAAGAGAGGTATCTAATCTTATGGGTTGTTACACTGTGTCTGTCTGTATTTGCTATTCACTTCAGTGTGGCAACATGGAGCGAGTTCAGCACTATGGGCCAAAGGAAACTTTCTCCCTGGGCACCACAAGGTCTAGAACCGGCCCTGGCAGCCAGATCTGTGTTCATCTACTCACATGCTAGAGGCCACCCAGCACAGGGCAAGACCACCCACTATGTGTGAGTCCGCATCCCGATGCATCCACAATTACATTGTGGACACATCGGAACTAAGGTTTACCCCTGGCAGTGTAGCCTGGCTTCGCTGTCAGGCGGTCTGCCGTCATTTTGTTCGTACCAGCTGCATGTGATTTCATACAGTCACCCCGAAAACGGTCCCGACCTGCCCCCCAATGCAGTGGTGACACCCCCCGACCACCGCCATTGTCAAACTCTGCGGCCGCATCTTTCCCTCAATACTATGTCAAACATTTCAGGGGAAATTTGAAGAAAAATTACTTTACATGAAGGGTAGTGGACAAGTGGATTAGCCTCCCATCAGAGGTGGTAGAGGCTAAGACAGTAGAGCAATTTAAACATGCATGGGATAGACATAAGTATATCCTTACAAAGAAATGAGGATCAAGTAAGGTTTGAGATAAAAAAAAATATGGTAAAAAAAAAAAGGGGCAGACTAGATGGGCCAAGTGGTTTTTATATGCTGTCAAATTATATGTTTCTATGTTTAAAAATAAGGTAACACTGTGGCCCTGTCGAGTGCTGTAAAAATTAAAGAACACTGTGGCCCTGCCGGGGGCTGTAAAAATAAAGGATCACTGTGTCCCTATCAGGTGCTGTAAAAATAAAGGAATGCAGTGGCCCTGTCCTGTATACTGTAAAAATATAGGGGTGCTGTAAAAAGAAAGGAATGCAGTGGCTCTGTCCTGTATGCTGTAAAAATATAGGGGTGCTGTAGTAATAAAGGAATGCTGTGGCATGGTCCTGTATGCTGTAAAAATAAAGGGGCACTGTTCTGTGTGCTGTAATAACAAAGGGGCGCTTTCCTGTGAAATGGAGAACAAAAATTTGGAGGAAAAAATTGTGAAAGATCAGGAACCACTTCCCAGTACTAGTGCTCAAGCTGCTGCTACCAGTCATGACAATGACGATGCGATTCCATCAATGTCGTCTGCTAAGACCGATGCCCAATGTCATAGAGTGCATGAAAAATCCAAGAAGCAAAAATAAATAACCCCCCCCCCCCAAAAAAAAGAAATTATCTGATGAGAAAGGTAAAATTGGCAATGTGCCAATCATGACACAAAGTGGCAAGGAAAGGCTAAGGCTTTGGTCTATGTTCATGACTGGTGGTTCAGCTTCTCATGAAGATGGTAGCCCTCATCCCTCTCGAAAAATTAAAAAAATAAAGCTTGTTGAAGCATAGGAAAAAACAACTATGCATTCAGACTCAGAGATATTACAAATCCCCAAGGAGAGTCCAAGTGTGTCCGCGTTTGTGATGTCTATGCCTGACCTTCCCAAGACTGTATGGGAAGAGGAGGCTACTTACACCATTTGTACGCCCTCTGCAAGTGCTAGGAGGAGCACCGCCAGTACAGTTCCTGATATTGAGATTGAGGATGTCACTGTAGACACAGGCGTGCGCAGAGACTGACTGGAGGGTGCCGCTCCGGACTCCCCCCCCCCTCCACGGCATTATAGTGATCTCTCGCCTCCCCTGTCCTGGATATAGACTGCTCACCTGGTCCGCTCACCTGGGCCGCCCAGGTGAGCAGTTTATATCCAGGACAGGGGAGGTGAGAGAACACTATAATGCCGTGGAGGGGGGGAAGTCCGGAGCGGCACCCGCCAGTCAGTCTCTGCGCACGCCTGTGACTGTAGAAGTATACAAGGATAAGGAGGATATTGGTGTAGCTGGCACTGATGTGGAAGTTGATGATGAGGATTCTGATGGTGATGTGGTTTGTTTGAATAAGGCACCAGTGAAGACAGTTGTTGTCCATGGGATGAAAAAGCCCATTTTCATGCCTAGGCAAAATACCAAAAAATCCATCTCTTTGGTGTAAAATAATTTCTCCACAAATCTGGACAACAGGTGTCATACCATGTGTTGCCTTTGTCAATCCATAATAAGTAGGGGTAAGGACGTTAACCACCTAGCAACATCCTCCCTTATACGTCACCTTCAATGCATTCATCATAAGTCATTGTCAAGTTCAGAAACATTGGGTAAGAGCGTAAGCAGTCCAGTGAAACCTAAATCCCTTTTTACTGTTGTATCCAAGCTCCTGCAATCATCACCACCAACTCCCTCATCATCAATTTTCTCCTCACTCAGGATCAGAAGTACAGATGGAGCAGCACTCATCTAGTGTGGCTCCATTGCATATGAGTGATTGGGGCATGTGCGCATCACGGACGCATGCGCGCCCCAGATGCGGTGATAGGTGCAACTGGGTGGGCGCACCCAGGCACAGACAGAGCCATGATTATGTCCTCAGTGTCCTCAAAAATGCGGTTGTACCCACTGTCCACTTAACCACGGACATGTGGACAAGTGGAGCAGGGCCAACTAAGGACTACATGACTGTGACAGCCCACTGGGTAGATGTATTGCCTTCCGCAGCAACAACAGCTGCGGCACCAGCAGCAGCATCTCACAAATGCCAACTCGTTCCTAGGTAGGCTATGCTGTGTATCACCGGTTTCAGAAAGAGGCACATCGCTGAGAACCTCTTACAGAAACTGAGGGCAAGACCTGGTAGCTCACGATAAATCAGTAATCTTTATTTATCAGTTTAACACAGCTGCAAGAGACATTAGGAAAATAGCTACTAAGAACTTTGCAGTTTTAAACTACATAAGCTCCTAGAAACATCACTGACGGGGAAGAATTTAGTTGTTTTTAGGAAAGCTAACACCTTAAAACAAAAACTTGACCCCAGCTTATTCATTAGAAATACTAAGGATAAGGAAACCACAGTCATTGGAGAAAATGTATTTAGATTACCACCAAAACCTAGTGGTTTCTTTAAATGTAGAAGAGATAAATGTGTAAGTTGTCTGTTTGCTGACAATAAGTGTAATAATATTAGGTCTTTTAGTAGACACAAAGAATTTGAAATAAAGGGTTTTTTGAATTGTAGGACTAGTTTTGTCATTTATGTTATCCAGTGTAGACGTGGCTTACAATATGTAGGTCGAACGATTCGATGAAAGATTCATGGACCATTGAAGGAATATTATGAAGAATCTTAAAACACATAGTGTATCGAACCATGTTTTTGTGTGCCAAAAAGGCAAATTGAGTGGTTCAACTATAAGAGCAATTGAACAAGTAAAATCAACCTCAAGAGGAGGAGATAGATACAGAAAACTTTGCAGATGCGAAGCTTTCTGGTTCCTTCAATTGCATACCCTGAGCCCATATGGTCTGAATGACACTGTGAAATTAAATACTATTTAGAATTTTTACATATCTTGGCCCGTTGTGTACATGAGGGGTCCCGAGAGGTCATGGCCTCTTGTTATATTCATTGGGTCATAGAAATGTCTAGCTTGGGGCTTCTTCATACAATTTTTCCAATTAGGTTAGGTGTCCTTATTGGTGTTATGTACATGATGGTGGGTTTGGAGTTGGAATTGCGGTCCCTTTGCGTGCCTGCTGGATGAGTTTAAACATATCTCTCTTTGTGGGCTCGCATTTAGGGATCGTAGGTCCAACCCCAATCACCACCTATCAATATGTAATTAAACCTCAATCAGATGTTGTATTGTAGCATGTGCTATAGTTTGTTAATTTTACCAATTATGCCTGAATACGAATATTTTCTGTGAGATATACAGTGTGTATATTTAATTTATTGGTTGCTTATCTTATGGATAGATAGATAGATAGATAGATAGATAGATAGATAGATAGATAGATAGATAGATAGATAGATAGACAGATATTTTAAGTTTCCTTCTGGTCTGGTATCTACCTTATTTCATTTATTTATTTATTTTTCTGTATAATTAGTATATTCAAAACTTATGTCTTCTATGAAATTTTTTTTTCTATATCATGATTTGGATGCTCTTTATTGAGCCTCATAATCATGTCCATATAATATACTGCTGTCTTCTCCAAATATTTTTTAGATTTTACATTTTTATTTTTATTATTTATTACTAGTAATTACTAATGGTATAAATATATCTGCTTAGTGAGTGGAAATGTAAAATGTTATATGTATAATACAGAATATATGATTATATATAATGTTAAAAGTCAAACAAACCTTTACTGTTTTCTACATGCACACTTTGAAATTGCTTAGTCCAACATATGTGGACTCAGGTTGATTTAATTAAGTGGATAATTGGCTGCCTGTCCTTATAAGAAGAATCACTGGACAGGAAGTGAGTATCTTTTCCTCTGAAGAAACTACCAGTTGTTTGTGGTCGAGAAACGCGTCAGAACATAGAATTTGTCATCCCTATTACTTCCACTAATTTATACGACATCGCTGAAACCGCAGAGACGTTCACTCTGTTCCACCTGGAGCCGCCTGCACTGGCCTCTTTGCTAAATAGAAGCTGCGGCTATTCAGGACACATTTGGTAACTAATTTTGATACACAGTAATTAAGCTGCAGACATAACCGTCTGAAAAGGTATACAGAGCCGCCCATTTTGCCGTACTTGGAGCCGCCTGCCCTGGCTTCTTTGTAAAACGGAAGCCGCGGCCATCCAGAATGCTGCTGGCTAATATACATTATAAATAAGCCTAGGCTGAGCAGCTCCAATTGGGCTTCCCAGCCACTACGAACTACAGCTTTTTCAAAGAATTCTTCATAATGTGTAAACCCCGGTCCAAGTTGGATAATTTGATACCATATTACAGGTATAAACGTTCCGGATTATTGCTGGAACGGCAAGTATATCTACCCATTGCAACAGTGTGCAGTTCTATTATGAAAATTGAAGAATAAATTATTGGAGAGACATACTTTTCTATTTTAGTGCTTAAGCCTAAAGATACATCATTAATCTTTAAAACAAAGAGAGTATACTAATGAGATCACGTCCTCCTCCAATTTCTCCATTATCAGCCTTCTAGGACTCTTTAACATTAACCGAAGCAATTCTCTATTAAGAATCCTAATTGGTTATATCCTTACCTGAAACATTGTTACATTATATATTCGGTGATATGTTGTGAACTTGCTACAGATTTTTAGAAATAAATGTGATTGCTATTGTCTGCTTAATATGTAAAGGGTTATTTATCAATATTAATCATTAAGATGAATTATTAATAAATAATTGTAAACTATATAAGAGTCTGTTTGCGCTCTCTATTCTGTTTTTAGTCAGAAACTGAGGGACATCATCGCACAATGGCTTACCTCATTTAGACTCTCCTGGGAATTTGTATTATCTGACAACACCACCAATATTGAATTACAACTGGGCAAATTCCAGCACATCTCATGTTTTGCTCATACAATTAATTTGGTGGTGCAGAATTTTTTGAAAAATGACAGAGACATGCAGGAGATGCTGTCGGTGGACCAAAAAATTGCGGGCCACTTTCGACATTCAGCGACTGCATGCCGAAGACTGGAGGGCCAGCAATCACTCTTGAATATGCCCTGCCATCACCTCAAGCAAGAAGTAGTAACGAGGTGGAATTCAACCCTCTATATGCTTCAGAGGATGGAGGAGCAGTAAAAGGCCATTCAAGCCTATACATCCAACTATAACATAGGCAAAGGAGGGGGAATGCACCTGACTCAAGCACAGTAGAGAATGATTTCCGTCTTGTGCAAGGTTCTCCAACCCTTCGAACTTGTCACATGTGAAGTCAGTTCAGACACTGCCAGCTTGAGTCAGGTCATTTCCCTCATCAGGCTTTTGCAGAAGCAGCTGGAGAAATTGAAGGAGGAGCTAAGATGGAGCAATTCCGCTAAGTATTGTGGATGAAGCCCTTCATTCGCTTTGCCAGGATTCAAGGGTGGTCAATCTGTTGAAATCAGATCACTACATTTTGGCCACCGTGCTTGATCCTAGGTTTAAAGCCTACGTTGTATCTCTCTTTCTGGTGGACACAAGTCTGCAGAGGTGCAAAGACCTGCTGGTGAGAAAATTGTCAGCTCAAGCAGAAAGAGACCCGTCAACAGCTCCTCCTTCATTTTCTCCCACAACTGGGACTGCAAGGAAAAGAATAAAATTTCCTAGCCGACCAGCTGGCGGTGATGCAGGGCAGTCAGAAGCAAGTGTTGACATCTGGTCCGGACTGAAGGGGCTGCCACCAATTACTGACATGTCTACTGTCACTGCATATGATGTTGTCACCCTTGAAAGAATGGTGGTGGATTATATCAGTGCCAGCATCCAAGTCGGAATGTCAGACAGTCTGTATGAATACTGGCAGAAAAAAGAGGCAATTTGGAGGCCCTTGCACAAATTGGCTTTATTTTACCTAAGTTGCCCCCCCTCCAGTATGTACTCCGAAAGAGTGTTTAGTGCAGCCAGTAACCGTGTCAGCGATCGGCGTAGGAGGTTATTTCCACAAAATGTGGAGAAGATGATGTTCATCAAAATGAATTATAATCAATTCCTCCATGGAGACATTCACCAGCAATTGCCTCCAGAAGTACACAGGGACCTGAGATGGTGGATTCCAGTGGGGACGAATTAATACTCTGTGAGGAGGGGGATGTACACAGTGAAAGGGGTGAGGAATCGGAGGATGAGGAGGAGGTGGACATCTTGCCTCTGTAGAGCCAGTTTGTGCAAGGAGAGATTGATTGCTTCTTTTTTGGTGGGGGCCCAAACCAACCAGTCATTTTAGTCACAGTCATGTGGCAGACCCTGTCGCTGAAATGATGGGTTTGTTAAAGTGTGCATGTCCTGTTTATACAACATAAGGGTGGGTGGGAGGGCCCAAGGACAATTCCATCTTGCACCTCTTTTTTTTCTTTGCATTATGTGCTCTTTGGAGTCTAGCTTTATAAAACTGCCATCCTGTCTGCACTGCAGTGCCACTCCTATATGGGCCACGTGTCTGTTCCGCCCACTTGTGTCACATACCTTAGTCATCCAGCCTCCTCGTTGCAACCTTTTGGCCTAAAAACAATATTGTGCGGTGTTTAGATTAGACTGGAAATTAGTGGAAATTAATGTTATTTAATAATACTATAGGAACAACCCCCCCCCCCCCCACCCCCCCAAAAAAAAATCCTGTGATTTTTAGCTGGATTTATTTTCATTTTAATTTAAAAAAAAAATCCAGATCCAAAATCAAAACCGGAAAGGGTGGTTTTGGCAAAACCAATCCAGAACCATAACATGAAAGGAGATCCAGATCCAAAAAGCCAAAAAGCATCCGGTGTACATCTCTAGTCATAAAGAGAAAACGGAAAAGCAGTATATAAGCTTTTGTCATTTATTTAGCACAATCTTAGAAATGAAAGATGTTAACTGGTTGCTTTGGGCATCAACTCCACTTTTGCTCTCTCCATGACTTGATATATCTCCCCCTGAAACTTAGATCATTTACTAACATAGGCTGCGTCATACTTTAGTATAATGTCTGAAGAACTATCCTCACATACTGTATAAAACCCATACTAAACCCATCGTGAAAAGTACTGTCCAAAAATGGTAGCATGTACTGTAAAGAATGAGAAACCTCTCCAATGGCTGTTACTCATGTCTTTTTTCTTTCTTTCTTTCTTTCTTTCTTTCTTTCTTTCTTTCTTTCTTTCTTTCTTTCTTTCTTTCTTTCTCCTTCCCCAACCCTTTACCCACCCCATTATCTATCTTTCTTTCACTCACCTGTCTCTCTCTCTCCATCCCATACTTGCATAATCTCCCGCATACAACAGGAGTTTCCCGTCTTTTGGCTGAGTCCCCCTTTGCCTGAAAATTAGAATACACTACAGCCCTGTGAGAATGTGGACTGCACATGCGCAAATCCATAATTAACAGGGGTGGGGCCTGCATTTGGTAACTAATTTTGATACACAGTAATTAAGCTGCAGACATAACCGTCTGAAAAGGTATACAGAGCCGCCCATTCTGCCGTACTTGGAGCCGCCTGCCCTGGCTTCTTTGTAAAACGGAAGCCGCGGCCATCCAGAATGCTGCTGGATAATACACATTGGCCCTCATTCCGAGTTGATCGGTCGCAAGGCGAATTTAGCAGAGTTACACACGCTAAGCCGCCGCCTACTGGGAGTGAATCTTAGCTTCTTAAAATTGCGACCGATGTATTCGCAATATTGCGATTACTAACTACTTAGCAGTTTCAGAGTAGCTCCAGACTTACTCTGCCTGTGCGATCATTTCAGTGCTTGTCATTCCTGGTTGACGTCACAAACACACCCAGCGTTCGCCCAGGCACTCCCACCGTTTCCCCGGCCACTCCTGCGTTTTTTCCGGAAACGGTAGCGTTTTCAGCCACACGCCCCTGAAACGCCGTGTTTCCGCCCAGTAACACCCATTTCCTGTCAATCACATTACGATCGCCGGAGCGAAGAAAAAGCCGTGAGTAAAAATACTTTCTTCATAGTAAAGTTACTTGGCGCAGTCGCAGTGCGAACATTGCGCATGCGTACTAAGCGGATTTTCACTGCGATGCGATGAAAAATACCGAGCGAACAACTCGGAATGAGGGCCATTATAAATAAGCCTAGGCTGAGCAGCTCCAATTGGGCTTCCCAGCCAGTACGAACTACAGCTTTTTCAAAGAATTCTTCATAATGTGTAAGCCCCGGTCCAAGTTGGATAATTTGATACCATATTACAGGTATAAACGTTCCGGATTATTGCTGGAACGGCAAGTATTTCTACCCATTGCCACAGTGTGCAGTTCTATTATGAAAACTGAAGAATAAATTATTGGAGAGACATACTTTTCTATTTTAGTGCTTAAGCCTAAAGATACATCATTAATCTTTAAAACAAAGAGAGTATACTAATGAGATCACGTCCTCCTCCAATTTCTCCATTATCAGCCTTCTAGGACTCTTTAACATTAACCGAAGCAATTCTCTATTAATAATCCTAATTGGTTATATCCTTACCTGAAACATTGTTACATTATATATTCGGTGATATGTTGTGAACTTGCTACAGATTTTTAGAAATAAATGTGATTGCTATTGTCTGCTTAATATGTAAAGGGATATTTATCAATATTAATCATTAAGATGAATTATTAATAAATAATTGTAAACTATATAAGAGTCTGTTTGCGCTCTCTATTCTGTTTTTAGTCAGAAACTGAGGGACATCATCGCACAATGGCTTACCTCACTTAGACTCTCCTGGGAATTTGTGATATCTGACAACACTACCAATATTGAATTACAACTGGGCAAATTCCGGCACATCTCATGTTTTGCTCATACAATTAATTTGGTGGTGCAGAATTTTTTGAAAAATGACAGAGGCATGCAGGAGATGCTGTCGGTGGACCAATAAATTGCGGGCCACTTTCGACATTCAGCGACTGCATGCCGAAGACTGGAGCGCCAGCAATCACTCTTGAATATGCCCTGCCATCACCTCAAGCAAGAGGTAGTAACGAGGTGGAATTCAACCCTCTATATGCTTCAGAGGATGGAGGAGCAGTAAAAGGCCATTCAAGCCTATACATCCAACTATAACATAGGCAAAGGAGGGGGAATGCACCTGACTCAAGCACAGTAGAGAATGATTTCCGTCTTGTGCAAGGTTCTCCAACCCTTCGAACTTGCCACATGTGAAGTCAGTTCAGACACTGCCAGCTTGAGTCAGGTCATTCCCCTCACCAGGCTTTTGCAGAAGCAGCTGGAGAAATTGAAGGAGGAGCTAAGATGGAGCGATTCCGCTAAGTATTGTGGATGAAGCCCTTCATTCGCTTTGCCAGGATTCAAGGGTGGTCAATCTGTTGAAATCAGATCACTACATTTTGGCCACCGTGCTTGATCCTAGGTTTAAAGCCTACGTTGTATCTCTCTTTCTGGCGGACACAAGTCTGCAGAGGTGCAAAGACCTGCTGGTGAGAAAATTGTCAGCTCAAGCAGAAAGAGACCCGTCAACAGCTCCTCCTTCATTTTCTCCCACAACTGGGACTGCAAGGAAAAGAATAAAATTTCCTAGCCGACCAGCTGGCGGTGATGCAGGGCAGTCAGAAGCAAGTGTTGACATCTGGTCCGGACTGAAGGGGCTGCCACCAATTACTGACATGTCTACTGTCACTGCATATGATGTTGTCACCCTTGAAAGAATGGTGGTGGATTATATCAGTGCCAGCATCCAAGTCGGAATGTCAGACAGTCTGTATGAATACTGGCAGGAAAAAGAGGCAATTTGGAGGCCCTTGCACAAATTGGCTTTATTTTACCTAAGTTGCCCCCCCTCCAGTGTGTACTCCGAAAGAGTGTGTAGTGCAGCCGGTAACCGTGTCAGCGATCGGCGTAGGAGGTTATTTCCACAAAATGTGGAGAAGATGATGTTCATCAAAATGAATTATAATCAATTCCTCCGTGGAGACATTCACCAGCAATTGCCTCCAGAAGTACACAGGGACCTGAGATGGTGGATTCCAGTGGGGACAAATTAATACTCTGTGAGGAGGGGGATGTACACAGTGAAAGGGGTGAGGAATCGGATGATGAGGAGGAGGTGGACATCTTGCCTCTGTAGAGCCAGTTTGTGCAAGGAGAGATTGATAGCTTCTTTTTTGGTGGGGGCCCAAACCAACCAGTCATTTTAGTCACAGTCGTGTGGCAGACCCTGTCGCTGAAATGATGGGTTTGTTAAAGTGTGCATGTCCTGTTTATACAACATAAGGGTGGGTGGGAGGGCCCAAGGACAATTCCATCTTGCACCTCTTTTTTTTCTTTGCATTATGTGCTCTTTGGAGTCTAGCTTTATAAAACTGCCATCCTGACTGCACTGCAGTGCCACTCCTATATGGGCCACGTGTCTGTTCCGCCCACTTGTGTCACATACCTTAGTCATCCAGCCTCCTCGTTGCAACCTTTTGGCCTAAAAACAATATTGTGGCGGTGTTCAGATTAGACTGGAAATTAGTGGAAATTAATGTTATTTAATAATACTATAGGAACAATCCCCCCCCCCAAAAAAAAAATAAAAAAAAATAAATCCTGTGATTTTAGCTGGTTTTATTTTCATTTTAATTTTTTAAAAAAATCCAGATCCAAAATCAAAACCCGAAAGGGTGGTTTTGGCAAAACCAATCCAGAACCATAACATGAAAGGAGATCCAGATCCAAAAAGCCAAAAAGCATCCGGTGTACATCTCTAGTCATAAAGAGAAAATGGAAAAGCAGTATATAAGCTTTTGTCATTTATTTAGCACAATCTTAGAAATGAAAGATGTTAACTGGTTGCTTTGGCCATCAACTCCACTTTTGCTCTTTCTTTCTTTCTTTCTTTCTTTCTTTCTTTCTTTCTTTCTTTCTTTCTTTCTTTCTTTCTTTCTTTCTTTCTTTCTTTCTCCTTCCCCAACCCTTTACCCACCCCATTATCTATCTTTCTTTCACTCACCTGTCTCTCTCTCTCCATCCCATACTTGCATAATCTCCAGCATACAACAGGAGGTTCCCATCTTTTGGCTGAGTCCCCCTTTGCCTGAAAATTAGAATATAGCCCTGTGAGAATGTGGACTGCACATGCGCAAGTCCAAAATTAACAGGGGTGGGGCCTGCATGAGAGACGTCATGTTACTTAACGGCCGACCACCAGCACTGCAGAGTTGTTGGTAGTGGTGGCCGTCCGGCCCCTAGAACATTAGCACGCTTGACAAGCCAATTAGGACTCAGAGTGGAGGCTGTTTCTCAGTAGCGGCGGGGGTGGCAGCAGCATCAGCAGCAGTGGAGACTATTCTCTCCCCAATGTGTTCTTTAAAAAAAAAAAAAACAGTGGACTCCATTAAAGTTTAAAATTACCACCAGAACTGCGTCATGGTGTCAATGGAGTCTGGGTGCTGAGTGTCCAGTGTCACATGCATTAACTGCAATGTGACAGGGTACTCGCTGACAGTCATCCATGACTGTCAATGAATGCCTTCTCTGGGGGCAGGTATTGTCTGTGACACTCAGCACCCAGTCTCTTCCCTGTCTTCTGTCAGCATTTGAGTCTCGGGTCTGTGTCAGTCCTGGTGGTACATAACGAAGAGTGAGGAGGGGTCAGCTAAGCAGATTCCCTCCCAAGAAATAAAAAAATGCATACGTATAGTTATATATATATATATATTATTATTATTACATTTTATTTATAAGGCACCACATGTGTTTCGCAGCGCAGTACAAAGGACAGTACAGGGGACAAAACATTGCATTACAGTAAATAAATAACAGAAATAGAGTACAGGTAGCAGAGCACCACACATTCTCAAGACATAATACAGCTAAGATTTAAGTATTGAGGGAGTGATCATCGTACTACTAGAGGCTGGTGGCCATAGATGGAGATGAGCCTTTACTAGCAGGATAAAGATGGTCGTTGAGTAGGGGAGAGCTGTGAGTGAAATGTGTTGAGACGAGGGCTTAGATAACAAGAGGAAAGAGGGCCCTGCTCTGAAGAGCTAACAATCTATTGGGGAGGGGCGACAGACAGATGACAAGAGGTGCAGGCAAGTGGGAGGTAGCCTGATGGCAGTATGCAAGCAAAGCTGAGATGTTCACGGCATGAGGCAGGGTGGTGGAGGCGCGGCTTAAGCACTGGGTTATGCATCGGGAGGGTATGCTTTGATGAATAGGTGGGTTTTTAGTGCCCGTTTGAAGCTTTGCAAGGTTGGGGAGAGTCTAATGGAGCGGGGGAGTGCGTTCCACTGAAGGGGTGCAGCACGGGCAAAATCCTGAACTCGTGCATGGGAAGCAGTGACCAGGGCGGTGGAGAGGCGACGGTCATTAGTCGACCATAGGGGGCGGGAGGGAGTATGAAGGGAAAGGAGGTTGGAGATGTAGGGAGCAGTGGAATTAGAGATGGCCTTGTATGTGAGGGTGAGGAGTTTGAAGAGGATTCTGTAGGGGAATGGGAGCCAGTGTAGATTTTGTTGAAGGGGAGTGGCAGATGTGGTGCGGCGGGAGAGGAAGATAAGCCTAGCTGCGGAGTTCAGGACAGATTGGAGGGGAGCAAGATGGGAGCAAGCCGAGGCCAGTGAGGAGGACATTGCAGTAGTCAAGTCGTGAGATGACCAGTGAGTGGATGATGAGTTTAGTTGCACTCTGGGAGAGATATGGCCTGATACAAGCAATATTGTGTAGCTGGAAACGACAGGATTGTGCCAGAGCTTGGATGTGGGGTGCAAAGGAGAGGGAGGAGTCAAGAGTGACGCCCAGGCAGCGGAGTTGGGGAACGGGGGAGATGGTGGTGTTGTCAACAATGATGGAGATATTGGTCGGGGGTGTTGCTCTGGATGGGGGGAAGATGATGAGTTCCGTTTTGTCCATGTTGAGCTTTAGAGAGCGTTCAGACATCCAGGAGGAGATTGCAGAGAGGCAGCTGGAAACCTGAGAGAGGACAGAGGGGGACAGATCAGGAGAGGAGAGGTAGAGTTGTGTGTCATCAGCATAGAGGTGGTATTGAAGGCCAAATGAGTTAATGAGCACACCCAGGGAAGAGGTATACAGGGAGAACAGAAGGGGTCCAAGGACAGAACCCTGAGGGACACCAACAGGAAGGATGGAAGGGTATATATACTAGCTAGAGTTTGTTTATAAAAAAATATTTAAATATTAAACACACAGTATAAATAACATAGTATAATAAAAAAAAAATCCAATATGTTACTTGCACTATATAACTCTCAGTGTGTGGGTTCGTGCTACCTGCATTTCCCTCCTCACATCATGTCACTGCCCCTGTCACATACAGCCCTGTCATCACTAACATATCATACATGTCCTGATATAGTCTGTGCTGCTGGCCCACCCCTAGGGGTGCTAGTGGTGTGTTACCCCCACAGTATTTGTTCCCAGAGTGTAAGTAAAATGTGTAACAAGTTTTGTGTAAATTGCTCCAGGCATTCCAGAGTTATGCTGTCTGCTGAAAAACTCTGTGTTGCTGCCTCAACCCTAGGGGTGCTAGGGGTGTCTTACCCCCACAGTGTTTGTTCCCAGCTTGTAAGTCATATGTGTATCAAGTTTGTTGTAAATTGCTGCAGGCCTTCCACAGTTATGCTATCTGCTTACATACTCTGTGCTGCTGTCCCACCCCTAGAGGTGCTAGGGGTGTCTAACCCCCACAGAGTTTGTTCCAATATTTTAAGTCAGATGTGTACCAAGTGTGGCGTCAATTGCTCCACGCCTTCCACAGTTTTGCTGTCTGCTGACATACTCTGTGCTGCTGTCCCACCCCTAGGGGTGCTAGGGTGTCTTCCTCCTACAGTGTTTGTTGCCAGAATGTAAGGCATATGTGTACCGATTTTTGAGTACATTGCTCCAGCAATTCCGGAGTTATGCTGTCTCCTGATATACTCTGTGCTGCTGTCTGCCCCCCTAGGGGTGCTAGGGATTTCAAATTGTTTTAGTTGCCTCCACCATGTTTTAATACGCTTGTATGTGAAATTTCATTTTTATATATTAGATATATATATATATATATATATATATATATATGTATGTGTATATATATATATATATATATATATATATATATATACAGGAAACCACCGCATTCACCACACCCAGATGCCCAGGAATGGGGTGCACACTTGAACTCACAACTCAGTGGCCTGTAACTACATTGCTTAAATAATATATACCGAAAGCTCAGCTCACTCACCTCAATGCATCAGTACATAAATAAATAATGGGGTTCCACTCCGTAATATACAATGCATTTAAGCATGCAGCCTAGCATCAAGGGACCCCATCTCTCTGCAAGTCCTACTCTATCACCTAGACTTTTGATAATACATTTTTTAGCTATATGAAACCTCACAATGTGATGTCAGTATGTACTATGTAGCCCCGCAATGTAGATGTGATGTTAGAATGTAATCCTGCTGTGTAATGTAGGTGTGATGTCAGTGTGTAGCCCTGCTGTGTAATGTAGGTGTGTTGTCAGTGCATAGCCCTTCTGCTGTGTAATGTAGGTGTGATGTCAGTGCGTAACCCTGCTGTGTAATGTAGGTGTGATGTCAGTGCGTAACCCTGCTGTGTAATGTAGGTGTGATGTCAGTGCATAGCTCTGCTGTGTAATGTAGGTGTGATGTCAGTGCATAACTAGCCCTGCTGTGTAATGGAAGTGTGATGTCAGTGCAGAGCCCTGCTGTGTAATGTAGGTCTAATGTCATTGTGTAGCACTGCTGTGTATGTAGGTGTGATGTCAGTGCGTAGCCCTGCTATGTAATGTAGGTGTACTGTCAGTGTATAGCCCTCCTGTGTAATGTAGGTGTGATGGCAGTGTGTAGCACAGTCCTACTCTATCACCTAGACTTTTGATAATACATTTTTTAGCTATATGAAACCTCACAATGTGATGTCAGTATGTACTATGTAGCCCCGCAATGTAGATGTGATGTTAGAATGTAATCCTGCTGTGTAATGTAGGTTTGATGTAAGTGTGTAACCCTGCTGTGTAATGTAGGTGTGATGTCAGCGTGTAGCCCTGCTGTGTAATGATGGTGTGATGTCAGTGCATAGACCTGCTGTGTAATGTAGGTGTAATGTAATTGCGTAGCCCTGTTGTGTATGTAGGTGTTATGTCAGTGCGTAGCCCTGATATGTAATGTAGGTGTAATGCCAGTGTGTAGCCCTGCTGTGTAATGTAGGTGTGATGTCAGTGCAGAGCCCTGCTGTGTAATGTAGGTCTAATGTCATTGTGTAGCACTGCTGTGTATGTAGGTGTGATGTCAGTGCGTAGCCCTGCTATGTAATGTAGGTGTACTGTCAGTGTATAGCCCTCCTGTGTAATGTAGGTGTGATGGCAGTGTGTAGCTATGCTGTGAAATATGGGTGTGATGTCAGTGTGTAGTCCTGCTGTGTAATATAGATGTGATGTCAGTGTGTAGCTCTGCTGTGTAAAGTAGGTGTAAAGTCAGTGTGTAGCTCTGCTGTGTTTAATAGTAGAAGTGATGTCAGTGTGTAGCTCTGCTGTGTAATGTAGGTGTAATGCCAGTCTGTAGCCCTGCTGGGAAATGTAGGTGTGCTGTCAGGGTACAGCCCTGCTGTGTAATGTAGGTGTAATGTCAGTGCGTAGCCTTGCTGTGAAATGTAGGTGTGACGTCTGTGTGTTGTCCTGCTGTGTAATGTGGGAGTAATGTCAGTGCATAGCCCTGCTGTGTAATGTAGGTGTGATGTCAGTGCATAGCTCTGTTGTTTATTGTACACGTGATGTCTGTGCGTAGCTCTCCTGTGTAATGTAGATGTGATGTCAGTGCTTAGCCCTGCTGTGTAATGTAGGTTAGATGTCAGTGTATAGCCCGGTTGTGTAATATAGGTGTAATGTCAGTGCATAGCCCTGCTGTGTAATATAGGTGAGATGTCAGTGCATAGCTCTGCTGTGTAATGTAGGTGTGATGTCATTACATAGCCCTGCTGTGTAATGTAGGTGTAATGTCAGTGCATAGCCCTGCTATGTAATGTAGGTGAGATGTCAGTGCATAGCCCTGCTGTGTAATGTAGGTGTGATGTCAGTGTGTAGCCCTGCTGTGTAATGTAGGTGTAATGTCAGTACATAGCCCTGTTGTGTAATGTAGGCGTGATGTCAGTGCATAGCCCTGATGTGTAATGTAGGTGTGATGTCAGTGTGTAGTCCTGCTGTGTAATGTGGGAGTAATGTCAGTGCATAGCCCTGCTGTGTAATGTAGGTGTGATGTCAGTGCATAGCTCTGTTGTTTATTGTACATGTGATGTCAGTGCATAGCTCTCCTGTGTAATGTAGATGTGATGTCAGTGCTTAGACCTGCTGTGTAATGTAGGTTTGATGTCAGTGTATAGGCCGGTTGTGTAATATAGGTGTAATGTCAGTGCATAGCCCTGCTGTGTAATATAGGTGTGATGTCAGTGCATAGCTCTGCTGTGTAATGTAGGTGTGATGTCATTGCGTAGCCCTGCTGTGTAATGTAGGTGTAATGTCAGTGCATAGCCCTGCTATGTAATGTAGGTGTGATGTCAGTGCATAGCCCTGCTGTGTAATGTAGGTGTGATGTCAGTGCATAGCCCTGATGTGTAATGTAGGTGTGATGTCAGTGTGTAGCTCTGCTGTGTAATGTAGGTGTAATGTCAGTACATAGCCATGTTGTGTAATGTAGGCGTGATGTCAGTGCATAGCCCTGATGTGTAATGTAGGTGTGATGTCAGTGTGTATCTCTGCTGTGTAATGTAGGTGTGATGTCAATGTGTAACCCTGCTGTGTAATGTAGGTGTGATGTCAGTGCGTAACCCTGCTGTGTAATATAGGTGTGATGTCAGTGTGTAGTTCTGCTGTGTAATATAGATGTGATGTCAGTGTGTAGCTCTGCTGTGTAAAGAAGATGTAAAGTCAGTGTGTAGCTCTGCTGTGTTTAATAGTAGAAGTGATGCCAGTGTGTAGCTCTGATGTGTAATGTAGGTGTAATGTCAGTCTGTAGCCCTGCTGGGTAATGTAGGTGTGCTGTCAGTGCATAGCCCTGCTGTGTAATGTAGGTGTAATGTCAGTGCGTAGCCTTGCTGTGTAATGTAGGTTTGATGTCAGTGTGTAGTCCTGCTGTGTAATGTGGGAGTAATGTCAGTGCATAGCCCTGCTGTGTAATGTTGGTGTGATGTCAGTGCATAGCTCTGTTGTTTATTGTACATGTGATGTCAGTGCATAGCTCTACTGTGTAATGTAGATGTGATGTCCGTGCTTAGCCCTGCTGTGTAATGTAGGTTTGATGTCAGTGTATAGCCCGGTTGTGTAATATAGGTGTAATGTCAGTGCATAGCTCTGCTGTGTAATATAGGTGTGATGTCAGTGCATAGCTCTGCTGTGTAATGTAGGTGTGATGTCATTGCGTAGCCCTGCTGTGTAATGTACGTGTAATGTCAGTACATAGCCATGTTGTGTAATGTAGGTGTGATGTCAGTGTGTAGCTCTGCTGTGTAATGTAGGTGTGATGTCAGTGTGTAACCCTGCTGTGTAATGTAGGTGTGATGTCAGTGTGTAACCCTGCTGTGTAATATAGGTGTGATGTCAGTGTGTAGTTCTGCTGTGTAATATAGATGTGATGTCAGTGTGTAGCTCTGCTGTGTAAAGTAGGTGTAAAGTCAGTGTGTAGCTCTGCTGTGTTTAATAGTAGAAATGATGCCAGTGTGTAGCTCTGCTGTGTAATGTAGGTGTAATGTCAGTCTGTAGCCCTGCTGGGTAATGTAGGTGTGCCGTCAGTGCATAGCCTTGCTGTGTAATATAGGTTTGATGTCAGTGTGTAGTCCTGCTGTGTAATGTGGGAGTAATGTCAGTGCATAGCTCTGCTGTGTAATGTAGGTGTGATGTCAATGCATAACTAGCCCTGCTGTGTAATGGAAGTGTGATGTCAGTGCAGAGCCCTGCTGTGTAATTTAGGTCTAATGTCATTGTGTAGCACTGCTGTGTATGTAGGTGTGATGTCAGTGCGTAGCCCTGCTATGTAATGTAGGTGTACTGTCAGTGTATAGCCCTCCTGTGTAATGTAGGTGTGATGGCAGTGTGTAGCACAGTCCTACTCTATCACCTAGACTTTTGATAATACATTTTTTAGCTATATGAAACCTCACAATGTGATGTCAGTATGTACTATGTAGCCCCGCAATGTAGATGTGATGTTAGAATGTAATCCTGCTGTGTAATGTAGGTTTGATGTAAGTGTGTAACCCTGCTTTGTAATATAGTTGTGATGTCACCGTTTAGCTGTGTAATGTAGGTGTGATGTCAGCGTGTAGCCCTGCTGTGTAATGTAGGTGTGCTGTCAGTGCATAGACCTGCTGTGTAATGTAGGTGTAATGTAATTGTGTAGCCCTGCTGTGTATGTAGGTGTGATGTCAGTGCGTAGCCCTGATATGTAATGTAGGTGTAATGCCAGTGTGTAGCCCTGCTGTGTAATGTAGGTGTGATGTCAGTGCAGAGCCCTGCTGTGTAATGTAGGTCTAATGTCATTGTGTAGCACTGCTGTGTATGTAGGTGTGATGTCAGTGCGTAGCCCTGCTATGTAATGTAGGTGTACTGTCAGTGTATAGCCCTCCTGTGTAATGTAGGTGTGATGGCAGTGTGTAGCTATGCTGTGAAATATGGATGTGATGTCAGTGTGTAGTCCTGCTGTGTAATATAGATGTGATGTCAGTGTGTAGCTCTGCTGTGTAAAGTAGGTGTAAAGTCAGTGTGTAGCTCTGCTGTGTTTAATAGTAGAAGTGATGTCAGTGTGTAGCTCTGCTGTGTAATGTAGGTGTAATGCCAGTCTGTAGCCCTGCTGGGAAATGTAGGTGTGCTGTCAGGGTATAGCCCTGCTGTGTAATGTAGGTGTAATGTCAGTGCGTAGCCTTGCTGTGAAATGTAGGTGTGACGTCAGTGTGTAGTCCTGCTGTGTAATGTGGGAGTAATGTCAGTGCATAGCCCTGCAGTGTAATGTAGGTGTGATGTCAGTGCATAGGCCTGCTGTGTAATGTAGGTGTGATGTCAGTGCATAGCTCTGTTGTTTATTGTACACGTGATGTCAGTGCGTAGCTCTCCTGTGTAATGTAGATGTGATGTCAGTGCTTAGCCCTGCTGTGTAATGTAGGTTAGATGTCAGTGTATAGCCCGGTTGTGTAATATAGGTGTAATGTCATTACATAGCCCTGCTGTGTAATGTAGGTGTAATGTCAGTGCATAGCCCTGCTATGTAATGTAGGTGAGATGTCAGTGCATAGCCCTGCTGTGTAATGTAGGTGTGAAGTCAGTGTGTAGCCCTGCTGTGTAATGTAGGTGTAATGTCAGTACATAGCCCTGTTGTGTAATGTAGGCGTGATGTCAGTGCATAGCCCTGATGTGTAATGTAGGTGTGATGTCAGTGTGTAGTCCTGCTGTGTAATGTGGGAGTAATGTCAGTGCATAGCCCTGCTGTGTAATGTAGGTGTGATGTCAGTGCATAGCTCTGTTGTTTATTGTACATGTGATGTCAGAGCATAGCTCTCCTGTGTAATGTAGATGTGATGTCAGTGCTTAGACCTGCTGTGTAATGTAGGTTTGATGTCAGTGTATAGGCCGGTTGTGTAATATAGGTGTAATGTCAGTGCATAGCCCTGCTGTGTAATATAGGTGAGATGTCAGTGCATAGCTCTGCTGTGTAATGTAGGTGTGATGTCATTACATAGCCCTGCTGTGTAATGTAGGTGTAATGTCAGTGCATAGCCCTGCTATGTAATGTAGGTGAGATGTCAGTGCATAGCCCTGCTGTGTAATGTAGGTGTGATGTCAGTGTGTAGTCCTGCTGTGTAATGTGGGAGTAATGTCAGTGCATAGCCCTGCTGTGTAATGTAGGTGTGATGTCAGTGCATAGCTCTGTTGTTTATTGTACATGTGATGTCAGTGCATAGCTCTGCTGTGTAATGTAGGTGTGATGTCATTGCATAGCCCTGCTGTGTAATGTAGGTGTAATGTCAGTGCATAGCCCTGCTATGTAATGTAGGTGTGATGTCAGTGCATAGCCCTGCTGTGTAATGTAGGTGTGATGTCAGTGCATAGCCTTGATGTCTAATGTAGGTGTGATGTCAGTGTGTAGCTCTGCTGTGTAATGTAGGTGTAATGTCAGTACATAGCCATGTTGTGTAATGTAGGCGTGATGTCAGTGCATAGCCCTGATGTGTAATGTAGGTGTGATGTCAGTGTGTATCTCTGCTGTGTAATGTAGGTGTGATGTCAATGTGTATCCCTGCTGTGTAATGTAGGTGTGATGTCAGTGCGTAACCCTGCTGTGTAATATAGGTGTGATGTCAGTGTGTAGTTCTGCTGTGTAATATAGATGTGATGTCAGTGTGTAGCTCTGCTGTGTAAAGTAGGTGTAAAGTCAGTGTGTAGCTCTGCTGTGTTTAATAGTAGAAGTGATGCCAGTGTGTAGCTCTGATGTGTAATGTAGGTGTAATGTCAGTCTGTAGCCCTGCTGGGTAATGTAGGTGTGCTGTCAGTGCATAGCCCTGCTGTGTAATGTAGGTGTAATGTCAGTGCGTAGCCTTGCTGTGTAATGTAGGTTTGATGTCAGTGTGTAGTCCTGCTGTGTAATGTGGGAGTAATGTCAGTGCATAGCCCTGCTGTGTAATGTTGGTGTGATGTCAGTGCATAGCTCTGTTGTTTATTGTACATGTGATGTCAGTGCATAGCTCTACTGTGTAATGTAGATGTGATGTCCGTGCTTAGCCCTGCTGTGTAATGTAGGTTTGATGTCAGTGTATAGCCCGGTTGTGTAATATAGGTGTAATGTCAGTGCATAGCTCTGCTGTGTAATATAGGTGTGATGTCAGTGCATAGCTCTGCTGTGTAATGTAGGTGTGATGTCATTGCGTAGCCCTGCTGTGTAATGTACGTGTAATGTCAGTACATAGCC
This sequence comes from Pseudophryne corroboree, assembly GCF_028390025.1. NCBI lineage: Eukaryota > Metazoa > Chordata > Amphibia > Anura > Myobatrachidae > Pseudophryne > Pseudophryne corroboree. The sequence continues at coordinate 325,961,692 of NC_086445.1, read as the reverse complement.
ATGTTGTGTAATGTAGGCGTGATGTCAGTGCATAGCCCTGATGTGTAATGTAGGTGTGATGTCAGTGTGTAGCTCTGCTGTGTAATGTAGGTGTGATGTCAGTGTGTAACCCTGCTGTGTAATGTAGGTGTGATGTCAGTGTGTAACCCTGCTGTGTAATATAGGTGTGATGTCGGTGTGTAGTTCTGCTGTGTAATATAGATGTGATGTCAGTGTGTAGCTCTGCTGTGTAAAGTAGGTGTAAAGTCAGTGTGTAGCTCTGCTGTGTTTAATAGTAGAAATGATGCCAGTGTGTAGCTCTGCTGTGTAATGTAGGTGTAATGTCAGTCTGTAGCCCTGCTGGGTAATGTAGGTGTGCTGTCAGTGCATAGCCTTGCTGTGTAATATAGGTTTGATGTCAGTGTGTAGTCCTGCTGTGTAATGTGGGAGTAATGTCAGTGCATAGCCCTGCTGTGTAATGTTGGTGTGATGTCAGTGCATAGCTCTGTTGTTTATTGTATATGTGATGTCAGTGCATAGCTCTACTGTGTAATGAAGATGTGATGTCCGTGCTTAGCCCTGCTGTGTAATGTAGGTTTGATGTCAGTGTATAGCCCGGTTGTGTAATATAGGTGTAATGTCAGTGCATAACCCTGCTGTGTAATATAGGTGTGATGTCAGTGTGTAACCCTGCTGTGTAATATAGGTGTGATGTCAGTGTGTAGTTCTGCTGTGTAATATAGATGTGATGTCAGTGTGTAGCTCTGCTGTGTAAAGTAGGTGTAAAGTCAGTGTGTAGCTCTGCTGTGTTTAATAGTAGAAATGATGCCAGTGTGTAGCTCTGCTGTGTAATGTAGGTGTAATGTCAGTCTGTAGCCCTGCTGTGTAATGTAGGTGTGATGTCATTGCGTAGCCCTGCTGTGTAATGTACGTGTAATGTCAGTGTATAACCCTGCTGTGTAATGTAGGAGTGATGTCAGTGCATAGCCCTGCTGTGTAATATAGGTGTGATGTCAGTGCATAGCTCTGCTGTGTAATGTAGGTGTGATGTCATTGCGTAGCCCAGCTGTGTAATGTACGTGTAATGTCAGTGCATAGCCCTGCTGTGTAATGTAGGAGTGATGTCAGTGCATAGCCCTGCTGTGTAATGTAGGTGTGGTGTCAGTGTGTAGCCCTGCTGTGTAATGTCAGTACATAGCCCTGTTGTGTAATGTAGGCGTGATGTCAGTGCATAGCCCTGATGTGTAATGTAGGTGTGATGTCAGTGTGTAGCTCTGCTGTGTAATGTAGGCGTGATGTCAGTGCGTAACCCTGCTGTGTAATGTAGGTGTGATGTTAGTTCATAGCTCTGCTGTGTAATGTAGGTGTGATGTCAGTACATAGCCCTGTTGTGTAATGTAGGTGTGATGTCAGTGCATACCCTTGATGTGTAATGTAGGTGTGATGTCAGTGTGTACCTCTGCTGTGTAATGTAGGTGTGATGTCAGTGTGTAACCCTGCTGTGTAATGTAGGTGTGATGTCAGTTCATAGCCCTACTGTGTAATGTAGGTGGGATGTCAGTGCATAGCCTTGATGTGTAATGTAGGTGAGATGTCAATGTGTAGCTCTGCTGTGTAATGTAGGTGTGATGTCAGTGTGTAGCCCTGCTTTGTAATATAGTTGTGATGTCACCGTTTAGCTCTGCTGTGTAAAGTAGGTGTAATGTCAGTGTGTTGCCCTGCTGTGTAATGTAGGTGTGTTGTCAGTGCATAGCCCTGCTGTATGATGTAGGTATGTTGTCAGATCACAGCCCTTCTGTGTAATATAGGTGTGATGTCAGTGTGTAATCCTGCTATGTAATGTAGGTGTAATGCCAGCGTGTAGCCCTGCTGTGTAATGTAGGCGTGATGTTAGTGCATAACCCTGCTGTGTAATGTAGGTGTGATGTCAGTTCATAGCCCTGCTGTTTAATGTAGGTGTGGTGTCAGTGCATAGTCCTGATGTGTAATGCAGGTGTGATGTCAGTGTGTAGCTCTGCTGTGTAATGTAGGTATGATGTCAGTGTGTAGCCCTGCTTTGTAATATTGATGTGATGTCAGTGTTTAGCTCTGCTTTGTAAAGTAGATGTAATGTCAGTGTGTAGCCCTTCTTTGTAATGTAGGTTTGATGTCAATACGTAGCCCTGCTGTGTAATGTACGTGTGATGCCAGTGCATAGCTCTGCTGTTTAATGTAGGTGTGATGTCAGTTCGTATTCCTGCTGTGTAATGTAGGTGTGATATCAGTGCATAGCCCTGCTGTGTAATGTAGGTGTAATGTCACTGCATAGCCCTTTTTTTAAATATAGGTGTGATGTCAGTGCGTAGCCCTGCTGTGTAATGTAGGTGTGATGTCAGTGCATAGCCCTGCTGTGTTATGTAGGGGTGATGTCAGTGCACAGCCCTGCTGTGTAATGTAGGTGTGATGTCAGTGCGTAGCCCTGCTGTGTAATGTAGGTGTGATGTCAGAGCATAGCCCTTTTGTGTAATATAGGTGTGATGTCAGTGCGTAGCCCTGCTGTGTAATGTAGGTGTGATGTCAGTGCATAGGCCTGCTGTGTAATGTAGGTATGATGTCAGTGCATAGCCCTACTGTGTAATGTAGATGTGATGTCAGTGCATAGCCCTGCTGTGTAATTTGGCTGTGATGTCAGTGTGCCACCTTCCACTTTGTACTTATTTTCACCTGCCACTTCAGTACACACCGTTGAGTGACAATAGATATGCCCATAGCTGGAGATAATCACGTCCCTTGGGTGGAATGTGACACGCCCACTCAATGGCGCACCCCACTATGCTAAGCACATTACAGAGCGACCTATAATCTCCGTGAAACTACTTTTCAAAAGTAGGCAAGTATGTTCCCTACATTCCATGTCTGCCGCTCTGGCTTAATATGTATCTGAGTTAATTTAATGTTGTAAATTATCTGTTGTGTGTATGGAGCTTTAAATGTATACATGTGATTCTATCATATTCTCTTTTTGAAAAATTACATCCCATTAAAATAAAACCTTCTTGAAGATGTTGGGCAGCACTGACTTAAGACATAGGGCCGATTCACGTTTGTATGGAATAGCACAGCCACAAGTTGTGCAATCCCATCTAATTAAAATTCTAATGCAGCAGGCGGCATCTGTAAGAGACAGACACCTCCTGTTAGCATTAGCAAGGATGCAACCTCGGATCAACATAGCCACCATTGCAAGCATTGGTCATAATTAGTGATGGTTACAGACAGGACCACCATCAGGAGGGGACTGTCGGGACTTTTGTTCCGGACACAGGCAGCTGAGGGAGTCCAGCTGCTGGCTGAGTTAATTGCTAATTAAACACTTTTATACAGAGCAGCGCAAGCAACAAGCGTCAGCTGGAGAGTGATATGAATGACTCATCACACAGCTAAGCTGTGCAATGAGTTATTCTTTACTCTCCAGAAAATTATAGTGTGAGTCACTCATTAAGATACTACACCACTGGAGCGGCGACTCATCGATGCAAGTAGCAGAGGTAAGGGGGCAGGCTGACTGCTGGCTGGATCTGATCCCCCTCCCCTTATTCTCTGCTGTTGCTGGGGAATGATAGGCAACTTGTGACATCACAGTTGAAGTAGAAGAGAGGAGCAGCCCTGTTCTGCCACTGGAACTGGCATTGCCAGGGGGAGTCTGTCACTACCATGACAAGCTATCTTGGAGAAACAGATGGAGCCAAGGTCCAGCTCAGAGGAGCTGGGTGAAATTCAGGACCAGCCAGTGTCAGTCCGGGGCATGATGGAACCACCAGAGGAATATAGTAGTAGGGGTCCTTGTTTAGGGGTGTGGCCATTCTCCAGAGGGGTGTGGTCAACTGCCACAGATTCTTGACTAACCATTAGAGTAGGCATTCCCAACTGCGGTCCTCAAGGCACAACAACAGTGCAGGTTTTAGTGATATCCAGGCTTCAGCACAGATGGTTAAATCAAAATAAGTGAGGTACTAATTAAGTCACCTGTGTTCAAGCCTGGATATCACTAAAACCAGGACTGTTGGTGTGCCTTGAGGACCGTGGTTGGGAAACACTGCATTAGAGAGTGCATGGTTTGGGCCACTCGATAAATATACTGTATATAGTAACTACTGCTAGTGCATGCATGATAATGTACCAGATTTTAACTAGTGATGTGCACCGTAAATTTTTTGGGTTTTGTGTTTTGGTTTCGGATTCGGTTCTGCAGTTTTGGATTCGGACGCGTTTTGGCAATACCTCGCTGAAAATTTTTTGTCGGATCCGGGTGTGTTTTGGATTCAGGGTTTTTTTTACAAAAACCCCTCAAAAACAGCTTAAATCATAGAATTTGGGGGTCATTTTGATCCCATAGTATTATTAACCTCAATAACCATAATTTCCACTTATTTTCAGGCTATTCTGAACACCTCACACCTCACAATAATATTTTTAGTTCTAAAATTTGCACCGAGGTCGCTGGATGGCTAAGCTAAGCGACCCAAGTGGCCGACACAAACACCTGGCCCATCTAGGAGTGGCACTGCAGTGTCAGACAGGATGGCAGATTTAAAAAATAGGCCCCAAACAGCACATGATGCAAAGAAAAAAAGAGGTGCACCAAGGTCACTGGATGGCTAAGCTAAGCGACCCAAGTGGCCGACACAAACACCTGGCCCATCTAGGAGTGGCACTGCAGTGTCAGACAGGATGGCAGATTTAAAAAATAGTCCCCAAACAGCACATGATGCAAAGAAAAAAAGAGGTGCACCAAGGTCACTGGATGGCTAAGCTAAGCGACCCAAGTGGCCGACACAAACACCTGGCCCATCTAGGAGTGGCACTGCAGTGTCAGACAGGATGGCAGATTTAAAAAATAGGCCCCAAACAGCACATGATGCAAAGAAAAAAAGAGGTGCATCAAGTTCGCTGGATGGCTAAGCTAAGCGACCCAAGTGGCCGACACAAACACCTGGCCCATCTAGGAGTGGCACTGCAGTGTCAGACAGGATGGCACTTCAAAAAAATAGTCCCCAAACAGCACATGATGCAAAGAAAAAAAGAGGCACATTGAGGTAGCTGTGTGACTAAGCTTAGCGTCCCAAGTGGCCGACACAAACACCTGGCCCATCTAGGAGTGGCACTGCAGTGTCAGACAGGATGGCAGATTTAAAAAATAGTCCCCAAACAGCACATGATCTAAAGAAAAAAAGAGGTGCACCAAGGTCGCTGGATGGCTAAGCTAAGCGACCCAAGTGGCCGACACAAACAACTGGCCCAACTAGGAGTGGCACTGCCGTGTCAGACAGGATGGCAGATTTAAAAAATGGGCCCCAAACAGCACATGATGCAAAGAAAAAAAGAGGTGCACCAAGGTCGCTGGATGGCTAAGCTAAGCGACCCAAGTGGCCGACACAAACACCTGGCCCATCTAGGAGTGGCACTGCAGTGTCAGACAGGATGGCAGATTTAAAAAATAGGCCCCAAAAGGCACATGATGCAAAGTATAAAAGAGGTGCACCAAGGTCGCTGGATGGCTAAGCTAAGCGACCCAAGTGGCCGACACAAACACCTGGCCCATCTAGGAGTGGCACTGCAGTGTTAGACAGGATGGCAGATTTAATAAATAGGCCCAAAACAGCACATGATGCAAAGAAAAAAAGAGGTGCACCAAGGTCGCTGGATGGCTAAGCTAAGTGACCCAAGTGGCCGACACAAAAACCTGGCCCATCTAGGAGTGGCACTGCAGTGTCAGACAGGATGGCAGATTTAAAAAATAGGCCCTAAACAGCACTTGATGCAAAGAAAAAAAGAGGTGCACCAAGGTCGCTGGATGGCTAAGCTAAGCGACCCAAGTGGCCGACACAAACACCTGGCCCATCTAGGAGTGGCACTGCAGTGTCAGACAGGATGGCACTTCTAAAAATATTCCCCAAACAGCACATGATGCAAAGATAAATTAAAGAAAAAAGAGGTGCAAGATGAAATTGTCCTTTGGCCCTCCCACCCACCCTTATGTTGTATAAACAGGACATGCACACTTTAACAAACCCATCATTTCAGCGACAGGGTCTGCCACACGACTGTGACTGAAATGACTGGGTGGTTTGGGCCCCCACCAAAAAAGAAGCAATCAATCTCTCCTTGCACAAACTAGCTCTACAGAGGCAAGATGTCCACTTCCTCCTCATCGTCCGATTCCTCACCCCTTTCACTGTGTACATCCCCCTCCTCACAGAGTATTAATTCGTCCCCACTGGAATCCACCATCTCAGGTCCCTGTGTACTTTCTGGAGGCAAATTGCTGGTGAATGTCTCCACGGAGGAATTGATTATAATTCATTTTCATGAACATCATCTTCTCCACATTTTGTGGAAGTAACCTCGTACACCGATTGCTGACAAGGTGAGCGGCTGCACTAAACACTCTTTCGGAGTACACACTGGAGGGTGGGCAACTTAGGTAAAATAAAGCCAGTTTGTGCAAGGGCCTCCAAATTGCCTCTTTTTCCTGCCAATATATGTACGGACGTGCCTACTTGGATGCGGTCACTCATATAATCCTCCACCATTCTTTCAATGGTGACAGAATCATATTCAGTGACAGTAGACGACATGTCAGTAATCGTTGGCAGGTCCTTCAGTCCGGACCAGATGTCAGCACTTGCTCCAGACTGCCCTGCATCACCGCCAGCGGGTGGGCTCGGAATTCTTAGCCTTTTCCTCGCAGCCCCAGTTGCGGGAGAATGTGAAGGAGGAGCTGTTGACAGGTCACGTTCCGCTTGACTTGACAAGTGTCTCACCAGCAGGACTTTGCACCTCTGCAGACTTGTGTCTGCCGGAAAGAGAGATACAACGTAGGCTTTAAACTAGTGATGAGCGGGTTCGGTTCCTCGGAAACCGAACCCCCCCCCCCGAACTTCATCCATTTTACACGGGTCCGAGGCATACTCAGATTCTCCCGTATGGCTCGGTTAACCCGAGCGTGCCCGAACGTCATCATCCCGCTGTCGGATTCTCGCGAGATTCGGATTCTATATAAGCAGCCGCGCGTCGCCGCCATTTTCACTCGTGCATTGGAAATGTTAGGGAGAGGATGTGGCTGGCGTCCTCTCCGTTTATTAATGTTGATGCAAATATTTGTGCTTATTGCTTAATTGTGGGGACTGGGGAGCAGCTGTATTATATAGGAGGAGTACAGTGCAGAGTTTTGCTGACAGTGACCACCAGTATACGTTGTCTGCCTGAAAAACACTCCATATCTGTGCTTCGTGTGCTGCATATATCTGTGCTCACACTGCTTTATTGTGGGGACTGGGGAGCAGCTGTATTATATAGGAGGAGTACAGTGCAGAGTTTTGATGACAGTGACCACCAGTATACGTTGTCTGCCTGAAAAACACTCCATATCTGTGCTCAGTGTGCTGCATATATCTGTGCTCACACTGCTTTATTGTGGGGACTGGGGACCACCAGTATATTATATAGGAGGAGTACAGTGCAGAGTTTTGCTGACAGTGACCACCAGTATACGTTGTCTGCCTGAAAAACACTCCATATCTGTGCTCAGTGTGCTGCATATATCTGTGCTCACACTGCTTTATTGTGGGGACTGGGGACCAGCAGTATTATATAGGAGGAGTACAGTGCAGAGTTTTGCTGACAGTGACCACCAGTATACGTTGTCTGCCTGAAAAACACTCCATATATGTGCTCAGTGTGCTGCATATATCTGTGCTCACACTGCTTTATTGTGGGGACTGGGAACCAGCAGTATTATATAGGAGGAGTACAGTGCAGAGTTTTGCTGACATTGACCACCAGTATACGTTGTCTGCCTGAAAAACACTCCATATCTGTGCTCAGTGTGTTGCATATATCTGTGCTCACACTGCTTAATTGTGGGGACTGGGGAGCCGCTGTATTATATAGGAGGAGTACAGTGCAGAGTTTTGCTGACAGTGACCACCAGTATACGCTGTCTGCATGAAAAACACTCCATATCTGTGCTCAGTGTGCTGCATATATCTGTGCTCTCACTGCTTTATTGTGGGGACTGGGGACCAGCAGTATTATATAGGAGGAGTGCAGTGCAGAGTTTTGCTGACAATGACCACCAGTATATGTTGTCTGCCTGAAAAACACTCGATATCTGTCCTCAGTGTGCTGCATATATCTGTGCTCACACTGCTTTATTGTGGGGACTGGGGACCAGCAGTATCATATAGGAGGAGTACAGTGCAGAGTTTTGCTGACAGTGACCACCAGTATATATAGCAGTACGGTACGAAAGGCCACTGCTCTACCTACCTCTGTGTCGTCAAGTATACTATCCATCTAGATTCTATACCTGTGGTGCATTTTAGTTTTGCAGTTTGCTGACAGTGACCACCAGTATATATAGCAGTACGGTACGGAAGGCCACTGCTCTACCTACCTCTGTGTCGTCAAGTATACTATCCATCTAGATTCTATACCTGTGGTGCATTTTTGTTTTGCAGTTTGCTGACAGTGACCACCAGTATATATAGCAGTATGGTACGGAAGGCCACTGCTCTACCTACCTCTGTGTCGTCAAGTATACTATCCATCCATACCTGTGGTGCAATTCAGTTGTGCGCAGCATATATAGTAGTAGGCCATTGCTATTGATACTGGCATATAATTCCACACATTAAAATATGGAGAACAAAAATGTGGAGGTTAAAATAGGGAAAGATCAAGATCCACTTCCACCTCGTGCTAAAGCTGCTGCCACTAGACATGGCCGAGACGATGAAATGCCATCAACGTCGTCTGCCAAGGCCGATGACCAATGTCATAGTAGAGAGCATGTAAAATCCAAAAAACAAAAGTTCAGTAAATGACCCAAAAATCAAAATTGAAAGCGTCTGAAGAGAAGCGTAAACTTGCCAATATGCCATTTACGACACGGAGTGGCAAGGAACGGCTGAGGCCCTGGCCTATGTTCATGGCTAGTGGTTCAGATTCACATGAAGATGGAAGCACTCATCCTCGCGCTAGAAAACTGCAGTGCCACTCCTAGATGGGCCAGGTGTTTGTGTCGGCCACTTGTGTCGCTTAGCTTAGTCACACAGCTACCTCATTGCGCCTCTTTTTTTCTTTGCATCATGTGCTGTTTGGGGACTATTTTTTTGAAGTGCCATCCTGTATGACACTGCAGTGCCACTCCTAGATGGGCCAGGTGTTTGTGTCGGCCACTTGTGTCGCTTAGCTTAGTCACACAGCGACCTTGGTGCGCCTCTTTTTTTCTTTGCATCATGTGCTGTTTGGGGACTATTTTTTTGAAGTGCCATCCTGTCTGACACTGCAGTGCCACTCCTAGATGGGCCAGGTGTTTGTGTCGGCCACTTGGGTCGCTTAGCTTAGTCACACAGCTACCTCATTGTGCCTCTTTTTTTTTTTTGCATCATGTGCTGTTTGGGGACTATTTTTTTGAAGTTCCATCCTGTCTGACATGGCAGTGCCACTCCTAGATGGGCCAGGTGTTTGTGTCGGCAACTTGCGACGCTTAGCTTAGTCACACAGCTACCTCAATGTGCCTCTTTTTTTCTTTGCATCATGTGCTGTTTGGGAGCTATTTTTTTGAAGTGCCATCCTGTCTGACACTGCAGTGCCACTCCTAGATGGGCCAGGTGTTTGTGTCGGCCACTTGTGTCGCTTAGCTTAGTCACACAGCGACCTTGGTGCGCCTCTTTTTTTCTTTGCATCATGTGCTGTTTGGGGACTATTTTTTTGAAGTGCCATCCTGTCTGACACTGGAGTGCCACTCCTAGATGGGCCAGGTGTTTGTGTCGGCCACTTGGAACGCTTAGCTTAGTCACACAGCTACCTCAATGTGCCTCTTTTTTTTTGCATCATGTGCTGTTTGGGAACTATTTTTTTGAAGTGCAATCCTGTCTGACACTGCAGTGCCACTCCTAGATGGGCCAGGTGTTTGTGTCGGCCACTTGTGTCGCTTAGCTTAGTCACACAGCGACCTTGGTGTGCCTCTTTTTTTCTTTGCATCATGTGCTGTTTGGGGACTATTGTTTTGAAGTGCCATCCTGTCTGACACTGCAGTGCCACTCCTAGATGGGCCAGGTGTTTGTGTCGGCCACTTGTGTCGCTTAGCTTAGTCACACAGCGACCTTGGTGCGCCTCTTTTTTTCTTTGCATCATGTGCTGTTTAGGGACAATTTTTTTGAAGTGCCATCCTGTCTGACACTGCAGTGCCACTCCTAGATGGGCCAGGTGTTTGTGTCGGCCACTTGGGTCGCTTAGCTTAGTCACACAGCTACCTCATTGCGCCTCTTTTTTTTTTTGCATCATGTGCTGTTTGGGGACTATTTTTTTGAAGTTCCATCCTGTCTGACACGGCAGTGCCACTCCTAGATGGGCCAGGTGTTTGTGTCGGCAACTTGCGTCGCTTAGCTTAGTCACACAGCTACCTCATTGCGCCTCTTTTTTTCTTTGCATCATGTGCTGTTTGGGGACTATTTTTTTGAAGTGCCATCCTGTCTGACATTGCAGTGCCACTCCTAAATGGGCCAGGTGTTTGTGTCGGCCACTTGGGACGCTTAGCTTAGTCACACAGCTACCTCAAAGTGCCTCTTTTTTTCTTTGCATCATGTGCTGTTTGGGGGCTATTGTTTTGAAGTGCCATCCTGTCGGACACTGCAGTGCCACTCCTAGATGGGCCAGGTGTTTGTGTCGGCCACTTGTGTCGCTTAGCTTAGTCACACAGCGACCTTGGTGCGCCTCTTTTTTTCTTTGCATCATGTGCTGTTTGGGGGCTATTGTTTTGAAGTGCCATCCTGTCTGACACTGCAGTGCCACTCCTAGATGGGCCAGGTGTTTGTGTCGGCCACTTGGGTCGCTTAGCTTAGTCACACAGCTACCTCATTGCGCCTCTTTTTTTTTTTTTTTTTTTTTTGCATCATGTGCTGTTTGGGGACTATTTTTTTGAAGTTCCATCCTGTCTGACACGGCAGTGCCACTCCTAGATGGGCCAGGTGTTTGTGTCGGCAACTTGCGTCGCTTAGCTTAGTCACACAGCTACCTCATTGCGCCTCTTTTTTTCTTTGCATCATGTGCTGTTTGGGGACTATTTTTTTGAAGTGCCATCCTGTCTGACATTGCAGTGCCACTCCTAGATGGGCCAGATGTTTGTGTCGGCCACTTGGGACGCTTAGCTTAGTCACACAGCTACCTCAATGTGCCTCTTTTTTTCTTTGCATCATGTGCTGTTTGGGGGCTATTTTTTTGAAGTGCCATCCTGTCTGACACTGCAGTGCCACTCCTAGATGGGCCAGGTGTTTGTGACGGCCACTTGTGTCGCTTAGCTTAGTCACACAGCGACCTTGGTGCGCCTCTTTTTTTCTTTGCATCATGTGCTGTTTGGGGACAATTTTTTTGAAGTGCTATCCTGTCTGACACTGCAGTGCCACTCCTAGATGGGCCAGGTGTTTGTGTCGGCCACTTGGAACGCTTAGCTTAGTCACACAGCTACCTCAATGTGCCTCTTTTTTTTTGCATCATGTGCTGTTTGGGAATTATTTTTTTTAAGTGCAATCCTGTCTGACACTGCAGTGCCACTCCTAGATGGGCCAGGTGTTTGTGTCGGCCACTTGTGTCGCTTAGCTTAGTCACACAGCGACCTTGGTGTGCCTCTTTTTTTCTTTGCATCATGTGCTGTTTGGGGACTATTGTTTTGAAGTGCCATCCTGTCTGACACTGCAGTGCCACTCCTAGATGGGCCAGGTGTTTGTGTCGGCCACTTGTGTCGCTTAGCTTAGTCACACAGCGACCTTGGTGCGCCTCTTTTTTTCTTTGCATCATGTGCTGTTTAGGGACAATTTTTTTGAAGTGCCATCCTATCTGACACTGCAGTGCCACTCCTAGATGGGCCAGGTGTTTGTGTCGGCCACTTGGGTCGCTTAGCTTAGTCACACAGCTACCTCATTGCGCCTCTTTTTTTTTTGCATCATGTGCTGTTTGGGGACTATTTTTTTGAAGTTCCATCCTGTCTGACACGGCAGTGCCACTCCTAGATGGGCCAGGTGTTTGTGTCGGCAACTTGCGTCGCTTAGCTTAGTCACACAGCTACCTCATTGCGCCTCTTTTTTTCTTTGCATCATGTGCTGTTTGGGGACTATTTTTTTGAAGTGCCATCCTGTCTGACATTGCAGTGCCACTCCTAAATGGGCCAGGTGTTTGTGTCGGCCACTTGGGACGCTTAGCTTAGTCACACAGCTACCTCAAAGTGCCTCTTTTTTTCTTTGCATCATGTGCTGTTTGGGGGCTATTGTTTTGAAGTGCCATCCTGTCGGACACTGCAGTGCCACTCCTAGATGGGCCAGGTGTTTGTGTCGGCCACTTGTGTCGCTTAGCTTAGTCACACAGCGACCTTGGTGCGCCTCTTTTTTTCTTTGCATCATGTGCTGTTTGGGGGCTATTGTTTTGAAGTGCCATCCTGTCTGACACTGCAGTGCCACTCCTAGATGGGCCAGGTGTTTGTGTCGGCCACTTGGGTCGCTTAGCTTAGTCACACAGCTACCTCATTGCGCCTCTTTTTTTTTTTTTTTTTTTTGCATCATGTGCTGTTTGGGGACTATTTTTTTGAAGTTCCATCCTGTCTGACACGGCAGTGCCACTCCTAGATGGGCCAGGTGTTTGTGTCGGCAACTTGCGTCGCTTAGCTTAGTCACACAGCTACCTCATTGCGCCTCTTTTTTTCTTTGCATCATGTGCTGTTTGGGGACTATTTTTTTGAAGTGCCATCCTGTCTGACATTGCAGTGCCACTCCTAGATGGGCCAGATGTTTGTGTCGGCCACTTGGGACGCTTAGCTTAGTCACACAGCTACCTCAATGTGCCTCTTTTTTTCTTTGCATCATGTGCTGTTTGGGGGCTATTTTTTTGAAGTGCCATCCTGTCTGACACTGCAGTGCCACTCCTAGATGGGCCAGGTGTTTGTGACGGCCACTTGTGTCGCTTAGCTTAGTCACACAGCGACCTTGGTGCGCCTCTTTTTTTCTTTGCATCATGTGCTGTTTGGGGACAATTTTTTTGAAGTGCTATCCTGTCTGACACTGCAGTGCCACTCCTAGATGGGCCAGGTGTTTGTGTCGGCCACTTGGGTCGCTTAGCTTAGTCACACAGCTACCTCATTGCGCCTCTTTTTTATTTTGCATCATGTGCTGTTTGGGGACTATTTTTTTGAAGTTCCATCCTGTCTGACACGGCAGTGCCACTCCTAGATGGGCCAGGTGTTTGTGTCGGCAACTTGCGTCGCTTAGCTTAGTCACACAGCTACCTCATTGCGCCTCTTTTTTTCTTTGCATCATGTGCTGTTTGGGGACTATTTTTTTGAAGTGCCATCCTGTCTGACATTGCAGTGCCACTCCTAAATGGGCCAGGTGTTTGTGTCGGCCACTTGAGACGCTTAGCTTAGTCACACAGCTACCTCAATGTGCCTCTTTTTTTCTTTGCATCATGTGCTGTTTGGGGGCTATTGTTTTGAAGTGCCATCCTGTCTGACACTGCAGTGCCACTCCTAGATGGGCCAGGTGTTTGTGTCGGCCACTTGTGTCGCTTAGCTTAGTCACACAGCGACCTTGGTGCGCCTCTTTTTTTCTTTGCATCATGTGCTGTTTGGGGACAATTTTTTTGAAGTGCCATCCTGTCTGACACTGCAGTGCCACTCCTAGATGGGCCAGGTGTTTGTGTCGGCCACTTGGGTCGCTTAGCTTAGTCACACAGCTACCTCATTGCGCCTCTTTTTTTTTTTTTTTTTTTGCATCATGTGCTGTTTGGGGACTATTTTTTTGAAGTTCCATCCTGTCTGACACGGCAGTGCCACTCCTAGATGGGCCAGGTGTTTGTGTCGGCAACTTGCGTCGCTTAGCTTAGTCACACAGCTACCTCATTGCGCCTCTTTTTTTCTTTGCATCATGTGCTGTTTGGGGACTATTTTTTTGAAGTGCCATCCTGTCTGACATTGCAGTGCCACTCCTAGATGGGCCAGGTGTTTGTGTCGGCCACTTGGGACGCTTAGCTTAGTCACACAGCGACCTTGGTGCGCCTCTTTTTTTCTTTGCATCATGTGCTGTTTGGGGACTATTTTTTTGAAGTGCCATCCTGTCTGACACTGCAGTGCCACTCCTAGATGGGCCAGGTGTTTGTGTCGGCCACTTGGGACGCTTAGCTTAGTCACACAGCTACCTCAATGTGCCTCTTTTTTTTGCATCATGTGCTGTTTGGGGACTATTTTTTTGAAGTGCAATCCTGTCTGACACTGCAGTGCCACTCCTAGATGGGCCAGGTGTTTGTGTCGGCCACTTGTGTCGCTTAGCTTAGTCACACAGCGACCTTGGTGTGCCTCTTTTTTTCTTTGCATCATGTGCTGTTTGGGGACTATTGTTTTGAAGTGCCATCCTGTCTGACACTGCAGTGCCACTCCTAGATGGGCCAGGTGTTTGTGTCGGCCACTTGTGTCGCTTAGCTTAGTCACACAGCGACCTTGGTGCGCCTCTTTTTTTCTTTGCATCATGTGCTGTTTGGGGACAATTTTTTTGAAGTGCCATCCTGCCTGACACTGCAGTGCCACTCCTAGATGGGCCAGGTGTTTGTGTCGGCCACTTGTGTCGCTTAGCTTAGCCATCCAGCAACCTCGGTGCAAATTTTAGGACTAAAAACAATATTGTGAGGTGTGAGGTGTCCAGATTAGACTGAAAATGAGTGTAAATTATGGTTATTGAGGTTAATAATACTATGAGATCAAAATGACTCCCAAATTCTATGATTTAAGCTGTTTTTGAGGGTTTTTTGTAAAAAAAAACCCACCCGAATCTGACAAAAAAATTTCAGGGAGGTTTTGCCAAAACACGTCCGAATCCAAAACACGGCCGCAGAACCGAATCCAAAACCAAAACACAAAACCCGAAAAATTTCCGGTGCACATCACTACTTTAAACCTAGGATCGAGCACGGTGGCCAAAATGTAGTGCTCTGATTTCAACAGATTGACCACACGTGAATCCTGGTTAAGCGAATAAAGAGATCAATCCACAAGTCCCACATGCCTAGCGGAATCGCTGTTTTAGCTCCTCCTTCAATCTCTTCAACTTCTTCTGCAAAAGCCTGATGAGGGGAATGACCTGACTCAGGCTGGCAGTGTCTGAACTGACTTCACGTGTGGCAAGTTCGAAGGGTTGCAGAACCTTGCACAACGTTGAAATCATTCTCCACTGCGCTTGAGTCAGGTACATTCCCCCTCCTTTGCCTATATCGTAGGGAGATGTATAGGCTTGAATGGCCTTTTGCTGCTCCTCCATCCTCTGAAGCATATAGAGGGTTGAATTCCACCTCGTTACCACCTCTTGCTTCAGATGATGGCGGGGCAGGTTCAGGAGTGTTTGCTGGGGCTGCAGTCTTCGGCACGCGGTGGCTGAATGCCGAAAGTGGCCCGCAATTCTTCGGGCCACCAACAGCATCTCTTGCACGCCCCTGTCATTTTAAAAAAAATTCTGCACCACCAAATTCAATGTATGTGCAAAACATGGGACGTGCTGGAATTTGCCCACATGTAATGCACGCACAATATTGGTGGCGTTGTCCGATGTGACAAATCCCCAGGAGAGTCCAATTGGGGTAAGCCATTCTCCGATGATGTTTCTCAATTTCCATAAGAGGTTGTCAGCTGTGTGCCTCTAATGGAAAGTGGTGATACAAAGCGTAGCCTGCCTAGGAATGAGTTGGCGTTTGTGAGATGCTGCTACTGGTGCCGCCGCTGCTGTTCTTGCTGTGGGAGGCAATAAATCTACCCAGTGGGCTGTCACAGTCATATAGTCCTGAGTCTGCCCTGCTCCACTTGTCCACATGTCCGTGGTTAAGTGGACATTGGGTACAACTGCATTTTTTAGGACACTGGTGACTCTTTTTCTGAGGTCTGTGTACATTCTCGGTATCGCCTGCCTAGAGAAGTGGAACGTAGATCGTATTGGTACCGTGGACACACTAACTCAATAAATTGTCTAATTCCCTGTGAATTAACGGTGGATACCGGACACACGTTTAACACCACCCAGGCTGCCAAGGCCTGAGTTATCTGCTTTGCAGCAGGATGACTGCTGTGATATTTCATCTTCCTCGCAAAGGACTGTTGGAAAGTCAATTGCTTACTGGAAGTAGTACAAGTGGACTTCCGACTTCCCATATGGGATGACGATCGACTCCCAGCAGCAACAACAGCAGCACCAGCAGCAGTAGGCATTACACTCAAGGATGCATCGGAGGAATCCCAGTTAGGAGAGGACTCGTCAGACTTGCCAGTGACATGGCCTGCAGGACTATTGGCTTTCCTGTCTAAGGAGGAAATTGACACTGAGGGAGTTGGTGGTGTGGTTTGCAGGAGCTTGGTTACAAGAGGAAGGGATTTAGTTGTCAGTGGACAGCTTCTGCTGTCACCCAAAGTTTTTGAACTTGTCAAGACTTCTGATGAATGCACTCCAGGTGATGTATAAGGGAGGATGTTCCTAGTTGGTTAACGTCCTTACCCCTACTTATTACAGCTTGACAAAGGCAACACACGGCTTGACACCTGTTGTCTGCATTTCTGTTAAAATAATTCCACACCGAAGAGGTGATTTTTTTTGTATTTTGACCAGGCATGTCAATGGCCATATTCATCCCACGGACAACAGGTGTCTCCCCGGGTGCCTGACTTTAACAAACCACCTCACCAACAGAATCCTCCTTGTCAATTTCCTCCTCAGCGCCAGCAACACCCATATCCTCATCCTGGTGTACTTCAACAGTGACATCTTCAATTTGACTATCAGGAACTGGACTGCGGGTGCTCCTTCCAGCACTTGCAGGGGGCGTGCAAATGGTGGATGGCACCACCTCTTCCCGTCCAGTGTTGGGAAGGTCAGGAATCGCAACCAACACAATTGGACTCTCCTTGGGGATTTGTGATTTAGAAGATTGTACAGTTCTTTGCTGTGCTTTTGCCAGCTTAAGTCTTTTCATTTTTCTAGCGGGAGGATGAGTGCTTCCATCCTCATGTGAAGCTGAACCACTAGCCATGAACATAGGACAGGGCCTCAGATGTTCCTTGCCACTCCGTGTCGTAAATGGCATATTGGCAAGTTTACGCTTCTCATCAGACGCTTTTAATTTTGATTTTTTTTGGGTAATTTTACTGAACTTTTATTTTTTGGATTTTACATGCTCTCTACTATGAGATTGGGCATCGGCCTTGGCAGACGACGTTGATGGCATTTCATCGTCTCAGCCATGACTAGTGGCAGCAGCTTCAGCACGAGGTGGAAGTGGATCTTGATCTTTCCATATTTTACCCTCCACAGTTTTGTTCTCCATTTTTTAATGTGTGGAATTATATGCCAGTAAAATATCAATAGCAATGGCCTACTGTACCGTACTGCTATATATTATATACTGGTGGTCAGCAAAATTATGCACTGTCCTCCTACTGCTGCGCACAACAACTAAAATGCACCACAGGTATGGATGGATAGTATACTTGACGACACAGAAAAAAAAGAGGTGCACTAAGGTCGCTGGATGGCTAAGCTAAGCGACCCAAGTGGCCGACACAAACACCTGGCCCATCTAGGAGTGGCACTGCAGTGTCAGACAGGATGGCAGATTTAAAAAATAGGCCCCAAACAGCACATGATGCAAAGAAAAAAAGAGGTGCACCAAGGTCACTGGATGGCTAAGCTAAGCGACCCAAGTGGCCAACACAAACACCTGGCCCATCTAGGAGTGGCACTGCATTGTCAGACAGGATGGCAGATTTAAAAAATAGTCCCCAAACAGCACATGATGCAAAGAAAAAAAGAGGTGCACCAAGGTCGCTGGATGGCTAAGCTAAGCGACCCAAGTGGCCGACACAAACACCTGGCCCATCTAGGAGTGGCACTGCAGTGTCAGACAGGATGGCACTTCAAAAAATAGTCCGCAAACAGCACATGATGCAAAGAAAAAAAGAGGTGCAATGAGGTAGCTGTGTGACTAAGCTCAGCGACACAAGTGGCCGACACAAACACCTGGCCCATCTAGGAGTGGCACTGCAGTTTCTTAGCGAGAGGATGAGTGCTTCCATCCTCATGTGAAGCTGAACCACTAGCCATGAACATAGGCCAGGGCCTCTGCTGTTCCTTGCCACTCCGTGTCGTAAATGGCATATTGGCAAGTTTACGCTTCTCATCAGACGCTTTTAATTTTGATTTTTGGGTCATTTTACTGAATTTTTGTTTTTTGAATTTTACATGCTCTCTACTATGACATTGGACATCGGCTTTGGCAGACGACGTTGATGGCATTTCATCGTCTCGGCCATGACTAGTGGCAGCAGCTTTAGCACGAGGTTGAAGTGGATCTTGATCTTTCCCTATTTTACCCTCCACATTTTTGTTCTCCATTTTTTAATGTGTGGAATTATATGCCAGTAATATATATCAATAGCAATGGCCTACTGTACCGTACTGCTATATATATACTGGTGGTCAGCAAAATTCTGCACTGTCCTACTATATACTGCGCACAACTTAAATGCAGCACAGGTATGGATGGATAGTATACTTGACGACACAGAGGTAGAGCAGTGGACTACTATACCGTACTGCTATATATATATATATATATATACTGGTGGTCAGCAAAATTCTGCACTGTCCTCCTACTATATACTGCGCACAACTAAAATGCAGCACTGGTATGGATGGATAGTATACTTGACGACACAGAGGTAGAGCAGTGGACTACTGTACCGTACTGCTATATATATACTGGTGGTCAGCAAAATTCTGCACTGTCCTCCTACTATATACTGCGCACAACTAAAATGCAGCACAGGTATGGATGGATAGTATACTTTACGACACAGAGGTAGAGCAGTGGACTACTGTGCCGTACTGCTATATATATACTGGTGGTCAGCAAAATTCTGCACTGTCCTCCTACTATATACTGCGCACAACTAAAATGCACCACAGGTATGGATGGATAGTATACTTGATGACAGAGAGGTAGAGCAGTGGACTACTATACCGTACTGCTATATAAATACTGGTGGTCAGCAACATTCTGCACTGTCCTCCTACTATATACTGCACACAACTAAAATGCAGCACAGATATGGATGGATAGTATACTTTGCGACACAGAGGTAGAGCAGTGGACTACTATACCGTACTGCTATATATTTACTGGTGGTCCCAGCAAAATTCTGCACTGTCCTCCTACTATATACTACAATGCAGCACAGATATGGAGTGTTTTTCAGGCATAGAACATAGATATTTTCAGCACACTGAGCACAGATATTTGCAAGCACACTGAGCACAGATATTTGCAGCACACTGAGCACAGATATTTGCAGTACACTGAACACAGAAACTGAGAGAACGCAGCCACGTCCTCTCGCTATCATCTCCAAAGCACGAGTGAAAATGGCGGCGACGCGCAGCTCCTTATATAGAATATGAATCTCGCGAGAATCTGACAGCGGGATGATGACGTTCGGGCGTGCTCGGGTTAACCGAGCAAGGCGGGAAGATCCGAGGCTGCCTTGGAACCGTGTAAAATGGGTGAAGTTCGGGGGGGTTCGGATACCGAGGAACCAAACCCTCTCATCACTAATTTTAACAGTAATGCACTGTAGAGAATGCACCATAGTCATGTGCAGTATAAGGTAATATATGTATAATGTAGAATTCAACTGCACAGTTTAAAACCTTATCCCAAGGCATTGGGGCCCCCCAGAGGATTCACTGTACCCCTGTGGGCCAGTCCAACCCTGGGTCCAGCTGTGGATTCTTGGGAGACTCCAAGATTTTTTTCTCATTATCACTTTACTTGTACAGTCAGGAGGGGGGATGGGGGAGGGGAGGGCTGCCTATTCTGGCAGTCCCAGGCCACACAATTTCTGACGGCAGCCTTGGTCACAGGCATCGGCCATCCTGCGTAAGCAGAAGCTTATGCTGGCTGGTAATAGGATCTAGACACCGGGGTCCATGTAGTCTGCATCCAACGATGCAGACCCTGGACCTGTCACTCCTTAAAACAAGGGCAACACCCCCCATCTTGAAGCATGGTGCCTGATGCCACCCCCACTCTGCCCTTCCAAATGCCACAGCTTGTCATTAATGCTGCGGCTGATAGAGGGCTGCGAGCAACATTGCAAGACCCATTCTGCACAAGCGTAAAACGGGTCTTTCACCTGCGTAGAACCCCAAACATCGCATTTGTACTCAAACTATCGGGCCTGCATACAAAAATGAACTAGGGCCATAGTTTAGCGTAATTATTAGAAGAAAAATATACAAATTTTAACTAATCAGGAAAATGCAGAAAAGTGCTAGTAGGCAGGCACTTTTTCAGTTATGCATATTTCCATCTGGATATATCAAAAATATACTGCAAAGCATTTTTAGAGACAAAGGGGAACATTTACTAAGCAGTGGTAAGAGCGGAGAAGTGAGCCAGTGGAGAAATTTCTCCATCAACCAATCAGCAGCTCTGTATAATTTTATAGTATGCAAATTATAGATGTTACTTCAATGCTGATTGGTTGCCATGGGCAACTTCTCCACTGGCTCACTTCTCCGCTCTTATCACTGCTTAGTAAATGTACCCCAAAGTTCCAAAAGCAAAATGTGAATATTCATCTGTATATGCAGTTCATGGATAAATAGGTGCATTTGTACATAACGACAGGATCTGCAAGCCCACAGATTCTGTTACTAAATTACTTTTTCTGATTCATCTTTTAATGGTATATTTAAGCAAATGGTACATACAGTAAGTGATTTAAGCATGAAGGAGGAAAGCATATTTAAGTATTATAAACCAGGCATCATTCATTGCAGGCATGTACAGTATATATGTCACTGTTTCTAAGCCAGCTGTAAACTGTGCATCAATTATGGTTCACCAAAGTTATTGTATATGGTCCAAGGTAAGGAAAACTTGGGGTGGGATGATAAAAAGTCAGAGTTCGGAGGCCGTGCCGAATGCCGGCTGAACTCAGACATTTTTTAAAGGGGAAATCATTTACAAGACTAAACCATGCCTTGTAAATAATTGCTTCTTTAAAAATAAATGTCTGAGTTCGCCCAGCTTCCCCACAGCCGCCAAACTCGAACTTTATTACATCTTAGTCTTGGTGTCCAAATCCTTCAGAAATCACAATTATTATTGTGCCTATAGTTACACTTATGCTACTAGGGAGGCCAATCCCGGGCCATTTTTTCAATTCCTGGTATCGGGATTGAAAAATGGTCAATCCTGGGATTCCCGGGATTGGCTTTTCCCTACAGTATGTGTCCGCCCCCTTGCCCAGACCTGCACCAGCCTGCCCTGCACACATATATAACCATACAACGGGCTGTTGGGGAACATCCGTCTCTTTTGGCGGTCGGCGGCGGGTGACGGCGTACGGCGCAGCATGACCTGTCACTGCACATCACGCTGCGCGGGGAGTCGGGAGGATGAAGCCGGGCAGCATCTGAGCGTCCTGAGGACGCTCAATGCTGATCCCACAATCCCCGGGATTGGAGCTTCCAATCCTGGGATTGAATCCCCGGACGTTTTTGGGTCTAAATCCCGGGATCCGGCCGATCCCGATCCCGGAATTTGCCTCCCTATATGCTACCTAGCGCTGTTCAGAGAATATATATTCACACACAATGCTAACAGCAGTGACAATGTGCTACTCACTAGAAGCAATTCCATTCTAAATAGAACGGATTGTTGTTTAGGACTACTGCAGTTTAATCCAGGGCATCTGCTAATTACAGGTTGATCAGCCATAGATGCTCCCCCATTTCATGCAGATTAGTATTGTGTATCTACACCTGTATGCAGAGTTGTATGTAACTGAGTGGTCTGGCCGCTCCTATCTCTATGCTTGGTTTGCAACTCAACATTATCAGTGCGGATAGTTGGTGCTAGGGGATGTAGTTATGTGATCTGCGGTTTACAATACCACTACATCCCGCCCCTTTAAAATCCCGTCAGTCCGCATGCTGACCAACAGGGACAATTCCCACTCGTGGGTGTCCACAACATTCATAGAGCAGGAACAGAACCTGTGGCAAGCGCAGCGAGCCACCGAGCCCACTGCATGGCGAGTGTAGTGAGCCCGCAAGGGGCTTCATTTCACTCGCCCCCCCAACCGCCCATCTCACAGCTTGGATCCCACCGTCAGTATTGTGGCTGGCGGTCTCCTGACCGCCGGTCACACATACCCAACCCGGTGCAAGGAATAAGCCTAGAAACAGGCATATTTACTCTTAGCTCCAACTCTGTCTGGCCTGCCATTGTGTCAGTATGCCTTTACAGAACCTTACCTCTATTAGAGGACAATCTTTAAGCCTTAAGGGGCCCATACATCAGGAGTGTATCAGGACAATTTACAGTTCTCCTGATGCCTGGACAGGAGGATTAGCAAAATCCAAAGTTTTGGAATTCCTAAATTTGTCAATTTCCGACCCAAAAATAATTGGAAACAGCGAGTCAGGAATTTTTAACATGCTGTATTTTGTATATCCCCTGACAAATATCCAATCATTGGAGTCCACCATTTGGTGGATCGATCAGCATCAGGGAATCGGCCCATGGATTTATGGCCCGCATTCCTCATAAGAGTCAATGCGATTTGATTGAGTACAACTCTGCATTGTTTATACTCTGCATATATACACTAGGTTCCAGAGCATGCACAGTTTAATAGCATGCAGCATACAATATGCAAATGAGTGCATGATTAAATTAGCATCAGGAATAAACTGATTGTATTTATTATGGAAGACGTATACACCAACAAAACTGATGTAAAATGCCACAGTATATGGATGCATCAAATCCACAATTTAGTGGTCTATTTATTGATATTCAGTCATAAAGCTGATTATATTTCTTTTGTTGCTTTCGGCGATGATAGAAAATCACCTCAATTTCTAATTAAAATCTCCCAGAGGTAGTGAGCGATATTTATCTGCCTGGGCATTACTGGCCTGTGGGTAAGTGTTAATGTATCACAGGGCCAGCCACCAGTATGAGCTGATTGTGCTCATTTGTGAGTTGGTGAATTCAGGGCCACAACTCAGGGGGACATGGGGGGGGCGGGCAAGTTCCCCAGGTGTCGGAGTTATGGAGGCACTGAGACAAGATCTGCGGTTGGAGGCAGAGCTGGGGAAGGAGATGACAAGTAAAGTGAGAGGGCTGCAGCCAGCTGGAAGGTGGCGCACATCCACATGGGAGCTGAGAGTAGGGATGGCATCAATGGAGTGAAAACATTTGGTTCGCTCACATCGATGGCAAAAACATTCAACATCATTCATAAACCATTGATGATTTGGAATCATCGATGGCCATCCCTAGCTGAGAGTGGAGAGAGGCTGGTTCTTTGCGGAGGGGGAGGTATGAGGACACAAGTTCAGGAACCTTGCTATGGCGCAAAGTCAGCATGATGTTGTTGCTGGATGATAAGCATGCTGTACAGCCAGACTACTTTTTTATTAGTAGTAGCAGCCTGGGGGGTCATTCCGACCCGTTCGCACACAGCATTTTTTCACTGCGGTGTGAACGGGTGCGGAATGCACAGTGCACGTGCGCGACGTTGCCCGGCGACAGGGATCGCCGGGTTACGTTGTGGCTCCCGACGGAAGCGGTCGCAGCGGCGACCGCTAAGAAGATTGACAGGAAGGAGGCGTGGATGGGCGGATCCGGACCGTTGGAGAGCGTTTTCGGGGGGTGGTGAGTAAAACACAGGCGTGTCCAGGACAATGGAGGGCGGAGGTGTGACGTCAAAGCCGGGCCCATCATCGCTGGATCCATCGCACAGGGTAAGTATGTCCAGGGCTACTCTTGGTCTGCTTTTATTTTGTCTAGCTTAGCAGGGCTGCACAAGTGATCGCAGCCCTGCTAAGCTAAAATACACTCCCCCATAGGCGTGGACTATTGATCGCAGTAGCAGCAAAAAGTTGCTGGCTGCGATCAACTCGGAATGACCCCCTTGGTCTCTACGGCCCCGTCTCACAAACCCTCCTGATCCTGGCACTGCTACCAGGTGCACAGCGCTGCGCCACCCCAAGAGCCTGAGCTCTTTCCCAGAAGAGACCTCTCCACGGGACACAAAATAGATACTGTATGTGGCACAGGAAATTATACCTGAGAACACCGGCACCGTGACTGCAGAGCTGCTCTGTAAAGTTGTCTCCAATACAGCACTATGAGGACAGGTATGTGACTGTAGTCTGCTGTATCCACCTCCCTGCCCATTCGCTGGGGGGATCATCCAGTTTTTGGTCCTTTATTCCACTGTAATAGACATGGGGATGTAGGTGATTTACCAGCGGTCAGGATAATGACTCTGGAATCCCGACCACTGACAATGCCGGCAGCCGAAATGCCGGCTAGCAGGGACTATTCCCACTCGTGGGTGTCCACAACACCATAGAGTGGGAATAGAGACAGGCAGAGCACATTATACACATTGCACCAGGTAAAGCACATTATACACTTTGCGCCAGGCAGAGCACATCATACACATTGCACCAGGTAAAGGACATTATACACATTGCACCATGTAGAGCACATTATACACTTTGGACCAGGTGAAGCATATTATACACATTGCACCAGGTAAAGCACATTATACATATTGCACCAGGCAAAGCACGTTATACATATTGAACTAGGTAGAGCACGTTATACACATTGCACCAGGTAGAGCACATTATACACATTGCACCAAATAAAGCACATTATACATATTGCACCAGGTAGAGCACGTTATACACATTGCACCAGGTAGAGCACGTTATACACTATGCGCCAGGTAGAGCACGTTATACACATTGCACCAGGTAGAGCACGATATACACTTATACACTCCTGATAGTCATTACAACGGCCCCGGTGCCATCCTAAAGAAGAGTACTCTGATGAAGGATTAAACTTCAAAACGTTAGTACTGTGCTGATGGTATGCAGTGTCATTATTCGTATGTATAAGTCCGGTGAGTGCCGCCACTAACAAATTGCCTATAGTAAATATATATATATTAGTGATGTGCAACGGAATTTTTTCAGGTTTTGTGTTTTGGTTTTGGATTCGATTCCACGGCCGTGTTTTGGATTCGGACGCATTTTGGCAAAACCTCCCTGAAATTTTTTTGTCGGATTCGGGTGTTTTTTTACAAAAAAAACTCAAAAACAGCTTAAATCATAGAATTTGGGGGTCATTTTGATCCCATAGTATTATTAACCTCAATAACCATAATTTCCACTCATTTCCAGTCTATTCTGAACACCTCACAATATTATTTTTAGTCCTAAAATTTGCACCGAGGTCGCTGGATGACTAAGCTAAGCGACCCAAGTGGCCGACTCAAACACCTGGCCCATCTAGGAGTGGCACTGCAGTGTCAGGCAGGATGGCAGATTTAAAAAATAGTCCCCAAACAGCACATGATGCAAAGAAAAAAAGAGGTGCACCAAGGTCGCTGGATGGCTAAGCTAAGCGACCCAAGTGGCCGACACAAACACCTGGCCCATCTAGGAGTGGCACTGCATTGTCAGACAGGATGGCAGATTTAAAAAATAGTCCCCAAACAGCACATGATGCAAAGATAAAAAGAGGTGCACCAAGGTCGCTGGATGGCTAAGCTAAGCGACCCAAGTGGCCGACACAAACACCTGGCCCATCTAGGAGTGGCACTGCAGTGTCAGACAGGATGGCACTTCAAAAAATTAATCCCCAAACAGCACATGATGCAAAGAAAAAAAGAGGTGCAATGAGGTAGCTGTGTGACTAAGCTCAGCGACACAAGTGGCCGACACAAACACCTGGCCCATCTAGGAGTGGCACTGCAGTTTTCTAGCGAGAGGATGAGTGCTTCCATTCTCATGTGAATCTGAACCACTAGCCATGAACATAGGCCAGGGCCTCAGCCATTCCTTGCCACTCCGTGTCGTAAATGGCATATTGGCAAGTTTACGCTTCTCATCAGACACTTTTAATTTTGATTTTTGGGTCAATTTATTAAACTTTTGTAGTATACTTGACGACACAGAGGTAGAGCAGTGGCCTACTGTACCGTACTGCTATATATTATATACTGGCGGTCAGCAAAATTATGCACTGTCCTCCTACTATATATATACTGCGCAAAACTTAAATGCACCACAGGTATGGATGGATAGTATACTTGACGACACAGAGGTAGGTAGAGCAGTGGACTACTGTACCGTACTGCTATATATTATATACTGGTGGTCAGCAAAATTATGTACTGTCCTCCTACTATATATATACTGTGCAAAACTTAAATGCACCACAGGCATGGATGGATAGTATACTTGATGACACAGAGATAGGTAGAGCAGTGGACTACTATACCGTACTGCTATATATTATATACTGGTGGTCAGCAATATTATGCACTGTCCTCCTACTATATATACTGCGCAAAACTTAAATGCACCACAGGTATGGATGGATAGTTTACATGACGACACAGAGGTAGGTAGAGCAGTGGACTACTGTACCGTACTGCTATATATTATATACTGGTGGTCAGCAAAATTATGCACTGTCCTCCTACTATATATATACTGCGCAAAACTTAAATGCACCACAGGTATGGATGGATAGTATACTTGATGACACAGAGGTAGGTAGAGCAGTGGACTACATCTTTCTCATGAATAGCCTAACGCCACATGGCTTAAATGAAGAAATACACTATTCATCCTTCCTGTAGATGAAAACTCTAGTTTATTTTCATTCATTAAGACAACTATATAGGGCCACTTTTTTGGTGTACCTGTATGAACAAAGACATTTTTTGTGAGGTATATCATGGGATTTTCTACAATCAATGTAGAAAATCTTTAGTGACATATTTATGTTTTGATCTATATCTCATTTTGTCCTCCATGATATATATACATCACATCCTATTTTGGAAGAAAATCGTATCCTTTCTCCCCTATTTTTTATGTCCAATTATATATCTAACATGACCACAAATTAGGGTCAACATGTATATATGGCTAATATGGTCATATTTTTTGGGGAGGAATTTGGACTATAACAACTAAATAGGTAATGGACTTTAACACAGCGCTAACAGGATGAAAATGTATATACAAAAAGGTTGTATATAAAAATGTTAAAAGTTATTAAAATCACAGAAAACTAGTGTTAAAACTAATATACATATTGATTATCCTAGCACCCTAAGAATTTGTACTCCAGTTTGGGACCTATAATTATTAGATAGGCATTAGGGGAGGAACAAACATGTATGTGTGTATATTTATCATATGGAATACTTACCATATTGGAAGAATGGAATTTGAGTTAAGATGGACTCTATGCCCATAATACAAATTTATACTGTTACAGTACATATATATTTCTCATCTTGAACACTTATCTTATCTAAATACTTACCCTTTTGTTGGGATCATGAAAATATGATGAAAGTGGGCTTTATGTCCACGATGTATGTCCGGGATATTACAGCAGGTGTAATTATTAATATTAAGATACTGGAACTATATAATTCTGATTCATTATTGGGGAATCAGTATCTATTCGAATTGATATACCCTATAATATATAATTGTATATACTGAATATAATACATTTGTATGTTTAATGATAAAGTTTATCTCATAATATAGGTGTGTTTTCACTTATGAAAAATTTTTTTTGTATCAGTACATGTGGTATTGTTCTTATTTAATGTAATTAATTTTAGAAAATATTAATTTAGCACTTTAATCACAGAGATGATTATAATGGTGGTCTTTTTTTGGTTATTTCACTGTGTGTCCTTTTAGAAATTCTCCCCCCTCTTTTTCTTGTTTTTTTGGGGTGAATGGTTGTCACAAAATGTATTCACCCACCACTCACTATTCACATACAGTCACTGTAAAGCTAGTATATAATTATTTCTCATATAAATCAGATTCATATATGCACTATATTATGTTTACACTTATAAATATCACATTACACATCACTTTTCACTTTCTCACCTTATTTATTCACAAATATATTACACTAGTGTAATGGGAGAATCAATTAAGTCACAAACACAATAGAAATAAATTTAATATTAATTAATACAACACATAACAAAAGACAAGATATTTTTCTGAACTAATTTATTGTACATGTATATTTATAATTGGAATAGGTAATGATATGAAATTACAATAGTAATAATTCATTTTTCAAGAGTTGTACACTTGTTAGAATTTAGTGTTCACGAATATCAATAATGTATACACAATTTCTCCACTGTTTATCCATTTCATTTTAAATGCATTATGCAATACAGTTTCTTCATTAATAAATGTACTATTGTGGCTTAATTTATAAGATCTATTCCTGTATTTGCCGTATTAATTGGTATACAGATTACAGGGTTCCACATGTGGACCCTGATAACTATGGGTAGAATTTAATTAGGCATATTGAAATGCCCTTACTAAAAATACGGATGATCAGTTAATTGAGTAACACAGCCGCTGAGGTATGCGGCAACGGATCGGGGATTTGAAAAATCTCCCGCCCGTATACCTAACTAGCTAACTGATTACAGAGCGGCTGCAGCATATAGCAACGGCCCGGGGATTTGAAAATCCTCTGTCCATCCATGCTATTGGATTTTAGATTGTTAGGAAGCCGTGATTGGTCTCCCTACCCTTTATTAATGTGCGGCTAGGCGGGCGCCGGACGCTAGAGCCCTGACGAAGCTCTAATATAGAGCGAAATGCGCATAGGGATTAGCCGTGCGCTGTCTAAATGAAATGAGAATGCTTTAATGTTTGTTTGTTTTTTTAAAACTGTTTACCTATCATACCTGGCAACCGACTATTGTGACTATATAGTTAATGTACAGAAGAGACTTGGTTATACACAGAATGGTTTTGTGAGACCATAATAGCATTTATCACAGGCAGCGCAAGCTGCTCTGTGAGATCCCTATTACTATCAGAGGACACAGAAAATATCTATATGTGCCATACGACAATACAGTGTAGTGCATTTTAGTCCAGATTTAGCTTACAGAGGAAGAATAGATGTACCTTGTGAAAGCAATCTAATATTACTATAAACGTCTACTCTGCATGTCATTTTACACGGGCGTAATTTATGTGGAGCACTGTGGTGGGAACAATTTGGTGTATATATAGTATATTACCATAAGGTTCCTTCTGTCCTGATATCCAGCAAAATATATATGACATCTTTATTAATACCAGGGATACAGATGTTGATCTACACGTGCCATATAAGAATATAGCCACTGTGTCTAAATATTATATATACTAGGTGATTCATCGCACCCTACGGGCGCTCTTCACACAGTCGTAAGGGGCTACGCCCCCTTAACCCTTGCACACCCTTGTGGCGTGCAATATTTTTATTATATGGAGTATTACATCCAATCCTAATTGTGTGAGTGGTTATATATTGCACGGAAAAAGGGCGTGCAATAGTTAAGGGGTGGAAGCCCCTTGCAACGTGGTTGAGGGAGTAGGGGGTGCGGGGAAGAGGCGGATGGGATCCTGGGGTGCCACGGGAGGGGCAGTTGCGGTGGTGCCGCAGGTGGGGGAGGGTGCATGGGTGCCACGGGTGGAGGTCCGGAGCTGCTGCAGGTGGGGGAGGAGCAGTTGCGGGGTTGCCCCAGGTGGGGGAGGGGTGGATGCGGTGGTGCGACGGGAGGTACGGGGTCGCTTTGGGTGGGGGAGGGGATCCAGAGCTATCGCGGCGCTGGAGGGGGTGTGTGGGGGTGCTGCAGATGGGGCCCGGAGGTACTTTGAGTGGGGGAGGGGCGGGTAATGCTTATCCTGCTTCTCCTCTTGTCAGCAGCTAAGCTGCTATCCTCCCTTTGGCAGTGGCTCTCCCAGAGACTCGCACAGCAGCCAGTCACTATTGTTTGCGCCGGTGTCTCAATATGCTGCATTACAGGGAAGAAGATGTACGCAATAAACTACAGCTCCCAGCAGCCCTAAGGGGCGGAATGCTTCGGTGCTAAGGGCTGCTGGGAGCTGTAGTTTATGTAGTTCATCTACTTCCCTATAATGCGGTACGTTGGGAGACTGGTGCTAACAATAGTGACTGGCTGTCAGAACTGAGTGACTGGCTGAATCAATGTAAAAGGTGAGAGTGCAGTGTCAGTGTCAGTGTCAGTGACACTGCACACAGGTCCGGCGCTAGCCGCTCAGCAAAGGGATGCAGTGCAGGGAGGCACCAGGAAGGAGAGACGTTCTCCCTGCTCTGCATCCCTGTGCTGAGCTGCTGCTGCTATCCCTGCTGCTGCTGCCGGCTGCTGTCACACATGCAGCGGCGCCGGCAGCACAAAGCCTCCTCTCTCCCCCTCCCCTCCCCTGTGTGACATTCAGTGGCCGGGAGGGAGCCAAAGTGGGCGGGGCTAGATGGGAGTAAGGGGCGGAGCTACACTGGACAATGCTGCAGCAGGAGGATGAGCTGCTACAGCTTCGGCCAGCCAGACTTCATTAGATAAGTGTCTGGAAAGAGAGTGAGTGTGTGTGTGTATATACAGTGTCTGTGTATACTGTATATATGTGTGACTGTGTATGTGTGTAATGTATGTACAGTATGTATGTGTGTGTGTTTGTATATATGTGTCGTGTGTGTGTGTGTGTGTGTGTGTGTGTGTGTGTGTGTGTGTGTGTGACTGTTGCATAATGTGTGTGTTACTGATACAGGGGGCGTTACGTGTGTAAGCGGCACTGGTACAGGGGGCGTTATGTGTGTAAGCGTCACTGGTACAGGGGGCGTTACGTGTGTGAGCGTCACTGGTACAGGGGGCGTTACGTGTGTAAGCAGCACTGCTACAAGGGGCATTATGTGTGTAAGCGGCACTGGTACAGGGGGCATTACGTGTGTAAGCGGCACTGGTACAGAGGGCATTATGTGTGTAAACGGTACTGGGAGAGGGGGCATTACGTGTGTAAGCGTCACTGGTACAGGGGGTGTTACTTGTGTAAGCGTCACTGGTACAGGGGGCGTTATGTGTGTAAGCGTCACTGGTACAGGGGGCATTACGTGTGTAAGCGTCACTGGTACAGGGGGCGTTACGTGTGTAAGTGTCACTGGTACAGGGGGCGTTACGTGTGTAAGCGGCACTGGTACAGAGGGCGTTATGTGTGTAAATGGTACTGGGAGAGGGGGCATTACGTGTGTAAGCGGCACTGGTACAGGGGGCGTTACGTGTGTAAGCGTCACTGGTACAGGGGGCGTTACGTGTGTAAGCAGCACTGCTACAAGGGGCATTATGTGTGTAAGCGGCACTGGTACAGGGGGCATTACGTGTGTAAGCGGCACTGGTACAGAGGGCATTATGTGTGTAAACGGTACTGGGAGAGGGGGCATTACGTGTGTAAGCGTCACTGGTACAGGGGGTGTTACTTGTGTAAGCGTCACTGGTACAGGGGGCGTTATGTGTGTAAGCGGCACTGGTATAGGGGGCATTACGTGTGTAAGCGTCACTGGTACAGGGGGCGTTACGTGTGTAAGTGTCACTGGTACAGGGGGAGTTACGTGTGTAAGCGGCACTGGTAGAGAGTGCGTTATGTGTGTAAACGGTACTGGGAGAGGGGGCATTACGTGTGTAAGCGGCACTGGTACAGGGGGCGTTACGTGTGTAAGCGTCACTGCTACAGGGGGCCTTACGTGTGTAATTGTCACTGCTACAGGGGGTGTTACTTGTGTAAGCGTCACTGGTACAGGGGGGGCGTGACATGTGTAAGCGTCACTGGTACAGGAGGGCGTGACATGTGTAAGCATCACTGGTACAGGGGGCATTACATGTGTAAGTGTCTCTGGTACAGTGGGCATTACATGTGTAAGTGTCTCTACTACAGGGGTCATTATGTGCGCTGTGCGTTTGTAAAGTATGCGAGGGTGCAAATTTATAGTTTGCAGGGGGGCGCCGAACACTCTAGCACCGGGCCAGACTGCACACCCACTGCAGTGCACAGCACTGTCACCTTTTACATTAATTCAGCGTCCATACATTACCCTCCACGATATCACCCTCTCTATCCACTACATTAACCATCTCGGGGCTTCCAGGCCGGCAGGGCAGGTGCTGTGTTGCGGAGTCAGGGCTTCTGGAGATATGGGCGTGGCTGTGGAGGGGAGGCACTTCTGTGACATCACCCACAGAGAAGGCTTCGGGGCTCAGAGAGTACGCGGCGCAGGGAGGCCTATGAAAGTCTTCCGCAGCGCCGCTTTCATACACATCTATGCCGGTGGCCGCAGCAGCTTTTGTTCCACCTGCGGCGCGGCTAGGGAGTGGGGATTGTTGATGCCGGAGGGGGCAGGTGGACTGGCAGCAAGACATTGGTGGTCATTCAGAGTTGATCGCTCGCTAGCAGTTTTTAGCAGCCGTGCAAATGCTATGCCGCCGCCCAGTGGGAGTGTATTTTAGCTTAGCAGAAGTGGGAACGAAGGGATAGGAGAGCGGGTACAAAAAAAATTTGTGCATTTTCAGAGCAGCTTCAGACCTACTCGGCACTTGCGATCACTTCAGACCATTCAGTTCATAAACACACCCTGCGTTCGGGCAGCCACGCCTGCGTTTTTCCGAACACTCCCTGAAAATGGTCAGTTGACACCCAGAAACGCCCTCTTCCTGTCAATCACTGTGCGGCTGCCTATGCGACTGAAAAGCATCATCGCTAGACCCTGTGTAAAACTACATCGCTCGTTGTAATAGTACGCCACACGTGCGCATTGCGCTGCATATGCATGCACAGAAGTGCCGAGTTTTTGCCTGATCGCTGCACAGCGAACGAATGCAGCTAGCGATCATCTTGGAATGACTCCCATAGGACGCTGCAGTGAAAGGATGTTTTTTCCCCTATGTACAGTGCAGAGACTAGCTGCAGATGCAGTGACATACCCTCCAGCTGCACCTTTTTGGCAGGTACATTCCCTTTTTTTTATGGTCTGTACCGATTATTGACTCTCCAAGCTTCCATTGAAAGTATAGGAAAAGGGGCGTGGTCACGCGCCTGTACCCGTGACCACGCCCCTTTTTCGAATGTGTATCAATGTTTATGTGTAAAGTGTTGGAGGGTATGTTGCTGCAGATGCAGGGGGACTATTTTGAGGTGTGGGGCTGGGGCTGCAGCTCCATCAGTCCCATTGCTAATCCTGCTCTGTGAAAACACAGCAGCCAAAGGGCAGAGCCTCCCATTGGATGTAACCTGTGTGGGAGGGCATTTCTCGCCCAATCAGCAGTGGGCTGGGTGTGATAGACCAGCCACTAACCCAATAAGAGCTCCTAGCCACGCCCAGCGTTAGAAACCCAGGCACAGAATCACAGGGCTATTATATAGGAGATAATTTATCATCATAAGATTTCTCTTGTCCAGATATTCAGTAAAACATACTTAAACAATATACAATTCTAGTTTGTATGTATCACTATACTGACTGGACAAAAAGTGTATAACTAGTCAATGAAGGACATCCATCCCCAAAAACACAAACAGTGATCTCCTATTTATGGTTAATATATTACAATGTAGATAAATACCAATGGTTAAAAGGGGACACTAAACATTCTAGTAATGTCACATGGATTTGCTTAAAACAGTATATGTTGAGCATACGGACTGAGGACTTCGTGAAATAGATGCTATTTCTGTGCTCTTGTGTTTAAGATAAAGGGTTTTCATATAAGTGTTGGTCACTGAGAACTGAGTTGCTACCCATTATTATTTCTGCTTATCAATCTCAATATATGGGTACAGAGTAACAAACTACTATTCTCTTAGGGGAATTTATACAGGAGCACCTGCAGGTCTCCAATAATACTGTGACATAGATACAACATGAAAAAGATACCCTGTTTATAAAAGCAACAATTGTATCCAACATTCTATTCAATACAGAATGAAATTGTGTGCACTATTCAACAGTGACTGCAATATTCAATAGAAAAAGAAGCACACATGTAGCATATAGATTGGAAGTCCTTGTCCTTGCGTAGCAACATATATATAATAATATTCAAATACTGAATTAATATTAATTGAGTAAGGTTGCCAAAAGGATCATTAAGATATAGAATTATAATGAGGTAACAGTTTATTTGATACAGACAATATAAGTTATGATTATATTGCTTTCTGCTATACATGAGTGAAACATAATTCACGGGTTCAATATATACAATCAAGAAATGACAGACGGCACACAGCTTTGTTTTTAATATCTCTTTATTATTTTTCACCAGGACTAAACAAAATCCTTTCTTTGTTTGTCCATTTTTTCTACATCACGTCTAACTATCTTTTTATTGCTCTTTTATATTTCACTATTGAGGCCCTATTTAGAGGCCAGAATACTTCATATGGGATACTAATAAAGTTGATTTATTCCATATGGGTATTGGTAATGTACTACAATGAGTGTCAACTTATATATATAAAGAAAAGTTTAATGACATTACAGTAATAATAACTGGTGGTTATGGGAGCTAATGCACCCTACAAACTGATCCCTGTTTCTTCTTTGTTCTTCGTTGCATATATATACTGCGCAAAACTTAAATGCACCACAGGTATGGATGGATAGTATACTTGACAACACAGAGGTAGGTAGAGCAGTGGACTACTGTACCGTACTGCTATATATTATATACTGGTGGTCAGCAAAATTAAGCACTGTCCTCCTACTATATATACTGCACAACACTTAAATGCACCACAGGTATGGATGGATAGTATACTTGACGACACAGAGGTAGGTAGAGCAGTGGACTACTGTAACGTACTGATATAATACTGGTGGTCACTGGTCAGCAAAATTCTGCGCTGTCCTCCTACTATATACTACAATGCAGCACAGATATGGAGCGTTTTTCAGGCAGAGAACGTAGATATTTTCAGCACACTGAGCACAGATATTTGCAAGCACACTGAGCACAGATATTTGCAGCACACTGAGCACAGATATTTGCAGCAACCTGAACACAACTGAGAGAACGCTGCACACGTCCTCTCCCTATCATCTCCGATGCACGAGGGAAAATGGCGGCGACGCGCGGCTCCTTATATAGAATACAAATCTCGCGAGAATCCGACAGCGGGATGATGACGTTCAGGCGCACTCGGGTTAACCGAGCAAGGCGGGAGGATCCGAGTCTGCCTCGGAACCGTGTAAAATGGGTGAAGTTCGGGGGGGGTTCGGATTCCGAGGAACCGAATCCGCTCATCACTTAAATATATATATATATAAACAGTGCCTCCGGAAAGTATTCACAGCGCTTCACTTTTTCCACATTTTGTTATGTTACAGCCTTCTTCCAAAATTGAATAAATTATTTTTTTTCCTCCAAAATTCTACACAACCCATAATGACAACATGGAAAAAGTTTTTTTTTAGATTTTTGCAAATTAATTAAAAACAAAAAACCAAGAATTCACATGTACATACGTATTCAAAGCCTTTGCTCAATACTTTGTTGATGCACCTTTGGCAGCAATTACATCCTCAAATCTTTTTGAATATGATGCCCCAAGCTTGGCACACCTATCTTTGGGCAGTTTTGCCCATTCCTCTTTGCAGCACCTCTCAAGCTCCATCAGGTTGGATGGGAAGCGTCGCTGCACAGCCATTTTCAGATCTCTCCAGAGATGTTCAATCAGATTCAAGTCTGGGCTCTGGTTGGGCCACTCAAGGACATTCACAGAGTGAAGCCACTCCTTTGATATCTTGGCTGTGTGCTTAGGGTTGTTGTCTTGCTGAAAGATGAACCCTCGCCCCAGTCTGAGGTCAAGAGCACTCTGGAGCAGGTTTTCATCCAGGATGTCTCTGTACATTGCTGCATTCATCTTTACTCCTATCCTGACTAGTCTCCCAGTTCCTGCTGCTGAAAAACATCCCCACAGCATGGTGCTGCCACCACCATACTTCACTGTAGGAATGGTGTTGGCCTGGTGATGAGTGGTGCCTATTTTCCTCCAAACATGACGCCTGGCATTCACGCCGAAGAGTTCAATCTTTGTCTCCTCAGACCAAAGAATTTTGATTCTCAAGGTCTGAGAGTCCTTCAGGTGCATTTTGGCAAACTTCAGGCAGGCTGCCATGTGTTTTTTTACTAAGGAGAGGCTTCCATCTGGCCAATCTACCATACAGGCCTGATTGGTGGATTGCTGCAGAGATGGTTGTCCTCCTTGAAGGTTCTTGTCTCTCCACAGAGGAATGCTGTAGCTCTGAGAGAGTGACCATCAGATTCTTGGTCACCTCCCTGACTAGGGCCCTTCTACCGTGATCACTCAGTTTAGATGCCTCAAGACAATCCTGTCTCGGAGGTCTACAGACTACTCCTTTGAATTCATGCTTGGATTGTGCTCAGACATGCAATGTCAAGTGTGGGACCTTATATAGACAGGTGTGTGCCTTTCCAAATCATGTCCAATCAACTGAATTTACTACAGGTGGACTCCAATTAAGCTGTAGGAACACCTCAAGGATGTTCAGTGGAAACAGGATGCACCTGAGCTCAATTTTAAGCTTCATGGCAAAGGCTGTGAGTACTTATGTACATGTGGTGTCTTAGTTTTTTATTTTTAATAAATTTGCAAAAATCACAAAAATTGTTTTTAATATTGTCATTATGGGGTATTGTGTGTAGAATTTTGATGGGGAAAAATATTTATTCCATTTTGCAATAAGGCTGTAACATAACAAAATGTGGGAAAAGTGAAGCGCTGTGAATACTTTCTGAATGCACTGTATATATGTTAATAGCCCAGATGTGAAGGCGGCACTCGGAGACTACCACCTGGTCTATATTGGGGCTGCACACCCCTTAAGGAGGGCACCGGAGCCGGACTGCACGCTGGTATTATATATACATATATATAATATAAAATATAGATAGATAGATAGATAGATAGATAGATAGATACTAGATAGATAGATAGATAGAGCTAGTTCTTATAACCATATAGACCATAGGTTCTCAAATTCGATCCTCAGGACCCCCCCCCAGTGCATGTTTTGCAGGTCTCCTCACAGAATCGCAAGTGAAATAATTAGCTGCACCTGTGGGCCTTTTAAAATGTGTCAGTGAGTAATTACACCTGTGCACCTGCTGGGTTACCTGCAAAACATGCACTGTGTGGGGTCCTGAGGACTGAGTTTGAGAACCACTGATATAGACAATCCATATACATGATGGTACTCACAGTCACGAGACGCACCTAATGTGAAACAATGCATTTGATGGGCGCTGGGTCTTATTGTTAAATAGCTGCAGCAGGCAGCACAGCATGCTTGGTTGTGAGGGTAGGCGGAGCCGTCAGCGGTGACTGATGCGGCCCGGGCTCTGTGAAGGCTTGTGGGAGAGTTAATGCGGCTGCACATGCGCAGCAGCTCCCCCGGCGGCCATGTTTCTTTCGTCTTTATTGAGCTTCTGCGCATGCGCAGAAGATCTCAGTTAATGCTGCCGGATCAGTGCTGAGCTCCGATCGTGGCAGCTGCCTGGAGATTTGGTGACGGGCGGCCGGTGAGGGGACAACGGGACCGGCCAACCAGGAACTGGTATGGCGTCCCGGTGGCACAATCCACCCCTGCTGGCCAATCTCCGGTGTTTTTTTAAAGTGGCAGTCATTTATAAGGCATGATTTGCCTTGTAAATGATTGCTGCTTGTAAAAAATGTCTGTGATCAGCCTGCATCCCACACCTCCAGCAAACTCGGACCTTATTACATATTGCACCTTTTGTTTGGATAGCTAGTGGCTATCATTGGCTATAATATTGTTATTTAATGTTATTAAAATTTGCATATAGAGGTATGCTCTGGCATTTATTTTTGTTCAGTCCCACAGCCTACCCACCCCGGCAAAGGAGGGAAGAGAGGGGAGCCAAATGACGGCCTTGCCCCGTGTGACCAAAATCCTAGTTTCAGCCCTGTCAAGCTGCCTCACAATGGGGGTCATTCCGAGTTGATCGCTAGTTGCCATTGTTCGCAGCGCAGCGTTCAGGCTAAAAAGTGGCATTTCTGTGCATGCGTATGGGACGCAATGCGCATACGTGATGTACTTTCACAACAAATGATGCAGTTTCACACAAGTTATAGCGACGCTTTTCAATCGCACTGCTGGCCGCGGAGTGATTGACAGGAAGTGGGTGTTTCTGGGAGGTAACTGACCGTTTTTGGGGAGTGTGTGTAAAAACGCAGGCGTGTCAGATACAAACGCCTGGGGAAACGTGGGCGTGACTGGCCGAACGCAGGACGTGTTTATGACATCAAAACAGGAACTAAATAGTCTGAAGTGATCGCAAGCTAGGAGTAGGTCTGGAGCTACTCAGGAACTAATCGAAAATATTTTGGCACCGTTCTGCGATCCTTTCGTTCGCACTTCTGCTAAGCTAAGATACACTCCCAAAGCAGCTAGCGAGCGAACAACTTGGAATGAGGGCCAATGTGCAGTGGAACTACAGTAAATGTCCAGACTTAAGCTTTCAGTATCACTTGCCGTGAAAATAAATAAATGTAAAAAGGTAGTTACATTTTTTGTAAATATTATAATGGAATTTTAAAAAATATTCTAAAAGTATTCACAATCGGAAAAAGTTTTACTGAAATAATATTTTCTATTCATAAAACACTGATGCACCATCACCAACATTCATAAATAAAAATCCCGGCATATTATTGGGGAAGTTGACATTGGTTACAAATGGTGGTGACCTCTTGGTGTATGGGGATGAAACTACCATGTTTGGTAGGTGCTGATAGGCAGAGACAGCACTAACCAATTTGATGCGCTAGGCAAGATTTTGGCTGGTGCCCCTAGCACTGCCGTTTGTTCCATCTATGACTCATCACCCCTCTCCCAGCACAACACCCATCAACCAGCAGCAAAGATTACAGCTGTACTAGGGCAGCCAGCAACAGCCATCACCTCTCGCCCATAGCAATCCTCATTTTGGTGCCTTGTGCCAGCAAGAGCATTGGTGCCTCTACTATCATATTTGAAATATAGACAGTGCTCTCAGAAAGTATGCGGCCCCCAAAAAAAGTTATGATTTTGCTGGGAAGGGGTGTTGCTACACAATAATACCCCCAATTCAAATTACGTCACACAGTAGTGCAACCTTATTCACATTATTTCACATGATGGTGTCCGTTATTCACGTTACGTCACACAACAGTGGGGCAGATGTATTAACCTGGAGAAGGCATAAGGAAGTGATAAACCAGTGATATGTGCAAGGTGATAACGGCACCAGCCAATCAGATCCTAACTGTTAATTTACATATTGGAGCTGATTGGCTGGTGCGTGTATCACCTTGCACATATCACTGGTTTATCACTTCCTTATGCCTTCTCCAGGTTAATACATCTGCCCCAGTGTTCCTTATTCACATTATGCCTCACA
The DNA here is from genome assembly GCF_028390025.1 of Pseudophryne corroboree. Taxonomy (NCBI): domain Eukaryota; kingdom Metazoa; phylum Chordata; class Amphibia; order Anura; family Myobatrachidae; genus Pseudophryne; species Pseudophryne corroboree. The sequence continues at coordinate 325,922,223 of NC_086445.1, read as the reverse complement.
GTAATGCCCCTTATTCACATTACACCACACTGTATTGCTCCTTTATCACATTATACCACACCGTATTGCCCCATATTCACATTACACCACACTGTATTGCTCCTTATTCACATTGCACCACATATTATTGCTCCTTATTCACATCACACCATACCGTATTGCTCCTTATTCACATTACACCACACAGTAGTGCGCATTATTCATATTACACCAGCCCGTATTTCCCCATATATTCACATTACACCACACTGTATTGCTCCTTATTCACATTACACCACACCATATTGTTCCTTATTCACATCACACCACATCGTATTACTCCTTATTCACATTACACCACATCACATAAAGCGCCTTGAGTCCTGTTTGGAGAAAGAGCGCTATATAAATAAAATTATTATTATTATAATATTATTATATTATTATCATATTGCTCCTTATTCACATTACTCCACACTGTATTGCTCCTTATTCACATTACACCACATCATATTGCTCCTTATTCACATTACGCCACTCCATATTGTTCCTTATTCACATTACACCACATTGTATTACTCCTTATTCACATTACACAACATCATATTGCTCCTTATTCATATTACACCATACAATAGTGCTGTTTAATGTCCCTTATACATATCTCAAAAAGTATTACACACCAACACCCCTTCCCTCCCCTGCATAGCACTTACCCAGCCTGGACCCAGATATTGAAGCCAGGGCTGTCTGCTGGGAGTAACTCAACACAGGCTCATCCTACTGGACTCCGCAAAGGCCCATTGGAGGAGGAGCTGCTGCGGCTTGGCATGCATGGCAGCCCTCATCCAGGCCATTTTTTGAACTGTCCGCCACAGTCTCTGCTCCCTGCTTCAGCTCTCATGCAGCCACTGGCTCAGCTGTTTAAACTGCAACCCAATCAGACATGAGCTGAGAGCTTCAATCTGGTAGGCTGTCAGAGCCGCCGGCACCATCCACATGCCCACTATAAAAGCTGAGCCGGCCCTAGGCTTGGAGGATATGCCCCTATGTATTGCAAATGCCCTAGGCATTTGCCTGGTTTGCCTATGCCTAGGGCAGGATCTGCTTCCAAGTATCCTGATTTGGTGAAATTGTTGCTGACATGCATGAATTTGTAGGAGCCTGCCTGATAAATAGATCATTGCTTTATTTACTGCATATGTACATGTTTTAATTTATGTGTTGTGTGTATACTGTATACCAAAAAGTTGCTGTGGCTCTTTTACACACATTTTGTCACAAAATAATGCCATATCTGTCTTCTTGTCTTAGTATGTCTGTAGGTATCTCCTATGAGGCATATCATTGAACCTATAATGAATATGTGTGCCTTTTCCTTACTAACTACCGGAAACATTTAAGTGATTTTTTGGAATATCAGAAAATGTATTAAAGACTCTGTGGACATCACTCATCATTCCATACTTTGAGTCTGTAAGGCCTAAAACTGTACTAGGGCAAATTAGTGCAGGAGATGTTTTTTTTTTTATTATTCTATACAAGATCTATTATAAGCTATGTGAATTTCTTTTATTATTGTTGATCATTTATATATGTTTATATTTTTCAATAAATTGTATTTTAATAGTTCAGGTGGGTACCCATATTAATGATAACTTGGCTGATTGGATTAAATACTCCCGAACACCTGAGTAGTGCACATCTTTGCCACTATCCACAACTCATTTGCTGTGACTAGCGTACCCGCTGTGGGCTTGTGCACTGCGTATAAACCCGCGATCCATAGGATCATATGGGTGTGTATGCTCCCACAAACAGGTTGCACATGTAACATAGTAACATAGTTGCTGAGGTCGAAAAAAGACAATCTGTCCATCGAGTTGAACCTGTTAGTGATCTCCAACACTAATATTTTTTTAGACTAATTTTAACTGCGCTGAATCTTTAGCCGTTATGTCACTTCCTCCTGTTTTTTTTATTATTATTATTATAGTGCATGATTTACCCACCATAACCCTGTATATCCTTATCCATTAGGAATTTATCTAGCCCAGTAGTATAGTGAACCACTTTCCGTCAAACTAATTTTTGACAGGTACCACGCCTACTTTCCGCCCTAACCCCGCCCAGATCCGTCCCAACCCCGCCCCTAACCAAGCCTCCTGATACGCCCACTTTTCATTCACTTTTGATGGTGTATCATAAAAATAAGCCTACAAAATCAGTTATAAGCGCTTTTTATACACAGTGTATTATCACTGATGATGCAACTATGTATATTATCCCAATTGATTTATAAAATAAGTATTAACTCTTAATATTAATAATATTATATGAAGAAATCATTGTGTGTTTAAAGTATTTTTTTCTTCATACATTCACTGTGGTTCTGGGATCCTCTTACACGCTGAAAGTCCGGAGGGGGGATGATGAGTGGCCTGTTGTTTAAGATAAATGCTAATAATGAGGGCTACCAGCACCCAACATCACTTGTGTAACTAGATAAGAAACTGCTAACTTTTTTAAAAAAAAGCATATTACAAATACTCAGCAAAACACAGTACACATTTTTTTTTTTTTGATCAGAGTGCTGATGCTAATAATAATACTACAATGTTTTACACGTCTAATTGTAATATGCTGGTGCTTCATCTTTTTGACTTTGCCCTTGATATTTTAGGAACAATAGTATATATTGTATATGAATCAATGTTTTGGCTCATAGGACCGTTATCATGAGGTATACTGCAAATATGGCTTATTTATAATCATTCTGATGTTATATTAGTGTACACTATTCCCAATTGATTTATCACTGATGATGCAGCGTTGTATATTATTACCAATTGATTTATAAAATAAACGTGCTGATTCGATCATGATATCATTTTGCATTTTAAAATGAATTTTAAAATGAGTCAATGCTGGAGGACATATTTTTTTTTCTTCATACATTCACTGTGGTTCTGGGATCCTCTTACACGCTGAAAGACCGGAGGGGGGATTGAAAACCGTGTTAAATGAAAGACACAAGCGTTATTGTGGCTTATAGAATATTAGTTCATCACATCATATGTACTTTCAAAAAGGGGCATGTTTAGACATGTTTTCTATATGTCTGTATATATATATTGTAATTAACTCTGCTGATGTGGATTTTTTATGGGCATATTATTATGGAAAGCTTGATAAAGGTCCGGATGGACCGAAACGTCGCTGCTATTTCACTGCCATGCAACTAAATACGCCTTGCATCTCTATGTTGTGAGTATTGGATTAAAAATACCTTAAAAAGCTTGCTAAAGTCTGGAGAGTGCCTATGTTTGGACTATATATATATATATATATATATATATATATCAGTTTATCACCTGTGCATATTATATTCTTACACTGATGATATGTATCATAAAGGTCTGAGTATGTGATAAAATTGTTACTGTTCATTTGATATTTTAGAATATAAGGCATGTCCAGACATGTATATTAACGAAAAAAAGATTTACACCATTTATATCATTGCATACATACCACATATTATGGTGTATTACACCGTGTATAAAAATGCTTACACCAACAATGTTGTCAGCCTGTGATTAGTCAATCAGTAATACGATGGTAGGCATTTACTCTAACTCTACATCCCTAGCATGCTGTTACCCGCCTACCTCCTGTTTCCTGCGCTGTTTGCGCTTTCTCAAACTGGTTAATGTTGTTACATCCTGTTACACCTTTACACGCCGAAATAACTGAGATTTTGTATGTTACACAAGTTTAATTTGTGATTTTTTACAGATATTTAAATTTAAAACATGTTTCAAACGTAGCCGATTATGCCTAGTCACGGATCGGTTTCAATTACTTCTGCAAAATGATGTATGTTGGATTTAATAAAAGCAGTTGTCTAAACTGACCGATCTATGTATTTTAGCAGGCCATTCATATATATCTCAACAACTTCTTTAATAATGTCATGTTTACATGTAGCACTGTGGCTCTCACCTTTAATGGGTTTTAACAAATATCCGGCATTTACACCCATGTTCTCAACACCTTCCCGTATCTTACCCATCAACGCATAAAATTGTATTTCAGCGTATTGGTCTACTTGTTCTGTATTTTGAATTCCACCAGCTATGTCGGGTGATAACCCGTGCACCTGGACTACTACATCGGGCAAAGTATGGCCTTGTGATAAACCGTGTGCCAAGGCACACACGTTGGTCGATGTGCGTGCCCCGGCGTCCGTGGTAAAAATATTTGGTGTAGCTGCTACACAATCAACCGCTGTAGTATTACCAGGAATTCCTGCAACAACTATTAACATTTCACCAGAACTACTCTGCTGTTCTTGTGTAATTGTCTCTATTTTGCTGTTACAGCGGCTACGTTACTGACGCTTGATACAGTTTGTAACGCAATCCTACTCCGTTGAGGCGCATCATCTTTGGAATATGACAATTTCTTTTAAGATCAGTAAAATGCTGAATTATAACCTTTGTCATTCATTCTTGGTCGAGGCGGTCTGCGTTTGTTCGGGTGGATACAGCCGTGATGTATCCCCATAACCAATGGCCTGGCATTCTTCTTTAGGCTGTTATGTCCAATTGAGGGCGTTGCAAATTGTTAGTTCGCTGTTTCAGCGACTGTTGTGCGAATTGATGTTTTCCCACTTATGCTAGGACAGTGCATTAGCGCATATGTAACATTGCAACTTGGTATCGTTGAATCATATTGTTGCGCTACAGCATCATCTGTAATACATATATTATAGGGTTTTTTTTTCTCCAAGTCATAGGGAGATCACAAAACTCTCTTACACTACATGTGTTGTTTTAGATAAGAGCTTAGCTACACCACCACACCGTTGTGCAAAATTAACCCTTAGATGGTGCAACTTAGAGAAAGAATGATAAAGCCCCAATTTACATTATCCCAATATGGTATATTACTACTCTATACCAATATTCTTTACAAGCCATCATATGGAATGGATCATGTTGTGCACTAACTAACATTTGCAACTTAGAGGAAGAATGATGTATATTATACCCAGAGAGGCACTGGTCACAGATACTCAATGCAGAGGAATGGCACATTAGGTGTAAAATTAAATATTTGTTTTCTACACTGGGCTGTGGTATCTGCAGCTCCCGCACAAAGCTGTGGTTTAGCCTTCTGGGATCTTCCATGTTGGTAGACCCATTTGAATTTGCTACCAGTATTAGCATTGGAATCCCTGAAAAAATACCAATTGTCACAGTAATGGGCTCACCTATATATCTGCCATTGGAAAGGTATAGCGGATGAAATGTAGTTCATAGGGGTTGTATTCTAATCCAACCTTTTCAGATTTCATACGGCATCAGTGGTTTATCTGAATGGGCATAACATTTGTTCTCCTTGTTATACAAGGCATTGGGACTGTATAACTGTAGAATCATCCCCCTGGTAAGGTTGCTGGGAAAGGGGAAGAGATTAGCAGGGACAAGCTTTGTCCCTGGCTCCTGAATACACACTGCCTCATGAAAATGTTATTGTGGATGCTGAAAGTTCCATTTTAACTTTCTAAGGTGTGTAAATGTTTTTTCCTTTTTTTAATTTCAGGTGTTCAGTTATGCAGGTGGTTTACGTTTATCTCGTCTTTGCTGGGGATTTTGTTGTTGTTTGTATTGCCAAATGCTTTTAATGAAATAGTGCAATCTGTCGGCCTTGTCAGCATGTCATTAAATTATTCTACAACGGTTCTTTCTGAGAATATAGTTAAACGTATTAAGACAAATAGATCACTTTACCACTATTATAATACACATGTCAAGTTAACCTATAAACTCCTGTGAAATATATATGCATGTTATCCATTGTAATTGTTGATGTCTGGTAGATATAAAGGCCACCAACATACATAGTTATGGTTGTTAGAAGTCACTTCGGATCTCCATCCTGCGTTATCATTGACTTTTATACAGTGCTTAGAGAAAAGGGCCCAGTACTCTGATAACCTATGGCAACAAGTTGGTGCAAGATTTACAGTCATTTCCACACTTTAAGAATTAAAATGACTCCAAGAAAATAGGGGTTGATACTGCGTCCCACTGAGTGCCATCAGAAACAACATTGCTGTAACAATTCCTGTCATTTGCAATAGTGGTTAAATAGACTTTAATCTGTGTTCCCCCATAAGCAGCTGTAAGCATGACATACTTAGTTTGCAAGTATACAAACCCGGCAACAGAAAATGTTCACACAGAAACTCCTATCAGACAGTTATACTATTACCTGTGAATCACATGGCTTCCAGTAGGGTCGTAGCCAGAACTTTGTGGACCCCATTGCAACGTTTTGAAGGGGACCCTGTCCCAATGGTTCTAGAGAGACACCTCACCACAGAAGTTGTTCATTTTATCCCCCATAATAGTGCCCTACAGTAGTTGATTTTCTAATCCATAGTAGTGCCTTAGTTAATGTATTCCTTATAGAAGTGTAGTAGTTTATTTTATGAACATTAGTAGTGCTCTGGTGGTTCATATTATGTCACTTTGTAGGTTGGCCAATTCATATTATACAACACAGTACCCCCAATTTGCATTATGACATAGAGTCCCCAGTTCATATTATGCCACATTACAGTGCACAGACTTCCCATTATGCTACATTATAGTGCCTCCACTTCATATTGTGCCACATTGCAGTTCCCCAGATCATGTTATGTAACATTCTAATGCCCTCCAGTTTATTTTATACCACATTACAACGAGCAGGTACTGGGGCATAACTAGATATATTGTAGGCCCCAAGGCAAAAGTTTATAAGGCCCCTATGTATCACCCAATGGTGAAAAATGTTTATAACACATGTAACTGTGACAGGGAAGTTGAGCCCCTATCGGCTCTGGGCCCATAGCAGCTGCACTCCCTGCACCTATGGTAGCTACACCCTGTATATAACACATGTAACTGTGACAGGGAAGTTGAGCCCCTCTCGGCTCTGGGCCCCATAGCAGCTGCACTCACTGCACCTATGGTAGCTACACCCTTGGCTTCCAGCTTCCATTAGAATGAGCATGAAACTGTCACATGTGGCTCTGTATTAAAAACTGGAAGATCCCTGGAAATGATGATTGCATGCACTATTTATTTCATTGCTCTGTAGTTGGTTTTGCCTGAATTGTACTCACTAGTAAAGTGGTTCCCAAACGCAGGCCTCAAGGCACCCTACAGTCCAGGTTTTAGGGATTTCCATATGTGGATTTCATTTATTTATTTAGCCATATATTGTGCCTGAGGAGGAGGGTAGCTATATGTTTCTGCAGGCAAAGGCATAGTTTAACTTGTGGAATAGGCAGGCCTCCCAGCTCTTATAGAACTACAAGGCACAGTAAGCCCTTCTAGTCATAGGTCTTGCAGTTCCATAAAAGTTGTAGAGCCACAAGTCTACACTGTATTGAAGGGGCCTTAGTATTATTATTATTATTATTATTGTTATCATTTATATGGTGCCACATGGGTTCTGCAGCGCCTAACAAAGTACATTAACAAGTGAGCACAAGAAAACAATACTAACAGTACAAGAGACTGTAGGGCAAATACATGGTATATAATAACTGCGGCAACAGAGGACAGGACGCTGAAATTATTTGTTTGTATCTCATATGTTATAAATAGCTTTTGTGACTTATGTTATTACATTGTCAGATTTACACACAGCTAGTATTTTACATAGTTGTCAACAATGTGTGTGGGTTACCCGCTGTATGCCAGCCATTTGTAGAATTGGTCAAGGACTGTAAACCTGTGTGATGGTGTTTTGTTTATTTAGTTTTTTGTAATGGCCAAACCAGGTTTTTTTTAAATATATTTTATTATCTGTTAGATTTTTTTATTTATTTATTAAATGCAAAAAATACATTGTAACTTCTGCAATCATATGATGGGTGACCGCTGTCTGTCACATGTAACATCTTGTCTTGCATATACTGTACAGCAACTTTACAAACCCCAAAGAACAGAAGACCATAAACTAGGACTGTGGGACCAGCTTTCACACTGATATGACAACATGCGATGAGAAACTTCTAGCTTTTTCAGAGTAAACAGCTGCCACGATATACTAATAGCACACAACTGTCAACTTTTGAAAAACATTTTACATTTACTGCTGTACAGTATATGCAAGACAAGATGTTACATGTGACAGACAGCGGTCACCCATCATATGATTGCAGAAGTTACAATGTATTTTTTGCATTTAATAAATAAATAAAAAAATCTAACAGATAATAAAATATATTTAAAAAAAACCTGGTTTGGCCATTACAAAAAACTAAATAAACAAAACACCATCACACAGGTTTACAGTCCTTGACCAATTCTACAAATGGCTGGCATACAGCGGGTAACCCACACACATTGTTGACAACTATGTAAAATACTAGCTGTGCGTAAATCTGACAATGTAATAACATAAGTCACAAAAGCTATTTATAACATATGAGATACAAACAAATAATTTCAGTGTCCTGTCCTCTGTTGCCGCAGTTATTATATACCATGTATTTGCCCTACAGTCTCTTGTACTGTTAGTATTGTTTTCTTGTGCTCACTTGTTAATGTACTTTGTTAGGCGCTGCAGAACCCATGTGGCACCATATAAATGATAACAATAATAATAATAATAATAATAATACTAAGGCCCCTTCAATACAGTGTAGACTTGTGGCTCTACAACTTTTATGGAACTGCAAGACCTATGACTAGAAGGGCTTACTGTGCCTTGTAGTTCTATAAGAGCTGGGAGGCCTGCCTATTCCACAAGTTAAACTATGCCTTTGCCTGCAGAAACATATAGCTACCCTCCTCCTCAGGCACAATATATGGCTAAATAAATAAATGAAATCCACATATGGAAATCCCTAAAACCTGGACTGTAGGGTGCCTTGAGGCCTGCGTTTGGGAACCACTTTACTAGTGAGTACAATTCAGGCAAAACCAACTACAGAGCAATGAAATAAATAGTGCATGCAATCATCATTTCCAGGGATCTTCCAGTTTTTAATACAGAGCCACATGTGACAGTTTCATGCTCATTCTAATGGAAGCTGGAAGCCAAGGGTGTAGCTACCATAGGTGCAGTGAGTGCAGCTGCTATGGGGCCCAGAGCCGAGAGGGGCTCAACTTCCCTGTCACAGTTACATGTGTTATATACAGGGTGTAGCTACCATAGGTGCAGGGAGTGCAGCTGCTATGGGCCCAGAGCCGATAGGGGCTCAACTTCCCTGTCACCGTTACATGTGTTATAAACATTTTTCACCATTGGGTGATACATAGGGGCCTTATAAACTTTTGCCTTGGGGCCTACAATATATCTAGTTATGCCCCAGTACCTGCTCGTTGTAATGTGGTATAAAATAAACTGGAGGGCATTAGAATGTTACATAACATGATCTGGGGAACTGCAATGTGGCACAATATGAAGTGGAGGCACTATAATGTAGCATAATGGGAAGTCTGTGCACTGTAATGTGGCATAATATGAACTGGGGACTCTATGTCATAATGCAAATTGGGGGTACTGTGTTGTATAATATGAATTGGCCAACCTACAAAGTGACATAATATGAACCACCAGAGCACTACTAATGTTCATAAAATAAACTACTACACTTCTATAAGGAATACATTAACTAAGGCACTACTATGGATTAGAAAATCAACTACTGTAGGGCACTATTATGGGGGATAAAATGAACAACTTCTGTGGTGAGGTGTCTCTCTAGAACCATTGGGACAGGGTCCCCTTCAAAATGTTGCAATGGGGTCCACAAAGTTCTGGCTACGACCCTACTGGAAGCCATGTGATTCACAGGTAATAGTATAACTGTCTGATAGGAGTTTCTGTGTGAACATTTTCTGTTGCCAGGTTTGTATACTTGCAAACTAAGTATGTCATGCTTACAGCTGCTTATGGGGGAACACAGATTAAAGTCTATTTAACCACTATTGCAAATGACAGGAATTGTTACAGCAATGTTGTTTCTGATGGCACTCAGTGGGACGCAGTATCAACCCCTATTTTCTTGGAGTCATTTTAATTCTTAAAGTGTGGAAATGACTGTAAATCTTGCACCAACTTGTTGCCATAGGTTATCAGAGTACTGGGCCCTTTTCTCTAAGCACTGTATAAAAGTCAATGATAACGCAGGATGGAGATCCGAAGTGACTTCTAACAACCATAACTATGTATGTTGGTGGCCTTTATATCTACCAGACATCAACAATTACAATGGATAACATGCATATATATTTCACAGGAGTTTATAGGTTAACTTGACATGTGTATTATAATAGTGGTAAAGTGATCTATTTGTCTTAATACGTTTAACTATATTCTCAGAAAGAACCGTTGTAGAATAATTTAATGACATGCTGACAAGGCCGACAGATTGCACTATTTCATTAAAAGCATTTGGCAATAAAAACAACAACAAAATCCCCAGCAAAGACGAGATAAACGTAAACCACCTGCATAACTGAACACCTGAAATTAAAAAAAGGAAAAAAACATTTACACACCTTAGAAAGTTAAAATGGAACTTTCAGCATCCACAATAACATTTTCATGAGGCAGTGTGTATTCAGGAGCCAGGGACAAAGCTTGTCCCTGCTAATCTCTTCCCCTTTCCCAGCAACCTTACCAGGGGGATGATTCTACAGTTTTACAGTTCCAATGCCTTGTATAACAAGGAGAACAAATGTTATGCCCATTCAGATAAACCACTGATGCCGTATGAAATCTGAAAAGGTTGGATTAGAATACAACCCCTATGAACTACATTTCATCCGCTATACCTTTCCAATGGCAGATATATAGGTGAGCCCATTACTGTGACAATTGGTATTTTTTCAGGGATTCCAATGCTAATACTGGTAGCAAGTTCAAATGGGTCTACCAACATGGAAGATCCCAGAAGGCTAAACCACAGCTTTGTGCGGGAGCTGCAGATACCACAGCCCAGTGTAGAAAACAAATATTTAATTTTACACCTAATGTGCCATTCCTCTGCATTGAGTATCTGTGACCAGTGCCTCTCTGGGTATAATATACATCATTCTTCCTCTAAGTTGCAAATGTTAGTTAGTGCACAACATGATCCATTCCATATGATGGCTTGTAAAGAATATTGGTATAGAGTAGTAATATACCATATTGGGATAATGTAAATTGGGGCTTTATCATTCTTTCTCTAAGTTGCACCATCTAAGGGTTAATTTTGCACAACGGTGTGGTGGTGTAGCTAAGCTCTTATCTAAAACAACACATGTAGTGTAAGAGAGTTTTGTGATCTCCCTATGACTTGGAGAAAAAAAAACCCTATAATATATGTATTACAGATGATGCTGTAGCGCAACAATATGATTCAACGATACCAAGTTGCAATGTTACATATGCGCTAATGCACTGTCCTAGCATAAGTGGGAAAACATCAATTCGCACAACAGTCGCTGAAACAGCGAACTAACAATTTGCAACGCCCTCAATTGGACATAACAGCCTAAAGAAGAATGCCAGGCCATTGGTTATGGGGATACATCACGGCTGTATCCACCCGAACAAACGCAGACCGCCTCGACCAAGAATGAATGACAAAGGTTATAATTCAGCATTTTACTGATCTTAAAAGAAATTGTCATATTCCGAAGATGATGCGCCTCAACGGAGTAGGATTGCGTTACAAACTGTATCAAGCGTCAGTAACGTAGCCGCTGTAACAGCAAAATAGAGACAATTACACAAGAACAGCAGAGTAGTTCTGGTGAAATGTTAATAGTTGTTGCAGGAATTCCTGGTAATACTACAGCGGTTGATTGTGTAGCAGCTACACCAAATATTTTTACCACGGACGCCGGGGCACGCACATCGACCAACGTGTGTGCCTTGGCACACGGTTTATCACAAGGCCATACTTTGCCCGATGTAGTAGTCCAGGTGCACGGGTTATCACCCGACATAGCTGGTGGAATTCAAAATACAGAACAAGTAGACCAATACGCTGAAATACAATTTTATGCGCTGATGGGTAAGATACGGGAAGGTGTTGAGAACATGGGTGTAAATGCCGGATATTTGTTAAAACCCATTAAAGGTGAGAGCCACAGTGCTACATGTAAACATGACATTATTAAAGAAGTTGTTGAGATATATATGAATGGCCTGCTAAAATACATAGATCGGTCAGTTTAGACAACTGCTTTTATTAAATCCAACATACATCATTTTGCAGAAGTAATTGAAACCGATCCGTGACTAGGCATAATCGGCTACGTTTGAAACATGTTTTAAATTTAAATATCTGTAAAAAATCACAAATTAAACTTGTGTAACATACAAAATCTCAGTTATTTCGGCGTGTAAAGGTGTAACAGGATGTAACAACATTAACCAGTTTGAGAAAGCGCAAACAGCGCAGGAAACAGGAGGTAGGCGGGTAACAGCGTGCTAGGGATGTAGAGTTAGAGTAAATGCCTACCATCGTATTACTGATTGACTAATCACAGGCTGACAACATTGTTGGTGTAAGCATTTTTATACACGGTGTAATACACCATAATATGTGGTATGTATGCAATGATATAAATGGTGTAAATCTTTTTTTCGTTAATATACATGTCTGGACATGCCTTATATTCTAAAATATCAAATGAACAGTAACAATTTTATCACATACTCAGACCTTTATGATACATATCATCAGTGTAAGAATATAATATGCACAGGTGATAAACTGATATATCTAATATATATATATATATATATATATATATATATATATAGTCCAAACATAGGCACTCTCCAGACTTTAGCAAGCTTTTTAAGGTATTTTTAATCCAATACTCACAACATAGAGATGCAAGGCGTATTTAGTTGCATGGCAGTGAAATAGCAGCGACGTTTCGGTCCATCCGGACCTTTATCAAGCTTTCCATAATAATATGCCCATAAAAAATCCACATCAGCAGAGTTAATTACAATATATATATACAGACATATAGAAAACATGTCTAAACATGCCCCTTTTTGAAAGTACATATGATGTGATGAACTAATATTCTATAAGCCACAATAACGCTTGTGTCTTTCATTTAACACGGTTTTCAATCCCCCCTCCGGTCTTTCAGCGTGTAAGAGGATCCCAGAACCACAGTGAATGTATGAAGAAAAAAAAATATGTCCTCCAGCATTGACTCATTTTAAAATTCATTTTAAAATGCAAAATGATATCATGATCGAATCAGCACGTTTATTTTATAAATCAATTGGTAATAATATACAACGCTGCATCATCAGTGATAAATCAATTGGGAATAGTGTACACTAATATAACATCAGAATGATTATAAATAAGCCATATTTGCAGTATACCTCATGATAACGGTCCTATGAGCCAAAACATTGATTCATATACAATATATACTATTGTTCCTAAAATATCAAGGGCAAAGTCAAAAAGATGAAGCACCAGCATATTACAATTAGACGTGTAAAACATTGTAGTATTATTATTAGCATCAGCACTCTGATCAAAAAAAAAAAAATGTGTACTGTGTTTTGCTGAGTATTTGTAATATGCTTTTTTTTAAAAAAGTTAGCAGTTTCTTATCTAGTTACACAAGTGATGTTGGGTGCTGGTAGCCCTCATTATTAGCATTTATCTTAAACAACAGGCCACTCATCATCCCCCCTCCGGACTTTCAGCGTGTAAGAGGATCCCAGAACCACAGTGAATGTATGAAGAAAAAAATACTTTAAACACACAATGATTTCTTCATATAATATTATTAATATTAAGAGTTAATACTTATTTTATAAATCAATTGGGAATAATATACATAGTTGCATCATCAGTGATAATACACTGTGTATAAAAAGCGCTTATAACTGATTTTGTAGGCTTATTTTTATGATACACCATCAAAAGTGAATGAAAAGTGGGCGTATCAGGAGGCTTGGTTAGGGGCGGGGTTGGGACGGATCTGGGCGGGGTTAGGGCGGAAAGTAGGCGTGGTACCTGTCAAAAATTAGTTTGACGGAAAGTGGTTCACTATACTACTTAGCCCATTCTTAGAAGTAGTGACCGAGCCCGCCATTACTACTCTCTCAGGCAGGGAATCCCAAATACATATTGTCTTTACTGTGAAGAAATCTTTCCGTCTCACTGTGCATAATCTTATCTCCTCTTTCCTAAGTGGGTGACCATGTGTCCTTTGTGATGATCTTACCAGAAACTAGTGATGTGCACCGGACATTTTTTGGGTTTTGTGTTTTGGTTTTGGATTCGGTTCCGCGGCCGTGTTTTGGATTCGGACGCGTTTTGGCAAAACCTCCCAAAAAATTTTTGTCGGATTCGGGTGTGTTTTGGATTCAGGTGTTTTTTTTACAAAAAACCCTCAAAAACAGCTTAAATCATAGAATATGGGGGTCATTTTGATCCCATAGAATTATTAACCTCAATAACAATAATTTTCACTCATTTCCAGTCTATTCTGAACACCTCACACCTCACAATATTATTTTTAGTCCTAAAATTTGCACCGAGGTCGCTGGATGACTAAGCTAAGCGACCCAAGTGGCCGACACAAACACCTGGCCCATCTAGGAGTGGCACTGCAGTGTCAGACAGGATGGCAGATTTAAAAAATAGTCCCCAAATCGCACATGATACAAAGAAAAAAAGAGGTGCAATGAGGTAGCTGTGTGACTAAGCTAAGCGACCCAAGTGGCCGACACAAACACCTGGCACATCTAGGAGTGGCACTGCATTGTCAGACAGGATGGCACTTCAAAAAATAGTCCCCAAACAGCACATGATGCAAAGAAAAAAAGAAGCGCAATGAGGTAGCTGTGTGACTAAGCTAAGCGACCCAAGTGGCCGACACAAACACCTGGCCCATTTAGGAGTGGCACTGCATTGTCAGACAGGATGGCACTTCAAAAAATAGTCCACAAACAGCACATGATGCAAAGAAAAAAAGAGGTGCAATGAGGTAGCTGTGTGACTAAGCTAAGCGACCCAAGTGGCCGACACAAACACCTGGCCCATTTAGGAGTGGCACTGCAGTGTCAGACAGGATGGCACTTCAAAAAATAGTCCCCAAACAGCACATGATGCAAAGAAAAAAAGAGGTGCACCAAGGTCGCTGGATGGTTAAGCTAAGCGACCCAAGTGGCCGACACAAACACCTGGCCCATCTAGGAGTGGCACTGCAGTGTCAGACAGGATGGCACTTCAAAAAATAGTCCCCAAACAGCACATGATGCAAAGAAAAAAAGAGGTGCAATGAGGTAGCTGTGTGACTAAGCTAAGCGACCCAAATGGCCGACACAAGCACCTGGCCCATTTAGGAGTGGCACTGCAGTGTCAGACAGGATGGCACTTCAAAAAATAGTCCCCAAACAGCACATGATGCAAAGAAAAAAAGAGGTGCACCAAGGTCGCTGGATGGTTAAGCTAAGCGACCCAAGTGGCCGACACAAACACCTGGCCCATCTAGGAGTGGCACTGCAGTGTCAGACAAGATAGTACTTCAAAAGATAGTCCCCAAACAGCACATGATGCAAAGATAAATTAAAGAAAAAAGAGGTGCAAGATGGAATTGTCCTTGGGCCCTCCCACCCGCCCTTATGTTGTATAAACAGGACATGCACACTTTAACAAACCCATCATTTCAGCGACAGGGTCTGCCACACTCCTTCCACAAACTGGCTCTACAGAGGCAAGATGTCCACCTCCTCATCCTCCGATTCCTCACCCCTTTCACTGTGTACATCCCCCTCCTCACAGATTATTAATTCGTCCCCACTGGAATCCACCTGTCACGATCCGGGTATCTGGACGCCATTACTTACCCTTCAGATGCCTCCTAAGGCGGGCTCAGCGTTCCAGGACCGGATTCCGCTGTTCCTGAGTTTCCACATACAGAGTGGTCTTTTCATCAGCCGCGGCCTCCGCTGTGCCCGCGTGGTTAAATGTGCATCTATCAGCCTGGCGTCTCCTGTCTCCGGTGGCCGGCGCCGCCATTACTGTTTCCCAGACCACATGGATTACAAACCAAACTTCCCTCCAAGTGTCTGCATGGGCGCAGCCATCTTGGATTCTGTCATCTGATCATTTCCACCAATCTGCTGTCTGTGTTGTTGATTTGCATAATTGCCTAGCCAACCCCTTCCTTGCTGCAGGTATAAGTAAGCTGTACCTGAGCAAGGAAGACGTCAGTGCTTTGGTTGTCAAACCTAGTTCCTGTTTGTCTCTCTTCTATGATTGTCTTCCAGGTTCCAGCTCCTGTCTCAAGACTTCCACCATAGAGACCCGCACCAGCATTCCACCTGCGGTGTAGCCTGACTCTCCAATCCATTGTGGATTCATCTGTTTCCAGCTACAACACTACCTGCTTCCAGCCTCAGCTTCCAGCAGAGTACAGCTTCCCTTAAAGGGCCGGTGTCCTTTCTACACTTTACCACTCTCCACCGGAATTATCATTTCATCGCTCCCAAAGTTCATTTATTATTTAACTGGTTCCAGCCAGTATCCACTCCGTGCTAACAACAGTCTGGTTCCAGCCAGTATCCACAGCAGCTGTTTTACCTTCAGCAACCCAGCTCTTCCTGGAACACCAGCTGGTATAATCCTGGGTTATCTCCATTGCTACAGCCGGGCCTGGTAAGGACTTTCCATCTAGAAGATCATAAGAACTATCTCACACTACCAGTGCCCTGTGGCTCCTGCCATGCTGTAGTACTCAGGAACTGTATTTATTCTTTGCTGACTTTTACGTTTTCTTTTATTGCTGCTGTGATGCGGAGTTGTCATAATAAACATCATTGACTTTTATCTAAGTTGTCGTGGTCACGCCTTCGGGCAGTTATTATTCATGTTACTTACATGTCCAGGGGTCTGATACAACCTCCCAGGTTCCGGTACATCTCAGCCCCTACAACTGAGGCTGCCTCCCGTCAGCTCAGGCCCTCAGTTGTGACAGTAAGCACTGACCTAATGAATCCAGCCGGAGACCAGGATCAAGCGGCCAGGCCGATGCAAGAACTGGCAGCCCGACTAGAACATCAGGAGGCTGCACAGGGCCACATCATCCGCTGTCTCCAGGATCTCTCTACTCGGCTGGATGGGATTCAGACAACTCTCCGTGGATCAGGCGCGTCTGGTGCGTCAACCACAGTGACTCCAGCTATAACCCCACCCACCTTACCCATTTCTGCTCCACGTCTTCATCTTCCAACGCCAGCAAAATTTGACGGATCTCCAAGATTCTGCAGGGGATTTCTCAACCAGTGTGAGATTCAGTTTGAGCTACAACCTGGCAATTTTCCCAGTGACCGTACAAAAATTGCCTACATTATTTCTCTTCTCAGTGGCTCAGCCCTTGATTGGGCATCACCGTTATGGGAGAGGTCCGACACCCTGCTATCTTCTTACACTGCATTTGTGTCAACATTCAGGCGCATCTTCGACGAGCCAGGCCGGGTAACTTCAGCTTCGTCTGAGATTCTCCGTTTACGCCAGGAATCACGTACTGTAGGACAATATCTTATACAGTTCCAGATCCTGGCATCCGAACTGGCATGGAACGACGAGGCCCTGTATGCTGCATTCTGGCATGGTTTATCCGAGCGTATTAAAGATGAGTTAGCTACCAGAGACTTACCCTCCAAGTTAGATGAGCTAATCTCACTTTGTACGAAAGTTGACTTGCGTTTCAGAGAGAGAGCAACTGAGCGTGGAAGATCATCTGCTCCAAAATCTTCTACTCCTCCTCCTCGCCAACTGTCACCAACTACAGATGAACCCATGCAAATTGGCCGTTCCCGTTTAACTCCTGCTGAGCGCCGAAGACGTCTCTCCGAGTTTCTCTGTCTGTATTGTGCAGCTCCGTCTCACACCATTAATGCCTGTCCCAAACGTCCGGGAAACTCCAAATCCTAGCTCGCCAAGGAGAGGGCCGGCTAGGAGTAATGATCTCCTCTCCATCTCCTCAAGATTGTAACCTCCCAGTCTCGCTTCAAGTTGCTCAACGTTATCAGAACGTCATTGCCCTCCTGGATTCCGGAGCAGCTGGGAACTTTATTACTGAAGCCTATGTTAAACGGTGGTCCCTACCCACCGAGAGACTTCCTTCGTCCTTTTCCTTAACTGCTGTGGATGGCAGTAAAATTTTTGATACAGTTATTTCTCTAAGGACTCTACCAGTTCGTCTGAGAGTGGGAGTTCTTCATTCCGAACTTATTTCATTTTTAGTGATTCCAAGAGCCACACATCCTGTGGTCCTGGGCCTTCCATGGCTCCGTCTTCACAATCCTACAATTGATTGGACGACTACGCAAATCCTGGCATGGGGTTCCTCCTGTACTAAGACATGTTTGTTTAAAGTGTTGCCTGTCTGTTCTTCCTCCCCCAGGTCGTCTGATGTTCGACCTCCTCCATATCAAGATTTCACGGATGTGTTCAGTAAAGCTTCTGCTGATATCCTTCCTCCTCATAGAGAATGGGACTGCCCGATTGATCTCGTTCCAGGGAAGGTTCCACCTCGAGGCCGAACTTATCCGTTGTCTCTCCCCGAGACACATTCTATGGAGGAATACATTAAAGAGAACCTAGCAAAGGGGTTCATTCGACCTTCTTCTTCTCCAGCCGGCGCAGGCTTCTTTTTTGTAAAGAAGAAAGATGGTGGTCTGCGGCCGTGCATCGACTACAGAGGTTTGAACGACATTACCATCAAGAACCGCTATCCTTTACCCCTGATTACTGAGCTCTTTGACAGAGTTAGCGGAGCTACCATCTTTACAAAGCTGGACCTGAGAGGTGCATACAATCTCATCCGGATCCGTGAGGGTGACGAGTGGAAGACCGCATTTAACACCCGTGACGGACATTATGAGTACCTCGTCATGCCCTTCGGATTGAGCAATGCTCCAGCTGTCTTCCAGCATTTCGTCAATGAGATCTTCAGAGACATTCTATACCGTCATGTCGTGGTCTATCTAGATGATATCCTCATTTTTGCCAACGATTTAGAGGAACATCGTTTCTGGGTAAAGGAGGTTCTGTCCCGTCTCCGTGTCAATCATCTCTACTGCAAATTAGAGAAATGCGTCTTTGAAGTCAAGTCCATTCCGTTTCTAGGGTACATTGTGTCCGGTTCCGGACTAGAGATGGATCCTGAGAAACTACAAGCAATCCAGAATTGGCCGGTACCCTTAACCCTCAAAGGGGTCCAGAGGTTCTTAGGGTTCGCCAATTATTACCGAAAGTTTATACGAGACTTTTCCACCATTGTGGCGCCTATTACTGCTTTCACCAAGAAGGGTGCTAACCCGTCCAAGTGGTCTGAAGAAGCCATGCAAGCTTTTCATCTTTTAAAACAGAGGTTCATCTCTGCACCTGTCCTGAAACAGCCTGACATCGACTCTCCTTTCATCTTAGAGGTGGATGCCTCCTCCGTTGGAGTAGGAGCGGTGTTATCTCAGAGGGCTAAAGATGGTCATTTACATCCTTGCAGTTTCTTCTCACGGAAGTTCTCCCCAGCGGAGCGCAACTATGCCATTGGCGACCAGGAGTTGCTAGCCATCAAGCTCGCTCTAGAGGAGTGGAGATATCTGTTGGAGGGAGCTTCTCATTCAATCACCATCCTTACAGACCACAAGAACCTTCTATATCTAAAAGGCGCACAATGTCTCAACCCTCGTCAGGCCAGATGGGCACTTTTCTTTTCCAGGTTCGACTTTAAACTCCAGTTCTGTCCGGGCTCTCAGAATCGCAAGGCCGATGCCCTTTCCCGCTCATGGGAGCAAGAAAATGAGTCAGAGTCTTCAGACAAGCATCCTATTATAAATCCGTTGGCATTCTCCACGGTAGGGATGGACTCTACGCCCCCATCAGGGAAAAGTTTTGTGAAGCCGACACTAAGGAAGAAGCTCATGCATTGGGCCCATGCTTCCCGTTTTGCCGGACATACAGGTATCCAAAAAACCCTGGAGTTTATCTCTAGGTCCTATTGGTGGCCAACTCTGAAAAAGGACGTTTTGGAGTTTATTGCATCTTGCCCAAAGTGTGCTCAACATAAAGTATCCCGCCAGTCGCCTGCGGGGCAACTGGTTCCACTATCTGTTCCCCGTCGACCATGGACCCATTTGTCGATGGATTTTATTACAGATTTGCCCATGTGCAACAAGTTCAATACCATCTGGGTGGTAGTTGACCGGTTCACCAAGATGGCACACTTCATTCCTCTCACCGGTCTTCCGTCAGCTTCCAAGTTGGCTCAAGTATTCATACAAGAGATCTTCCGACTCCACGGTCTTCCAGAAGAAATTATCTCAGATCGAGGAGTTCAATTCACAGCCAAATTCTGGCGAAGTTTATGTCAAGTCCTCCAAGTCAAGTTAAAGTTTTCCACGGCTTACCATCCTCAGACCAATGGTCAAACTGAGAGGGTGAATCAGGACTTGGAGGCCTTCCTCCGCATCTATGTGTCCTCCTCTCAAGATGACTGGGTTCAATTACTTCCCTGGGCCGAGTTCTGTCATAACAACCAGTATCATTCTTCATCTTCTTCAACACCATTCTTCACCAACTTTGGATTCCACCCTAAAGTCCCTGAGTTCCAACCGCTTCCAGCAACTTCTGTTCCCGCAGTGGATATCACCTTGCATCAGTTTGCCAATATCTGGAAGAGCGTACGATCAGCTCTGCTCAAGGCATCGTTCAGGTACAAGAAGTTTGCGGATAAGAAGCGTCGAGCAGTTCCTGCTCTCAAGGTGGGTGATCGGGTATGGTTATCCACGAAGAATTTGAGGTTAAGAGTTCCCAGTATGAAGTTTGCACCTCGCTACATCGGTCCTTTCAAAATTGATCAAGTCATCAATCCTGTTGCTTACAGACTCCAGTTACCTCCCTTCTTAAAAATACCCAGGACATTCCATGTTTCCCTGTTGAAACCGCTAATCTTGAATCGGTTTCATTCCTCACTTCCACCAACTCCGAAAGTCCAAACTCAACGAGGCGTTGAGTATGAAGTGGCCAAGATCCTGGACTCACGTCACCGTTACGGTCAACTTCAGTATCTCATTGACTGGAAGGGCTATGGTCCTGAAGAACGCTCTTGGACCAATGCCTCTGACGTCCATGCTCCTGCCTTGGTCCGAAATTTCCACGCAAAGTTTCCTTTAAAGCCTAAGAAGTGTCCTGGGGCCACTCCTAAAGGGGGGGGTGCTGTCACGATCCGGGTATCTGGACGCCATTACTTACCCTTCAGATGCCTCCTAAGGCGGGCTCAGCGTTCCAGGACCGGATTCCGCTGTTCCTGAGTTTCCACATACAGAGTGGTCTTTTCATCAGCCGCGGCCTCCGCTGTGCCCGCGTGGTTAAATGTGCATCTATCAGCCTGGCGTCTCCTGTCTCCGGTGGCCGGCGCCGCCATTACTGTTTCCCAGACCACATGGATTACAAACCAAACTTCCCTCCAAGTGTCTGCATGGGCGCAGCCATCTTGGATTCTGTCATCTGATCATTTCCACCAATCTGCTGTCTGTGTTGTTGATTTGCATAATTGCCTAGCCAACCCCTTCCTTGCTGCAGGTATAAGTAAGCTGTACCTGAGCAAGGAAGACGTCAGTGCTTTGGTTGTCAAACCTAGTTCCTGTTTGTCTCTCTTCTATGATTGTCTTCCAGGTTCCAGCTCCTGTCTCAAGACTTCCACCATAGAGACCCGCACCAGCATTCCACCTGCGGTGTAGCCTGACTCTCCAATCCATTGTGGATTCATCTGTTTCCAGCTACAACACTACCTGCTTCCAGCCTCAGCTTCCAGCAGAGTACAGCTTCCCTTAAAGGGCCGGTGTCCTTTCTACACTTTACCACTCTCCACCGGAATTATCATTTCATCGCTCCCAAAGTTCATTTATTATTTAACTGGTTCCAGCCAGTATCCACTCCGTGCTAACAACAGTCTGGTTCCAGCCAGTATCCACAGCAGCTGTTTTACCTTCAGCAACCCAGCTCTTCCTGGAACACCAGCTGGTATAATCCTGGGTTATCTCCATTGCTACAGCCGGGCCTGGTAAGGACTTTCCATCTAGAAGATCATAAGAACTATCTCACACTACCAGTGCCCTGTGGCTCCTGCCATGCTGTAGTACTCAGGAACTGTATTTATTCTTTGCTGACTTTTACGTTTTCTTTTATTGCTGCTGTGATGCGGAGTTGTCATAATAAACATCATTGACTTTTATCTAAGTTGTCGTGGTCACGCCTTCGGGCAGTTATTATTCATGTTACTTACATGTCCAGGGGTCTGATACAACCTCCCAGGTTCCGGTACATCTCAGCCCCTACAACTGAGGCTGCCTCCCGTCAGCTCAGGCCCTCAGTTGTGACACCACCATCTCAGGTCCCTGTGTATTTTCTGGAGGCAATTGCTGGTGAAGGTCTCCACGGAGGAATTGATTATAATTCATTTTAATGAACATCATCTTCTCTACATTTTGTGGAAGTAACCTCGTACACCGATTGCTGACAAGGTGAGCGGCTGCACTAAACACTCTTTCGGAGTACACACTGGAGGGGGGGGGGGGGGCAACTTAGGTAAAATAAAGCCAGTTTG
Organism: Pseudophryne corroboree; assembly: GCF_028390025.1. NCBI lineage: Eukaryota > Metazoa > Chordata > Amphibia > Anura > Myobatrachidae > Pseudophryne > Pseudophryne corroboree. Next base: position 325,899,574 of record NC_086445.1, on the reverse strand, counting down.
TGCAAGGGCCTCCAAATTGCCTTTTTTTCCTGCCAGTATACGTACGGACTGTCTGACGTGCCTACTTGGATATATATAATCCTCCACCATTCTTTCAATGGTGAGAGAATCATATGCAGTGACATTAGACGACATGTCAGTAATCGTTGGCAGGTCCTTCAGTCCGGACCAGATGTCAGCACTTGCTCCAGACTGCCCTGCATCACCGCCAGCGGGTGGGCTCGGAATTCTTAGCCTTTTCCTCGCAGCACCAGTTGCAGGAGAATGTGAAGGAGGAGCTGTTGACGGGTCACGTTCCGCTTGACTTGACAATTTTCTCACCAGCAGGTCTTTGAACCTCTGCAGACAGAGAGATAGAGAGATACAACATAGGCTTTAAACCTAGGATCGAGCACGTGGCCAAAATATAGTGCACTGATTTCAACAGATTGACCACCCGTGAATCCTGGTTAAGCGAATGAAGGGCTCCATCCACAAGTCCCACATGCCTAGCGGAATCGCTCTGTTTTAGCTCCTCCTTCAATCTCTCCAGCTACTTCTGCAAAAGCCTGATGAGGGGAATGACCTGACTCAGGCTGGCAGTGTCTGAACTGACTTCACGTGTGGCAAGTTCAAAGGGTTGCAGAACCTTGCACAACGTTGAAATCATTCTCCACTGCGCTTGAGTCAAGTGCATTCCCCCTCCTTTGCCTATATCTTAGGTAGCTGTATAGGCATGAATGGCCTTTTGCTGCTCATCCATCCTCTGAAGCATATAGAGGGTTGAATTCCACCTCGTTACCACCTCTTGCTTCAGATGATGGCAGGGCAGGTTCAGGAGTGTTTGCTGGTGCTCCAGTCTTCGGCACGCGGTGGCTGAATGCCGAAAGTGGCCCGCAATTCTACGGGCCACCGACAGCATCTCTTGCATGCCCCTGTCGTTTTTTAAATAATTCTGCACCAACAAATTCAATTTATGTGTAAAACATGGGATGTGCTGGAATTTGCCCACATGTAATGCATGCACAATATTGGTGGCATTGTCCGATGTCACAAATCCCCAGGAGAGTCCAATTGGGGTAAGCCATTCTGCGATGATGTTCCTCAGTTTCCGTAAGAGGTTTTCAGCTGTGTGCCTCTTATGGAAAGTGGTGATACAAAGCGTAGCCTGCCTAGGAACGAGTTGGCATTTGCGAGATGCTAATACTGGTGCTGCCACTGCTTTTCTTGCTGCGGGAGGCAATACATCTACCCAGTGGGCTATCACAGTCATATGGTCCTGAGACTGCCCTGCTCCACTTGTCCACATGTCCGTGGTTAAGTGGACATTGGGTACAACTGAATTTTTTAGGACACTGGTGACTCTTTTTCTGAGGTCTGTGTACATTCTCGGTATCGCCTGCCTAGAGAAATGGAACCTAGATGGTATTTGGTACCGGGAACACAGTACCTCAAGCAATTCTCTAGTTTCCTGTGAATTAACGTTGGATGCCGGAAACACGTTTAACACCGCCCAGGCTGCCAAGGCCTGAGTTATCCGCTTTGCAGCAGGATGACTGCTGTGATATTTCATCTTCCTCGCAAAGGACTATTGGACAGTCAATTGCGTACTGGAAGTAGTACAAGTGGTCTTCCGACTTTCCCTCTGGGATGATGATCGACTCCCAGCAGCAACAACAGCAGCGCCAGCAGCAGTAGGCGTTACACTCAAGGATGCATCGGAGAAATCCCAGGCAGGAGAGGATTTGTCAGACTTGACAGTGACATGACCTGCAGGACTATTGGCTTTCCTGTCTAAGGAGGAAATTGACACTGAGGGAGTTGGTGGTATGGTTTGCAGGAGCTTGGTTACAAGAGGAAGGGATTTAGTTGGCAGTGGACTGCTTCCGCTGTCACCCAAAGTTTTTGAACTTGTCAATGACTTCTGATGAATGCGCTCCAGGTGACGTATAAGGGAGGATGTTCCGAGGTGGTTAACATCCTTACCCCTACTTATTACAGCTTGACAAAGGCGACACATGGCTTGACACCTGTTGTCCGCATTTCTGTTAAAATAATTCCACACCAAAGAGGAGTTTTATTTGTAATTTGACCAGGCATGTCAATGGCCATTTTCGTCCCACGGACAATAGGTGTCTCCCCGGGTGCCTGACTTAAACAAACCACCTCACCATCAGTATCCTCCTTGTCAATTTCCTCCTCAGCGCCAGCAACACCCATATCCTCATCCTGGTGTACTTCAACAGTGACATCTTCAATTTGACTATCAGGAACTGGACTGCGGGTGCTCCTTCCAGCACTTGCAGGGGGCATGCAAATGGTGGAAGGCGCTACCTCTTCCCGTCCAGTGTTGGGAAGGTCAGGCATCGCAACCGACACAATTGGACTCTCCTTGGGGATTTGTGATTTAGAAGAACACACAGTTCTTTGCTGTGCTTTTGCCATCTTAACTCTTTTCATTTTTCTAGCGAGAGAATGAGTGCTTCCATCCTCATGTGAAGCTGACCCACTAGTCATGAGGAACATAGGAGAGGGCCTCAGCCGTTCCTTGCCACTCCGTGTTGTAAATGGCATATTGGCAAGTTTACGCTTCTCCTCAGACGATTTTAATTTAGATTTTTGGGTCATTTTACTGAACTTTTGTTTTTTGGATATTACATGCTCTCTACTATGACATTGGGCATCGGCCTTGGCAGACGACGTTGATGGCATTTCATCATCTCGGCAATGACTAGTGGCAGCAGCTTCAGCATGAGGTGTAAGTGGATCTTGATTTTTCCCTATTTTACCCTCCACATTTTTGTTCTCCATTTTTAATGTGTGGAATTATATGCCAGTAATATATCAATAGCAATGGCCTACTGTACCGTACTGCTATATATTATATATTGGTGGTCAGCAAAATTATGCACTGTCCTCCTACTATATAAACTGCGCAAAACTTAAATGCACCACAGGTATGGATGGATAGTATACCTGATGACACAGAGGTGGGTAGAGCAGTGGACTACTGTACCGTACTGCTATATATTATATACTGGTGGTCAGCAAAATTATGCACTGTCCTCCTACTATATATACTGCGCAAAACTGAAATGCACCACAGGTATGGATTGATAGTATACTTGACGACACAGAGGTAGGTAGAGCAATGGACAACTGTACCGTATTGCTATATATTATATATTGGTGGTCAGCAAAATTATGCACTGTCCTCCTACTATATATATACTGCGCAAAACTTAAATGCACCACAGGTATGGATGGATAGTATACTTGACGACACAGAGGTAGGTAGAGCAGTGGACTACTGTACCGTACTGCTATATATTATATACTGGTTGTCAGCAAAATTATGCATTGTCCTCCTACTATATATACTGCGCAAAACTTAAATGCACCACAGGTATGGATGGATAGTATACTTGACGACACAGAGGTAGGTAGAGCAGTGGACTACTGTACCGTACTGCTATATATTATATACTGGTGGTCAGAAAAATTATACACTGTCCTCCTACTATATATATACTGCGCAAAACTTAAATGCACCACAGGTATGGATGGATAGTATACTTGACGACACAGAGGTAGGTAGAGCAGTGGACTACTGTACCGTACTGCTATATATTATATACTGTTGGTCAGCAAAATGATGCACTGTCCTCCTACTATATATATACTGCGCAAAACTTAAATGCACCACAGGTATGGATGGATAGAATACTTGACGACACAGAGGTAGGTAGAGCAGTGGACTACTGTACCGTACTGCTATATATTATATACTGGTGGTCAGCAAAATTATGCACTGTCCTCCTACTATATATACTGCACAACACTTAAATGCACCACAGGTATGGATTGATAGTATACTTGATGACACAGAGGTAGGAAGAGCAGTGGACTACTGTATCGTACTGCTATATATTATAAACTGGTGGTCAGCAAAATTATGCACTGTCCTCCTACTATATATACTGCGCAAAACTTAAATGCACCACAGGTATGGATGGATAGTATACTTGACGACACAGAGGTAGGTAGAGCAGTAGACTACTGTACCGTGCTGCTATATATTATATACTGGTGGTCAGCAAAATTATGCACTGTCCTCCTACTATATATACTGCGCAAAAGTTAAATGCACCACAGGTATGGATGTATAGTATACTTGACGACACAGAGGTAGGTAGAGCAGTGGACTACTGTACCGTACTGCTATATATTATATACTGGTGGTCAGCAAAATTATGTACTGTCCTCCTACTATATATACTGCGCAAAACTTAAATGCACCACAGGTATGGATGGATAGTATACTTGATGACACAGAGGTAGGTAGAGCAGTGGACTACTGTACCGTACTGCTATATATTATATACTGGTGGTCAGCAAAATTATGCACTGTCCTCCTACTATATATACTGTGCAAAACTTAAATGCACCACAGGTATGGATGGATAGTATACTTGACGACACAGAGGTAGGTAGAGCAGTGGACTACTGTACCATACTGCTATATATTATATTTTGTTGGTCAGCAAAATTATGCACTGTCCTCCTACTATATATACTGCGCAAAAGTTAAATGCACCACAGGCATGGATGGATAGTATACTTGACGACACAGAGGTAGGTAGAGCAGTGGACTACTGTACCGTACTGCTATATATTATATTTTGGTGGTCAGCAAAATTATGCACTGTCCTCCTACTATATATACTGCGCAAAAGTTAAATGCACCACAGGCATGGATGGATAGTATACTTGACGACACAGAGGCAGGTAGAGCAGTGGACTACTGTACCGTACTGCTATATATTATATACTGGTGGTCAGCAAAAATATGCACTGTCCTCCTACTATATATATACTGCACAAAACATAAATGCACCACAGGTATGGATGGATAGTATACTTGACGACACTAAGGAAGGTAGAGCAGTGAACTACTGTACCATGCTGCTATATATTATATACTGGTGGTTAGCAAAATTATGCACTGTCCTCCTACTATATATAATGCGCAAAACTTAAATGCACCACAGGTATGGATGGATAGTATACTTGACGACACAGAGGTAGGTAGAGCAGTGGACTACTGTACCGTACTGCTATATATTATATACTGGTGGTTAGCAAAATTATGCACTGTCCTCCTACTATATATAATGCGCAAAACTTAAATGCACCACAGGTATGGATGGATAGTATACTTGACGACACAGAGGTAGGTAGAGCAGTGGACTACTGTACCGTGCTGCTATATATTATATACTGGTGGTCAGCGAAATTATGCACTGTCCTCCTACTATATATACTGCGCAAAAGTTAAATGCACCACAGGTATGGATGGATAGTATACTTGACGACACAGAGGTAGGTAGAGCAGTGGACTACTGTACCGTACTGCTATATATTATATACTTGTGGTCAGCAAAATTATACACTGTCCTCCTACTATATATATACTGCGCAAAACTTAAATGCACCACAGGTATGGATGGATAGTATACTTGATGACACAGAGGTAGGTAGAGCAGTGGACTACTGTACCGTACTGCTATATATTATATACTGGTGGTCAGCAAAATTATGCACTGTCCTCCTACTATATATATACTGCGCAAAACTTAAGTGCACCACAGGTATGGATGGATAGTATACTTGACGACACAGAAGTAGGTAGAGCATTGGACCACTGTACTGTACTGCTATATATTATATACTGGTGGTCAGCAAAATTATGCACTGTCCTCCTACTATATATACTGCGCAAAACTTAAATGCACCACAGGTATGGATGGATAGTATACTTGACAACACAGAGATAGGTAGAGCAGTGGACTACTGTACCGTACTGCTATATATTATAATCTGGTGGTCAGCAAAATTATGCACTGTCCTCCTACTATATATATATACTGCGCAAAAGTTAAATGCACCACAGGTATGGATGGATAGTATACTTGACGACACAGAGGTAGGTAGAGCAGTGGACTACTGTACCATACTGATATAATACGGGTGGTCACTGGTCAGCAAAATTTTGCACTGTCCTCCTACTATATACTACAATGTAGCACAGATATGGAGCGTTTTTCAGGCAGAGAACGTAGATATTTTCAGGACACTGAGCACAGATATTTGCAAGCACACTGAGCACAGATATTTGCAGCACACTGAGCACAGATATTTGCAGCACACTGAACACAACTGAGAGAACGCTGCACACGTCCTCTCCCTATCATCTCCAATGCACGAGTGAAAATAGCAGCGACGCGCGGCTCCTTATATAGAATACGAATCTCGCGAGAATCCGACAGCAGGATGATGACGTTCGGGCCCGCTCAGGTTAACCGAGCAAGGCGGGAAGATCCGAGGCTGCCTCGGAACCGAGTAAATTGGGTGAAGTTCGGGTTGGTTCAGATTCCGAGGAACCGAACCCGCTCATCACTACCAGAAACAAATCCCCCGCTAGCTCTGTGTATTGACCCCTTATAAATTTGTAAATGTTGAGCATGTCCCTTCTTAATCTCCTCATTTCCAATGTAAACATGCCTAGCCTAACAAGCCTTTCCTCGTATTCTAGCATTTCCATCACCTTAATCAATTTGGTTGCCAGTCTCTGAACCTTTTCTAGTTCCAGGATATTCTTTTTGTATTATGATGCCCATAGTTGTGCATGCTAATACATTGTTTGCCTTTTTTGCTGCATACCTACTTTGGGTACCATTGATAGGTTTGTTATCTATGTGAACACCTAAATCTTTTTCCAGTACAGAATCTCCTAGTTTTTCCCCCATTTAGAATGTAGGTAGTGTTTCTGTTCTTGCTACCTTACATTTGTCTATATTGAACCTCATTCTCCATTTTGCTGCCCATGCCTCCAGTTTAAATAAGTCGTTCTGAAGAGACTCAGCATACCTCTCCGAATTTATTACCTTACACAGTTTGGCGTCTTCTGCATAAATTGACACTGCACTCTCTAGACCTATTGCTAGATCATTTATGAACATGTTGAACAATAGTGGTCAAAGTACAGACCCTTGTGACACACCACTTAGTACCTCAGTCCAATTCGAAAATGTTCCATTTACCACCACACGCTGCTTCCTTTTGTCCAACCAATTGCTAACCCAAGTGCATATTTTGTTCCCTAGCTCGATTTCTCTTAATTTGTAGATAAATCTCATGTGAGGTACTGTACCGAAAGCTTTAGCAAAGTCTAAAAAGATTATATCCACCTCCTTACCCTGACCTAGGTTTGCACTGTTTCATAGAAGCCTATTATACTTCACAAATCTGTGTTGGTTCCTAATAATAACCTTATTGGTTTCAAGGAACTCCTGTATTCTATCCCTTAAAATACCTTGCTGTGCGCAGCAAGCTACAATCACGATGCATGCGGCCCTGTTCACAGGGTAGATGACCACGGACACATCTGTAGCTCCGTGTGCACGTTTTGTTATAGGAGTGGTAAGTTGGCAATTTAAATATTAAACAGCACATAAGATGCAAGCTCCCGTGGTTGTGTTGCAGCAGCATGTTAAGCCATTTATCAGCTAACGCTCCTGCATACACACCTATACAATCATCGAGCCGATCAGCCGCTTGTTTAGATGTTTACCCAGAATTCGATCATCACCGCCCTTTGTATATGCTTACTCTGCTTGTAAATTGGTATGTGTTACCCAGGAGGGCACCAGGGCAGGTAACAACTGGAAGCTATGGAGTATCAGCAAATTTTCATTTATATATATTTATGGTAATAAGGAGCAATCAGAACATATGCATTTATTTGAGAATATATTATATTGATACCGAGTACCTGTAGCTCCATATAGGAGGCTTCTTATAACGTGTAAGGTTTCCATTCTTCTGATAATGGGTGGGTGCCCGAAACGTAAGATGTAATAAAGGAAACCTTGAATGGTATAATAAGACTCCTGAGTGCCGCCTTAATAAATATAATTCTGTTTGAAACCGAATTCCTAAAATCAGAATAATATGCATCCCTAAAGTTGTTAAAAGTGACAGCTGGATAAAGGAAACATGACTCCATCCTTTAAGAATCCACTGTCCAGTGATTTGTGATTCCACAGGGGGCATACACTACACAGTTATCTGGCAGATAATATGACAGATCTGGATGGTTGGAATGAAAATCTGATAATGGATGAGAGCAAATGACAACCTACCATTTGGTCCCAAACACCGGAAAATGGACAAAGCTTTTGTTCAGACGAATTGGATAAATCATGGATTGACCAATTTGTATGAACGTCAGGTTTTGTCCATCTTCCAGTGTTTGGGAGCAAATAGTCGATTGTCATTTGCTCTCATCCATTACCAGATTTTCATTTCAACCACCCAGATCTGTCAGATTATCTAAAAGATAATTGTATAGTGTATGCCCATTCTTAAACTGGGCATACACTGTGCAATTATCTGGCAGATAATCTGTGGTTAGAATGAAAACCTGGTGATGGATGAGCGCAGCTGACAATCGACCATTTGCTCCCAAACACTGGAAAATGGACAAAACCTGTCGTTATACAAATTGGTTAAATCACGGACAGGTTTTGTCCATTTTCCAGAGTTTTGTAGCAAATGGTCGATTGTCAATTGCTGTCATCCATTACCAGATTTTCATTCTAACCACAGATTATCTGACAGATAATTGCATAGTGTATATACCCAATTTAAGGGGGGAATTCAAATGTTTGAAGTCTGTTGGGTGTCTGTTTTTTCCTGTCTATTAGATAGGAAAAAACAGACACCCAACTGACTTTTCAAACAATTGAATTCCCCCATAGAATATCATTATGGAGGGCGACAAAATTACGAATAAATTTCACGTACCAAATGTGTTTGCTACTTTGTCTTCAATACTCATTTTTATTTTTTTGCAAGTTATTACAAATTACCTGGATTCTGGGCTCAAAATAACAACATACACTAAGCCGATAGTCAGATATTAATTGTTTATCATCTGTTTCTGTGTATCTTTCACACGTACATAGTAATTAATTTATGCAGCGTGGTTCACCAAATGCCTCTAGTTATTTAGTTTAATCCATTTGGCATGTTTACTAAGCCTTCTATTTGCATGAAACTTGTGCTCTGATTGCTGAAATCTAGAAAATGTCATTATTGCATTTCACATAATTAATGTTCACACTCTTCTTAGTTGCATACTATGTGCTGAATTCAGTTCTCACAGTGATATCTTGCAATATTTGTTTTTACGGTGATAACAAATTGTACCTTGGAAAATCATGCAATAATTCTCTGCTTTGATTATTGCATATTGTGTCACATGATATAACTAGCTGCAGTCCCACATCCTGATACGTCATAGGACACAATTGTAAGCTGTGTGTCTCCTGCTGGTAACTAATGCCTTACTGATATTTGTAAAGTGTAATACTGACTTGTTTTTATGTTTTACTTGGAAAGTCTTAATTTCCCTTGATGGAAAAGTTGGTAGCCTACTTTAATTTAAAAAGCAGAGTTAAGCTTTTTCTTTTTATAATTAAATAAACAGCTCTTAGGGAATGAAAAGGATATGAATTCATGTTACTAACGTAGATTTTTATCCAAGAAATGTGCTAAATGAATTTACACTGACTCTACAGATTCTTAAGCCTGGACTGCTGATGTTTGGCAACACAAAGGCGGCCGTTGAGGAGAGCGACAAATGGGTAAAACAGCATCATTTACATTCGTTTTATATCTACATAATGTGTTCCAGACAAATTATAATGTAATATTTTAATCCCAAACCATAAAAGTGACATTCGCACAGAAGAAAAAAGACAAGCCACATTAACCTAATATATAAATAATGTAACTCTATGCCATTCTTCTACCACTCGGGCAACTGCTGCTCATTAAAGACGACGCACCATTACCTGATTACAGCCATGCACAATCTGCTCTGACAGCTAGGAGGGGTGGGTTCTGGCAGTGAAAATTTAGTATGTACATTATAAATGTGGCTGCTAATAGAACAGATGCTGAAAACAATGAAATCAGGAGCCACATATACTACACACCCCTGTATTTGCTGCTTGATCAGATACCATGATTTGGACTCACCAGCATTTACCCAGAATGCATCAAAAATTTAGACGTGGGTGTATTGAAAATGGAAATTATGAACTGAGTGTCAGGGGGCTTTACGGAATTTTTATATTTGCAATAATAAAAAGAAATAGAGTTCTATATAATAACATTTACTTCTATCATCAGTTGGTATAGACTCTGACCTCTCCAACCAGTTTCAAAGATGCACAGGAGATAATCAGTGAGGGGGCAGTTATAGAGACAGTGGGGGTGGGAAGAAAATGTTGGTGTGTGGTGAAGAGAAAGATAGGGGGAGATGTAGAAAAGGGGAGTGGGTGGTGGAGACAGTTAAAAAAGAAATAAATTACAGCCAGGAAATGCCAGGCATTAACGCTAAGATAGATACATAGGTAGGTAGATAAATAGATAGATAGATAGATAGATAGATAGATAGATAGATAGATAGATAGATAGATAGATAGACAGACACATCTTCACACACACAAACACAAAAAAAATCCAGAGTATTCATGTAAACTGTTTAGATTAGACTATAGTATATCCACTTCAACAAGGATTATGTGATTTAAAATGATATGGTGCATAATTGTTCATTTCTAATTATATACTTGGTACATAATAATGATACATTATATATAACATTATGTAATGCAAAAATAACATTTAAAATTTTAACATGAACTTTTGAAAGACCTAAAACAAACTTTCTACAAGTCGGGTCGACCAAACTGGAGCTGCCATAATGACCGTGCTAAAAGTGGAATGCTGAAAGTGAAGAATCTGATTTGATTAGTTATTTCGAATTGTAAAAAAAATCTGTCAAATCCACAAAGGCTGCTTGGTAGACTAAATAACCAACCTCCCTTTTACAGGACACAGGATGCAACTTCCGGTTTTAAGTCCCTGTAGCCTCAGTGTCAGATGGTTGAGGGCTAATAGATTTCTATGACTGTGGTTCAAGTGCTGTCCCAATGTCTAGCCTTTAGTCAGCAGTAAGAAAAATGCATATTGTGATTATAATTCAATACATTGATATGAAACAAACCTGTTCCAGGCATTACCAACCGTGAAAGTGTTTTTAGATCTGTCATGGCAAGTAGTCACAGATCGATGAAATCATTTATCTTCCATATTAGAAAAAAAATTCCATACTTGTCCCAGTTGGTAATGCAGACGGTGATGCAGTAGCACTATAATCAATATACGCCAACATAAGACAACATTATATCTTGCACAGTTAATTGCAGCAGTAGAGTTGGATATACCCTTCTATCCCCCCCGGGAATTTGCCTCAATTGTCCTTGTGGGAGTGTACACCCCCCCCCTCGCCTGCGCGAACGAAGCCCTGCACCACCTGGCCATATGTATATCCGACATAGAACAAAAACACCCAGACTCTCTGCTTATAGTACTGGGTGACTTCAACAGAACTAACCTGAGCAAGGAGCTACCTAAGTACAAACAACAAGTCACGTGTCCCACTAGGGAAGGGCGCACCCTTGATCACTGCTAAACTACCCTCAAGTCTGCCTTCCGGTCTATCCCGCGTGCTGCACTCGGCCTATCTGACCACTGCCTCGTCCACCTACTCCCTACCTATACACAGAAGCTGAGAGCAGTTAAGCCTGTCGTTAAGACTGTGAAGAAATGGACCAATGAGGCCAAGATGAAGCTCCAGGCCTGCTTTGACTGCACGGAATGGGGGGTATTTGAAGCCTCGGCAACCGACCTGAATGACTTGACAGACACTGTCACATCCTACATCAGCTACTGTGAGGACATGTGTGTACCTACCAAGACTTACCGCATTTACAACAACAACAAGCCCTGGTTCAATGCCCAGCTCAGGCAACTTCGTCAAGCCAAAGAGGAGGCCTATAGCAGCGGTGACAGAGCACTATACAACCGTACTAGGAACTCTCTAACTAAAGGAATCAGGCTAGCAAAAAAGTGGTTCTCGGACAAGCTGACAAACGATCTCTCCACCAATGACCCCGTATCTGTATGGAAAGGAATGCAATCCATAACCAACTATAGGAAAACATCAAAGTCCACCGCCATGCACCAAGACCTTGCAGATGAACTGAACATCTTTTATTGCAGGTTCGCAAAAGAAGTCCCCTGCAACCCAAACAATCACCTCTACGATGCCCCGAACACCGACGGCCAACCCCAGGCACTGCAAGTCACCCAAGAAGAGGTGGAGGCATTGTTCAAGAGGACCAAAACCAGGAAAGCTCCGGGTCCTGACGGAGTGTCACCATCTGCCCTAAGAGCATGTGCGGGTCAGCTCGCCCCCATATTCACCAAGATCTTCAATAAATCGCTGGGGCTACAGAAAGTCCCTTCCTGCCTCAAAAGGTCTACTATAGTCCCGGTCCCCAAGAAACCCACTATCACGAACCTGAACGACTACAGGCCGATAGCACTGACGTCTGTGGTCATGAAAACGTTCGAGCGTCTGGTTTTGAATCACCTGAAAACTGTGACTGGCCCCCAACTGGACCCCCTGCAGTTCGCCTATCGCTCGAATCGGTGTGTCGAGGATGCAGTCAACCTGGGCCTGCACTACATTCTACAGCACCTAGACATTCCCGGTACCTACGCGAGGGTCCTGTTTGTCGATTTCAGCTCGGCCTTCAATACAATCGTCCCCAGCATCCTCCACCCCAAATTACTTCGCCTAGGGGTCCCAGAAGCTACCTGTTCCTGGATAATAGACTTCCTGACAGATAGGACACAGGTGGTGAAAGCGGGGGAATTCACCTCTCAAGCGCGGTCCATTAGTACAGGGGCCCCTCAGGGCTGTGTCCTCTCACCCCTGCTCTTCTCCCTGTACACAAATGACTGTACCTCAGAGGCGCAATCAGTAAGGATCATCAAATTCGCCAATGACACCACCGTCATCGGCCTCATCAAGGATGGGGACGAATCGGCCTATAGACGGGAAGTAGACCGGCTGGCCCAGTGGTGCATCCACAACAACCTTGACCTCAACCCCCTCAAAACTGTCGAGATGATAGTGGACTTCAGGAAGAAGTCATCTAGTGCACCACCGCTAACGATTGCTGACAGTGTGGTATCGCTAGTGGACTTCTTCAAGTTTCTAGGGACCACAATCTCCAGGGACCTTAAATGGGGGTCCAACGCTGACGCCACTGTTGGGAAAGTGCAGCAGAGGTTGTTCTTCCTCAGGCAAATAAGGAAGTTCAACATCCCACAGAAGCTCCTGCTCCTCTTCTACTCCGCGATTGTGGAGTCGATACTGTGCTCCTCGATACTCGTATGGTACAGCTCCGCCAGCGCGAGGGACAGATGCAGGCTCCAAAAGGTGGTCAGAACCGCAGAGAAGATCATCGGGGCCGACCTTCCCTCAGTCCAGGACCTGTACTTGTCCAGAACTAAAAAGCGGGCAATGAAGATAGTAAAAGACCAGCTACACCTCAGCCACAGCATGTTTAACTTGCTTCCTTCAGGCAGGCGTTACAGGGCTGTCCCCTCCAGATCCACCAGAAGCCTCAAAAGCTTCTTTCCCCAAGCTGTCCACCTGCTGAACTCCTGAACATTGACTGACTAGACGTACATGTAACTAACTTGTGTCCCTACGGTATACCTATCTGTGTAACTTTACTTGCCCCCCCCCCACACACACACACACACACACACACACACACACACCTGCTTACCTGTTACCTACTTGGCTGTTGTATAGCAAACCGAAGACAAATTCCTAGTATACATAAGTATACCTGGCCAATAAAGCTGATTCTGATTCTGATTCTGATTCTGATAATTTCACTAAGACTAGATTTTCTGTACTGTTGACTTTGAATGGACAAGTCATCTAACATATTACAGGTTTGAATGCTATTAGTGATGAGGCATCTGCTCTGGCATCATGGCTGGTTTGCCTTTTAAACTGGGATATAGTCAAACTGTTAACATTTACAATTTCGACATCCCCATGTTAACAGTTATAATGTCAACATCATTAAGAGGCTGCCCCAGCAATGGCTTATTGTATTTGCAATAAAAATGATCTTCCATGTTCTGACCCTGTGACTTTAGTGCTCCTGAGCGATTCTCTCTGGCGATGCACTCTGCATGATGTGAGGTGTGATAAGTAGGTTTGTGACAGGAGTGTTATAAGGGTTATTCTTCAACTGACAGACGACGCAGATAACAGTTGATTATTTCAAATCTCCCTTATGTAAATCTGGTACATTGATGTACCTACAGAATAATAGATCAATGCATTACACAATGGCCGATTTGCCGCCAAGGTGCCTGACAGCCGATACAGCCAACGGATGATCCGGCGCTCCCCCCGTCACCCAGCCCCATAGCCCTACATGCTAATATGAATGATATTGCCCATATTGGCTTGCAGGCATAAACGAGTCGGCACCAACGATGAACGAGCATGGGGCCGCGTATCGTTCATCGTTGGTGCATACACACTGAAATATATAAACAATATCTCGAGATCGTTCATATCTTTCTGTGTAATTGGTAAATGTGTAGGGCCCAATACTGTCACCAATAAACAAATGACTTCAAAAACCTTTATTCTGTTTAGATATAGCAAATTTGTTCCTAATTTGTTTATATACAGCTAACAGCACTATATGTTTTATGGATCTCCAGAAAAGCACAGATGGATGTTTCCGATGGTTAGAATGGTAATTACTCCACGGTCTCCACCCATCTCCTGTGAAGAAATCTTCAAAGTCAAATTTCTCTTTAGTTTCAATAGAACATTTTGTATAGGAGCTACAAAACTGTGCATTTTAAAAGGTCAAAGTTTAGACAGCTCAGAGAAGCATCGAAGCCTTTAGACTGGGAAAATATACTCTTAAAAGCAGTAAGACTAAATGGGATTTTATTTTTTTTAATAACTTAAATAAATGCCACTTCAAGCACACACCATATGGTGACAACATTTCTAGAAGTAAAATGCAGCTAGTGTGGTTAAATAAAAAGTTTTGGAAGTCATAAGTGGGAAAAGGTGACATTTAGATTGGTAACACCAAAGGAATTGAAATGTAATAATGAAAATGCAAGGGATGTAGCAAAGTAACAAGTGCTTATCATACATCACAGATGGAAAGTGGATTGCTAATTATATTAAGTGTAATCCCAAAGTACTGTATATCAAAGTTTTGAAAAATAAACCAGATAATATTGTGCCAATAATATATAAACTAAAGAAATACAAATGCCAGGAAATAGGTTGTGTAGTTAAAGGGGGGTATACACGGGAGATTTCTCCCGGAGATGTGTGCCGAGCGATCTATCACAGACCACTCAGCATACATCTCCCCCCCCGCTCAGCACAATGCGATGTGTGCTGAGCGAGGGGGACCGCTAATTCCACCCAGCGGTGAAATTAGCGATCTTACTAGATTGGGCATGCATGCAATCTAGAGCCAGCGATAGCAACGTACGGGGCCGTGCGTAGCTGTTGCCGGCACCCCTACACACCGAGCGATGTGTTCTTAATTTCTAAGCAATCTAGTCAGATTGCTTAGAAATTAAGTCAACATCGCTCCGTGTGTACCACTGAAGGAGGGTACACAACCTAGAAATGTGTGCTGAGCGATCCATCACAGACCGCTCAGCACACATCTCTCCCCCCGCTCAGCACTCAGCGCGATGTGTGCTGAGCGAGGTGGGGAGGGGGGGGGGGGCGGCGCTCACTTCACACAGTGCTGAAGTGAGTGACCTGCTAGATCGAGGCTCAATCTAGCACCAGCGATAGCGATGCGCGGGGCCACACATCGCTATCGCTGTGGGGCATACACACGAGAGATCCGTGCTTAACCCCCCTTAAGAGTCTGTACACCACCAATGATGGGTAAAAGGCAGCCCTAGGGCCATTTCCGTCAACAAAACCTTCTGGCTTTATTGTCACATTTGTTTATTTAGCTTGTTACACTTCATTGTGTTATCAGAGAGGTGTCTCTTTCTTTGATTTAATGTACTATTTTACTTATTTTTGAGATTATGGTTATGTGCAGCCCTTCTAAAGGTTATAGGACCACCAAAGTTGTCTAAACACCATTAAATGTTAACTTGTCTACCAGAGGTACATGGTAGGTATGACTAACAATTGTAAAATCAGTTAAGTGATTAAAGGAACTCTGGGGTATATTTATGAAGCTGAGAAAAGCCCTTTCCCTAGTGAAAGAGTTTTCTCGCCTTCCCTCAATTATCTAAAGGTTAACACCAGGGATATCAGTAATTTTTTGGTTGCTAACCTATTTAGCATGATGTCTTACCACCATCTCTATAGACCTTTACTGGGATGGAGACTTAGGGTCTCATTTAGACCCGGACGCAGCCACGCATCTGTATGCAGCGGCCGTGTCAATCTAGTCTGCATACTGGCAATAGTGGTGCGCGACCATCACCATGCGATCGTATCCCTCCTGAGCCACGGAGTTGGGGTGTAGCGCTACAGTTTTTAATGGGTGTGGTCTGGACAACGCAGGCATATAGTAGGGATGTAGTTATGTGACCGGCGGTCACAATACCGATGGCTACATCCCGACCCCTCTAAATCCCGACAGTCAACATGCCGACTAATAGGGACTATTCATACTCGTGGGTGTCCATGACACGCATAAAGTGAGAATAGAACCTGTGGCGAGCATAGCCTGTGGCCATTTTTTGTGTTTTGTGTTTTAGTTTTGGTTCTGGATCTCCTTCGTGTTTTGGATCTGTATTGGATTTGTCAAAACCACCCTTGCAGGTTTTGGTTTTGGATCTGGATTTAAAAAATAATAATCATAAAAACAGCTAAAATAACAGAATTTGGGGGTGTTTTTGTTCCTACAGTATTATTAACCTCGATAACACTCATTTCCAGTCTAGTCTGAACACCTCAAAGCTCATAATAATGTTAGTGTCAATAAATTAGTGTTAGGAAGCTGAAGCTATATACAGAAAGTGATAGAAAAATAATGAGATGTAATTAAAATATTCATACATTTACGCAAATATATGTAACCAAGTCACTGAATTCTGATATTATGCAGGATTTAAATCTGGTTACTGGTATCATTCAGGGTGCTGGGGTAAACAAAATGTTTTTTTTCTTGCTTGGAAATACCCCTCCCTTGCAAGCACCTGAGTGATATCACTAAGCTAATAGAGCATCTACCACTATATAAGTCTGTTGTGAGAGGCAGATAGGATCCTGCATTAGGAGGAGATGCAGGTCCTGATATGCCACATGGAGCACTGTGGTGTTGTTCCAAGGTAGGTAGCTCTTAGCTCAGATATATTATGTAAGGAGCCATTATCATGTGGCTCCTTGCTGGTCAATCATAGACCCAGATTGGGATAATGGAGGTGTGGGGCCCCTGAATTGGCTGGGCTGGATGGCTCTAGTGTGGCATAAATTTACATTCTATTAACACTTATCACTTACTAATTTCTTCACTAACACTATTTCTTTATTTTAATTACATCTCATTATTTTTGTATCACTTTCTCCATAGCTTCGGCTTCCTAACACTAATTTATTAACACTATAGTTTTTTCACTGGTGTGCTGCCCTGGGCTTTCTGGCTTATGCTGATTTTTGGGGTGCCACACCCTGCACCTAGATATAGCGCTAGGGACCCCCAATAAATAGAGAGGCCTTGAAGTGGCTTGGGGGCTTATTCATACATTTGCGCAAATATACTGTATGTAACCAAGATCTCTGAATTCTAATATTGTGTAGGATTTAAATCTGGTTACTGCTATCATTCAGGGTGCTGGGGGAAACAAAATGCTTTTTTTCATCCTATGTAGGTCATTAGGTGGCACATATTTTGTGAGTTAACTGTATTATAAAATCCAGAGAGTATTTAAGAATAATACATAAATTACATACATAGATTGTAATTTTCTTCAATTGTAGCTCATATTGTAGAAATAAATAAGTAACAATTATATTACTGAGGATCACATTGATAAATTCCACAACATTATATCAAGTCAGATAAACTACCATCCACAAAATGTATTATACACCAGTGTCTTAGAATACATTTAATCCAGTACTGAACCTCATATTCAGATTGTGCACCGTGCCAGTTATTCACATTTTAGAAATGACACACTTGGTAGTATATATT
Organism: Pseudophryne corroboree; assembly: GCF_028390025.1. Taxonomy (NCBI): domain Eukaryota; kingdom Metazoa; phylum Chordata; class Amphibia; order Anura; family Myobatrachidae; genus Pseudophryne; species Pseudophryne corroboree. Next base: position 325,881,371 of record NC_086445.1, on the reverse strand, counting down.
TTGATGGTTGCAATATATTAATTTCTGATCGTTTATACCACCATTCTCTATTTCACCACCAAACTAATTTTTTTAACAGACTTTTCATTTACAACCCACCGATTATATTTAAACAGGAACAGCAAGAAGCTAATACCGGGTATTATGGTAAGTTTACAATAGTTTAAAGTGCACAAGTACATAACTACTTTCCATTAGCGAACACTTCTGTTATTTCCTATACTTACTCTTCCCTTACCACCCACTACTGAAAACAATACTAAAAATCAACCATTGACAACATCACAACACTATCCACAACCAAAAATGTATTAGATTACAGGAGACATGAAAATGGGGTGGTAGTCATGTGACCGCTGGTCGGCTGACCGACAGTCACATGACCTCCTCCGTGAGCCCGACGGCTCACTATCCCGATGGTCGGCATGCCGACCAACAGGGACTATTTCCACTCGTGGGTGTCCACGACACCCATAGAGTGGGAATAGAACCCGTGGCGACCGCAGGTCGCCACCGAGCCAGCAGCATGGCGAGCGCAGCGAGCCCGCAAGGGGCTTGCTGCACTCGCCCCTCCCCGCCGGGATCCCGGCGTCGGTATGCTGCCGGGATCCCGGCGTCGGTAAGGTGATCGGCGATCAGGAGACCGCCGGTCACCCGTACTACACCCATGAAAATGGCATGCAGGGATGCACAGCCACTGAGCATCCTTTCTCTGCTGGTTTAGAGGCAGCATTTGCATTTATGCTGTTACACTTGTGGAATCTCTGTGAGCAGCCCAGTATTCTTCTTTAGTGCCATGCGTGCTGCTGAAAATAGAGCCTGGACGATTGTCCGGCATGTTCAGAGGCATCTGCTATCACCAGAGACAAGCTCACTAAAGAAGGAAAAAAGATGGCAACAGCAATGACTCACTGGGTCTAGGAGCTGAAGTAAGATGGTATTCCAGAAGATATTCTAAACAACCTTGGATATTGTGGAAACAGACCCACACTTTAGAATTGACTGATACCCAGAACAGAGGCATGGACTGAAACATGTCAGTGGTTTTCACCAAGGACCCCTTTAAGGAGTTTTGGATGACGCTAAGAAGGAGGGCTGGTATACACTGGAGCTGGAACGGATAAATCGCAGTGAGGCGTATAGTAATGAAGTAGTGAGACTAGGCCAGGACTGATGGGAAAGCTCAGGCACAGAGACATGCAGAGAACAGAACACAAGAGTAACAGGTACCGGGAACAGAGTTTAACCTAGGAGACAAACAAGGAAGCACTATGGCTATAACGCTGGAGTATGGTTTAGGAACCTATACTCTGGCACAGAAGAGTGTTCAAGAACATCCTTTTTTAGCTGGAAATTCAAATTTGGCACCAAAAAATTCTAACACGGAAGCCATGGCCGCCTGTAACTGCCGGGAGCAGAGCCACAGGAACTGGAGGAGGAATTCAACCACCAGAGGGGAAAGCAGCTGGCTAGACTGAGCTACTGTATTGGGTGCCGGGGAAAACCCGCCCACAGCGGACCTGTTACAGACCCTTAGAGATTAGTGCCACCGGATCCTGTAAATGAATGATTGTTGGGTTCCTGCATGCTGTGACAATACATTTTATATATATATATATATATATATATATATATTTCTATATATATTTCTATACAGAAAAGAAAAAAGTCAGTATGATAAGCAGACCAAGAAATTTGCCTTAAATGCATATTATAATATACAGATTGGCGGGGAGATGTACTAAGCAGTGAAAAGAGTGGAGAAGTGAGCCAGTGTAGAAGTTGCCCATGGCAACCAATCAGCTGCTCTGTATAATTTGATAGTATGCAAATTATAAATGTTACTTCAATGCTGATTGGTTGCCATGGGCAACTTCTCAACAGGCTCACTTCTCCATTCTTTTCACTGTTTAGTACATCTTCCCCTGACTTTCATATGTCATAAATGTTTAAAAAATTAAGGGGAGCCACACCAACTGCCAGCAATGTTTAGCAGTGTTTGAAGTGGCAGTTGGTGTGGCTCCCCTATTTGAATTTTGGACTGCGCTGCAGTTCCACCTCTATAGCAGCCACAGGCAAGGAAGTCCAGGAACAGAGCATTTTGTACCTAATGGAATGGGTCATGTTGAAGGGTATGGAACTGCAATATCAAGTCATCTATCTATCTATCTAGCTGCATATACTGTATCAGGAAGAGACTGAGTTTCAAGTAAATAAATGCGGCTGGTTAGGTCACAACTGAATGGACTTCGGGGGAGATGTATCAAAGCTTGGAGATATATAAAGTACCAACCAATCAGCTCATGTCATTTTTTAAACACAACCTGTAACATGGCTGATAGGAGCTGCTTGGTTTGTACTTTATCTCTCTCCACTTTAACTCACTCCAGGACAGATGTACTAAGCCTTGGAGAGAGATAAAGTGGAGAGAGATAAGCCACCAACCAATCAGTTCCTGTAACCTGTCAAACACAGCCTGTAAAATGGCAGTTAGGAGGTGATGGTTGGTAGTCTATCTCTCTCCACTTTAGTACTCTCAAAGGCGTAGTAGAATATGTCTCCCCCTCCAAGCTTTGATAAATCTCCCCCTGAGTCTTTCAGCATGTGAAGAGAGAGGTAGCCATTTTGAAAGAGATTAATATAAGAGCTGACTTACAGTGCATCCAGAAAATATTCATAGCTTAAACATTTAAACATCAGATATCAGCCACAATCAAATCCTCATTCTTTCACCTGAGGAGCATAGCCAGAATCAAGCACTTAATTTAGAGATGAGCGCCTGAAATTTTTCGGGTTTTGTGTTTTGGTTTTGGGTTCGGTTCCGCGGCCGTGTTTTGGGTTCGAACGCGTTTTGGCAAAACCTCACCGAATTTTTTTTGTCGGATTCGGGTGTGTTTTGGATTCGGGTGTTTTTTTCAAAAAACACTAAAAAACAGCTTAAATCATAGAATTTGGGGGTCATTTTGATCCCAAAGTATTTTTAACCTCAAAAACCATAATTTACACTAATTTTCAGTCTATTCTGAATACCTCACACCTCACAATATTATTTTTAGTCCTAAAATTTGCACCGAGGTCGCTGTGTGAGTAAGATAAGCGACCCTAGTGGCCGACACAAACACCGGGCCCATCTAGGAGTGGCACTGCAGTGTCACGCAGGATGTCCCTTCCAAAAAACCCTCCCCAAACAGCACATGACGCAAAGAAAAAAAGAGGCGCAATGAGGTAGCTGTGTGAGTAAGATTAGCGACCCTAGTGGCCGACACAAACACCGGGCCCATCTAGGAGTGGCACTGCAGTGTCACGCAGGATGGCCCTTCCAAAAAACCCTCCCCAAACAGCACATGACGCAAAGAAAAAAAGAGGCGCAATGAGGTAGCTGTGTGAGTAAGATTAGCGACCCTAGTGGCCGACACAAACACCGGGCCCATCTAGGAGTGGCACTGCAGTGTCACGCAGGATGTCCCTTCCAAAAAACCCTCCCCAAACAGCACATGACGCAAAGAAAAAAAGAGGCGCAATGAGGTAGCTGTGTGAGTAAGATAAGCGACCCTAGTGGCCGACACAAACACCGGGCCCATCTAGGAGTGGCACTGCAGTGTCACGCAGGATGTCCCTTCCAAAAAACCCTCCCCAAACAGCACATGACGCAAAGAAAAAAAGAGGCGCAATGAGGTAGCTGACTGTGTGAGTAAGATTAGCGACCCTAGTGGCCGACACAAACACCGGGCCCATTTAGGAGTGGCACTGCAGTGTCACGCAGGATGTCCCTTCCAAAAAACCCTCCCCAATCAGCACATGATGCAAAGAAAAAGAAAAGAAAAAAGAGGTGCAAGATGGAATTGTCCTTGGGCCCTCCCACCCACCCTTATGTTGTATAAACAAAACAGGACATGCACACTTTAACCAACCCATCATTTCAGTGACAGGGTCTGCCACACGACTGTGACTGATATGACGGGTTGGTTTGGACCCCCCCAAAAAAGAAGCAATTAATCTCTCCTTGCACAAACTGGCTCTACAGAGGCAAGATGTCCACCTCATCATCACCCTCCGATATATCACCGTGTACATCCCCCTCCTCACAGATTATCAATTCGTCCCCACTGGAATCCACCATCTCAGCTCCCTGTGTACTTTGTGGAGGCAATTGCTGCTGGTCAATGTCTCCGCGGAGGAATTGATTATAATTCATTTTAATGAACATCATCTTCTCCACATTTTCTGGATGTAACCTCGTACGCCGATTGCTGACAAGGTGAGCGGCGGCACTAAACACTCTTTCGGAGTACACACTTGTGGGAGGGCAACTTAGGTAGAATAAAGCCAGTTTGTGCAAGGGCCTCCAAATTGCCTCTTTTTCCTGCCAGTATAAGTACGGACTGTGTGACGTGCCTACTTGGATGCGGTCACTCATATAATCCTCCACCATTCTATCAATGTTGAGAGAATCATATGCAGTGACAGTAGACGACATGTCCGTAATCGTTGTCAGGTCCTTCAGTCCGGACCAGATGTCAGCATCAGCAGTCGCTCCAGACTGCCCTGCATCACCGCCAGCGGGTGGGCTCGGAATTCTGAGCCTTTTCCTCGCACCCCCAGTTGCGGGAGAATGTGAAGGAGGAGATGTTGACAGGTCGCGTTCCGCTTGACTTGACAATTTTGTCACCAGCAGGTCTTTCAACCCCAGCAGACTTGTGTCTGCCGGAAAGAGAGATCCAAGGTAGGCTTTAAATCTAGGATCGAGCACGGTGGCCAAAATGTAGTGCTCTGATTTCAACAGATTGACCACCCGTGAATCCTTGTTAAGCGAATTAAGGGCTCCATCCACAAGTCCCACATGCCTAGCGGAATCGCTCCGTGTTAGCTCCTCCTTCAATGTCTCCAGCTTCTTCTGCAAAAGCCTGATGAGGGGAATGACCTGACTCAGGCTGGCAGTGTCTGAACTGACTTCACGTGTGGCAAGTTCAAAGGGCATCAGAACCTTGCACAACGTTGAAATCATTCTCCACTGCGCTTGAGACAGGTGCATTCCACCTACTATATCGTGCTCAATTGTATAGGCTTGAATGGCCTTTTGCTGCTCCTCCAACCTCTGAAGCATATAGAGGGTTGAATTCCACCTCGTTACCACTTCTTGCTTCAGATGATGGCAGGGCAGGTTCAGTAGTTTTTGGTGGTGCTCCAGTCTTCTGTACGTGGTGCCTGTACGCCGAAAGTGTCCCGCAATTCTTCTGGCCACCGACAGCATCTCTTGCACGCCCCTGTCGTTTTTTAAAAAATTCTGCACCACCAAATTCAAGGTATGTGCAAAACATGGGACGTGCTGGAATTTGCCCATATTTAATGCACACACAATATTGCTGGCGTTGTCCGATGCCACAAATCCACAGGAGAGTCCAATTGGGGTAAGCCATTCCGCGATGATCTTCCTCAGTTGCCGTAAGAGGTTTTCAGCTGTGTGCGTATTCTGGAAAGCGGTGATACAAAGCGTAGCCTGCCTAGGAAAGAGTTGGCGTTTGCGAGATGCTGCTACTGGTGCCGCCGCTGCTGTTCTTGCGGCGGGAGTCCATACATCTACCCAGTGGGCTGTCACAGTCATATAGTCCTGACCCTGCCCTGCTCCACTTGTCCACATGTCCGTGGTTAAGTGGACATTGGGTACAACTGCATTTTTTAGGACACTGGTGAGTCTTTTTCTGACGTCCGTGTACATTCTCGGTATCGCCTGCCTAGAGAAGTGGAACCTAGATGGTATTTGGTAACGGGGGCACACTGCCTCAATAAATTGTCTAGTTCCCTGTGAACTAACGGCGGATACCGGACGCACGTCTAACACCAACATAGTTGTCAAGGCCTCAGTTATCCGCTTTGCAGCAGGATGACTGCTGTGATATTTCATCTTCCTCGCAAAGGACTGTTGAACAGTCAATTGCTTACTGGAAGTAGTACAAGTGGGCTTACGACTTCCCCTCTGGGATGACCATCGACTCCCAGCAGCATCAACAGCAGCGCCAGCAGCAGTAGGCGTTACACGCAAGGATGCATCGGAGGAATCCCAGGCAGGAGAGGACTCGTCAGAATTGCCAGTGACATGGCCTGCAGGACTATTGGCATTCCTGGGGAAGGAGGAAATTGACACTGAGGGAGTTGGTGGGGTGGTTTGCGTGAGCTTGGTTACAAGAGGAAGGGATTTACTGGTCAGTGGACTGCTTCCGCTGTCACCCAAAGTTTTTGAAGTTGTCACTGACTTATTATGAATGCGCTGCAGGTGACGTATAAGGGAGGATGTTCCGAGGTGGTTAACGTCCTTACCCCTACTTATTACAGCTTGACAAAGGGAACACACGGCTTGACACCTGTTGTCCGCATTTCTGGTGAAATACCTCCACACCGAAGAGCTGATTTTTTTGGTATTTTCACCTGGCATGTCAACGGCCATATTCCTCCCACGGACAACAGGTGTCTCCCCGGGTGCCTGACTTAAACAAACCACCTCACCATCAGAATCCTCCTGGTCAATTTCCGCCCCAGCGCCAGCAACACCCATATCCTCCTCATCCTGGTGTACTTCAACACTGACATCTTCAATCTGACTATCAGGAACTGGACTGCGGGTGCTCCTTCCAGCACTTGCAGGGGGCGTGCAAATGGTGGAAGGCGCATGCTCTTCACGTCCAGTGTTGGGAAGGTCAGGCATCGCAACCGACACAATTGGACTCTCCTTGTGGATTTGGGATTTCGAAGAATGCACAGTTCTTTGCTGTGCTGCTTTTGCCAGCTTGAGTCTTTTCATTTTTCTAGCGAGAGGCTGAGTGCTTCCATCCTCATGTGAAGCTGAACCACTAGCCATGAACATAGGCCAGGGCCTCAGCCGTTCCTTGCCACTCCGTGTCGTAAATGGCATATTGGCAAGTTTACGCTTCTCCTCCGACAATTTTATTTTAGGTTTTGGAGTCCTTTTTTTTCTGATATTTGGTGTTTTGGATTTGACATGCTCTGTACTATGACATTGGGCATCGGCCTTGGCAGACGACGTTGCTGGCATTTCATCGTCTCGGCCATGACTAGTGGCAGCAGCTTCAGCACGAGGTGGAAGTGGATCTTGATCTTTCCCTAATTTTGGAACCTCAACATTTTTGTTCTCCATATTTTAATAGGCACAACTAAAAGGCACCTCAGGTAAACAATGGAGATGGATACTAGTATACAATTATGGACTGCCTGCCGAGTGCAGACACAGAGGTAGCCACAGCCGTGAACTACCGTACTGTACTGTGTCTGCTGCTAATATAGACTGGTTGATAAAGAGATGTCTATGTAACTATGTATGTATAAAGAAGAAAGAAAAAAAAACCACGGTTAGGTGGTATACAATTATGGACGGACTGCCTGCCGAGTGCAGACACAGAGGTAGCCACAGCCGTGAACTACCGTACTGTACTGTGTCTGCTGCTAATATAGACTGGTTGATAAAGAGATGTCTATGTAACTATGTATGTATAAAGAAGAAAGAAAAAAAAACCACGGTTAGGTGGTATACAATTATGGACGGACTGCCTGCCGAGTGCAGACACAGAGGTAGCCACAGCCGTGAACTACCGTACTGTACTGTGTCTGCTGCTAATATAGACTGGTTGATAAAGAGATGTCGTAGTAGTATGTATGTATAAAGAAGAAAAAAAAACCACGGTTAGGTGGTATACAATTATGGACGGACTGCCTGCCGAGTGCAGACACAGAGGTAGCCACAGCCGTGAACTACCGTACTGTGTCTGCTGCGACTGGATGATAAATGATATAAAAAATATATATATATCACTACTGCAGCCGGACAGGTATATATTATATATTATATAATGACGGACCTGCTGGACACTGTCTGTCAGCAGAATGAGTTTTATTTTTATAGAATAAAAAAAAAAACAACACACAAGTGAAGTCACACGACGAGTGTTTAACTTTTTCAGGCAATCACAATATAAGTATACTACTAACTATACTGGTGGTCAGTGTGGTCAGGTCACTGGTCAGTCACACTGGCAGTGGCACTCCTGCAGCAAAAGTGTGCACTGTTTAATTTTAATATAATATTATGTACTCCTGGCTCCTGCTATAACCTATAACTGGCACTGCAGTGCTCCCCAGTCTCCCCCACAATTATAAGCTGTGTGAGCTGAGCAGTCAGACAGATATATAATATATATAGATGATGCAGCACACTGGGCTGAGCCTGAGCAGTGCACACAGATATGGTATGTGACTGAGTCACTGTGTGTATCGCTTTTTTCAGGCAGAGAACGGATATATTAAATAAACTGCACTGTCTGGTGGTCACTCACTATATAATATTATGTACTCCTGGCTCCTGCTATAACCTATAACTGGCACTGCAGTGCTCCCCAGTCTCCCCCACAATTATAAGCTGTGTGAGCTGAGCAGTCAGACAGATATATAATATATATAGATGATGCAGCACACTGGGCTGAGCCTGAGCAGTGCACACAGATATGGTATGTGACTGAGTCACTGTGTGTATCGCTTTTTTCAGGCAGAGAACGGATATATTAAATAAACTGCACTGTCTGGTGGTCACTCACTATATAATATTATGTACTCCTGGCTCCTGCTATAACCTATAACTGGCACTGCAGTGCTCCCCAGTCTCCCCCACAATTATAAGCTGTGTGAGCTGAGCAGTCAGACAGATATATAATATATATAGATGATGCAGCACACTGGGCTGAGCCTGAGCAGTGCACACAGATATGGTATGTGACTGAGTCACTGTGTGTATCGCTTTTTTCAGGCAGAGAACGGATATATTAAATAAACTGCACTGTCTGGTGGTCACTCACTATATAATATTATGTACTCCTGGCTCCTGCTATAACCTATAACTGGCACTGCAGTGCTCCCCAGTCTCCCCCACAATTATAAGCTGTGTGAGCTGAGCAGTCAGACAGATATATAATATATATAGATGATGCAGCACACTGGGCTGAGCCTGAGCAGTGCACACAGATATGGTATGTGACTGAGTCACTGTGTGTATCGCTTTTTTCAGGCAGAGAACGGATATATTAAATAAACTGCACTGTCTGGTGGTCACTCACTAGTAAACTCTCTGCACTCTCTACACTTCTACAGTACTCCTCCTAGTCCTAAGCTCCAGTAAATCTCTCTCTCTTATAATCTAAATGGAGAGGACGCCAGCCACGTCCTCTCCCTATCAATCTCAATGCACGTGTGAAAATGGCGGCAACGCGCGGCTCCTTATATAGAATCCGAGTCTCGCGATAGAATCCGAGCCTCGCGAGAATCCGACAGCGTCATGATGACGTTCGGGCGCGCTCGGGTTAACCGAGCAAGGCGGGAAGATCCGAGTCGCTCGGATCCGTGTAAAAAAAGCTGAAGTTCGGGCGGGTTCGGATTCCGAGGAACCGAACCCGCTCATCTCTAACTTAATTACCTCAGATTATCTGGCAAAAGTCATACTTGCATTTGTATCATCTCGATTAGACTACTGTAATGCCCTTTACCTTGGTCTCCCAGCAAAATAATTGCACAGCTTACAGCTGGTGCAAAACACAGCTGCCAGGCTGTTAACCAACCAGCCCCGTTCTAGCAACATTACACCCATCCTCTACTCCCTTCACTGGCTGCCTGTAAGATGGTGAATCATCTTCAAGATTGGCTTACTGAGTTTCAAAGCATTACATGACCAGGGCCCAAGGTACCTGAAGCAGCTTCTGATCCCATACTGTCCCACTCGATTGCTGCATTCTGTAGATGAAGGACTTTTAGCAGTACCTAGAATCTCCCGTAATTCATCTGGGGGTCAAGCTTTTAGTCATGCGGCTCCGACTCTATGGAACTCACTTCCCCGCACAGTGCGAGAGGCCCCAACTATAGAATCCTTAAAAAGTAGACTCAAGACTTTCCTGTTTACTCAAGCATTTCCATAATGTCCCTTTAGTATCAATATGCTTCTGTATTCTATAAAAACCTGTTCTGTACTTCATTATTTTCTGTAATATATTATGCTATGTATCTGTTAAGCGCCTTGAGTCATATTGGAGAAAGAGCGCTATATAAATAAAATTATTATTATTATAGCACTTCACTTTTTCCACATTTTGTTATGTTACAGCCTTATTCCAAAATGAAATAAAAAAATTTTTTCCCTCCATTTCTACACACAATGGGGATCATTCAGACCCGATCACATGCTGCCTTTTTGTCACAGCCGTGCGATCGGGTCTGAACAGTGCATGCGCGTTGGCCGTAATACGCAGTCGGGCAAAGGGCGTTGGGCAAAGGGCGTTGCCACAGAGCGACAGAAATAAAGAAGAAAGCGTTCACAGCAGCGAATGCAAGAAGATTGACAGGAAGAGGCCATCCAGGGGTGTCAACTCACAGTTTTCAGGGAGTGTCCAGGAAAACGCAGGCATGCCCGGCCGTTTCCAGCGAGGGTTTCTGACGTCAGCTTCTTCCAGGATCATCGCAATGGCTGAGTAAGTCCTGGGCTGTGCAGAAACTGCACAAACTTTTCTTTGTGCAGCTGACTGTACAGCCGATCGCACCCCTGCATAGAGATTACCCTCTCCCCTGTAGGCGGCGATTATCTGGTCACAGCAGTGTACAAAATAGCCTCCATGCAACCAGGTCTGAATTAGGCCCCAATACCCCATAATGAAAATGTGAACATTTTTTTGTGTGATTTTTGCAAATTTATTAAAAGTAAAAAAACTAAGAAATCACATGTACATAACTATTCACAGCCTTTGCCATGAAGCTCAAAATTGAGCTCAGGTGCATCCTGTTTCCACTGATCATCCTTGAGATGTTCCTACACCTTAATTGGAGTCCACCTGTGGTAAATTCAGTTGATTGGACATGATTTGGAAAGGCACACACCTGTCTATATAAGGTACCACACATGAAATTGCATGTCTGAGCACAAACCAAACATAAAGTCAAAGGAATTGTCTGTAGACCTCCGAGACAGGATTGTCTCGAGGCATAAATCTGGGGAAGGGTACAGAATAATATCTGCTGCTTTGAAGGTCCCAATGAGCACAGTGGCCTCCATCATCCATAAATGGAAGAAGTTCGTAACCACTAGGACTCTTCCTAGAGCTGGCCGGCCGTCTAAACTGAGCGATCGGGGGAGGAGGGCCCTAGTCAGGGAGGTGACCAAGAACCCGATGGTCACTCTGTCAGAGCTACTCTGTGGAGAGTAGAAGAACTATCCAGAAGGACAACCATCTCTGTAGCAATCCACTAATCAGGCCTGGTAGAGTGGCCAGATGGAAGCCACTCCTTAGTAAAAAGCACATAGCAGCCTGCCTGGAGTTTGCCAACATGCACCTGAATGACTCTCAGACCATGAGATACAAAATTCTCTGGTCTGATGAGACAAAGATTGAACTCTTTTGTGTGAATGTCAGGCATCATGTTTAGAGGAAACCAGGCACAGATCATTACCAGGCCAATACCATCCCTACAGTGAAGCATGCTCTGGGGATGTTTTTCAGCGGCAGGAACTGGGAGACTAGTCAGGATAGAGGGAAAGATTAATGCAGCAATGTACAGAGACATCCTGGATGAAAACCTGCTCCAGAGCGCTCTTGACCTCAGACTGGGGCGACGGTTCATCTTTCAGCAGGAAAATGACCCAAAGGACACAGCCAAGATATCAAAGGAGTGGCTTCAGGACAACTCTGTGAATGTCCTTGAGTGGCCCAGCCAAAGCAAAGAGGAAAAGGCGAAACTGCCCAAAGAAGGTGTGCCACGCTTGTGCCATAATATTCAAAAAGACTTGAGGCTGTAATTGCTGCCAAAGGTGCATCAAGAAAGTATTGAGCAAAGGCTGTGAATACTTATGTACATGTGATTTCTTAGTTTTTTTATTTTTAATAAATTAGCAAAAATTAAAAAAAAATATTTGACGTTGTTATTATGGGGTATTATGTGTAGAATTTGAGGGGAAAAAAATAATTTATTCCAGTTTGGAACAATGCTGTAACATAATAAAATGTGGAAAAAGTGAAGCGCTGTGAATACTTTCAGGATGCACTGTAAAGTGCACTTTTGGGACTGAGATAAAAATATTATTGAGTTCTAAAGATAATATTTGAACTATATTTACTGGGTCTTAACACTGGAGAGCTGAACTGCTCTTTTCTCTGAACCAAAAAAGATCAGAATTAAGGGGCCTACACACGGTGCGATATTTCTTCCGATATGGACTATATATTCCATATCAGAAGAGAATATAGTGCATATTGCACCGTGTGGAAACTCCTTGCAGTGCCCAGGCAGCCCAACATTGACTATATCGGTGTTCCGGGCTCCGGCCCCATCGAATAGTCAATGTCGGGCATTTCCTGCATCATGCCGTGTGTACCCAACATTAGATGCTAAGTCTATTAGCTTTGCTTATTGTGGATAACAAATACATGCATGTAATATGACAGTGACTACCTAGCAAAAAAGTATTCCAATGAAAGAACTCTGGGGGTCATTCCGAGTTGATCGTAGCTGTGCTAAATTTTGCACAGCTATGATCATGTTCCCAGACATGCAGGGGGACGCCCAGCACAGGGCTAGCCCGCCCCACATGTCTGTCCGCCCCCACCCCCACCCCACCCACGCACAAGTACAAAAGCCACGCAAACTGACGATGCTTTTGTAGTTGTTGAGTAACTCCCGGCCAGCGCAGCTCCTGCGGCTGACCAAGAGTTGCTCGTCGCAGCCACTGTGGCCCCCTCTGTGTCTACTTTAAAGTAAATGATTGATTAGTCTGTGGCTTTGCTAGTCTGTGTCCTATTTCTGTATATGGGCTTTTGAGAAGATTTTTGTGTGTTAAGATAATATTGCGTGATTCAGAGATGCACAGTATGTAAATGCCTTTGCAGCTGAGATTCAGTATAGTTACATAGTTACACAGTCAGTGAGGTTGAAAAGAGGCAAAATGGATATCGGGTTCAACCTATATTCTGTGTTAATCTATTCATATTATAATGCACCTGCTGAATTAATGGTTTAGTACCGATTAACAGCAATGATTCCTACCACTCCCAGATAATTTTAATGTCAATATGCTAAATGCTAAAGCCCTGGATACGTTTTCCAGTTCGAAATTTGTCCAATCCGTTTTTAAATGCATTTACAGAGTCTGCCATTATTACCTTCTCCGGCAGTGAGTTCCAAATATTTATTGCTCTTACCGTGAAGAACCCTTTCCTAGGTTGTGTACGGAATTTTCTCTCTTCTAGCCTCAGTGAGTGCCCACGCGTCCTATAAAGAGTTCTTTTTATAAACAAATCTGCTGCTAGCTCCTTGTAATGACCCTTTACATATTTGAAGATATTAATAATGTCTCCTCTTAGTCTCCTTTTTTCTAGTGTGTACATATTTAGCCTAGCAAGCCTCTCCTTGTATTCCAGCAACTCTAACCCTTTAATCAATTTAGTAGCTCGCCTTTGAACTCTTTCTAGTTCCCCGATATCTTTTTTATAATATGGAGCCCAGAACTGAACACAATATTCCAGGTGCGGACGTACCAATGATTTGTACAATGGCAGGATTACATCCTCGTCCTTTGTCTTAATGCTTTACTTGCCTTCTTCTTTGCTGCAGTTTGACATTGTGTACTGTTATTAAGCCTATTATCTATGAGCACCCACAAATCTTTTTCCACCATAGTTACCCCTAGATTTTCTCCATAGAGTGTAGGATACAAGTGTGTTTTTTGTCCCAAAATGCATAACTTTGCATTTTTCTATATTGGACCTCATTTTCCATTTAGACGCCCAGATTTCCAGTTTAACTAAGTCATTCTGTAGAGACTCCACATCGGTTTCTGAATTAATTACTTTATACAGTTTAGTATTGTCTGCAAAGATTGACACTGTGCTTTCCAGGCCTATTTCTAAATCATTGATAAATATAATGAACAGCAGTGGGCCAAGAACGGACCCTTGTGGTATTCCACTGACTACTGGTGCCCAGCTGGAGAACATCCCAATGACCACTACTCGTTGTACCCTGTTATCCAGCCAATTACCTATCCATTTACAAATAGTATTTCCTAGGCCAAGTTCCCTTAATTTGTGGACCAGTCTCCTATGAGGCACTGTATCGAAGGCTTTCGCAAAATCTAAGTAAACCACGTCCACTGCTTTTCCCTGGTCAAGATTCTCGCTCACTTCCTTGTAGAAGCTAATTAAGTTGGTTGGACATGATCTGTTCCTTACAAACCCAGTGGTTGTTGCGAAAATTTGCAAAGGTTGTAGGTGCCAGGATTTGTAGAGGTGCCCACTGGTATCGTCTTTGACCACCAGATGCCCATCAGACAAACAATAATATTCTGATTTATCCTATGGTCAAGCAGCTTGGCCACTGGAATACACAATACAGGACAGCAGTTGCAGGCTGAGACACGACCCAAAAACGGTTGCGATATGCCTGTGTTTCAGTCACTACTACCCCATTGCCTTATACAAACGGTCCCTGAGTGTCAATCACATTGCAAATAAATCCTCACTGCAATCGCCATTGCAAGATCATCGCAGCACATGCGCAAGTGCGGCTTAGACACATGCACAATGGCATAAAATCTCTCCACTGAATACAAAACTGACAATGCAATCATCTGTAAATTAAGCCTATAGTGTTATTGAGAAACTGTATATTACATAGACAACGCTAAAGAGGTGCTGCAGCAGTTAGGATAAAGAAAACTATTTAACTACTAAAGAGAACTACAGTATTGCCAAATTGCTTGTCTACTACAATAATGCTAACTACTGTCTTATTGTCATATATCCGCAGTGTTTCAATTGTGTTGAAATGCATTAATTTGTATGGTGACCCTTATTTTACTACTTTTACTAACACATCAAGCAATATCGAATTGCATTGTTAATTAAAGTATCCACTGCTACAACCAGATGCTCTGAGGGGCGGTGGGGGGGGGCGACGGTTTACAAATTACCCTGGCTTGGGCTGCTGGAGGGGCCCGGATCCGATACCTGTGCTGTTGCTGGCGTCGGCAGCACCATCTTCTCGGTTATATCTTCAGGAAGATGGCGCTACACATAGAAAGCAAAGACTCTGCACTGTGCCAGAGTCTTTGCTCTCTAGTGGCCTGCGTCAACTTCCCTAATATCACTGGAAAGATGGTACTGGCCGGAGAGAGGAGACCCGCTTCTTGATAAAGTATGGTAGCAAGTGGGTGCCCTCCTTTGCCCCCCTTGTACTAAAATTGTGCCACCTATTATTTTAATACTAAAGGGTAATGCCACACCCCTTTTTGAGCCATGCCCCCTTTATCAAGGCTCTGGCTACAACTTGTGGTGTGTTAGATACTTCCATCTGGCCACCAATGATGAATAGGCCCCTTAAGATGGCAAGTAACATATTCTAATCAACAAGATGAGAAAGACAGATATTTAGGGGGACTCTCACAAAAAAAACATAAAGCAAAGTCAGAATCTGATTTTCAGAAATTGAGAAACCGTTTGGTCTCTACCTATCTTCAAATACATAGATATATACCATTGCTGTTGATCCCAGGAGTGGTTATCTCAAAAAACAAAAGTTTTGAGAACTGCCCCAGTGCTCTAACAAAAACAAAATTGGCACCTTTGTTAAAAACATAAAGGCAGGTTTTGGGATGCAAGTGGAACAATTTCACACCCTGTGAAGTATTGTGTTTGGACAAATCAATGAATAGCCTTCCAACAATAAATACTAATTTTATAAAGCTTGGGCAGCTTCATGTTTCACAATCATTGTTAGAACAATCAATTCTGCATTATGCAAGCAGATTGTACAAGGAAATGTTATAGCATGAATAAATGTGTCATTTAAGTAGAGAACTACACTATGCACAGTTTGTTTCCATGAATCTGCGTAAGGATATTCCTCCTCTTCTTCCTCTTTCTTCTTCTTATATTTCAAGCACAGAGGCACATATAGTAAACTTTATCTATTGAAATTGTAAAATTGTAAGCATTTGGGACATTGGAACAATTTCTGCTCTTCCAGGATACAACTATGTCTATAGATATATATAGTGACTGCTTGTATTCATGTATACCATTATATATATATATATATATATATATATGTATATATATACAGAGGGGCAAAAAAGTATTTGGACAGCCACTGATTGTGCAAGTTGACCCACTTATAAAGATGAGAGAGGTCTGTAATTTCCATCATAGGTTCACTTCAACTGTGAGAGACAGTATCTGGAAGAAAAAAAAAAACAGGAAATCACATTGTATGATTTTTAAAAATGTATTTGTATATTCTTGTGGAAAATAAATATTTGGACACCTACCAAGCAGCAAGATTTCTGGCTCTCACAGACCTGTTACTTCTTCTTTAAGAAGCTCTTCTATCCTCCACTCGTTACCTGTATTAATGGCACCTGTTTGAACTGGTTATCTGTATAAAAACACCTGTCTACACCCTCAAACAGTCAGACTGCTACCTCTCCACCATGGCCAAGACCAGAGTGCTGTCTAAGGACACCAGGGACAAAATTGTAGAGCTGCACAAGGCTGGGAGGAGCTACTCGACAATGGGCAAGCAGCTTGGTGAGAAGAGATCAACTGTTGTCACAATTATAAAAAAAATGGAAGAAATACAAGATCATTGACAATCTCCCTGGACCTGGGGCTCCATGCAAGATCTCACCCTTTGGGGTATCAATGATCTTGAGAACGGTGAGGAATCAGCCCAGAACTACAAGCGGGGACCTTGTCAATGACCTCAAGAGAGCTGGGACCACAGTCACAAAGGTTACCATTAGCAACACACTACGTCATCATGGATTGAAATCCTGCAGTGCCCAAAAAGTCCCCCTGCTTAAGCCAGCACATGTCCAGGCCCGTCTAACGTTTGCCAGTGACCATCTGGATGATCCAGAGGAGGATTGGGAGAATGTAATGTGGTCAGATGAGAGCAAAATCAAACTTTTTAATATGAACTCCACTCGCCGTGTTTGGCGGGAGAAGAATGATGAATGGCATCCCAAGAACTCCATACCCACTGTGAAGCATGGGGGTGGAAACATCATGCTTTGGGTCTGCTTTTCTGCAAAGGGGACAGGACAACTTATCTGTATTAAGGAGAGGATGAATGGGGCCATGTATTGTGAGAATTTGGGCAAAAACCTCCTTCCCTCAGTAAGAGCATTGAAGATGGAATGTGGCTGGGTCTTCCAGTATGACAGACAATGACCCCAAACACACCACCCGGCCTACTAAGGAGTGGCTCCATAAGAAGCATTTGAAGGTCCTTGAGTGGCCTACCCAGTCTCCAGACCTCAACCCAATAGAAAATCTGTGGAGGGATTTGAAAGTCTGTGTTGCCTGGCGACACCCCCAAAACATGACAGATCTAGAGAAAAGAGTGGGCCAAAATACCTGCTACAGTGTGTGCAAACCTGGTCAAGAACTACAGGAAACTTTTGACCTCTGTAATTGCCAACCAAGGTTATATTACAAAGTATTGAGTCAAACTTTTTGATTGTTCAAATATTTATTTTCCGCAAGAATATACAAATACATTTTTTAAAAATCATACAATGTGATTTCATAGTTTTTTTTCCTTCAGATTCTGTCTCTCACAGTTGAAGTGTACCTTTGATGGAAATTACAGACCTCTCTCATCTTTTTAAGTGGGTCAACTTGTACAATCGGTGGCTGTCCAAATACTTTTTTGCCCCACTGTGTATATATTAGAGATGAGTGGGTTCGGTTCTCCGAGATCCGAACCCCCCCCGAACTTCACCTATTTTACACGGTTCCGAGGGAGCCTCGGATCTTCCCGCCTTGCTCGGTTAACCCGAATGCGAATGCCATCATCCCGCTGTCGGATTCTCGCGAGATTCGTATTCTATATAAAGAGCCGCGCGTCACCGCCATTTTCACTAGTGCATTGGAGATTGAACGGAGAGGACGTGGCTACGTTCTCTCCCTGAAAAGCTCCATATCTGTGCTCAGTGTGCTGAAAATATCTGTGCTCAGTGTGCTGCAAATATCTGTGCTCAGTGTGCTGCAAATATCTACATTCTCTGCCTGAAAAGCTCCATATCTGTGCTCAGTGTGCTGCATTTTGGTGACCAACAGTATATAGTTGTACAGTACAGTAGGCCATTGCTTTATCTTGCAGCTCTGTGTCACTGCAAGTATCCATTCTATATCTGTGCTGCATTTTTGTGAGCAGTATATATAGTAGTACAGTGCAGCATTTTGGTGAACAACAGTATATAGTTGTACAGTACAGTAGGCCATTGCTGTATCTTGCAGCTCTGTGTCACTGCAAGCATCCATTCCATATCTGTGCTGCATTTTTGTGAGCAGTATATATAGTAGTACAGTGCAGCATTTTGGTGACCAACAGTATATAGTTGTACAGTACAGTAGGCCATTGCTATTGATATAATAATATTACTGGCATATAATTCCACACATTAAAAAATGGAGAACAAAAATGTGGAGGGTGAAATAGGGAAAGATGAAGATCCACTTCCACCTAGTGCTGAAGCTGCTGCCACTAGTCATGGCAGAGACGATTCAATGCCATCAACATCGTCTGCCAAGGCCGATGCCCAATGTCACAGTGGAGAGCATGTAAAATCCAAAAAACTAAAGTTCAGTAAAATGACCCAAAAATCTAATTTAAAGGCGTCTGAGGAGAAGCATAAACTTGCCAATATGCCAATTACGACACGAAGTGGCAAGGAATGGCTGAGGCCCTGGCTTATGTTCATGGCTAGTGGTTCAGCTTCACATGAGGATGGAAGCACTCATCCTCCCGCTAGAAAAATGAAAAGAGTTAAGATGGCAAAAGCACAGCACAGAACTGTGCGTTCTTCTAAATCACAAATCCCCAAGGAGAGTCCAATTGTGTCGGTTGCGATGCTTGACTTTCCCAACACTGGACGGGAAGAGGTGGCTCCTTCCAC
Source organism: Pseudophryne corroboree (assembly GCF_028390025.1). Classification (NCBI taxonomy): domain Eukaryota; kingdom Metazoa; phylum Chordata; class Amphibia; order Anura; family Myobatrachidae; genus Pseudophryne; species Pseudophryne corroboree. The sequence goes on along the minus strand of NC_086445.1, from coordinate 325,862,377 downwards.
CATTTGCACGCCCCCTGGAAGTGCTGAAAGGAGCAACCACAGTCCAGTTCCTGATAGTCAAATTGAAGATGTCACTGTTGAAGTACACCAGGATGAGGACATGGGTGTTGCTGGCGCTGAGGAGGAAATTGACAAGGAGGATTCTGATGGTGAGGTGGTTTGTTTAAGTCAGGCACCCTGGGAGACACCTGTTGTCCATGGGATGAATATGGCCATTGACATGCCTGGTCAAATTACAAAAAAAATCACCTCTTCGGTGTGGAATTATTTTAACAGAAATGCGGACAACAGGTGTCAAGCCATGTCTTGCCTTTGTCAAGCTGTAATAAGTAGGGGTAAGGACATTAACCACCTAGGAACATCCTCCCTTATACGTCACCTGGAGTGCATTCATCTGAAGTCATTACCAAGTTCAAAAACTTTGGGTGACAGCGGAAGCAGTCCACTGTCATCTAAATCCCTTCCTCTTGTACCCAAGCTCCCGCAAACAACACCACCAACTCCCTCAATTTCCTCCTCCTTAGACAGGAACGCCAATAGTCCTGCAGGCCATGTCACTGGCAAGTCTGACGAGTCCTCTCCTGACTGGGATTCCTCCGATGGATCCTTGAGTGTAATGCCTACTGCTGCTGGCGCTGCTGTTGTTGCTGCTGGGAGTCAATCATCATCCCAGAGGGGAAGTCGGAAGACCGCTTGTACTACTTCCAGTAAGCAATTGACTGTCCAACAGTCCTTTGCGAGGAACATGAAATATCACAGCAGTCATCCTGTTGCAAAGCGGATAACTCAGGCCTTGGCAGCTGTGTTGGTGTTAGACGTGCGTCCAGTATCCGGAGTTAGTTCACAGGGACTTAAAGAATTTCTTGAAGTAGTGTGTCCCCGGTACCAAATACCATCTAGGTTCCACTTCTCTAGGCAGGCGATACCGAGAATGTACACAGACGTCAAAAAAAGACTCACCAGTGTCCTAAAAAATGCAGTTGTACCCAATGTCCACTTAACCACGGACATGTGGACAAGTGGAGCAGGGCAGACTCAGGACCATATGACTGTGACAGCCCACTGGGTAGATGTATTGCCTCCCGCAGCAAGAAAAGCAGTGGCAGCACCAGTAGCAGCATCTCGCAAATGCCAACTCGTTCCTAGGCAGGCTACGCTTTGTATCACCGCTTTCCATAAGAGGCACACAGCTGACAACCTCTTACGGAAACTGAGGAACATCATCGCCGAATGGCTTACCCCAATTGGACTCTCCTGGGGATTTGTGAAATCGGACAACGCCACCAATATTGTGCGTGCTTTACATATGGGCAAATTCCAGCACGTCCCATGCTATGCACATACATTGAATTTGGTGGTGCAGAATTTTTAAAAAAACGACAGGGGCGTGCAAGAGATGCTGTCGGTGGCCCGAAGAATTGCGGGCCACTTTCGGCATTCAGCCACCGTGTGCCGAAGACTGGAGCACCAGCAAACACTCCTGAACCTGCCCCGCCATCATCTGAAGCAAGAGGTGGTAACGAGGTGGAATTCAACCCTCTATATGCTTCAGAGGATGGAGGAGCAGCAAAAGGCCATTCAAGCCTATACATCTGCCTACAATATAGGCAAAGGAGGGGGAATGCACCTGACTCAAGCGCAGTGGAGAATGATTTCAACGTTGTACAAGGTTCTGCAACTCTTTGAACTTGCCACACGTGAAGTCAGTTCAGCACTGCCAGCCTGAGTCAGGTCATTCCCCTCGTCAGGCTTTTGCAGAAGCAGCTGGAGAGATTGAAGGAGGAGCTAAAACGGAGCGATTCCGCTAGACATGTGGGACTTGTGGATGGAGCCCTTCATTCGCTTAACCAGGATTCACGGGTGGTCAATCTGTTGAAATCAGAGCACTACATTTTGGCCACCGTGCTCGATCCTAGGTTTAAAGCCTACATTGTATCTCTCTTTCCGGCAGACACAAGTCTGCAGAAGTTCAAAGACCTACTGGTGAGACACTTGTCAACTCAAGCGGAACGTGACCTGTCAACAGCTCCTACTTCACATTCTCCCGCAACTGGAGCTGCGAGGAAAAGGCTAAGAATTCAGAGCCCACCCGCTGGTGGTGATGCAGGGCAGTCTAGAGCGATTGCTGACATCTGGTCCGGACTGAAGAACCTGCCAACGATTACTGGCATGTCGTCTACTGTCACTGCATATGATTCTGTCACCATTGAAAAAATGGTGGAGGATTATATGAGTGACAGCATCCAAGTAGGCACGTCAGACAGTCCGTATGTATACTGGCAGGAAGAAGAAGCATTTTGGAGGCCCTTGCAAAAACTGGCTTTATTTTACCTAAGTTACAGTGCAGCAGGTCACCTTGTCAGCGATCGGCGTACGAGGTTACTTCCACAAAATGTAGAGAAGATGATCAATCAATTCCTCCGTGGAGACATTCACCATCAATTGCCTCCAGAAAGTACACAGGGATCTGAGATGGTGGATTCCAGCGGGGACGAATTAATACTCTGTGAGGAGGGGGATGTACACAGTGAAAGGGGTGAGGAATCGGAGTATGATGATGAGGTCGACATCTTGCCTCTGTAGAGCCAGTTTGAGCAAGGAGAGATTGATTACTTCTTTTTTTGGTGGGGGCCCAAACCAACCAGTCATTTCTGCCACAGTCTTGTGGCAGACCCTGTGGCTGAAATTATGGGTTTGTTAAAGTGTGCATGTCCTGTTTATACAACATAAGGAGGGCCCAAGGACAATTCCAACTTGCACCTCTTTTTTTTTTATTTATCTTTGCATCATGTGATGTTTGGGGCCAATTTTTTTAAGTGCCATCCTGTCTGACACTGCAGTGCCACTCCTAGATGAGCCAGGTGTTTGTGCCGCCCACTTGTGTCGCTTAGCTTAGCAATCCAGCGACCACAGTGCACCTCTTTTTCTCTTTTCTTTGCATCATGTGATGTTTGGGGCCAATTTTTTTAAGTGCCATCCTGTCTGACACTGCAGTGCCACTCCTAAATGGGCCAGGTGTTTGTGCCGCCCACTTGGGCCGCTTAGCTTAGTCATCCAGCGACCTCGGTGCAATTTTAGGACTAAAAATAATATTGTGAGGTGTTCAGAATAGACTGGAAGTGAGTGGAAATTATGGTTATTGAGGTTAATAATAGTATAGGATCAAAATTACCCCCAAATTCTATGATTTAAGCTGTTTTTGAGGGGTTTTTGAAAAAAAAACACACCCGAATCCGACAAAAAATTTTCAGGGAGGTTTTGCTAAAACGTGTCCGAATCCAAAACACGGCCGCGGAACCGAATCCAAAACCAAAACACAAAACCCGAAAAATTTCTGGTGCACATCTCTAGTATATGTGTATATATATATATATATATATATATTATATATATATATATATACACACTATCTGGAGTACCCGGCGTTGCCCGGGATTTTAAGAATGTCTGTTTACAAAAATAAATGTCAATATTAAACACACTATATAAATAACATTGTAGATAGCTTCGCTACGGGATGAGGATGGTAAATTAGAATGTTAGTTGTTCGTTAATTTATGTTGGTTGGAGATCTAGTATATAGGCATATGTTGCTTCCCTGACACACTTTGTGTAGTGGCCGGACCCCTTTTTGTTCCCCAAGGGACCTTGCTCTTCCCACTATTCAACTTTCAGTCTGTGGCTTCCTGCTGCCTCCATTCCCCTCCTCACATTATGTCAGTGCCCCTGTGAAATGATCGATTTATTTACAGTTTCTTATATAGCACATTATGTATCTCCTGATCAGGGGCGCTGGAATGTTTTGAGGTTGGGGGGGGCCGTAGTAAAAATGACATTTTGGCGCTCCCCCATACCTTCCAACCCCCCCAGTATGGGTGAGCGTCGCTTACCTCCGGGTGACTCCTGCTGTAAAACCAATGTGCTGCCGCTGCCTGCTGTTCCCCATGTCCTCCTAGCCGGCTCTTCACTGATGCATTACTGGGAGGAGGCAGGGATGTACCAGCAGGCTCAGCATGGCCACGCCTCCCTCCCAGTAATGCATCACTGAAGAGCCGGCTATGAGTACATGGGGCATAGCAGGCAGCGGCAGCACACTGATTCTACAGGAGGAGTTGCCCTGCGTCTCCATCTCATTTGGGGGGCATGCTGGCCCCTTGCCCCCCCTGTTCCGATGCCTATGCTCCTGATATACTCTGTGCTGCTGGGGGACCATGCTACTTCCACTATATAACTGTCAGTGTGTGGGTTCGTGCTACCCCCATTCCCCTCCTCACATCATGTCACTGGCCCTGTCAAATGCATCCCTGTCATAACTGACATATCATGCATGTCCTGATATAGTCTGTGCTGCTGGCCCACCCCTGGGGGTGCTAGTGGTATGTTACCCCCACAGTGTTTGTTCCCAGAGTGTAAGTCATATGTGTAGCAAGTTTGGTGTAAATTGCTCCAGGCATTCCAGAGTTATGCTGTCTGCTGAAAAACTCTGTGCTGCTGCCTCACCCCTAGGGGTGCTAGGGGTTTCTTACCCCCACAGTGTTTGTTCCCAGCTTGTAAGTCATATGTGTACCAAGTTTGTTGTAAACTGCTGCAGGCATTCCAGAGTTATGCTGTCTGCTGAAATACTCTGTGCTGCTGCCTCACCCCTAGGGGTGCTAGGAGTGTCTTACCTGTACATTGTTTGTTCCCAGCTTGTAAGTCACATGTGTTGCAAGTTTGTTGTAAATTGGTCCAGGCATGCGGAAGTTATGCTGTCTTCTGAAATACTCTGTGCTGCTGTCCCACCCCTAAGGGTGCTAGGGGTGTCTAATCCCCACAGAGTTTGTTCCCAGATTGTAAGTCAGATGTGTACCAAGTTTGGTGTAAATTGCTCCAGGCCTTCCACAGTAATGCTGTCTGCTGACATACTCTGTGCTGCTGTCCCACCCCTAGGGATGCTAGGGTGTCTTACCCCACAGTGTTTGTTTCCAGAGTATAAGTCATATGTGTAATAAATTTGTTGTAAATTGCTGCAGGCATTCCAGAGATATGCTGTCTGCTGAAATACTCAGTGCTGCTGCCTCACTCCTAGGTGTGTTAGGGGTGTCTTTCCCCCCACAGTGTTTTTTTTACCAGATTGCAAAGCATATGTGTACCGATTTTTTAGTACATTGCTCCAGCAATTCCGGAGTTATGCTGTCTCCTGATATACTCTGTGCTGCTGTCTCCCCCCTAGGGGTGCTAGGGATTTCTAATTGTTTTCATTGACTCGGACGTGTTTTAATATGCTCGTATGTAAAATTTCATGATCATAGCTTGTAAACTGTGGGTTTGTATAGAAAGACAGAAGGACAGAAGAACAAATTTTCGCTTATATATATACATATATATATATGTATATATATATATGTTTATAAATATATATATATATATATATATATATGTGTGTGTGTATATATATATATATATATATATGGAACTTCACTGCCCAAGCCCGGATCCGAGTCCGGCTTGGGTTTTCCCGCCTGACTCGGAAACCAGAACGAGGCAAAACGTCATCATCCCGCCTTCGGATTCTTGCGGGATTTTGATTTGGATAATTATACTGATCATACAGAATGAGAGAAGTGATACTGTGCAGCTGTCACATATAGATAGTAGGACTGTGTATCTGCAGTATAATTACACTGATCAAACAGAATGAGAGAAGTGATACTGTGCAGCTTTCACATATAGATAGTAGGAACATGTATCAGCAGTATAATTACACTGATCATACAGAATGAGAGAAGTGATACTGTGCAGTGTCACATACAGATAGTAGGAACACGTATCTGCAGTATAATTACATTGATCATACAGAATGAGAGTAGTGATACTGTGCAGCTGTCACATATAGATAGTAGGAATGTGTATCTGCAGTATATTTACACTGATCCAGAGGCGGAACTACCAGCAGGGTAAGCAGTGCGTTGCACTGGGGCCCGCCTCTGTCCAGGGGCCCAAGCATGTAATGAGTCAAACTGACTCATTACATGCCGCTGTGTGCTGCGGGCAACCGCTGCCCGCAGCGCACAGCCGCCCACAGAGGAGAAGAGCAGCGGCACGGACGGGGGAAGGAGGACGACGGAGGTGAAGGAGGGAGCCGCAGCAGCGCTTTGTTACTGGTGGAGGCGCTGCTGCTGCTGCCTCTCTGCTTCACTATAGGCTGTCTTCCGAGAACAGCCTATAGTGAAGCAGGGGGGCAGCAGCAGCAGCACCTCCACCAATAACACAGCGCTGCTGCGGCTCCCTCCTCCACCTCGTCTACTGCCCGGGAATCGTCAAGCTGCACGAGGAGCCTGAGCCAGCGGAGAGGGTAAGTATGATTCTACTTTCTTTCTTTCTTTCTCTTTCTTTCTTTCTTTCTTTCTTTCTTTCTTTCTTTCTTTCTTTCTTTCTTTCTTTCTTTCTTTCTTTCTTTCTTTCTTTCTTTCTTTCTTTCTTTCTCTTTCTTTCTTTCTGTCTCTTTCTTTCTTTATTTCTTTCTGTCTCTTTCTTTCTTTATTTGTTGGGACTGCCTGCCGCTATGTGTAAAAATGGGGGACTGCCTACCGCAATGTGTAAAAAGGGTGGACTGCCTGCCGCTATGTGTAAAAATGGGGGACTGCCTGCCGCAATGTGTAAAAAGGGGGGACTGCCTGCCGCAATGTGTAAAAATGGGGAATCTGCCTGCCGCTATGTGTAAAAAGGGAGAATCTGCCTGCCGTAATGTGTAAAAATGGGGAATCTGCCTGCCGCAATGTGTAAAAACGGGGGACTGCCTGCCGCAACGTGTAAAAAGGGTGGACTGCCTGCCGCTATGTGTAAAAATGGGGGACTGCCTGCCGCAATGTGTAAAAAGGGGGGACTGCCTGCCGCAATGTGTAAAAATGGGGAATCTGCCTGCCGCAATGTGTAAAAATGGGGAATCTGCCTGCCGCTATGTGTAAAAAGGGAGAATCTGCCTGCCGTAATGTGTAAAAATGGGGAATCTGCCTGCCGCAATGTGTAAAAACGGGGGACTGCCTGCCGCAACGTGTAAAAAGGGGGAATCTGCCTGCCGTAATGTGTAACAAGGGCACGCTGTCTGCCGTAATGTGTAACAAGGGCACGCTGTCTGCCGTAATGTGTAACAAGGGCACGCTGTCTGCCGTAATGTGTAACAAGGGCACGCTGTCTGCCGTAAGGTGTAACAAGGGCACGCTGTCTGCCGTAATGTGTAAAAAGTGTACGTTGTCTGCCGTTATGTGTAAAAAGTGTACGCTGTCTGCCGTAATGTGTAAAAAGGGGACGCTGTCTGCCGTAATGTGTAAAAAGTGTACGCTGTCTGCTGTAATGTGTAAAAAGTGCACGCTGTCTGCCGCTATGTGTAACAAGGGCACGCTGTCTGCCGTAATGTGTAAAAAGTGCACGCTGTCTGCCGCTATGTGTAACAAGGGCACGCTGTCTGCCGTTATGTGTAAAAAGGGGACGCTGTCTGCCGTAATGTATAAAAAGGGGGACGCTGTCTGCCGTAATGTGTAAAAAGGGGACGCTGTCTGCCGTAATGTGTAAAAAGAGGAATCTGTTCGCTGTAAGGTGTAAAAGGGTCTCTACCTGGTGTAGTGGTGCTACTGTGCGGCGTAATTTGAAGAATAGAGACTACTGTCAGGGCCGTAACTAGGGGGGGGCTAAGGGGTCACGTGCCCCGGGCGCCGGAGTTGAGGGGGCGCCGAGAACACTGCCTGGCCCTGGGCACCGGTAGCTGCGTCCACCGGCCGCCTTTCAAGATAACGCTCCCCCCCTCCCCCCTCACAGCCTGCCTTGAAGGGAGACGGCTAATCTGACCATAGTGATCTGCGTGCGTGGATGGGGGGACGTGGTGTGAGCAGAGCGGGAGCTGACCGGGATAGTGCCTGATGCCGCTGCCACTGAGAGAGAGTGAAGTGGACCGGGGGTACGTAGTGTGAGCAGAGCGGGAGCTGACGGGGATGGTGCCTGATGCCGCTGCCACTGAGAGAGAGTGAAGTGGACCCTGCTTCACTCTCTCTCAGTGGCAGCGGCATCAGTCAGCATCCCCGTCAGCTCCCCCTCTGCTCACACTATGTACCCCCGGTCCACTTCACTCTCTCTTAGTGGCAGCAGCATCAAGTACTATCCCGGTCACATATTGTACACTGCTGACACGTAGCTGATGCGTGTAATGACTGCTGGGGGTATATTTAAAAGTCAATTTTTTTAATCGATTTTAGATCGATTTGAATCGATGTTGGGTTTACAGTGTTTAAACACACATTTATTGTTTATATTTTTTAATTGTTAGTAAATGCTTGTTTTACCCCTGGAAGCCCAACATCCCTTTTGAAGCCCAACATCGATTAAGACTGGTTTTTAAATGATCTGAAATCGATTTTCAGTCGACCTGTATGAAATATACCCCCTAGCCTCAGGTGAGACCGGTCACACTTTTATAATGTGCTTCTAATATGTGTCGCTGTTCTTGTTTGTACCTCTACAGTTGTTGATTTTCTGTGAGTGTGACATGCATTAGTGCAGTTGCTAAGTACTGTAGCTAGGGATAGACATCTAATGATGATGGCTTACTCCATCGATGTTTTTGTTTTGTTGGTAGTAGTTTTACCACTTGATGGCAACTTTCCGATGTTTGTCGCCATCAAATGGTAATGAGTCAATGTTCACCATTTTTAAATAGTGTCAGTCACAGCTGTGTATATACTACTGCCGCACACAGGCCCTGATTTGGATTTTACACAGACCTGATGGATTACATAAGGATCCGATAGTGGGTGATCTGCGCCTGTGCGGAATGAGTCCTGTGATCGCGTTTACAGTGCACGACAGACGCAGCATGATTAGCAGGGGCGGGAAGAGGGGGTGCCTACCAGCATTACAAAAATGTGTGTGTGTGTGTGTGTGTGTGTGTGTGTGTGTGTGTGTGTGTGTGTGTGTGTGTGTGGGGGGGGGGGGGGCTTGGCGCCGAATGGCTTCCTTGCCCCGGGTGCCAAAAATCCTAGTATCGGCCCTGCTACTGTGCACCGTTTTAGGAATTGGTGTTATTTTGTGGCCACACCCCTTCCCCGCGAAGCCACGCCACTATGTATTTTTGCACGCGCCTACGGCGCGCACTGCCCCTGTTTTGCATGCAGGGGTGGGGCTCCGATGCCGTTTCTTGCACACAGTGCTAAAATGTCTAGTTACGGCACTGTTGCTAGGTATCCATTTCTCTGGCCCTGAGCAGGTCCCCCTCACCAGATCCTCTCAAGGTGTGAGGGGGTGGACTTGGATGGGATGGGGGGGGGGGGGGGGGGGCAAAGCATTTTGTCGCACCTGAGCCCACCGCTTGCTAGTTCCACCACTGCACTGATCATACAGAATGAGAGAAGTGATACTGTGCAGTGTCACATACAGATAGTAGGAACATGTATCTGCAGTATAATTACACTGATCATACAGAATGAGAGAAGTGATGCTGTGCAGGTGTCACATACAGATAGTAGAAACATGTATCTGCAGCATAATTACACTGATCGTACAGAATGAGAGAAGTGATACTGTGCAGCTGACACATATAGATAGTAGGAATATGTATCTGCAGTATAATTACACTGATCATACAGAATAAGAGAAGTGATACTGTACAGCTGACACATATACATAGTAGGAATATGTATCTGCAGTATAATTACACTGATCATACAGAATGAGAGAAGTGATACTGTGCAGGTGTCACATACAGATAGTAGAAACATGTATCTGCAGTATAATTACACTGATCATACAGAATGAGAGAAGTGATACTGTGCAGCTGACACATATAGATAGTAGGAATATGTATCTGCAGTATAATTACACTGATCATACAGAATGAGAGAAGTGATACTGTACAGCTGACACATATAGATAGTAGGAATATGTATCTGCAGTATAATTACACTGATCATACAGAATGAGAGAAGTGATTATGTGCAGGTGTCACATACAGATAGTAGGAACATGTATCTGCAGTATAATTACATTGATCGTGCAGAATGAGAGAAGTGATGCTGTGCAGCTGTCACATATAGATAGTAGGAATGTGTATTTGCAGTATAATTACACTGATCATACAGAATGAGATAAGTGATACTGTGCAGGTGTCACATACAGATAGTAGGAACATGTATCTGCAGTTTAATTACATTGTTCATACAGAATGAGAGAAGTGATACTGTGCAGCTGTAACATATAGATAGTAGGAATTTATATATGCAGTATAATTACACTGATCATACAGAATGAGAGAAGTGATACTGTGCAGTTGTCACATACAGATAGTAGGAACATGTATCTGCAGTATAATTACACTGATCATACAGAATAAGAGAAGTGATACTGTGCAGCTGACACATATAGATAGTAGGAATGTGTATCTGCAGTATAATTACACTGATCATACAGAATGAGAGAAGTGATACTGTGCAGGTGTCACATACAGATAGTAGGAATATGTACCTGCGGTATAATTACACTGATCATACAGAATGAGGGAATTGATACTGTGCAGGTATCACATACAGATAGTATGAACATGTATCTGCAGTATAAGTACACTGATCGTACAGAATGACAGAAGTGATACTGTGCAGCTGTCACATACAGATAGTAGGAACATGTATCTGCAGTATAATTACACTGATCATACAGAATGAGAGAAGTGATATTGTGTAGCTGTCACATATAGATAGTAGGAATGTGTATCTGCAGTATAATTACACTGATCATACAGAATGAGAGAAGTGATACTGTGCAGGTGTCACATACAGATAGTAGGAACATGTATCTGCAGTATAATTACACTGATCATACAGAATAAGAGAAGTGATATTGTGCAGCTGTCACATACAGATAGTAGGAATGTGTATCTGCAGTATAATTACACTGATCATACAGAATGAGAGAAGTGATATTGTGTAGCTGTCACATATAGATAGTAGGAATGTGTATCTGCAGTATAATTACACTGATCATACAGAATGAGAGAAGTGATACTGTGCAGGTGTCACATACAGATAGTAGGAACATGTATCTGCAGTATAATTACACTGATCATACAGAATAAGAGAAGTGATACTGTGCAGCTGTCACATACAGATAGTAGGAATGTGTATCTGCAGTATAATTACACTGATCATACAGAATGAGATAAGTGATACTGTGCAGGTGTCACAAATAGATAGGAATGTGTATCTGCAGTATAATTACACTGATTATACAGAATGAGAGAAGTGATACTGTGCAGGTGTCACATATAGATTGTAAGACAGTGGCGGAACTACCACCAGTGCAAGCAGTACCTTGCACTGGGGCCCGCCACTGTCCAGGTGCCCAAAGCAGCGCGGCATGTAATGAGTCAAACTGACTCATTACATGCCACTGTGTGCAGCGGGCAACCGCCGCCCGCAGCACACAGCCGCCCACCGAGGAAAGGAGCGCAGCGGCCACGGGGGAGAAGGAGGAGGAGGGAGGTGGAGGAGGGAGCCGCAGCAGCACTGTGTAATTGGTGGAGTCGCTGCTGCTGCTGTCCGTTTCCTTCCCCATAGGCTGTCCTCCGCTGCTGTGAATGCTGGGAAGCGCATCCCAGCATTCACAGCGGCGGAGGGCAGCCTATGGTGAAGGACAGGGACAGCTGCAGCAGCGCCTCCACCAATTACATTGCGATGCCCGGGATCTCTGCCAGAAGAAGCAGCACCGAGGAGCCCGACTGCCAGCGGAGACAGTAAGTATAATTATCTTTCTTTCTTTCTTTCTTTCTTTCTTTCTTTCTTTCTTTCTTTCTTTCTTTCTTTCTTTCTTTCTTTCTTTCTTTCTTTCTTTCTTTCTTTTTTTCTTTTCTGCCTTAATGTGTAAAAAGGGGGACGCTGTCTGCCTTAATGTGTTAAAAGGGGACGCTGTCTGCCTTAATGTGTAAAAAAGGGGACGCTGTCTGCCATTATGTGTAAAAAGGGGATGCTGTCTGCCTTAATGTGTAAAAAGAGGACGCTGTTTGCCTTAATGTGTAAAAAAGGGGACGCTGTCTGCCGTTATGTGTAAAAAGGGGATGCTGTCTGCCTTAATGTGTAAAAAGAGGACGCTGTTTGCCTTAATGTGTAAAAAAGGGGACGCTGTCTGCCGTTATGTGTAAAAAGGGGACGCTGTCTGCCGTTATGTGTAAAAAGGGGAATCTGTCCACCGTAAGGTGTAAAAGGGGCTCTATCTGGTGTAGTGGTGCTACTGTGCGGCGCATTTTGAATAATGGAGACTACTGTGCACCGCTATATGAATTGGTATTATTTTGTGGCCACACCCCTTCCCCACGAAGCCACGCCATATATTTTTTGCTCGCACCTACGGCGTGCACTGCCGCTGTTTTACATGGAGATGGGGGGCTCCGATGCCGTTTCTTGCACACAGTGCTAAAATGTCTAGCTACGGCACTGTTGCTAGGTATCCATTTCTCTGGCCCCGAGCAGGTCCCCCTCACCAGATCCTCTCCAGGGGTGAGGGGGTGGACTTGGATGGGATGAGGGGGAGGCCCCAAAGCATTTTGTCGCACCTGGGCCCACCGCACGCTAGTTTCGCCACTGTTATAAGAACATGTATCTGCAGTATAATTACACTGATCGTACAGAAAGAGAGAAGTGATACTGTGCAGGTGTCACATACAGATAGTAGGAAGTGGAACATGGTTCTGCAGTACCTCATTGCACCTTTTTTTCTTCTTTGCATGATGTGCTGTTTGGGGACTAGTTTTTTTAAGTGCCATCCTGTCTGCCATTGCAGTGCCACTCCCTGATGGGCCAGGTGTTTGTGCCGCATACTTGTGTCGCTTAGCTTAGTCATCCAGCTACCTCATTGCACCTCTTTTTCTCCTTTGCATCATGTGCTGTTTGGGACCAGGATTTTAAATCTGCCATCCTGCCTGCCACTGCAGTGCTGCGCCTAGATGGGCCAGGTGTTTGTGCCACCCACTTGTGTCGCTTAGCTTAGTCATACAGCCACCTCAGTGCAACCTTTTGGCCTAAACACAATATTGTTAGGTGTGAGGCATTCAGAATAGACTGGAAATGAGTGTAAATGAATGTTATTGAGGTTAATAATACCATAGGATCAAAATTACCCCCAAATTTTGTTTTTAGCTGTTTTTATGTTTTTTTTCAAAAATCATCCAGATCCAAAACCAAAACCAAAACACGAAAGGGTGGTTTTGGCAAAACCAAGCCAAAACCAAAATACGAAAGTAGAATTAGAACCAAAACCAAAACACAAAATATGAAAAGTGCCAGCCGTACATCTCTAGTTTTGAATCTGTATTTTTTCAAAACATGCCAATAATACAAATAATTATAATATAAGTGCTCTCATTGATCAAACTGTGGCTGCCCATCTGACAAAATAAGGTGACTTCATTGGCACATGGGCACTTACACTAACACAATTATATTCATTTCTGTAACATGGGACTTACCAATCTTCGTGCCCCTTATCTACAAATATGTTAGTATGAGCGAGGTTATACGATGCTGTGATTAAACGTGTGAACTGGCATATATTCTGCATGTCTGCAAATTGAACATATATAATACAAATCTGTGGCTATATGGGTAGGATAATGGGAAAAAGGGAAAGCTATTACACACATAGAAAAAAAATCACAACAAAATATGCGGCAGGATGTAAAGGAGCCAAGATCGCCGGAGGTGAGGGTTGGTGACCGATCTCGGATGATTTTTAAAGGGGCAATCACTTACAAGGCATTGGCATAAAAAAAATTCTGAGATTGGCCGGCATACCACACCTCCGGAAATCTCGGACTCCATTACTTACCCGTAATAGTATGGTTCGTACAAGTATTAATTCTACATTTGAGCCCCATGTTATATAAATTCATTTAAATAGCAATTGTGTGTTACCATGGGAATGAGGTCAACTTGGCATAGTGGATGGGCATCTTACAGTTTTACCAAAATGAGACCTTTGCAGTATGTTTATTCTTGAAGTTATAGTATATAATTTGTATTATTGCAAAGTTTAATATATGCTTCTTCTGCATATATATATATATATATATATACTAATGCATTTAGTGCTTACAATATGCATACATGTGCATTTTAGTGGTTTGTTTATTGCACTGCGTATTACAGTCCCAACAGTGAAGCACCTGTAAATGTATGTGGAAAATTGGCTGTGCAGGACAACCCACCAATAATATGTGTGTGTGTGTGTGTGTGTGTGTGTGTGTGTGTGTGTGTGTGTGTGTGTGTGTGTGTGTGTGTACATGTGTATGTGCTTATGAAAAAATACCATGGAATTATGCTTTTGTGTCTGTTCGCTTTGAATTATAGTGTGAACACTGTCATTTCTGGAAGTTACAGGTTACATCAGCGCAGACTGGTATGATCTCATCCTGCATACGCACAAGTTCAGTTTGACATCAGCAGCTGGAGGAGAGAAAAGTGTTTTTCTGCCTTGAAAAGCTGTCATGTGAAAGCTTACAAGATGACACACACCACAGGAAACAGTGCGGTAAGAGACACCTAGAAAATATTTTAAGAAAATATTTTTCAAACAACTTATTGAAGCTGTTAGTCCCATACCTTAGCTCTAGGAAGTCACTTATTAAGAATCAACACCAGGCGTGCCAAACTAAGCTTCTGCACTTGGTAATTTTCCAAATGAATATTCAGGGCCCAGTCTCAGCCTTGTTTTCAGGGAAGTACATGCCTGGAATGCTAGCAAGCTATTCGATGGAAAAAACTGCCCACAACAGACCCAATGTTGATCACATTAATGCATTTGAGTGGGTATAGAGTGCAAATGATTGAAAGTGCTTCCAGATCTCGGTTGCCGGGGACAAAGCATGCTCTGTTCTCTGATCTGATGGTCATTTTATTCAGCAGAGGATGTGGTGCAGGAGAGGGAATGGTGCCAATCACTCTCTAATGCTTCCAAACAGGACCTGGGCCTAGCTCTATGGATGCTGATGAGTGGGAAATGAAACACAGATGGGTCAGATGGGTAAGGAGAAGGGGATTACAGGTCAGGGCAAAGAGTTGGAATAAATTAAGTGCTTATGAGGTACAGAATGGTACATTGTTGAAGTGAATGGACAGTGAAAAACAATTTTAGCATTGTCACACGCAGTGAGCAGACAAACCTCCCGTCTTCTCAAGCCACTGTAGTCCATCACATCCTCATTATTTGACACTGAATGTATGAATTACTTTTTGAAATTCAAGCACTTCGTGCCTAAGAAATTCTATGGCATCCAAAAGAAGCCACCATTCCAGTAAACACTTAGGAATACATTTGTTAAAGCATTATTGTATTCTTCCAAAGACTCTATGCTAGTTAGCTTTTTGGTTCCCTAGAGACGAGAGAAGAATGTGCCAGCTATAACTGGTGAAGTGATATAAACATAGCAAAACTATCAAGTAATAAAACATATATGCACCTCTGGGGGACATACACTACATCAATGTAAGGGTGGTAAGCTATGAATACACGCAGAAATAATTTAGCTTACAGTACCTTTCTTTTTATTATGCAATATTTTGTTGGCTTTATAACAGGTACATTATACATGGCAAATATGATTTACCTAATAATAAAAATAATACTAATATTAAATCAGTTTATGCAGCACGCTTTACATATTAATGGCCAAATTAATTTTATACATTCTGATGCCTTACTTTCTCTAGAAATTATTTGCTGCTATGTTATTTTAACCAAGTAAAGTTTAAATGTTGTCATAACAGATTGGTCCTGTTTTAGCAGCACATTGGGCATAAAAAATGTTTATACTTTATATTTAGAGGTGTTTTACCCTATATTCTCCTTAGGTTCCCTGGTACTCTGCTCACACCCCTCCCAGTTGCACCATTATTAAGTGTTGTACATACTAGCTTACCTACATGTAACTTTGGCTCAATGCAAATATTTTTAGGACACTCGCCTTCATTGCAAGTCAATGCTGTTGACAGATTTTGGAAAGTTGGAAAGGAGGAGGTTTATTTTGGTGTCGACAAGAGCATAATGACTTGCAAGTAATCATTAATGGGCATCACCAGCACAGAATGTAGTGATCACCATTTCAAAAGAGGGTAAGGGTGTACAACTCTTATACGGTGGAAAGTTCAGTGATCTGCTAATACAGAAGATGTTTTCCACATCTTCTTGTCCCCCAACTATTTTGGAGAGACAATCCATCTTACTGAACCCAAAGCACCATGTTATGTCATTATACACTTCTATGGATTTATTACATAAATGTGTCCATCAAACAACTATTGTACTAGAAGTGCCTGACAAATACAGTTTGTATCAGTCATGTAGAAAAGGAAATGCATAGTTTCTCCAAATCTACGTTTCAATATATTAGGATTTAAATAACATTTATCAAGTATTAACATTAATAAATCTAATCTGATCTGACCCAAACTATGTTTTAGTTTGACGCTACTTATTCAACAAAAATAAAGCAACATGAAGAAGCCATATATGAAAATGCAAATATGTCTTTATTATTTCCATATCAGTAAAGAAAATAATGAGACTTCTATTCAGGTACGTTTCCAAACAATTTGAAGTCCATCATGATATAGTGATATAGTGAGAAAGATTACTTACAAATTGAGAACACTGAAGACAATTGACAACCTCCCCCAAGTTAGTATCCCAGAAAACTCACAGAAAATACAGGCCATGCAATTCTCTGAGAAGCTGCAAAAAACACACAAAAAACAGGGCTCTGTCAACAAGATATTCATCACCTTAAAAGTATACATTATTGAAAGGGTAGTCAGGAGAAAGCCCCTTAATTGTAAAAACAACGCAATGTGGCTTATGTTTCCAAAGTTAAAACTACATGAAGAAAGAAACGTCAAGAACAATGTGTTCTTCATAAATCAGAACAATGAAGAGTTAATTGGTCATAATGTTAATGAATATGTTTGGGGAAAAGCAAACGCATTGTATAACCACAACAACCTCATACCAACCATCATGCACGGTGTAAATGATTTGGATGCACTGCAATCAGTGAGTCAACCATGAACTTCTCTTTGTATCATAACTAGCTGTTCTATCCGTTCTTCGCACAGGTGTTTCTGATTTTCACGATTGTAAATATAAATGTTGAAAATTTGGTAAATCTATAGAGATGTAAATTTGAGACGTCTTAATGTAAGTAAATATTAATCCATGGTTTTTAGCGGTACCCGAGGAGCACCCTTTGCAGATACGGTAAAAAGTGACAGGACCATTTCTGTAGTTTATGAAATTCTACACGCTGGAGGTGCAATCCAAATTTTGATCCGATTGTCCATTTGGGCATTATCATTCACGCAGCGCCAGCCATGCATCGTTAATGATGTCATTATGTCAACCCACTTTTCATCCCCTTAGGGAAGGTTTATTAAAATTCGAATTACGTAGTTTTCCTACAGTATTTCCCACCTGAAGAATACCTATGTTAAATTTCAGCTTCCTAACATATCGGTAAGTAAGAGAATAGTGATGAGTGAGTCAGTGAGTGAGTGAGTGAGTGAGTGAGTGAGTGAGGGCTTTAACACACACACACACACACATATATATATACATATATATATATATATATATATATATTCTATAAGAAATGCGAGGCCATCTCTCCAGCAAGCTGTATAATGTAACAGGATAATTATTCTAAGCACACCAGGAAATCTACAACTAAATGACTAAAAAAAAGATGAGATGCTGTTGTAGGACTTTAAGAGACCTGTGCAAAAACAAATGACCTCTAATATCATTGGAGTGACGCAGTTGTTAGATGAATGGGGCTATATTCCTCAAATACAAAGTAAGAGACTTATATACTCACAGAGAAAGCTGTGTCCTCAAGTCACTGCTAGTAAAGGTAGCTCTATACGCTGCTATATTATTAGGTATAGCTAATCTCTCACACATGATATGTTTATGTTGTCATATTGTTTTGTTGAGTAAACAATGAGAAATGTTAAATCTGTAATGAGTTGTTTGTCACATGAGATTATATTTAGCCCATTTTAGGACCTGGGGGCAGATGTATTAAGCCTCGAGAAGGCATAAAGAAGTGATAAAGCGGTGATAAGTGCAAGGTGATAACGCAACAGCCAATCAGCTCCTAAACAGTCAATTTACATTTTGGAGCTGATTGGCTGGTGCATTATCGCCTTGCACTTATCACCGCTTTATCACTTCTTTATGCCTTCTCCAGGCTTCATACATCTGCCCCCTGGTGAGGACTAGATGTTTGTTAATTACGTCCTTATAAGAAAAAAAACCCACAAATTTCAAAATAGCTGTAAGTTCTTTGTGGTTTGTTTTCCTGTGTGCAGTATGAGTTATTTGATTAGAAACTCTATTAAGAGTGCGGTAATAGACAGGTTCACCATAATGGCCACATTGTTTTATTTTAAAAAAACAAAAAACTTAGATTAAGTAAGAAATTTAATTCAAATAATAAAAAAATGAATTTACATATTAGATAAAGATTGTTAATATATAAAATACAAACACATCTAATTTGATTTCATTAAACAGCCCATCAGTACTATTAAAAGACTTTGTAGTGTGATCACTTCACTGCAGACTGATTTATGTGCTGTTTTCTTGCTACAAGAAATAGTCCTATTTTCTCTAGCATCCATAAGGGATATTGGGGACACATTAGTACTATGGGTATAGACGCGGTCCAAAGAAGCCAGTGCACTTTAAATTTCTTTCACTGGGTATGCTGGATCCTCCCCTCTATGCCCCCTCCCACAGGCAGTGGGAGGGGGCATAGAAGGTAATCGTCGGTGGTGATTACACACCGTGTGCCCTGCTAGGGGGGTCCTCTGGTTCATGGTGCGGCAAAAGCACGGGTGAGGCATACTGGTCCTTCCGGGGGGAGACCTGCTGTAGCCCCTGCGTGACACTGGCTGACATTAGCTGTACTTACCATTTATGTGACACTACAGTGCATTTAGGAGACATAGCCATGATAAATATGTAACAGTACCTCCGGCGCCATTACGGGGGCAGAGCTATGTCAGAGCTAGCTCAGCTGCATTTTGGCGCCTTTCTCTGCATAAGCAGCAGCCTCACACAACTCCTCTGGTCTGTGTAACGCTGGATCACTGGTACAGGGTGTTTGAGTAGGGGGAGAGACGCTATTTGTGCACAGTATTCCTCTAGGGGAATCCTACTTAGAAACAGTTTAATTGATATATCTATATAAAAATGCTGACAGCCTCACTGGGGCTCTGCAGTGTTGGGTGCGCTGGGGTCCTCTCTTACTCTTTGTCTCCTCTCACATGCAATAGGGCAGGCTTGTTTGTTACTCAGTCTGTGTTGTATGTGTTATTGTGTGTTACTCCATAATGGTGAAACAAAAATTATGCAGTGTTTGTAATGCCAGATCCTCCCCTCCCTCATATGGCTCCTTGTCATGTGAGCAGTGTAGTCAGTCATCACAAAATGCTGACAATGTGGGGGAGACAAAGTAATTGTGAAACATGCAATATCACAAGAGAGCGCTAGATACCGATCATTACTATATAAACATTTTATTCAATCACATAAAATAAAAGCATAAAAAATGCAATGCATATTTTCATAATAGAATTATTCCCACTGCTGATATTATTTACACGCTGCCATATACTGTATCCCAATTGTATATTGCACAGATGACATCTGTGCAATATACAATTGGGATACAGTATATGGCAGCGTGTAAATAATATCAGCAGTGGGAATAATTCTTTTATGAAAATATGCATTGCATTTTTTATGCTTTTGTTTTATGTGATTGAATAAAATGTTTATATAGTAATGATCGGTATCTAGCGCTCTCTTGTGATATTGCATGTTTCACAATTACTTTGTATCTGTTTGAGTATCGCAGAATACTCATGTGGGAACAGCTATAAGTATATAGATATCAGTATATCAATTCTATTATATAAATTGGGTGACCAACAGCTTTATTTTGTGCCTTATATCAGAGCGCCTGATTTGATAATTTTAGGAGTCATAATTATCAAGCACTAATGTGGGGGAGAGTCACGAGCCCTCCTGGCTGGGGGCTAGCAAAAATATGATGTCTGATATGTCATCTCAATTAACTGCAAATGCCAATAAAACACAAGAACTGCAACAAGCAGTAGCAAGTCTAGCTGCTAGGGCTGATGCCCCCCATCCCCCCCTGTCTACTACAGGTGCACATTAATGTGCTTTACCTGCACTCCTATCAGATACTGAGAATGATATACAGGATGATGGGGATGATGTGGACCCCATAAGTGGGGACTCCCCCCCTGCACAGGGTATTGGACCTCTCATTTTGGCTATAAGGGATGTGCTAAAGCTCCCCCTGGAGGACGCTACAAATCAGCAGTCATTTTTCCTCCCACAAGACAAACTGATGGTCACTTTTCCTGATTTCAAAGAATTAGATGATTTGTTTAAATTAGCCTGGAAAACTCCTGATAAAAAAATATCAGGTGTCAAAACGATTTTTGCATACCTTTCCCTTTGCCCCTGAAAGCAGGATGTTCTGGGAAGAATCTCCAGCTGTAGATATCTCTGTCTCTCGCCTTTCCAAAAAGGCGGTACTCCCTGCCCCAGGATCCTTAATGGTAAAGGACCAGGGGGATAGGAAAATTGTGGCCACACTGAAATCTATCTACACTGCTGTGGGTGTATCTGAAATACCAGTCATTGCAGGTTGCTGGATGACACATGCAATTCATTCCTGGGCTTCTCAAATTCAGGAGGGTATCTCGGGGGATATGAACCGGGTTACTACAGTTACTTTCCTCAAACACATTCAGGGCATGGCTGGAGTCCTCTGTGACTCCCTAAAAGAGATTGGCAATATTAATGCTTTGACCACTGCTATGGCTGTTTCTGCACGCAGAGCCATATGGTTGCATCAGTGGATTGCAGACGCTGACTCTAAATGCAATGTGGAATCTCTTCCCTTTACAGGTGAATGGCTCTTTGGAGGATAATTGGACACATGGATTTCCAAGGTTACTGCTGGAAAATCCATGTTTCTTCCCTCTGGGGCTCCCCCTGCTAGACCGTCTACCCAGTCCTTTCGGTACACCAGATTTCGATATAGTCCAGGGGTGCCTCCAATGCAGCTAGAGGCACCAGAGGTAAGCCTAAGAAACCAGCCATTGCCGGCTCTCAGGAACAGAGCACCAGTTCAGCTTCTGCAAAAGCTTCAGCATGACGGTGCCCGCCCACCCCGAGAGGATCTTGTGGTGGGAGCTCGGTTACGTTGCTTCATCCACATCTGGAAAGGTTCCTGCCTGGTTGTTTGGGTAAGAGACCTCATCTCTCAGGGTTACAAGCTGGAGTTCGACGGTGCTCCTCCCCAACAATTTTTCAAATCAAGCTTACCAGCTTTGGAAAATATGCGGGTTACGATGCTACTACTGGCCATCACAAAGTTGGTCCAGTCCCAGGTCATTGTTCCAGTGCCCCTGCATCAACAGGGACAAGGGTCCTACTCCAGCCTATTCATAGTACCAAAACCAGATGGGTCTGTGAAACCCATTTTGAATCTGAAGTCCTTGAATCCTTACCTGAAGGTTTTCAAATTCAAGATGGAATCTTTAAGAGTGATGATCGCAGACCTGGAACCACAGGAATTTCTGGTATCCCTGGATATCAAGGAGGCCTACCTCCATATACCGATTTGGCCTCCTCCTCAGGCCTATCTGAGGTTCTCCCTTCTGAATGATCACTACCAGTTCCACGCATTACCCTTCGGCCTGTCTACAGCTCCGAGGGTGTTCATGAAGGTGATGGCGGAAATAATGTTTCAACTCAGAGTCCAGGGGGTCAACGTAGTCCCTTACCTGGACGGTCTCCTGATAAAAGCGAATTCCCAGGAGCTTCTCCTGCTCCATATAGATCGCACGATACAACTTCTGTCTCACAATGGGTAGATCCTTAATCTCCAGAAGTCCCACTTGGACCCGTCTCAGCGGCTCCTGTTTCTGGGTATGCTACTGGATACTGTAGCACAACGAGTATTCCTCCCAGAGGACAAAGCAAGAACGCTCCAGGAAATGGTTCGCATGGTTCTCTGACCTGCTTGAATATCCATTCATCTTTGCTTAAAATTGCTGGGAAAGATGGTGGCCTCATACGAGTCGATACAGTATGGAAGGTTCCATGCCAGACCCTTCCAATTGAACATCCCTAACAAATGGTCCGGTTCCCATCTCCAAATGCACCGGATGATTCAGTTGTCACCCCAGGCCAGGATTTCTCTCCTGTGGTGGCTACAGTCGTCCAAGCTACTGGAAGGTCGATACTTCAGGATTCAGGATTTGTTCCTCCTCACGACAGATGCGAGTCTAAGAGGATGGGAAGCTGTCACCCAGGGGGCGCAGTTCCAAGGCAGGTGGTCTGCCCAAGAGGCCCTACTTCCGATCAACATCCTGGAACTGCGGGCTATCTACAGTGCTCTGATTCAGGCCTCCCCTATGCTCCGGAATCTGGCAATCTGGGTTCAGTCGGACAACGCCACGGCTGGGGTGTACATCAATCAACAAGGAGGGACAAAAAGCAGGGCCTGCATGTGAGAAGTGTCAAGAATACTCCTCTGGGCAGAAAGAAATGCAAAAGCACTGTCCACAATCTTCATTCCGGGAGTGAACAACTGGGAAGCGGACTTTCTGAGTCGCCACGATCTCCACCCGTGGGAGTGGGGACTCCACCCTCAGGTGTTTCAACAGATCATCAACCGGTGGGGATGCCCGCAGATCGACATGATGGCGTCCCACCTCAACAAGAAGCTTTGCTGTTATTGCGCGCAGACCAGAGACCCTCAGGCGAGCGCAGTGGATGCGCTGACATTGCCTTGGCCTTACCATCTGGTCTACCTATTTCCTCTGATTCCATTGATCCCAAAGGTGCTCAAGAGGATCAGGCATCAAGGAGTGCAAGCAATCTTGATTGTCCCGGATTGGTCCCGAAGAGCGTGGTACGTGGCTCTCCTGGACATGTCCATAGAAGACCCTTGGCCTCTGCCACTAAGAAGGGATATTCTTGAGCAAAGACTTTTCATCTACCCGGACTTACGATGACTTCGTTTGATGGCATGGAGGTTGAGCGGAACATCCTAGCTCACAAAGGGCTTTCCAAAAAGGTCATTGTCACTATGGTGCAAGCCAGAAAACCTGTGATGTCAAAACACTATCATCATATCTGGCAGAGATATGTCTCCTGGTGCGAGGAATGCACATATCCATCTGCAGACTTCCACTTGGGAAGATTCCTTTGTTTCCTGCAAGCTGGAGTGGATAAAGGCTTATGTCTGGGATCCATTAAGGTCCAGATTTCAGCTCTTTCCATCTTCTTCCAGAAGAAGTTGGCTCTATTGCCAGAAGTTCAGACCTTCTTGCAAGGGGTGCTTCACATACAACCTCCGTTTGTGCCGCCTACGGCGCCTTGGGATTTGGATGTGGTGTTACGTTTTCTGCAGTCCTCCTGGTTTCAACCTCTGATGATGGTGAAAGACAAGTACCTCTCGTGAAAGACAGTGATGTTACTGGCCCTGGCTTCTGCTAGACGAGACTCAGAATTGGGGGCCTTATTGTGTAAAAGTCCATACTTGGTCTTTTATGAGGACAGAGCGGAGCTCAGGACTAGACAGCAGTTCCTGCCGAAGGTGGTCTCCGCGTTTCACTTGAATCAACCTATTGTGATTCTATCCAGTTCTGACACTTCTGCCCCTCCAGAGGCATTGGATGCAGTGCGAGCCTTGAAAATCTATGTCAGGAGGAAGGCTCGGATCAGAAAGACGTATTCCTTGTTCGTGCTCTATGATGCGCAGAAGAAGGGTTACCCTGCTTCAAAGCAGTCCATTGCTCGTTGGATTCGACTTACTATCCAACAGGCCTATATGTCCGCAGCCTTACCTGTTCCTAAGTCTCTGAAGGCCCGCTCTGCAAGATCAGTGGGCTCTTCCTGGTCGGTTGGCCGTGGAGTCTCGGCCCTGCAACTATGCCGAGCCGCTACCTGGTCGGGTAAGAACACCTTTGTGAAGTTCTACTAATTTGATACCCTGGCCAAAGAGGATACCCAGTTTGGGCAGGCGGTGCTGCAGATGTCTCTGCATAATCCTGCCCTTTCTGGAAGCTTTGGGACATCCCCATCATACTAATGTGTCCCCAATATCCCTTATGGATGCTAGAGAAAATAGGATTTTAATACCTACCGGTAAATCCTTTTCTCGTAGTCCATAAGGGATATTGGGTGTCCACCTCTGTGTGGTGACTTTCTGTAGGTTCTCTGTTCTGTGTTACCTGTTCAGCTGTTGCTGTTATGTTGCCAGCCGTTGCTGGCCCGGTTATGTTATGGTGTGCTGGTGTGTAAATCTCCCCTCACTTATTGTAGTTATGTTCCTTCTCTCAAGTTTGTCATTTCTCCTTCGGGCACTGTTTTACCTATAACTGCCTGTGGGAGGGGGCATAGAAGGGAGGAGCCAGCACACCCAGTGGAAGAAATTTAAAGTGCACTGGCTCCTTTGGACCCCGTCTATACCCATCATACTAATGTGTCCCCAATATCCCTTATAGACTACGAGAAAAGGATTGATTGATTAAACTAGAATAATCTGTGTAGAGATATCTGCTTGCTAAGATCGCTCTGGTCTGAATTAAAAAACATGTCTCACCTATTTTATTTTTGATTTGATTAGAAAATGTGTCAACTAAGGAACAAATGGGAATTTCAATAGCTGTTTTTAATTTGCCTAAGGGGTCTATTCATGAAGCAGTGAGAAGAGTGGAGAAGTGAGCCAGTGGAGAAGTTACCAATGGCAACCAATCAGCTGCTACTTATAATTTTATAGAATGCACTTAATAAATGTTACATCAATGCTGATTGGTTGCCATGGGCAACTTCTCCACTAGCTCACTGCTCCACTCTTTTCACTGTTTCATGAATAGACCTTTAAGTACTACAAATAATTATCATATTTTACAGGCATTAAATTTGTACTGTACTGTAACTTGCATTGCTTACTAGAATTGCTGTACACTAAAAAAAAGAGGTAGAGCTTAGATGTCCCTATATCCATACATCCTCTATTGCCAGAGACGGCCCTAGGCATAGGCAAACTAGGCAAATGCCTAGGACATTTGGTATGCCATGGGGCACAAGCAGCTTCTGCTGATTAAAATGACATGTGGCATGTCTATATTGTGTGTGTGACTGTGGCTGTATCTGCATACGAAATGTTAAGTTAGTTTATTCCTGGAAATCCCTATAATGTAGCATTTTGTATGCAAATACAGCCACAGTGTTTGTTTATAAGGACATTAATAATGTGTGTCATATGTGTAAGGGGCATCACTGTGTTAGATTATGTGTAGAAAGGCATTACTAATGTGTGGAATTTTGTGTATAAGGTGCTCTACTGTGTGGTGTAACATATAGAAATGGCACTACTGTGCAGTCTAATGTGAATAAAGAGCAATATGGTGTGATGTAATGTGAATAAGGAGCAATATTGTATGATGTAATGTGACTAAGGGGCACTACTGTGAGGAGTAACGTATATAAGGTAAAGTGGTTCTACTGCGTGATGTACTGTGAATACTGTACACTATCGCATGATGTAATGGTTAGCATTACTGCCTCACAGCACTGAGGTCATGGGTTCAATTCCCACCATGGCCCTAACTGTGTGGAGTTTGTATATTCTCCCCGTACTTGCGTGGGTTTCCTCCGGGTACTCCGGTTTCCTCCCACAATCCAAAAATATACTGGTAGGTTAATTGGCTCCCAACAAAATTAACCCTAGCATGAATGTGTGTGCGTCTACATGTGATAGGGAATATAGATTGTAAGCTCCACTGGGGCAGGGACTGATGTGAATGGCTAAATATTCTCTGTAAAGGGCTGCAGAATATGTGTGCGCTATATAAATAACTGGTAGTAATAGTAATGATAAAATATGAGTAGAATTGCACTACTGTTGTGTAATTTGAATTGGGGGTACTATTGTGTGGCCATGCCCCTTCCCAGCAAGAACATGCCCCTTTTTGGGTTGTGCGCCGAATGTGTGCACTGTTCCTATTTAAAATATAGGAGGTAGGAGCACCAACAATTAGAACTGCTATGGGTGAGGAGTGATGGTGCTGGGAAAGACGTGCAGGGTCAGAGGCGGAACTAGCGGCAGTGCTAGGGGGCACCAGCCAAAATCTTGCCTAGGACATCATATTGATTAGTGCCGGCTCTGTCTATTGCAAAACACTTGACAGTACAGTACATGACAGAAAATGAGGGGCACAATGTACAATGCTATGTAATGTTCCCTGCTTTGCCAGGGACACTTAGAGCAGTCAAGTCCAACTTGATGATTGCTAGATCCCATCCCTGTATTTTGTCAAGTAATTTATAGATTGTGTCTTTCTTTATGTTTTAGCATATGCTCTCATTACAGTCCTTTATTGTACTCCCATGCAGCCATGTTATTGTATAATGAGGTAGGGTGTTTTCCAACCCTGTATGGATCGTGCTACCTAAAGCTGCAGCAGGGTGAGATGTGGACAGTGTAAACTTTTGCACCAGCATCCTACTGCACCTACTCCTAGTCTGCTGAAGTGCTATTGTACACCTGTAGTACAAGCAGTACACCTGTGGAGATGTGCAGACTGAGTAGACAGGGGGACCCAGTGGCATCAATGATTGTGACCTAATTCTGATTCCAGATTATGACAAATCATCTCACAGGTAAATCTCCTCTCTGAGGTTCCCCATGGGATAAACTTTTCTTCCTTCGCAGTTGTCCATACCTTAGCTCTCTTCACATCCCCCCCCCCCCCCCCCCCACCACCACCACCACCACCATCTGCTTCGAATGGCTGGGCATAATTTGCATTTCACAGAAAATGGAAATGTGACACAGTAGCAGTGGTGCAAGATGTGCTTGAAAGAGTGTTCATCTGAGCCTCTACTCCCTCCCAGTATATGTACCTCTAACCCCTACCTATTGGTGCCTCTGCCCCCTCCCACGTATGTCTCTAGCCCCTGTCCCCATGTGTACTTCTGCCCCTTCTTCATATATGTGATTCTTCCCCCATCCCCATCTGTGCCTCTGCCCCTTTACCATCTGTGCCTCTGCCCCCTCACTTCCCTAAGGGAAGAATGCAAGCTGGCGGAGGCAGTGTGATGTTCTGGGCAATGTTCTGCTGGGAAACCTTTGGCATTCATGTGGATGTTATATTTACACGTCCCACTTATCACTTATTGTTGCAGACCAAGTACACCCCTTCATTGTGATGTATTGCCTAATGACAGTGGCTGTTTTCAGCAGGAGAATGCATCCTGCCACACTGCAAAAACTGTTCAGGAATGGTTTGAGGAACATGATAAAAAGTTCAATGTATTGACTTGGCCTCAAAATTCCCCAGATCTCAGTTCAATTGAGCATCTGCGGCATGTGCTGGAAAAATAAGTCAGAGCCATGAGGGCCAATCTCACATCTTACAGGAGTCTGCTGTTTAGGACAAGAAGCCACAGGACCACCTCAGATATCTTGTGCAGTCCATGCCTAATTGGATCAGAGCTATATCTGATGGCATGTGGGGAGGTCAAAAGGACATGCCAGGGACATGTGGGAAGTCGGATCAAATATACAGAGATCTGTGAGACATATGGATAGGTCTGAGGGGTATAAGTACCTTGGAGGGAGCTTCACTGCATGTGCTTGTTCTAGGAAGGAGAGTTCCACGTCACACCTTTGCATCTACCATGTCTCTGGGGGGAAGGGGGACAGGAAATCAAGGAAGGTGGAACCTTGCCTTTCTCATTTGTACTGAACCCCACATTTAAACCTGCATAAGGGAAAGTCACCAAAAGCAGGTGAGAGCAGATGCCTACACTAGGAAACGCCAGACAATAAAAACAGCAGTCATCTTACTGCACTCAGTATTGCTAAACCCTCTAGTCATACTATATGAAACACAAATTTGTTTTATCATTATTTCATATTGATTGTCTCAAAGAAGGCCAAAACGTATCATTTTCACAATGGCTTTGAAATGTAGTATTTTAAAACAATTAAACATATTACACCTTATTAGGTCTTCTTAGGGACAACAATTAATGGGATAGAAATAGGGAAAAGCCCTTCCACATCTTTATCTCTATAATGTTTATTTGTATCATGAGCTCCACCCCCAGACCCGTAGTTCCTGAACCTATTTTTCCAGAATAAATAGTACTGATGTTCTGTATAGTCAACAGGTATAACTGTAATAAAAATGTCTCTGTTAAAAAAATAATAATAATAACATAACTTTATGCAGTGTACAGTATTTGTACATAATAGAGGCAACCTTGGTAGACTCTGGCTGATTTAATATGCCAATGTGTAATGTGAGCAAACTATTATTCCAGTTCTATGAGGAACAAATATACTTTACAAAATCAAAGGCTTAAAGGGCATTGAATAGTTAGGTCAGAAGTTGTTAGGTCAGAAATTCATGATAGATTTTTCTTTTTCTCTTAATATTATTTCTCATCACACGAGGATATTCCCAATGTGCAATGCCAATTGAATATGTTTACATAAAAACATGATGTTGGGTCCTAAATAAGATTGTCGGGGGTAATATGATTTGTTGAGGACATCTGTCAATGGGCATTGTATAAACAATAAATCATTGTATAAACAATAAAATCTATATTTACTGCATCATCTTCAATCAACTCTAGTTTGCACAGAGTATTTTCTAAATGGAAAATAATTATTCCCTGATTAGATGAAGACATGTACAAGGAAATCTTTCCTCAGTGTAAGAGCTTTTGATGAGTTGATTTTGTCTAATTAAAATAATTATTGATTATTATTATTATTATTATTATTATTACTATAACTTACTGGAATAATTCCTGGATATTTGAAACAGGCCACTTACCCCAAATTGGCATTTAAAAGTCTCAGACATGGCTGTTGCAGCCTTGTGGTAGATATGATAAACCTGAAGCTTCTTAGCACCATCGGTAATAATGTATTCTAAATATTGTTTCCATTGTTGCAGATGCTGCTAACGTATATAAGATATTTACTACATATCTGACAAATTGCAGGATATGTCCCAGGCTTTTCAACTGCTTATTTTAGAAAGAAGTAATAAGAAGGAAGGAATAAGAAGTTATTCCAGTAAATTGTTATTTACAGAACCAGCCTTCGCTCATGTTTATATCTGTTATTGCTCAGCGGAATTAATTTTACAAAGAAACTAGTACCATCATATATTGTGATTTATATTTTAGATTGTTCACATTGATCACAAAATTTCTTTGTAAACAATATTTGCAGTTTTTCATTCAGGGATTAACACAAAAAAAATGCTTGAGTCTACTAACTCATGAGCAAGCCACATGAAGCTGCCACTGGAGAAGCAGATGGTCCTGAGATCTTTGCCTGCAACCCTGAGCATATGCCCCTGCAATTTGTTGAACGTTATAGCAAAGCAGATGCTTACAGAAAACAGCAGGCGCTTGAACTGAAAAGGAAAATTGTTGGGGATAAGTGGTATACATGGTATAAACACAGTCTCACCTGCGCCATATCCCGTTAGAATCTCTGCCTCAATCTGGTTCCTATGCAGAGCAGTCACTTTAAGTTGGATTCTGTTGCATAACTTGCCAAGTTCTTCAGAAGCATTATCAGAACTCCAACTTTCTATATTTATATACATATAGTCATTCTGGACTTGAGGAGCCTGCACACTGCACGTGCCGAGTGTCAAGCATCTGTTTTTTACTTTATTACTCCTCTCCATGAAGTCACATAGAGATCATACATACATTAGTTTCTTTCTAGGGGCGGGATGTACTAAGCGGAAAATGCGGTAAACCCCCTGTTTACCGCATTTTCCTGATGTACCATCCCCCGGCCGGCAGGTCAGCGCCGCGGCGGGGTTCGCCAGTTTTAGCTGGCAATAGTCCATAGAAGCCTATGGGCTTCTCTCCGCGGCGCTGTGTGAGGGATCCGATCGGATCCCTCCCAGCATGCCTTGCGGCAACCCCCGTCACCCTGCGCATGCGCAGACTGACTCCTGGGGCCGAATCCCGGAAGTCAGGCTGCCGCTGTGCATCGCGGAGGACAGCTCTTATCAGAAGAGCTGTCCTCCGCAATGCTGATCGCATATGTAAGTACATATGCGATGAGCATCGTGGCGCAGGGCGGCGATGGGCGGCGATGTACATTAGTACATCCCGCCCTAGGTCACTAATCTATACAATTGTCAAAATGTGATCTGAATTCATCCAGTAGATTTTGCATGTTGCCAGGATGAACAGACAGACAAAAATTCCCACCAAAAAAATTTGTCTCCATAGTTCATAAACAGTCCCTAGAAGTATATTTCTCAAAATGAAATTGCTATGTACTGTAGAGACACAAGCCTTACAATTTTATTATATGTATAAATAATGGCATTTCATTGGCAATAATATATATATTATTATCAACAGATATGTTCTTTTATATTGTTTCTCCAGTTGCTCGAAATAACACCTTTCAGCATGCCAGGTCCTGGTGACTCGGCTGTGCCGAGCATCTTTTTTTGTTTAATGTGCATCTTATTACCAAAAACATAACAACTGGGAGTGACAAAACTGTGTTGCTAACATGCACAGACCACTGGAGCTTGTGACATTTGTGCATCTGTGTGCGTCTGGTTCAGAATTGGTGTAAAAAGGGCTGTGATGCGAGCAGCTGCGACTTTATCTCCTACCGAGTTCTGTTGTGCTTCATCTGCTACTTTGTACATGTGTAAACCAATTCCTGTCCAGTTAAAGCAACAGCCTAGCGTATTAGTTACCCTGTGAGTGGCTTTTTGCTGCGACAAATACATATCTCAAAGAAAAATACAGTACACTACTCATTTCGCTTGGATCTATGTTGCGCCTGGCGTTTCGCTTCGAATGATGTAAAGACACTCAGTGTATGAGTATACATCTATAGTCTCTCTTTAAAGATTAGGCCCCTAGATAACTGTAAAACATGACAAATGAAGATCATTCTAACAATTCCGCAATGTTAACTACTGTATTGTACAAGAAATGGACTGCATACTTTACTACATATGTGTTCCCTGTATTTGAAATGCAGAAGGAACACATCTACCTAGGGAATTCTTCTCAAACTTAACTGTTTTCTTTACTTTCCTCTAGGTACGCAGAGTACTGTTGAATGTGCTGTTAGCTTATAATTAATAGGTATAGAGCATAATTATTTAGTGAAGTCAAGGTCTGACCGCTTCCATATTTCCATCTCATTTCAGATGCATGGCTGGCATGCATATATAGTAACATACATGAAAGAAAGCTTAATAATACATGGAAATTTATCAGGATGTCCGATGCTCAAGTTACCAACCCAAGGAAATGGTGTCTATCAGGATTAGCAACTAGGCTTCCCCTGAGTCGATTGTAAATTAGTTCAAGCTGCATAAGCTGTGCTTCGTGATATGTTCAAATCCCTATCTATACATTTGAAAATATACCATAGAAGGAAGGAAAGTGGCTTATGAAACAGGAGATGTGAGTAAGAAGAACACTAAAACTGTACATTTATAAGCTTAGCAATTCTTTAAGAAAGATGGAAGCTTCTGGGTCTTCTGTTTAAGGTCTACACTGTGAGGATAGAGTTGTTTTCAGGCTTCCTGCCACAATGAAAGAAGAGAAAGCTGTCTGTGAAGTGTTTCATGTATGTGCAGTATTGTTACATACAGGCACTAATTTTCCAGAAAAATAGGTTCAGGAACTCTTGGGGGTGGGCAGCGGTGGCAGAGCTGTGGGTAATGTGGGGCGGAGCTACACTTTAGGAGCTTACACCTTTTGTACGAATAAAGAATATCCCTTTGCAAGAATTATTTTTTTGCATGCCAAAAAAGAGGTGTGGCCCATCTAAAAGGGGCATGTCCTTGCTGCAAGGAGCATCACCTTACATGAAAAGACTAACTTATACCCCAGGCTTGCACACCCAGAAAAAAAATCCTCATTCGTGCCCATAAAATTTCAAATTTTTCTTCCTTATAGTAATACCCATTACACATTATGCCACACACTAATGCCCATTACACATTATTTCACACACCATAATGGGCATTGCACATTGATACACACCTTAATACCCATTTCGCATTATGCAAGACACCATTATGCCCATTAAACAATATGCCAAACACTGGTATTGCCAATTACACATGCTACACACCATAATGCCCATTACACATTATGCCACACACCATAATGCCTATTATGCATTATGCCACACACTGTAATGCCCATTAAACATTATATCACACACAGAACTGCCCATGACACCATTTTATGCCCTACACACAGTAATGCCCCTTACAAATTATGCACCACAGTAAGGCTTCTAATTAATTTTAAATTACCTGCTCATTGTCAGGGGTCTCGTGCTCATTGTCAGGAGTCTCATGCTCATTGTGAGGGGCTTCATGCTTGTTGCCAAGGGTTTCATGCTTGTTGCCAAGGGTTTCATGCTTGTTGCCAGTGGATTCATGCTCTGAGCTTCATGCTCGTTGCCAGGGGTCTCCTGCTCATTGCCAGGGGTCTCATTTATTTATTTATTTTATTTTATTAACAGTTTCTTATATAGTGCAGCATATTCCGTTGCGCTTTACAATTAGAACAACAGTAATAGAACAAAACTAGGTAAAAACAGACAGACATAGAGGTAGGAAGGCCCTGCTCGCAAGCTTACAATCTATAGGGAAATAGGCATTGATACACAAGGATAGATGCTACCTATTGCATAATGGTCCACCAGATTGCTAGGTTCTTAATGGGTTGTATGATGATACCCCACAAAGTTGGCCAAGTGTCAGGAGGGTGTGAGACTAAAGAAATACAAGATATGTGATGTTATGAATGCTCTACAGAGGATGTAATTAGATAGGGAAGCACTGAAGGTTATGTGGGTGGGTCTGGAATTTGATAGGCTTGTCTCATGGTCGTTGACAAGGGTTCATGATCATTGTCAGGGGTTTAATGGGATGCATCTTCTCCCAGGGCCACCAGCATTCCTTGCACTTCCGGATAACGCTGTCACAACTGAGGGCCTGAGCTGACGGGAGGCAGCCTCAGTTGTAGGGGCTGAGATGTAACGGAACCTGGGAGGTTGTATCAGACCCCTAGACATGTAAGTAACATGTAGAATAACTGCCCGAAGGCGTGACCACGACAACCAGGATAAAAGTCAATGATGTTTATTATGACAAACTCCGTAACACAGCAGCAGTAAAAGGAAACATAAAAGTCAACAGAGGATAAATACAATTCCTGGGTACTACAGGGTGGCAAGGGCCACAGGCACTGGTAGTGTGAGACAGTTCTTATAATCTTCTAGTTGGAAAGTCCTTACCAGGCCTGACTGTAGCAATGGAGAGAACCCAGGATCGTACCAGCTGATGTTCCAGGAAAGGCTGGGCTGCTGAAGGTAAAACGGCTGCTGTGGATACTGGCTGGAACCAGACTGTTGTTGGTACGGAGTGGATACTGGCTGGAACCAGTTAAATAATAAACGAACTTGAGAGCGATGAAATAATAATGAAGTTTGGAGTTTGAGAGCGGTGAAATAATAATACCGGTGGAGAGTGGTAAACTGCAGAAAAGGACACCGGCCCTTTAAGAGAAGCTATACACTGCTGGAAGCTGGGCTGGAAGCAGGTGATTGTTTGAGAGCGGTGAAATAATAATACCGGTGGAGAGTGGTAAACTGCAGAAAAGGACACCGGCCCTTTAAGAGAAGCTGTACACTGCTGGAAGCTGGGCTGGAAGCAGGTGATTGTTGTAGCTGGAAACAGGTGAGTCCAGAATGGATCGGAGAGTCAGGCTACACCGCAGATGGAATGCTGGTGCGGGTCTCTATAGCAGAAGTCTGGAGACAGGAGCTGGAACCTGGAAGACAACCACAGGAGAGAGACAAACTGGAACTAGGTTAGACAACCAAAGCACTGACGCCTTCCTTGCTCAGGCACAGCATACTTATACCTGCAGCAAGGAAGGGGTTGGCTAGGCAATTATGCAAATCAACAATACAGACAGCAGATTGGTGGAAATAATCAGATGACAAAATCCAAGATGGCTGCGCCCATGCAGACACTTGGAGGGAAGTTTGGTTTGTAATCCATGTGAGAATTGAAACAGTAATGGCGACGCCGGCCACAGGAGACAGGAGACGCCAGACTGACAAGCGCACATTTAACCACGCGGGCACAGCGGAGGCCGCGGCTGATGAAATCACCACTCTGACATTCTGCATGTGGAAACTCAGGAACAGCGGGATCCGGTCCTGGAACGCTGAGCCAGCCTTAGGAGGCATCTGAAGGGTAAGTAATGGCGTCCAGATACCCGGATCGTGACAGCACCCCCCCCCCCTTTAGGAGTGGCCCCAGGACACTTCTTAGGCTTTAAAGGAAACTTTGCGTGGAAATTTCGGACCAAGGCAGGAGCATGGACGTCTGAGGCATTGGTCCAAGAGCGTTCTTCAGGACCATAGCCCTTCCAGTCAATGAGGTATTGTAACTGACCGTAACGGAAACGTGAGTCCAAAATCTTGGCCACCTCGTACTCGACTCCCCGTTGAGTCTGAACTTTGGGAGCTGGAGGAAGTGCGGAATGAAACCGATTCAGGATCAGCGGTTTCAACAAAGAAACATGAAATGTCCTGGGTATTTTCAAGAAGGATGGTAACTGTAACCTGTAGGCAACAGGATTGATGACTTGTTCAATCTTGAAGGGTCCGATGTAGCGAGGTGCAAATTTCATGCTGGGAACTCTCAACCTCAAATTCTTCATGGACAGCCACACACGATCACCCACCTTGAGAGCAGGAACCGCTCTACGCTTCCTATCGGCTAACTTCTTATACCTGAATGAGGCTTTAAGCAGGGCTGCGCGGACGTTCCTCCAGTTATTTGAAAACTGACGCAAGGTGACATCCACTGCTGGAACAGAAGTTGCGGGAAGCGGTTGGAATTCTGGGACTTTAGGGTGGAATCCATAATTAATGAAGAATGGTGTAGAAGAAGATGAGGAATGGTATTGATTGTTGTGGCTGAACTCGGCCCAAGGAAGGAGTTGAACCCAGTCATCTTGAGAGGAAGACACATATATACGGAGGAAGGCCTCCAAGTCCTGATTCACCCTCTCGGTTTGACCATTGGTCTGAGGATGGTAAGCCGTGGAAAACTTTAACTTGACTTGGAGGGCTTGACACAAACTTCGCCAAAATTTGGCTACAAATTGTACTCCACGATCCGAGATGATCTCTTCAGGAAGACCGTGAAGTCGGAAGATCTCTTGTATAAACACTTGAGCCAACTTGGAAGCTGACGGAAGACCGGTGAGAGGGATGAAATGTGCCATCTTGGTGAACCGGTCAACTACCACCCAGATGGTATTAAACTTGTTGCAGATAGGTAGATCGGAAACAAAGTCCATCGACAAATGGGTCCAAGGTCGACGGGGAACAGATAATGGAACCAGTTGCCCCGCAGGCGACTGGCGGGAGACTTTGTGTTGGGCACACTTTGGGCAGGAGGCAATAAATTCCATAACGTCCTTCTTCAGAGTTGGCCACCAGTAGGACCTAGAAATAAATTCAAGGGTTTTCTGAATGCCTGTATGTCCAGCAAAACGGGAAGCATGGGCCCAATGCATGAGCTTCTTCCTTAGAACTGGCTTAACAAAACTTTTCCCTGGTGGAGGCGTAGAGTCCATCCCTACCATGGAGAATGCCAACGGATTAATAATAGGATGCTTGTCTGCAGACTCGGACTCATTTTCTTGCTCCCATGAGCGGGAAAGGGCATCGGCCTTACGATTCTGAGAACCCGGACAGAACTGGAGTTTAAAGTCAAACCTAGAGAAGAAAAGTGCCCATCTGGCCTGACGAGGATTCAGACATTGTGCGCCTTTGAGATATAAAAGATTTTTGTGGTCGGTAAGTATGGTGATTGAGTGGGAAGCTCCCTCCAACAGGTATCTCCACTCCTCCAGAGCGAGCTTGATGGCTAGCAACTCCTGATCGCCAATGGCATAGTTGCGCTCAGCTGGGGAGAACTTCCGGGAGAAGAAACTGCAAGGATGTAGATGTCCATCTTTGGCCCTCTGGGATAACACTGCTCCTACTCCAACGGAGGAGGCATCTACCTCTAAGATAAAAGGAGAGTCGGTGTCGGGCTGTTTCAGAACTGGTGCAGAGATGAACCGTTGCTTCAGAAGGTGAAAGGCCTGTGTAGCTTCCTCGGACCACTTGGACGGATTAGCACCTTTCTTGGTTAATGCAGTGATAGGCGCCACGATGGTGGAAAAGTCTCGTATAAATTTTCTATAATAATTGGCGAACCCTAAGAACCTCTGGACCCCTTTGAGGCTTAAGGGTATAAGCCAATTCTGGATTGCTTGGAGTTTCTCAGGATCCATCTCTAGTCCGGAACCGGACACAATGTAACCTAGAAACGGAATGGTTTTAACTTCAAACACACACTTCTCCAATTTACAATAGAGGTGATTGACACGGAGACGGGAAAGAACCTCTTTTACCCAGAAACGATGATCTTCGAGATTATTAGCAAAGATGAGGATGTCGTCTAGATAAACCACGACATGGCGGTACAAGATGTCCCTGAAAATCTCATTCACGAAGTGCTGGAAGACTGCTGGAGCGTTGCTCAATCCGAAGGGCATGACGAGGTACTCATAATGTCCGTCACGGGTGTTAAAGGCGGTCTTCCACTCGTCACCCTCACGGATTCGGATGAGATTGTAGGCACCCCTCAAGTCCAGCTTTGTGAAAATAGTTGCACCACTAACTCTATCAAAGAGCTCGGTAATCAGGGGTAAAGGGTATCGGTTCTTGACGGTAATGTCGTTCAGACCTCTGTAGTCGATGCACGGACGCAGACCACCGTCTTTCTTCTTAACGAAGAAGAAGCCTGCGCCGGCTGGAGAAGAAGATGGTCGGATGAAACCCTTCGCCAGGTTCTCTTTGATGTACTCTTCCATGGAGTGTGTCTCAGGCAGAGACAACGGATAAGTTCGGCCTCGCGGTGGAACCTTCCCTGGAATGAGGTTGATTGGGCAGTCCCATTCTCTATGAGGAGGAAGGATATCAGC
The DNA here is from genome assembly GCF_028390025.1 of Pseudophryne corroboree. NCBI lineage: Eukaryota > Metazoa > Chordata > Amphibia > Anura > Myobatrachidae > Pseudophryne > Pseudophryne corroboree. Next base: position 325,825,159 of record NC_086445.1, on the reverse strand, counting down.
AGAGGCTTTACTGAACACGTCCGTGAAGTCTTGATATGGAGGAGGCGGAACATCAGATGACCTGGGGAAGGAAGAACAAACAGGAAGAACTTTGGCTAAACAAGTCTCAGCACAGGAGGGACCCCATGCCAGTATTTGCGTAGTCGTCCAGTCAATTGATGGGTTGTGGAGACGGAGCCATGGAAGGCCTAAAACCACTGGATGTGTGGCTCTTGGAATCACTAAAAAAGAAATATACTCAGAATGAAGAACTCCCACTCTCAGACGAACTGGAAGAGTCCTTAAGGAAATGACTGCGTCAAAAATCTTGCTGCCATCCACGGCAGTCAAAGAGATGGACGAGGACAGTCTCTCGGTGGGTAGGGACCACCGTTTAACATAAGCTTCGGTTATGAAATTCCCAGCTGCTCCGGAATCAAGGAGGGCAATGACGTTCCTGTAACGTTGAGCAATTTGGAGCGACACTGGGAGGTTACAGTCATGAGGAGATGGAGAGGAGATCATTACTCCTAGCCGGCCCTCTCCTTGGCGAGCTTGGATCTGGAGTTTCCAGGACGTTTGGGACAGGCATTGATAGTGTGCGACGGAGCTGCACAGTAGAGACAGAGAGACTCAGAGAGACGTCTTCGGCGCTCAGCGGGAGATAGACGGGAATGACTAATTTGCATGGGCTCATCCTTGGATGGAGATGGTTGACGAGGAGGAGGAGCAGAAGATTTAGGAGTAGATGATCTTCCTCGCTCGGTTGCTCTCTCTCTGAAACGTAGATCAACTTTCGTGCAAAGAGAAATTAGCTCATCCAACTTAGAGGGCAAGTCTCTGGTAGCTAACTCATCCTTGATGCGTTCTGATAAGCCATGCCAGAATGCAGCATACAGGGCCTCGTCGTTCCATACCAGTTCGGATGCCAGGATTTTAAACTGTATAAGATACTGTCCCACAGTACGTGTTCCCTGGCGTAAACGGAGAATCTCAGATGAAGCAGATGTTATCCGGCCTGGCTCGTCGAAGATGCGCCTGAATGTAGCTACAAAGTCAGTATAGGAGGATAGCAGGGGATCAGACTTCTCCCATAAAGGTGATGCCCAGTCAAGGGCTGAGCCACTGAGAAGGGAGATGATATAGGCAATTTTGGTACGGTCACTGAAGAAATTGCCAGGTAGAAGCTCAAAGTGGATTTCACATTGATTGAGAAATCCCCTGCAGAACCTTGGAGATCCATCAAATTTTGCTGGCGTTGGAAGATGAAGATGTGGACTGGAAATGGGTAAGGTGGGTGGGGTTACAGCTGGTGTTACTGTAGTGGACGCACCGGACGTGCCAGGTCCACGGAGGGTCGTTTGAATCCCATCCAGCCGTGTAGAGAGATCCTGGAGACAGCGGATGATGTGGCCCTGTGCAGCCTCCTGATGTTCAAGTCGGGCTGCCAGTTCTTGCATCGGCCTGGCCGCTTGATCCTGGTCTCCGGCTGGATTCATTAGGTCAGTGCTTACTGTCACAACTGAGGGCCTGAGCTGACGGGAGGCAGCCTCAGTTGTAGGGGCTGAGATGTAACGGAACCTGGGAGGTTGTATCAGACCCCTAGACATGTAAGTAACATGTAGAATAACTGCCCGAAGGCGTGACCACGACAACCAGGATAAAAGTCAATTATGTTTATTATGACAAACTCCGTAACACAGCAGCAGTAAAAGGAAACATAAAAGTCAACAGAGGATAAATACAATTCCTGGGTACTACAGGGTGGCAAGGGCCACAGGCACTGGTAGTGTGAGACAGTTCTTATAATCTTCTAGTTGGAAAGTCCTTACCAGGCCTGACTGTAGCAATGGAGAGAACCCAGGATCGTACCAGCTGATGTTCCAGGAAAGGCTGGGCTGCTGAAGGTAAAACGGCTGCTGTGGATACTGGCTGGAACCAGACTGTTGTTGGTACGGAGTGGATACTGGCTGGAACCAGTTAAATAATAAACGAACTTGAGAGCGATGAAATAATAATGAAGTTTGGAGTTTGAGAGCGGTGAAATAATAATACCGGTGGAGAGTGGTAAACTACAGAAAAGGACACCGGCCCTTTAAGAGAAGCTATACACTGCTGGAAGCTGGGCTGGAAGCAGGTGATTGTTTGAGAGCGGTGAAATAATAATACCGGTGGAGAGTGGTAAACTGCAGAAAAGGACACCGGCCCTTTAAGAGAAGCTGTACACTGCTGGAAGCTGGGCTGGAAGCAGGTGATTGTTGTAGCTGGAAACAGGTGAGTCCAGAATGGATCGGAAAGTCAGGCTACACCGCAGATGGAATGCTGGTGCGGGTCTCTATAGCAGAAGTCTGGAGACAGGAGCTGGAACCTGGAAGACAACCACAGGAGAGAGACAAACTGGAACTAGGTTAGACAACCAAAGCACTGACGCCTTCCTTGCTCAGGCACAGCATACTTATACCTGCAGCAAGGAAGGGGTTGGCTAGGCAATTATGCAAATCAACAATACAGACAGCAGATTGGTGGAAATAATCAGATGACAAAATCCAAGATGGCTGCGCCCATGCAGACACTTGGAGGGAAGTTTGGTTTGTAATCCATGTGAGAATTGAAACAGTAATGGCGACGCCGGCCACAGGAGACAGGAGACGCCAGACTGACAAGCGCACATTTAACCACGCGGGCACAGCGGAGGCCGCGGCTGATGAAATCACCACTCTGACATTCTGCATGTGGAAACTCAGGAACAGCGGGATCCGGTCCTGGAACGCTGAGCCAGCCTTAGGAGGCATCTGAAGGGTAAGTAATGGCGTCCAGATACCCGGATCGTGACAAACGCTATTTGCGCCTTCACTGACAGATGCTAGAGGTCAAGTAGGACCACTAGCATCTGTCTCCTGCTACGCGGTGGCCATTTTTAGAGGGCCTTTTTGACACTGGCTGCAGGGAGGCACTCCCACAGCCCCCGGCACTCCCAAGCCACTGCAGGGGAAGCAGAAGCTAGGAACACACTGTGTTAGCAATGATTGGCCTGTCCAATGTAGTGGGCTATTCTCAGTATGATCCAAGTCGGTGTACCTGTCCAATGTAGTGGAATATTCTCAGTATGATCCAAGTCGGTGTACCTGTCCAATGTAGTGGATTATATTCAGTATGATCCAAGTCGGTGTACCTGTCCAATGTAGTGGATTATACTCAGTATGATCCAAGTCGGTGTACCTGTCCAATGTAGTGGATTATACTCAGTATGATCCAAGTCGGTGTACCTGTCCAATGTAGTGGATTATACTCAGTATGATCCATGCCCGTGTACCTTACAGTTTATATCTTTGTGTGGGTCCTTTAATGTGACAATAAAATATAGTAGGCCTGATGCAGAGTTTAAGCTTAATTACACCCTAGATTTCAGGTAGAAAATGCATTCACTAGAAAAACAATTTTGTGCCTATGCAAAGTTCAATAAATTGCAAGATGCATACAGGTTGTCAATGTCATACATATCATATGCAACCAGTTTACACCTATGCTTGTAATGAGATACACATCTGCTAGTAAATGTTAATAAGGGTCCTTATTTAGCTTCAGTTGCAGTTTTGCTATTTTAGCAAAACTGGAATTGGCTGCGATCGCATGCTCAGGGCCACCCAGCACAGGGCAAAGCCGCGCAGCTTGCAAAGCAGTGATGCGATCGTAATCCAATTGTGATCGCATCACTGATCTGTGGATGCCCCCCCCCCCCCGCCTCTGAGGCCGCATGTGACGTCCCAAACCACCCACACGACACGCCTGCCCATGTCAATAGACAAAGGCAGTCACATAGGTGAGATGCCATCGCACCACCTTGTGGTCCTCTATTGAAAACTGATTTGCTTACGCAGAATTAAAAAATGTTGTTAGGTAAAAAGTATGATGCATATGATACAGCCATGTTGAAGTCATCTTCTTAAGCAATTTTAATTTGTGGAAGCGTTTTACTTTAGTCGCTGCACAAGTGGGAAAGGGGCAATTCCAAACCTAGCAACATAACATCATATATATTCCGACTTCTTTATACTGACGATAAATACAGGTGTCATGGGCACAGCTATAATATTAAATACTGTATGACTTATTGTACCCTGGCTCTGCACAGGTTCTATTCTCAAGTTGAGCAGTGCAGTATTTGTCATAAAGCTACTTTTACATTCACTCAGCCAACCTGGAGATTGGAGGGAAATGTATAAATCAGAATGTACATTTTTCTTTAATAGGCCTGGGAGAACAGGGTTATTTTTATCAGAGGATGCTTTTAATTTGATTCAAATATGCTTTACCACATGTTCTGCCTGAAGATCAAAAGGCCTGGTAACAAATATTTAATCTTTTTATTCTAGGATTGGCACTAAACCCTCATCAAAAAAGTGCATGCAGTCAAACAGCTTATCTCCAGTGAACTGTTTCCCCTAATGTGTTCTTAATTATAATCCTACATATTGCTCAGTGTGGCCCATTGAACAATATGGCAGTAATTTCTTCGCAGGCCTCACTGTTCTTTGAACTAGGAGCACAGAGGGCTAAAATGGAAACTAGATCAACAGGATCTGACTGCTGGCAAATCAAACCAGATACAATCTCTGGATAATGCATTTTCAGCTGTCCTCCAGGAACACACTTCAGCAGACAGCTGTTGTCTATGAAAACAGAAGCACAATTTACCAGAATGGATGAGGAAGATATCATTTTCTCAGTAATCATATTAGTACATGGAAAACCCTTTCTAAATTTAGAGTTGACTACACCAGGTAACATGATTACGGTACACAACAGGAAATGATATTCAAACACCTACAGGAAAAGTATAATATTACAGTATACGGAAATCTGAAAATCTGAAATTGTAAACTATATATATTTTCATCGTATTTCAGATGTGGATAAAAATAGTTACTTTAGTGGAAAAGATTAAACAAATATAGAATGCAAGTATTTGGACAAAGTATAATGAAGATGGATAAGATGGTATAGAATTTAATTAACACAATATATTATACGTGTATGTATATGTGTATATATATATATATATATATATATTAGTGATGTGCACCGGACATTTTTTCCGGGTTTTGTGTTTTGGTTTTGGATTCGGTTTCGGTTCCGCGGCCGTGTTTTGGCAAAACCTCACCAAAAATTTTTTGTCGGATTCGGGTGTGTTTTGGATTCGGGTGTTTTTTTACAAAAAACCCTAAAAAACAGTTTAAATCATAGAATTTGGGGGTCATTTTGATCCCATAGTTTTATTAACCTCAATAACCATAATGTCCACTCATTTCCAGTCTATTCTGAACACCTCACACCTCACAATATTATTTTTAGTCCTAAAATTTGCACCGAGGTCGCTGGATGGCTAAGCTAAGCGACACAAGTGGCCTACACAAACACCTGGCCCATCTAGGAGTGGCACTGCAGTGTCAGGCAGGGTGGCACTTAAAAAAAATTGTCCCCAAACAGCACATGATGCAAAGTAAAATTAAAGAAAAAAGAAGTGCAAGATGGAATTGTCCTTGGGCCCTCCCACCCACCCTTATGTTGTATAAACCGGACATGCACACTTTAACGAACCCATCATTTCAGCGACAGGGTCTGCCACACGACTGTGACTGAAATGACTGGTTGGTTTGGGCCCCCACCAAAAAAAGAAGCAATCAATCTCTCCTTGCACAAACTGGCTCTACAGAGGCAAGATGTCCACCTCATCATCATCCTCTGATTCCTCACCCCTTTCACTGTGTACAGTACATCCCCCTCCTCACAGATTATTAATTCGTCCCCACTGGAATCCACCATCTCAGGTCCCTGTGTACTTTGTGGAGGCAATTGCTGCTGGCGAATGTCTCCACGGAGGAATTGATTATAATTCATTTTGATGAACATCATCTTCTCCACATTTTCTGGAAGTAACCTCGTACGCCGATTGCTGACAAGGTGAGCGGCTGCACTAAACACTCTTTTGGAGTACACACTGGAGGGAGGGCAACTTAGGTAGAATAAAACCAGTTTGTGCAAGGGCCTCCAAATTGCCAATTTTTCCTGTCAGTATACGTACGGACTGTCTGACGTGCCTACTTGGATGCGGTCACTCATATAATCCTCCACCATTCTTTCAATGGTGAGAGAATCATATGAAGTGACAGTAGACGACATGTCAGTAATCGTTGGCAGGTCCTTCAGTCCGGACCAGATGTCAGCACTCGCTCCAGACTGCCCTGCATCACCACCAGCGGGTGGGCTCGGAATTCTTAGCCTTTTCCTTGCACCCCCCAGTTGCGGGAGAATGTGAAGGAGGAGATGTTGACGGGTCACGTTCCGCTTGACTTGACAATTTTCTCACCAGCAGGTCTTTGAACCTCTGCAGACTTGTGTCTGCCGGAAAGAGAGATCCAACGTAGGTTTTAAATCTAGGATCGAGCACGGTGGCCAAAATGTAGTGCTCTGATTTCAACAGATTGACCACCCGTGAATCCTGGTTAAGCGAATTAAGGGCTCCATCCACAAGTCCCACATGCCTAGTGGAATCGCTCTGTTTTAGCTCCTCCTTCAATGTCTCCAGCTTCTTCTGCAAAAGCCTGATGAGGGGAATGACCTGACTCAGGCTGGCAGCGTCTGAACTGACTTCACGTGTGGCAAGTTCAAAGGGTTGCAGAACCTTGCACAACGTTGAAATCATTCTCCACTGCTCTTGAGTCAGGTGCATTCCCCCTCCTTTGCCTATATCGTGGGCAGATGTATAGGCTTGAATGGCCTTTTGCTGCTCCTCCATCCTCTGAAGCATATAGAGGGTTGAATTCCACCTCGTTACCACCTCTTGCTTCAGATGATGGCAGGGCAGGTTCAGGAATGTTTGGTGGTGCTCCAGTCTTCTGTATGCGGTGGCTGAATGCCGAAAGTGGCCCGCAATTCTTCGGGCCACCGACAGTATCTCTTGCACGCCCCTGTCGTTTTTTAAATAATTCTGCACCACCAAATTCAATGTATGTGCAAACCATGGGACGTGCTGGAATTTGCCCAGATGTAATGCACGCACAATATTGCTGGCGTTGTCCGATGTCACAAATCCCCAGGAGAGTCCAATTTGGGTAAGCCATTCTGCGATGATCTTCCTCAGTTTCCGTAAGAGGTTGTCAGCTGTGTGCCTCTTCTGGAAAGCGGTGATACAAAGCGTAGCCTGCCTAGGAACGAGTTGGCGTTTGCGAGATGCTGCTACTGGTGCCGCCGCTGCTGTTCTTGCTGCGGGAGGCAATACATCTACCCAGTGGGCTGTCACAGTCATATAGTCCTGAGTCTGCCCTGCTCCACTTGTCCACATGTCCGTGGTTAAGTGGACATTGGGTACAACTGCATTTTTTAGGACACTGGTGATTCTTTTTCTGAGGTCTGTGTACATTTTCGGTATCGCCTGCCTAGAGAAATGGAACCTAGATGGTATTTGGTACCGGGGACACAGTACCTCAATCAAGTCTCTAGTTGCCTCTGAATTAATGGTGGATACTGGAACCACGTTTCTCACCGCCCAGGCTGCCAAGTTATCTGCTTTGCAGCAGGATGACTGCTGCATCTTCCTCGCAAAGGACTGTTGGACAGTCAATTGCTTACTGGAAGTGGTACAAGTGGGCTTACGACTTCCCCTCTGGGATGACGATCGACTCCCAGCAGCTACAACAGCAGCGCCAGCAGCAGTAGGCGTTACACTCAAGGATGCATCGGAGGAATCCCAGGCAGGAGAGGACTCGTCAGACTTGCCAGTGACATGGCCTGCAGGACTATTGGCTTTCCTGGGTAAGGAGGAAATTGACACTGAGGGAGTTGGTGGTGTGGTTTGTAGGAGCTTGGTTACAAGAGGAAGGGATTTAGTGGTCAGGGAACTGCTTCCGCTGTCACCCAAAGTTTTTGTACTTGTCACTGACTTATGATGAATGCGCTGCAGGTGACGTATAAGGGAGGATGTTCCGAGGTGGTTAACGTCCTTACCCCTACTTATTACAGCTTGACAAAGGCAACACACGGCTTGACACCTGTTGTCCGCATTTGTGTTGAAATAATTCCACACCGAAGAGCTGATTTTTTTTGTAATTTGACCAGGCATGTTAATGGCCATATTCGTCCCACGGACAACAGGTGTCTCCCCGGGTGCCTGACTTAAACAAACCACCTCACCATCAGAATCCTCCTTGTCAATTTCCTCCCCAGCGCCAGCAACACCCATATCCTCATCCTGGTGTACTTCAACAGTGACATCTTCAATTTGACTATCAGGAACTGGACTGCGGGTGCTCCTTCCAGCACTTGCAGGGGGCGTGCAAATGGTGGAAGGCGCAAGCTCTTCCCGTCCAGTGTTGGGAAGGTCAGGCATCGCAACCGACACAATTGGACTCTCCTTGGGTATTTGTGATTTAGAAGAACGCACAGTTCTTTGCTGTGCTTTTGCCAGCTTAAGTCTTTTCATTTTTCTAGCAAGAGGATGAGTGCTTCCATCCTCATGTGAAGCTGAACCACTAGCCATGAACATAGGCCAGGGCCTCAGCCGTTCCTTGCCACTCCGTGTCGTAAATGGCATATTGGCAAGTTTACGCTTCTCCTCAGACGCTTTTAATTTTGATTTTTGGGTCATTTTACTGAACTTTTGTTTTTTGGATTTTACATGCTCTGTACTATGACATTGGGCATCGGCCTTGGCAGACGACGTTGATGGCATTTCATCGTCTCGGCCATGACTAGTGGTAGCAGCTTCAGCACGAGGTGGAAGTGGATCTTGATCTTTCCCTATTTTAACCTCCACATTTTTGTTCTCCATTTTTTAATGTGTGGAATTATATGGCAGTAACTATCAATAGCAGTGGCCTACTACTATATATACTGCGCACAACTGAAATGCACCACAGGTATGGATGGATAGTATACTTGATGACACAGAGGTAGGTAGAGCAGTGGCCTTCCGTACCGTACTGCTATATATACTGGTGGTCACTGTCAGCAATCTGCAAAACTAAAATGCACCACAGGTATAGAATGTAGATGGATAGTATACTTAATGACGACACAGAGGTAGGTACAGCAGTGGCCTTCCGTACCGTACTGCTATATATAGTACACTGGTGGTCACTGTGTCAGCAAACTGCAAAACTAAAATGCACCACAGGTATAGAATGTAGATGGATAGTATACTTAATGACGACACAGAGGTAGGTACAGCAGTGGCCTTCCGTACCGTACTGCTATATATAGTATACTGTTGGTCGCTGTGTCAGCAAACTGCAAAACTAAAATGCACCACAGGTATAGAATGTAGATGGATAGTATACTTAATGATGACACAGAGGTAGGTACAGCAGTGGCCTTCCATACCGTACTGCTATATATAGTATACTGGTGGTCACTGTGTCAGCAAACTGCAAAACTAAAATGCACCACAGGTATAGAATGTAGATGGATAGTATACTTAATGACGACACAGAGGTAGGTACAGCAGTGGCCTTCCGTACCATACTGCTATATATAGTATACTGGTGGTCACTGTGTCAGCAAACTGCAAAACTAAAATGCACCACAGGTATAGAATGTAGATGGATAGTATACTTAATGACGACACAGAGGTAGGTACAGCAGTGGCCTTCCGTACCGTACTGCTATATATAGTATACTGGTGGTCACTGTGTCAGCAAACTGCAAAACTAAAATGCACCACAGGTATAGAATGTAGATGGATAGTATACTTAATGAATGACGACACAGAGGTAGGTACAGCAGTGGCCTTCCGTACCGTACTGCTATATATAGTATACTGGTGGTCACTGTGTCAGCAAACTGCAAAACTAAAATGCACCACAGGTATAGAATGTAGATGGATAGTATACTTAATGACGACACAGAGGTAGGTACAGCAGTGGCCTTCCATACCGTACTGCTATATATAGTATACTGGTGGTTACTGTGTCAGCAAACTGCAAAACTAAAATGCACCACAGGTATAGAATGTAGATAGATAGTATACTTAATGACGACACAGAGGTAGGTACAGCAGTGGCCTTCCGTACCGTACTGCTATATATAGTATACTGGTGGTCACTGTGTCAGCAAACTGCAAAACTAAAATGCTCCACAGGTATAGAATGTAGATGGATAGTATACTTAATGACGACACAGAGGTAGGTACAGCAGTGGCCTTCCATACCATACTGCTATATATAGTATACTGGTGGTCACTGTGTCAGCAAACTGGGAAACTAAAATGCACCACAGGTATAGAATGTAGATGGATAGTATACTTAATGACGACACAGAGGTAGGTACAGCTGTGGCCTTCCGTACCGTACTGCTATATATAGTATACTGGTGGTCACTGTGTCAGCAAACTGCAAAACTAAAATGCACCACAGGTATAGAATGTAGATGGATAGTATGCTTAATGACGACACAGAGGTAGGTACAGCAGTGGCCTTCCGTACCGTACTGCTATATATACTGGTGGTCACTGTGTCAGCAAACTGCACAACTGAAATGCACTACAGGTATAGAATCTAGATGGATAATATACTTAATGATGACACAGAGGTAGGTACAGCAGTGGCCTACTGTACCATAATGCTATATATTATATACTGGTGGTCACTGGTCAGCAAAACTCTGCACTGTACTCCTCCTATATAATATTATACTGGTGGTCCCCAGTCCCCACAATAAAGCAGCACACTGAGCACAGATATGGAGTGTTTTTCAGGCAGACAACGTATACTGGTGGTCACTGTCAGCAAAACTCTGCACTGTACTCCTGCTATATAATACAGCTGTTCCCCAGTCCCCACAATTAAGCAGTGTGAGCACAGATATATGCAGCACACTGAGCACAGATATGGAGCATTTTTTTCAGGCAGAGAATGGATAACTGGTGGTCACTGATCAGCAAAACTCTGCACTGTACTCCTCCTATATTATACAGCTGCTCCCCAGCCCTCCCCACAATTAAGCAATAGTGCACAATCAAGTTCAACAATAACGGGGAGGACGCCAGCCACGTCCTCTCCCTAACATTTCCAATGCACGAGTGAAAATGGCGGCGACGCGCGGCTGCTTATATAGAATCCGAATCTTGCGAGAATCCGACAGCGGGATGATGACGTTCGGGCGCGCTCGGGTTAACCGAGCCATACGGGAAAATCCGAGTATGCCTCGGACCCGTGTAAAAAGGGTGAAGTTCGGGGGGGTTCGGTTTCCGAGAAACCGAACCCGCTCATCACTAATATATATATATATATATATATATATATATATACAGGTTGGCTATACTTTAACCGGATACCTGTTATCCGGATACCTCTTAACCGAAATATTCCAAAAAATGCTATATTTTGGCCCTGTACTGACATCATGATGTGGCTGAAGTTAAGACGTCACTGGAGTCTACGGCCAATCACAGACAAGTGGGGGAGTGGCTTTGCAGTATTTCCCTCATAGTCACTTCTCCCAGGACCACCGCTGGACCCCTGGAAAACCCCCTACCCAAACACGTTTCATCTCCTGTACATTATCAGTGGAAGTATCTCTCAAGGAAACACTTAACACTTATCTAGCATATTGATCAAAAAGGACATTAGATAGGTAGATAAATATAAAACTGTTTCATGGATCTATCACCCATTGAGTCTTCCTCCTTCCAATTTTAATGTGTTTCCCTTGTTCTTGAATTCATCTTGCTTTTAGAAATACTGTCTTTCTTAGCTCTATTATACTTTTGATGCATTTTAATGTTTATATAATTTCACCTCTGGCCCATCTCTACTACTGATACTACTACTGATACTACTGCCGCTACTGTTCATCTTCAGCTCTTTAAAGCTGCCCTTGAGTTTTATTACGCAGTCCATGCATTCCCAGAAGACCCCACAGTGAGGTCTCACTAGTATCCTATACAGCTGTACTATAACTTCCTGTGTTGCTATTACTTCCTCTATATACAGTAACCAAGTATAATACTGATTTTTCCTACATCTTGACTATGTAATTTGCTTACATTCATATTTCTATTGCAGTTTATTACACTACATACAGTAGAACAACTCAGTTTCCCAATAAGTTGACATTTTAAGAAAACGATGTTCTGCTTCAAATTATTCGAATAACTATTTAAATCTGTACTGTTACCAACATTTTTGTCACTATAGTTTAGAAAGTTGAGGCAAGAGAGAGTAATATATATTAATGTTCATTTGATGTGCTAAGAAATAACTAATATACTGTACTCGGGCAATTGGCAACTTCATTGTTTAATCTATTGGCTGTTACTTTTCATCTTTGTCATCCAGTTTCCTCTACTTACACATTTCATGCTCATGAGTAGCCTTACCAGATAAAAAGTTACAACTATCAGGTCCTGGTTGTAATAACCTGCTAATAACCTGCATAGAGAAGTAGAGAGATATTCGACTGACTCAACTTTTCTATCTAATGTCACATGTCAAAAATGTCAAAAAGTGGCACTAACTGTAGAGTAACCTGGACAATGACACTGGCATTGCATGCAGAAGTGGTGTGCAGGGGCACATCAAGAGAGGAGGAGGCCCATGTGCACTTTCCATCTGGGCCCCCTCTTCTCTAGCTAGCAGAGCAATAGACTCTGGGCACTAGGCTCACTAGGTGACCCTATCGCTGTCCTAGAATCTAGTGTGCATGTGCAGGTCGCCACGCCATTTTCCCAGTGGTTTCTGCAGCGCTGCTGCCGCCGATGTGGGATTCCAGAGAGTAAATATTGAAAAACATGGGTGCAGGGTATGTGGTGTGGCCCCCCCTGGACTCCAGGGACCCATGTACACAGCACACACTGCACCCATTATAGATATGCAAGTGGTGTTGTGCAACTAGGATGCTAACCATTCTGCTTAATCTGCAACTTTATACCTTCTCCATCGTGACAAAAATACTAATCCTAAACACCCAGTACACTATGGGTACAGCAATAATGTGACTCAGTGCTAAATTAGAGGTGTGAAAGTCCTACAATCATTATCCATGGGGGAGTGTCTAAGTCACTCCTTGCATCTCATGCCATATGGTGCAAAATGCTTGGGTGAAAAAGGACGTTGGTTAGGGATCCACGTAAAAGAGTAAAATAGGTATCTCTTACATGTGCATGTGTTGGGTAGCTGTGAGAAGTAGATAGGTATCTGCTACATGTGCATGTGTTAGATAGTTGTGAGGAGTAGATAGGTATGTGCTACATGTGCATGTGTTAGATAGTTGTGAGGAGTAGATAGGTATGTGCTACATGTGCATGTGTTAGATAGTTGTGAGGAGTAGATAGGTATGTGCTACATGTGCATGTGTTAGTTGTGAGGAGAAGATAGGCATGTGCTACATATGCATGTGTTAGATAGTTGTGAGGAGTAGATAGGTATGTGCAGGGCCGGTTCTTGGGATTGTGGCGCCCCGGGCAAAGTATAGGGGCGTGGCTTCAAATGGGAGCGTGGTCAGTTACGCCCCCATTTATGCCCCTGTAGCGACGCTGAAAAAAAAAAAAAAAAAAAAGTATACTTACCATCGCCGTTCCTGATCCAGACCGCTGCAGACCTCCTCCGCCGGCGCCGCTCTTCTTCTCTCCTTTCCTCGATCTATGGGAGAGACGTTATTACGTCTCTCCCATAGAACAGCATAGACACTAGAGGTCAATTATGACCCCTAGTGTCTGTGCCACTATGCTGTGCGGTGCGCGATGACGTCATCGCGCACCGCACAGCAAAGGTCCTCTCCATGAAGGGAAACTAGACCGTAGCGTCTAGTTTCCCTTCATGAAGAGGACCTTTGCTGTGCGGTGCGCGATGACGTCATCGCGCACCGCACAACTAAGGTCCTCTCAATGAAGGGAAACTAGACGCTACGCGTCTGGTTCCCTTCAAAGCGGGGGGCACAGCTGGGCACTGCGGGGGGCACAGTGGCGGATCTTGCCCTGGTGCGGCGCCCTCCGGAAGGCGGCACCCCGGGCAAAAGTACTGCTTGCCCGTGGCAAGAACCGCCACTGGGTATGTGCTACATGTGCATGTGTTAGATAGCTGTGAGGAGTAGATATGTATGTGCTACATGTGCATGTGTTGGGTAGCTGTGAGGAGTAGATAGGTATCTGCTACATGTGCATGTGTTGGTTAGCTGTGAGTGGTAGATAGGTATGTGCTACATATGCATGTGTTAGATAGTTGTGAGGAGTAGATAGGCATGTGCTACATATGCATGTGTTAGATAGTTGTGAGGAGTAGATAGGTTTGTGCAACATGTGCATGTGTTAGATAGCTGTGAGGAGTAGATATGTATGTGCTACATGTGCATGTGTTGGGTAGCTGTGAGGAGTAGATAGGTATCTGCTACATGTGCATGTGTTGGTTAGCTGTGAGGAGTAGATAGGTATGTGCTACATATGCATGTGTTAGATAGTTGTGAGGAGTAGATAGGCATGTGCTACATATGCATGTGTTAGATAGTTGTGAGGAGTAGATAGGTTTGTGCAACATGTGCATGTGTTAGATAGCTGTGAGGAGTAGATATGTATGTGCTACATGTGCATGTGTTGGGTAGCTGTGAGGAGTAGATAGGTATCTGCTACATGTGTATGTGTTGGGTAGCTGTGAGGAGTAGAAAGGCATGTGCTACATATGCATGTGTCAGATAGTTGTGAGGAGTAGATAGGCATGTGCTACATATGCATGTGTTAGATAGTTGTGAGGAGTAGATAGGTTTGTGCAACATGTGCATGTGTTAGATAGCTGTGAGGAGTAGACAGGTATGTGCTACATGTGCATGTGTTAGATAGTTGTGAGGAGTAGATAGGTATTTGCTAAATGTGCATGTGTTGGGTAGCTGTGAGGAGTAGATAGGTATCTGCTACATGTGCATGTGTTAGATAGTTGTGCGTAGATAGGTTTGTGCTACATATGCATGTGTTAGATAGCTGTGAGGAGTAGAAAGGCATGTGCTACATGTGCATGTGTTGGGTAGCTGTGAGGATTAGATAGGTATGTGCTACATGTGCAGGAGTTGGGTAGCTGTGAGGAGTAGATAGGCATGTGCTACATGTGCATGTGTTAGATAGCTGTGAGGAGTAGATAGGTATGTGCTACATGTGCATGTGTTGGGTAGCTGTGAGGATTAGATAGGTATGTGCTACATGTGCATGTGTTAGATAGCTGTGAGGAGTAGATAGGCATGTGCTACTACATGTGCATGAGTTGGGTAGCTGTGAGGAGTAGATAGGCATGTGCTACATGTGCATGTGTTAGATAGCTGTGAGGAGTAGATAGGTATGTGCTACATGTGCATGTGTTGGGTAGCAGTGAGGAGTAGATAGGTATCTGCTACATGTGCATGTGTTAGATAGTTGTGAGGCGTAGATAGGTATGTGCTACATGTGCATGTGTTAGATAGTTGTGAGGAGTAGATAGGCATGTGCTACATGTGCATGTGTTAGATAGTTGTGAGGAGTAGATAGGTATGTGCTACATGTGCATGTGTTAGATAGTTGTGAGGAGTAGATAGGTATGTGCTACATGTGCATGTGTTAGATAGTTGTGAGGAGTAGATAGGTATGTGCTACATGTGCATGTGTTAGATAGTTGTGAGGAGTAGATAGGTATGTGCTACATGTGCATGTGTTGGGTAGCTGTGAGGAGTAGATAGGCATGTGCTACATGTGCATGTGTTGGGTAGCTGTGAGGAGTAGATAGGTATCTGCTACATGTGCATGTGTTAGATAGTTGTGAGGAGTAGATAGGTATGTGCTACATGTGCATGTGTTGGGTAGCTGTGAGGAGTAGATAGGCATGTGCTACACGTGCATGTGTTGGGTAGCTGTGAGGAATAGATAGGTATGTGCTACATGTGCATGTGTTGGGTAGCTGTGAGGAGTAGATAGGTATGTGCTACATGTGCATGTGTTAGATAGTTGTGAGGAGTAGATAGGCATGTGCTACATGTGAATGTGTTGGGTAGCTGTGAGGAGTAGATAGGCATGTGCTACATGTGCATGTGTTAGATAGTTGTGAGGAGTAGATAGGTATGTGCTACATGTGCATGTGTTTGATAGTTGTGAGGAGTAGATAGGTATGTGCTACATGTGCATGTGTTGGGTAGCTGTGAGGAGTAGATAGGCATGTGCTACATGTGCATGTGTTGGGTAGCTGTGAGGAGTAGATAGGTATCTGCTACATGTGCATGTGTTAGATAGTTGTGAGGAGTAGATAGGTATGTGCTACATGTGCATGTGTTGGGTAGCTGTGAGGAGTAGATAGGCATGTGCTACACGTGCATGTGTTGGGTAGCTGTGAGGAATAGATAGGTATGTGCTACATGTGCATGTGTTGGGTAGCTGTGAGTAGTAGATAGGTATGTGCTACATGTGCATGTGTTAGATAGTTGTGAGGAGTAGATAGGCATGTGCTACAAGTGCATGTGTTGGGTAGCTGTGAGAATTAGATAGGTATGTGCTACATGTGCATGTGTTAGATAGTTGTGAGGAGTAGATAGGCATGTGCTACATGTGCATGTGTTAGATAGTTGTGAGGAGTAGATAGGTATGTGCTACATGTGCATGTGTTAGATAGTTGTGAGGAGTAGATAGGCATGTGCTACATGTGCATGTGTTAGATAGTTGTGAGGAGTAGATAGGTATGTGCTACATGTGCATGTGTTGGGTAGCTGTGAGGAGTAGATAGGCATGTGCTACATGTGCATGTGTTAGATAGTTGTGAGGAGTAGATAGGTATGTGCTACATGTGCATGTGTTGGGTAGCTGTGAGGAGTAGATAGGTATCTGCTACATGTGCATGTGTTAGATAGTTGTGAGGAGTAGATAGGTATGTGCTACATGTGCATGTGTTGGGTAGCTGTGAGGAGTAGATAGGTATCTGCTACATGTGCATGCGTTAGATAGTTGTGAGGAGTAGATAGGTATGTGCTACATGTGCATGTGTTAGATAGTTGTGAGGAGTAGATAGGTATGTGCTACATGTGCATGTGTTGGGTAGCTGTGAGGAGTAGATAGGCATGTGCTACATGTGCATGTGTTGGGTAGCTGTGAGGAGTAGATAGGTATCTGCTACATGTGCATGTGTTAGATAGTTGTGAGGAGTAGATAGGTATGTGCTACATGTGCATGTGTTGGGTAGCTGTGAGGAGTAGATAGGTATCTGCTACATGTGCATGTGTTAGATAGTTGTGAGGAGTAGATAGGTATGTGCTACATGTGCATGTGTTAGATAGTTGTGAGGAGTAGATAGGCATGTGCTACATGTGCATGTGTTGGGTAGCTGTGAGGAATAGATAGGTATGTGCTACATGTGCATGTGTTGGGTAGCTGTGAGTAGTAGATAGGTATGTGCTACATGTGCATGTGTTAGATAGTTGTGAGGAGTAGATAGGCATGTGCTACAAGTGCATGTGTTGGGTAGCTGTGAGAATTAGATAGGTATGTGCTACATGTGCATGTGTTAGATAGTTGTGAGGAGTAGATAGGCATGTGCTACATGTGCATGTGTTAGATAGTTGTGAGGAGTAGATAGGTATGTGCTACATGTGCATGTGTTAGATAGTTGTGAGGAGTAGATAGGCATGTGCTACATGTGCATGTGTTAGATAGTTGTGAGGAGTAGATAGGTATGTGCTACATGTGCATGTGTTGGGTAGCTGTGAGGAGAAGATAGGCATGTGCTACATGTGCATGTGTTAGATAGTTGTGAGGAGTAGATAGGTATGTGCTACATGTGCATGTGTTGGGTAGCTGTGAGGAGTAGATAGGTATGTGCTACATGTGCATGTGTTAGATAGTTGTGAGGAGTAGATAGGTATGTGCTACATGTGCATGTGTTGGGTAGCTGTGAGGAGTAGATAGGTATCTGCTACATGTGCATGTGTTAGATAGTTGTGAGGAGTAGATAGGTATGTGCTACATGTGCATGTGTTGGGTAGCTGTGAGGAGTAGATAGGCATGTGCTACATGTGCATGTGTTGGGTAGCTGTGAGGAATAGATAGGTATGTGCTACATGTGCATGTGTTGGGTAGCTGTGAGGAGTAGATAGGTATGTGCTACATGTGCATGTGTTAGATAGTTGTGAGGAGTAGATAGGCATGTGCTACAAGTGCATGTGTTGGGTAGCTGTGAGGATTAGATAGGTATGTGCTACATGTGCATGTGTTAGATAGTTGTGAGGAGTAGATAGGCATGTGCTACATGTGCATGTGTTGGGTAGCTGTGAGGAGTAGATAGGTATCTGCTACATGTGCATGTGTTAGATAGTAGAGATGAGCGGGTTCGGTTTCTCTGAATCCGAACCCGCCAGAACTTCATGTTTTTTTTCACGGGTCCGAGCGACTCGGATCTTCCCGCCTTGCTCGGTTAACCCGAGCGCGCCCGAACGTCATCATGACGCTGTCGGATTCTCGCGAGGCTCGGATTCTATCGCGAGACTCGGATTCTATATAAGGAGCCGCGCCTCGCCGCCATTTTCACACGTGCATTGAGATTGATAGGGAGAGGACGTGGCTGGCGTCCTCTCCATTTAGATTATAAGAGACTGAGAGAGATTTACTGGAGCTGACTAGGAGGAGTACTGTTACTGTAGAAGTGTAGAGACTGAGTGGAGAGAGTTTACTAGTGAGGACAGTGCAGTTTACTTTATAATCCGTTCTCTGCCTGAAAAAAGCGATACACAGCACACAGTGACTCAGTCACATACCATATCTGTGTGCACTGCTCAGGCTCAGGCCAGTGTGCTGCATCATCTATTATCTATATATAATATTATATATATCTGTCTGACTGCTCAGCTCACACAGCTTATAATTGTGGGGGAGACTGGGGAGCACTACTGCAGTGCCAGTTATAGGTTATAGCAGGAGCCAGGAGTACATAATATATTATATAGTGAGTGACCACCAGACACACAGTGCAGTTTATTTAATATATCCGTTCTCTGCCTGAAAAAAGCGATACACACAGTGACTCAGTCAGTCACATACCATATCTGTGTGCACTGCTCAGGCTCAGGCCAGTGTGCTGCATCATCTATTATCTATATATAATATTATATATATCTGTCTGACTGCTCAGCTCACACAGCTTATAATTGTGGGGGAGACTGGGGAGCACTACTGCAGTGCCAGTTATAGGTTATAGCAGGAGCCAGGAGTACATAATATATTATATAGTGAGTGACCACCAGACACACAGTGCAGTTTATTTAATATATCCGTTCTCTGCCTGAAAAAAGCGATACACACAGTGACTCAGTCAGTCACATACCATATCTGTGTGCACTGCTCAGGCTCAGGCCAGTGTGCTGCATCATCTATTATCTATATATAATATTATATATATCTGTCTGACTGCTCAGCTCACACAGCTTATAATTGTGGGGGAGACTGGGGAGCACTACTGCAGTGCCAGTTATAGGTTATAGCAGGAGCCAGGAGTACATAATATATTATATAGTGAGTGACCACCAGACACACAGTGCAGTTTATTTAATATATCCGTTCTCTGCCTGAAAAAAGCGATACACACAGTGACTCAGTCAGTCACATACCATATCTGTGTGCACTGCTCAGGCTCAGGCCAGTGTGCTGCATCATCTATTATCTATATATAATATTATATATATCTGTCTGACTGCTCAGCTCACACAGCTTATAATTGTGGGGGAGACTGGGGAGCACTACTGCAGTGCCAGTTATAGGTTATAGCAGGAGCCAGGAGTACATAATATATTATATAGTGAGTGACCACCAGACACACAGTGCAGTTTATTTAATATATCCGTTCTCTGCCTGAAAAAAGCGATACACACAGTGACTCAGTCAGTCACATACCATATCTGTGTGCACTGCTCAGGCTCAGGCCAGTGTGCTGCATCATCTATTATCTATATATAATATTATATATATCTGTCTGACTGCTCAGCTCACACAGCTTATAATTGTGGGGGAGACTGGGGAGCACTACTGCAGTGCCAGTTATAGGTTATAGCAGGAGCCAGGAGTACATAATATATTATATAGTGAGTGACCACCAGACACACAGTGCAGTTTATTTAATATATCCGTTCTCTGCCTGAAAAAAGCGATACACACAGTGACTCAGTCAGTCACATACCATATCTGTGTGCACTGCTCAGGCTCAGGCCAGTGTGCTGCATCATCTATATATATTATATATCTGTCTGACTGCTCAGCTCACACAGCTTATAATTGTGGGGGAGACTGGGGAGCACTACTGCAGTGCCAGTTATAGGTTATAGCAGGAGCCAGGAGTACATATTATATTAAAATTAAACAGTGCACACTTTTGCTGCAGGAGTGCCACTGCCAGTGTGACTGACCAGTGACCTGACCACACTGACCACCAGTATAGTTAGTAGTATACTTATATTGTGATTGCCTGAAAAAAAATTAAACACTCGTCGTGTGACTTCACTTGTGTGTTTTTTTTTTTTTTATTCTATAAAAATAAAACTCATTCTGCTGACAGACAGTGTCCAGCAGGTCCGTCATTATATAATATATAATATATACCTGTCCGGCTGCAGTAGATATATATATATATTTTTTATATCATTTATCATCCAGTCGCAGCAGACACAGTACGGTAGTTCACGGCTGTGGCTACCTCTGTGTCTCTGCACTCGGCAGGCAGTCCGTCCATAATTGTAATACCACCTAACCGTGGATTTTTTTCATTCTTCTTTATACATACATAGTTACATAGACATCTTCTCTTTATCAACCAGTCTATATTAGCTGCAGACACAGTACAGTACGGTAGTTCACGGCTGTGGCTACCTCTGTGTCTGCACTCGGCAGGCAGTCCGTCCATAATTGTATACCACCTAACCGTGGTTTTTTTTCATTCTTCTTTATACATACATAGTTACATAGACATCTTCTCTTTATCAACCAGTCTATATTAGCTGCAGACACAGTACAGTACGGTAGTTCACGGCTGTGGCTACCTCTGTGTCTGCACTCGGCAGGCAGTCCGTCCATAATTGTATACCACCTAACCGTGGATTTTTTTCAGTCTTCTTTATACATACATAGTTACATAGACATCTTCTCTTTATCAACCAGTCTATATTAGCTGCAGACACAGTACAGTACGGTAGTTCACGGCTGTGGCTACCTCTGTGTCTGCAGTCGGCAGGCAGTCCATAATTGTATACTAGTATCCATCTCCATTGTTTACCTGAGGTGCCTTTTAGTTGTGCCTATTAAAATATGGAGAACAAAAATGTTGAGGTTCCAAAATTAGGGAAAGATCAAGATCCACTTCCACCTCGTGCTGAAGCTGCTGCCACTAGTCATGGCCGAGACGATGAAATGCCAGCAACGTCGTCTGCCAAGGCCGATGCCCAATGTCATAGTACAGAGCATGTCAAATCCAAAACACCAAATATCAGAAAAAAAAGGACTCCAAAACCTAAAATAAAATTGTCGGAGGAGAAGCGTAAACTTGCCAATATGCCATTTACCACACGGAGTGGCAAGGAACGGCTGAGGCCCTGGCCTATGTTCATGGCTAGTGGTTCAGCTTCACATGAGGATGGAAGCACTCAGCCTCTCGCTAGAAAAATGAAAAGACTCAAGCTGGCAAAAGCAGCACAGCAAAGAACTGTGCATTCTTCGAAATCCCAAATCCACAAGGAGAGTCCAA
Source organism: Pseudophryne corroboree (assembly GCF_028390025.1). Lineage (NCBI taxonomy): Eukaryota > Metazoa > Chordata > Amphibia > Anura > Myobatrachidae > Pseudophryne > Pseudophryne corroboree. The sequence continues at coordinate 325,803,467 of NC_086445.1, read as the reverse complement.
TTGTGTCGGTTGCGATGCCTGACCTTCCCAACACTGGACGTGAAGAGCATGCGCCTTCCACCATTTGCACGCCCCCTGCAAGTGCTGGAAGGAGCACCCGCAGTCCAGTTCCTGATAGTCAGATTGAAGATGTCAGTGTTGAAGTACACCAGGATGAGGAGGATATGGGTGTTGCTGGCGCTGGGGAGGAAATTGACCAGGAGGATTCTGATGGTGAGGTGGTTTGTTTAAGTCAGGCACCAGGGGAGACACCTGTTGTCCGTGGGAGGAATATGGCCGTTGACATGCCAGGTGAAAATACCAAAAAAATCAGCTCTTCGGTGTGGAGGTATTTCACCAGAAATGCGGACAACAGGTGTCAAGCCGTGTGTTCCCTTTGTCAAGCTGTAATAAGTAGGGGTAAGGACGTTAACCACCTCGGAACATCCTCCCTTATACGTCACCTGCAGCGCATTCATAATAAGTCAGTGACAAGTTCAAAAACTTTGGGTGACAGCGGAAGCAGTCCACTGACCAGTAAATCCCTTCCTCTTGTAACCAAGCTCACGCAAACCACCCCACCAACTCCCTCAGTGTCAATTTCCTCCTTCCCCAGGAATGCCAATAGTCCTGCAGGCCATGTCACTGGCAATTCTGACGAGTCCTCTCCTGCCTGGGATTCCTCCGATGCATCCTTGCGTGTAACGCCTACTGCTGCTGGCGCTGCTGTTGTTGCCGCTGGGAGTCGATGGTCATCCCAGAGGGGAAGTCGTAAGCCCACTTGTACTACTTCCAGTAAGCAATTGACTGTTCAACAGTCCTTTGCGAGGAAGATGAAATATCACAGCAGTCATCCTACTGCAAAGCGGATAACTGAGGCCTTGACAACTATGTTGGTGTTAGACGTGCGTCCGGTATCCGCCGTTAGTTCACAGGGAACTAGACAATTTATTGAGGCAGTGTGCCCCCGTTACCAAATACCATCTAGGTTCCACTTCTCTAGGCAGGCGATACCGAGAATGTACACGGACGTCAGAAAAAGACTCACCAGTGTCCTAAAAAATGCAGTTGTACCCAATGTCCACTTAACCACGGACATGTGGACAAGTGGAGCAGGGCAGGGTCAGGACTATATGACTGTGACAGCCCACTGGGTAGATGTATGGACTCCCGCCGCAAGAACAGCAGCGGCGGCACCAGTAGCAGCATCTCGCAAACGCCAACTCTTTCCTAGGCAGGCTACGCTTTGTATCACCGCTTTCCAGAATACGCACACAGCTGAAAACCTCTTACGGCAACTGAGGAAGATCATCGCGGAATGGCTTACCCCAATTGGACTCTCCTGTGGATTTGTGGCATCGGACAACGCCAGCAATATTGTGTGTGCATTAAATATGGGCAAATTCCAGCACGTCCCATGTTTTGCACATACCTTGAATTTGGTGGTGCAGAATTTTTAAAAAAACGACAGGGGCGTGCAAGAGATGCTGTCGGTGGCCAGAAGAATTGCGGGACACTTTCGGCGTACAGGCACCACGTACAGAAGACTGGAGCACCACCAAAAACTACTGAACCTGCCCTGCCATCATCTGAAGCAAGAAGTGGTAACGAGGTGGAATTCAACCCTCTATATGCTTCAGAGGTTGGAGGAGCAGCAAAAGGCCATTCAAGCCTATACAATTGAGCACGATATAGGAGGTGGAATGCACCTGTCTCAAGTGCAGTGGAGAATGATTTCAACGTTGTGCAAGGTTCTGATGCCCTTTGAACTTGCCACACGTGAAGTCAGTTCAGACACTGCCAGCCTGAGTCAGGTCATTCCCCTCATCAGGCTTTTGCAGAAGAAGCTGGAGGCATTGAAGAAGGAGCTAAAAGGGAGCGATTCCGCTAGGCATGTGGGACTTGTGGATGCAGCCCTTAATTCGCTTAACAAGGATTCACGGGTGGTCAATCTGTTGAAATCAGAGCACTACATTTTGGCCACCGTGCTCGATCCTAGATTTAAAGCCTACCTTGGATCTCTCTTTCCGGCAGACACAAGTCTGCTGGGGTTGAAAGACCTGCTGGTGACAAAATTGTCAAGTCAAGCGGAACGCGACCTGTCAACATCTCCTCCTTCACATTCTCCCGCAACTGGGGGTGCGAGGAAAATGCTCAGAATTCCGAGCCCACCCGCTGGCGGTGATGCAGGGCAGTCTGGAGCGACTGCTGATGCTGACATCTGGTCCGGACTGAAGGACCTGACAACGATTACGGACATGTCGTCTACTGTCACTGCATATGATTCTCTCAACATTGATAGAATGGTGGAGGATTATATGAGTGACCGCATCCAAGTAGGCACGTCACACAGTCCGTACTTATACTGGCAGGAAAAAGAGGCAATTTGGAGGCCCTTGCACAAACTGGCTTTATTCTACCTAAGTTGCCCTCCCACAAGTGTGTACTCCGAAAGAGTGTTTAGTGCCGCCGCTCACCTTGTCAGCAATCGGCGTACGAGGTTACATCCAGAAAATGTGGAGAAGATGATGTTCATTAAAATGAATTATAATCAATTCCTCCGCGGAGACATTGACCAGCAGCAATTGCCTCCACAAAGTACACAGGGAGCTGAGATGGTGGATTCCAGTGGGGATGAATTGATAATCTGTGAGGAGGGGGATGTACACGGTGATATATCGGAGGGTGAAGATGAGGTGGACATCTTGCCTCTGTAGAGCCAGTTTGTGCAAGGAGAGATTAATTGCTTCTTTTTTGGGGGGGGTCCAAACCAACCCGTCATATCAGTCACAGTCGTGTGGCAGACCCTGTCACTGAAATGATGGGTTGGTTAAAGTGTGCATGTCCTGTTTTGTTTATACAACATAAGGGTGGGTGGGAGGGCCCAAGGACAATTCCATCTTGCACCTCTTTTTTCTTTTCTTTTTCTTTGCATCATGTGCTGATTGGGGAGGGTTTTTTGGAAGGGACATCATGCGTGACACTGCAGTGCCACTCCTAGATGGGCCCGGTGTTTGTGTCGGCCACTAGGGTCGCTAATCTTACTCACACAGTCAGCTACCTCATTGCGCCTCTTTTTTTCTTTGCGTCATGTGCTGTTTGGGGAGGGTTTTTTGGAAGGGACATCCTGCGTGACACTGCAGTGCCACTCCTAGATGGGCCCGGTGTTTGTGTCGGCCACTAGGGTCGCTAATCTTACTCACACAGCTACCTCATTGCGCCTCTTTTTTTCTTTGCGTCATGTGCTGTTTGGGGAGGGTTTTTTGGAAGGGACATCTTGCGTGACACTGCAGTGCCACTCCTAGATGGGCCCGGTGTTTGTGTCGGCCACTAGGGTCGCTAATCTTACTCACACAGCTACCTCATTGCGCCTCTTTTTTTCTTTGCGTCATGTGCTGTTTGGGGAGGGTTTTTTGGAAGGGCCATCCTGCGTGACACTGCAGTGCCACTCCTAGATGGGCCCGGTGTTTGTGTCGGCCACTAGGGTCGCTAATCTTACTCACACAGCTACCTCATTGCGCCTCTTTTTTTCTTTGCGTCATGTGCTGTTTGGGGAGGGTTTTTTGGAAGGGACATCCTGCGTGACACTGCAGTGCCACTCCTAGATGGGCCCGGTGTTTGTGTCGGCCACTAGGGTCGCTTATCTTACTCACACAGCGACCTCGGTGCAAATTTTAGGACTAAAAATAATATTGTGAGGTGTGAGGTATTCAGAATAGACTGAAAATGAGTGTAAATTATGGTTTTTGAGGTTAATAATACTTTGGGATCAAAATGACCCCCAAATTCTATGATTTAAGCTGTTTTTTAGTGTTTTTGAAAAAAACACCCGAATCCAAAACACACCCGAATCCGACAAAAAAAATTCGGTGAGGTTTTGCCAAAACGCGTTCGAACCCAAAACACGGCCGCGGAACCGAACCCAAAACCAAAACACAAAACCCGAAAAATTTCAGGCGCTCATCTCTATTAGATAGTTGTGAGGAGTAGATAGGCATGTGCTACAAGTGCATGTGTTGGGTAGCTGTGAGGATTAGATAGGCATGTGCTACATGTGCATGTGTTGGGTAGCTGTGATGAGTAGATAGGCATGTGCTACATGTGCATGTGTTAGATAGTTGTGAGGAGTAGATAGGTATGTGCTACATGTGCATGTGTTAGTTGTGAGGAGAAGATAGGCATGTGCTACATATGCATGTGTTAGATAGTTGTGAGGAGTAGATAGGTATGTGCAGGGCCTGTTCTTGGGATTGTGGCGCCCCGGGCAAAGTATAGGGGCGTGGCTTCAAATGGGGGCGTAGTCAGTTACGCCCCCATTTATGCCCCTGTAGCGACGCTGAAAAAAATAAAAATAAAAAAAAGTATACTTACCATCCCCGTTCCTGATCCAGACCTCTGCAGACCTCCTCCGCCGGCGCCGCTCTTCTTCTCTCCTTTCCTCGATCTATGGGAGAGACGTTATTACGTCTCTCCCATAGAACAGCATAGACACTAGAGGTCAATTATGAACCCTAGTGTCTGTGCCACTATGCTGTGCGGTGCGCGATGACGTCATTGCGCACCGCACAGCAAAGGTCCTCTCCATGAAGGGAAACTAGACCGTAGCGTCTAGTTTCCCTTCATGGAGAGGACCTTTGCTGTGCGGTGCGCGATGACGTCATCGCGCACCGCACAACTAAGGTCCTCTCAATGAAGGTAAACTAGACGCTACGCGTCTGGTTCCCTTCAAAGCGGGGGGCACAGCTGGGCACTGCGGGGGGCACAGTGGCGGATCTTGCCCTGGTGCGGCGCCCTCCGGAAGGCGGCGCCCCGGGCAAAAGTACTGCTTGCCCATGGCAATAACCGCCACTGGGTATGTGCTACATGTGCATGTGTTAGATAGCTGTGAGGAGTAGATATGTATGTGCTACATGTGCATGTGTTGGGTAGCTGTGAGGAGTAGATAGGTATCTGCTACATGTGCATGTGTTGGTTAGTTGTGAGGAGAAGATAGGCATGTGCTACATATGCATGTGTTAGATAGTTGTGAGGAGAAGATAGGTATGTGCTACATGTGCATGTGTTAGATAGCTGTGAGGAGTAGATATGTATGTGCTACATGTGCATGTGTTGGGTAGCTGTGAGGAGTAGATAGGTATCTGCTACATGTGCATGTGTTGGTTAGCTGTGAGGAGTAGATAGGTATGTGCTACATATGCATGTGTTAGATAGTTGTGAGGAGTAGATAGGCATGTGCTACATATGCATGTGTTAGATAGTTGTGAGGAGTAGATAGGTTTGTGCAACATGTGCATGTGTTAGATAGCTGTGAGGAGTAGATATGTATGTGCTACATGTGCATGTGTTGGGTAGCTGTGAGGAGTAGATAGGTATCTGCTACATGTGCATGTGTTAGATAGTTGTGAGGAGTAGATATATATGTGCTACATGTGCATGTGTTGGGTAGCTGTGAGGAGTAGATAGGCATGTGCTACACGTGCATGTGTTGGGTAGCTGTGAGGAATAGATAGGTATGTGCTACATGTGCATGTGTTGGGTAGCTGTGAGTAGTAGATAGGTATGTGCTACATGTGCATGTGTTAGATAGTTGTGAGGAGTAGATAGGCATGTGCTACAAGTGCATGTGTTGGGTAGCTGTGAGAATTAGATAGGTATGTGCTACATGTGCATGTGTTAGATAGTTGTGAGGAGTAGATAGGCATGTGCTACATGTGCATGTGTTAGATAGTTGTGAGGAGTAGATAGGTATGTGCTACATGTGCATGTGTTAGATAGTTGTGAGGAGTAGATAGGCATGTGCTACATGTGCATGTGTTAGATAGTTGTGAGGAGTAGATAGGTATGTGCTACATGTGCATGTGTTGGGTAGCTGTGAGGAGTAGATAGGCATGTGCTACATGTGCATGTGTTAGATAGTTGTGAGGAGTAGATAGGTATGTGCTACATGTGCATGTGTTGGGTAGCTGTGAGGAGTAGATAGGTATGTGCTACATGTGCATGTGTTAGATAGTTGTGAGGAGTAGATAGGCATGTGCTACATGTGCATGTTTTGGGTAGCTGTGAGGAGTAGATAGGCATGTGCTACATGTGCATGTGTTGGGTAGCTGTGAGGAGTAGATAGGTATCTGCTACATGTGCATGTGTTAGATAGTTGTGAGGAGTAGATAGGTATGTGCTACATGTGCATGTGTTGGGTAGCTGTGAGGAGTAGATAGGTATCTGCTACATGTGCATGCGTTAGATAGTTGTGAGGAGTAGATAGGTATGTGCTACATGTGCATGTGTTAGATAGTTGTGAGGAGTAGATAGGTATGTGCTACATGTGCATGTGTTGGGTAGCTGTGAGGAGTAGATAGGCATGTGCTACATGTGCATGTGTTGGGTAGCTGTGAGGAGTAGATAGGTATCTGCTACATGTGCATGTGTTAGATAGTTGTGAGGAGTAGATAGGCATGTGCTACATGTGCATGTGTTGGGTAGCTGTGATGAGTAGATAGGCATGTGCTACATGTGCATGTGTTAGATAGTTGTGAGGAGTAGATAGGTATGTGCTACATGTGCATGTGTTAGTTGTGAGGAGAAGATAGGCATGTGCTACATATGCATGTGTTAGATAGTTGTGAGGAGTAGATAGGTATGTGCAGGGCCTGTTCTTGGGATTGTGGCGCCCCGGGCAAAGTATAGGGGCGTGGCTTCAAATGGGGGCGTAGTCAGTTACGCCCCCATTTATGCCCCTGTAGCGACGCTGAAAAAAAATAAAATAAAAAAAAGTATACTTACCATCCCCGTTCCTGATCCAGACCTCTGCAGACCTCCTCCGCCGGCGCCGCTCTTCTTCTCTCCTTTCCTCGATCTATGGGAGAGACGTTATTACGTCTCTCCCATAGAACAGCATAGACACTAGAGGTCAATTATGAACCCTAGTGTCTGTGCCACTATGCTGTGCGGTGCGCGATGACGTCATTGCGCACCGCACAGCAAAGGTCCTCTCCATGAAGGGAAACTAGACCGTAGCGTCTAGTTTCCCTTCATGGAGAGGACCTTTGCTGTGCGGTGCGCGATGACATCATCGCGCACCGCACAACTAAGGTCCTCTCAATGAAGGTAAACTAGACGCTACGCGTCTGGTTCCCTTCAAAGCGGGGGGCACAGCTGGGCACTGCGGGGGGCACAGTGGCGGATCTTGCCCTGGTGCGGCGCCCTCCGGAAGGCGGCGCCCCGGGCAAAAGTACTGCTTGCCCATGGCAATAACCGCCACTGGGTATGTGCTACATGTGCATGTGTTAGATAGCTGTGAGGAGTAGATATGTATGTGCTACATGTGCATGTGTTGGGTAGCTGTGAGGAGTAGATAGGTATCTGCTACATGTGCATGTGTTGGTTAGTTGTGAGGAGAAGATAGGCATGTGCTACATATGCATGTGTTAGATAGTTGTGAGGAGAAGATAGGTATGTGCTACATGTGCATGTGTTAGATAGCTGTGAGGAGTAGATATGTATGTGCTACATGTGCATGTGTTGGGTAGCTGTGAGGAGTAGATAGGTATCTGCTACATGTGCATGTGTTGGTTAGCTGTGAGGAGTAGATAGGTATGTGCTACATATGCATGTGTTAGATAGTTGTGAGGAGTAGATAGGCATGTGCTACATATGCATGTGTTAGATAGTTGTGAGGAGTAGATAGGTTTGTGCAACATGTGCATGTGTTAGATAGCTGTGAGGAGTAGATATGTATGTGCTACATGTGCATGTGTTGGGTAGCTGTGAGGAGTAGATAGGTATCTGCTACATGTGCATGTGTTAGATAGTTGTGAGGAGTAGATAGGTATGTGCTACATGTGCATGTGTTGGGTAGCTTTGAGGAATAGATAGGCATGTGCTACACGTGCATGTGTTGGGTAGCTGTGAGGAATAGATAGGTATGTGCTACATGTGCATGTGTTGGGTAGCTGTGAGTAGTAGATAGGTATGTGCTACATGTGCATGTGTTAGATAGTTGTGAGGAGTAGATAGGCATGTGCTACAAGTGCATGTGTTGGGTAGCTGTGAGAATTAGATAGGTATGTGCTACATGTGCATGTGTTAGATAGTTGTGAGGAGTAGATAGGCATGTGCTACATGTGCATGTGTTAGATAGTTGTGAGGAGTAGATAGGTATGTGCTACATGTGCATGTGTTAGATAGTTGTGAGGAGTAGATAGGCATGTGCTACATGTGCATGTGTTAGATAGTTGTGAGGAGTAGATAGGTATGTGCTACATGTGCATGTGTTGGGTAGCTGTGAGGAGTAGATAGGCATGTGCTACATGTGCATGTGTTAGATAGTTGTGAGGAGTAGATAGGTATGTGCTACATGTGCATGTGTTGGGTAGCTGTGAGGAGTAGATAGGTATGTGCTACATGTGCATGTGTTAGATAGTTGTGAGGAGTAGATAGGCATGTGCTACATGTGCATGTTTTGGGTAGCTGTGAGGAGTAGATAGGCATGTGCTACATGTGCATGTGTTGGGTAGCTGTGAGGAGTAGATAGGTATCTGCTACATGTGCATGTGTTAGATAGTTGTGAGGAGTAGATAGGTATGTGCTACATGTGCATGTGTTGGGTAGCTGTGAGGAGTAGATAGGTATCTGCTACATGTGCATGCGTTAGATAGTTGTGAGGAGTAGATAGGTATGTGCTACATGTGCATGTGTTAGATAGTTGTGAGGAGTAGATAGGTATGTGCTACATGTGCATGTGTTGGGTAGCTGTGAGGAGTAGATAGCCATGTGCTACATGTGCATGTGTTGGGTAGCTGTGAGGAGTAGATAGGTATGTGCTACATGTGCATGTGTTAGATAGTTGTGAGGAGTAGATAGGTATGTGCTACATGTGCATGTGTTGGGTAGCTGTGAGGAGTAGATAGGTATCTGCTACATGTGCATGTGTTAGATAGTTGTGAGGAGTAGATAGGTATGTGCTACATGTGCATGTGTTGGGTAGCTTTGAGGAATAGATAGGCATGTGCTACACGTGCATGTGTTGGGTAGCTGTGAGGAATAGATAGGTATGTGCTACATGTGCATGTGTTGGGTAGCTGTGAGTAGTAGATAGGTATGTGCTACATGTGCATGTGTTAGATAGTTGTGAGGAGTAGATAGGCATGTGCTACAAGTGCATGTGTTGGGTAGCTGTGAGAATTAGATAGGTATGTGCTACATGTGCATGTGTTAGATAGTTGTGAGGAGTAGATAGGCATGTGCTACATGTGCATGTGTTAGATAGTTGTGAGGAGTAGATAGGTATGTGCTACATGTGCATGTGTTAGATAGTTGTGAGGAGTAGATAGGCATGTGCTACATGTGCATGTGTTAGATAGTTGTGAGGAGTAGATAGGTATGTGCTACATGTGCATGTGTTGGGTAGCTGTGAGGAGTAGATAGGCATGTGCTACATGTGCATGTGTTAGATAGTTGTGAGGAGTAGATAGGTATGTGCTACATGTGCATGTGTTGGGTAGCTGTGAGGAGTAGATAGGTATGTGCTACATGTGCATGTGTTAGATAGTTGTGAGGAGTAGATAGGCATGTGCTACATGTGCATGTTTTGGGTAGCTGTGAGGAGTAGATAGGCATGTGCTACATGTGCATGTGTTGGGTAGCTGTGAGGAGTAGATAGGTATCTGCTACATGTGCATGTGTTAGATAGTTGTGAGGAGTAGATAGGTATGTGCTACATGTGCATGTGTTGGGTAGCTGTGAGGAGTAGATAGGTATCTGCTACATGTGCATGCGTTAGATAGTTGTGAGGAGTAGATAGGTATGTGCTACATGTGCATGTGTTAGATAGTTGTGAGGAGTAGATAGGTATGTGCTACATGTGCATGTGTTGGGTAGCTGTGAGGAGTAGATAGCCATGTGCTACATGTGCATGTGTTGGGTAGCTGTGAGGAGTAGATAGGTATGTGCTACATGTGCATGTGTTAGATAGTTGTGAGGAGTAGATAGGTATGTGCTACATGTGCATGTGTTGGGTAGCTGTGAGGAGTAGATAGGTATCTGCTACATGTGCATGTGTTAGATAGTTGTGAGGAGTAGATAGGTATGTGCTACATGTGCATGTGTTAGATAGTTGTGAGGAGTAGATAGGCATGTGCTACATGTGCATGTGTTGGGTAGCTGTGAGGAATAGATAGGTATGTGCTACATGTGCATGTGTTGGGTAGCTGTGAGTAGTAGATAGGTATGTGCTACATGTGCATGTGTTAGATAGTTGTGAGGAGTAGATAGGCATGTGCTACAAGTGCATGTGTTGGGTAGCTGTGAGAATTAGATAGGTATGTGCTACATGTGCATGTGTTAGATAGTTGTGAGGAGTAGATAGGCATGTGCTACATGTGCATGTGTTAGATAGTTGTGAGGAGTAGATAGGTATGTGCTACATGTGCATGTGTTAGATAGTTGTGAGGAGTAGATAGGCATGTGCTACATGTGCATGTGTTAGATAGTTGTGAGGAGTAGATAGGTATGTGCTACATGTGCATGTGTTGGGTAGCTGTGAGGAGTAGATAGGCATGTGCTACATGTGCATGTGTTAGATAGTTGTGAGGAGTAGATAGGTATGTGCTACATGTGCATGTGTTGGGTAGCTGTGAGGAGTAGATAGGTATGTGCTACATGTGCATGTGTTAGATAGTTGTGAGGAGTAGATAGGCATGTGCTACATGTGCATGTTTTGGGTAGCTGTGAGGAGTAGATAGGCATGTGCTACATGTGCATGTGTTGGGTAGCTGTGAGGAGTAGATAGGTATCTGCTACATGTGCATGTGTTAGATAGTTGTGAGGAGTAGATAGGTATGTGCTACATGTGCATGTGTTGGGTAGCTGTGAGGAGTAGATAGGTATCTGCTACATGTGCATGCGTTAGATAGTTGTGAGGAGTAGATAGGTATGTGCTACATGTGCATGTGTTAGATAGTTGTGAGGAGTAGATAGGTATGTGCTACATGTGCATGTGTTGGGTAGCTGTGAGGAGTAGATAGGCATGTGCTACATGTGCATGTGTTGGGTAGCTGTGAGGAGTAGATAGGTATCTGCTACATGTGCATGTGTTAGATAGTTGTGAGGAGTAGATAGGCATGTGCTACATGTGCATGTGTTGGGTAGCTGTGATGAGTAGATAGGCATGTGCTACATGTGCATGTGTTAGATAGTTGTGAGGAGTAGATAGGTATGTGCTACATGTGCATGTGTTAGTTGTGAGGAGAAGATAGGCATGTGCTACATATGCATGTGTTAGATAGTTGTGAGGAGTAGATAGGTATGTGCAGGGCCTGTTCTTGGGATTGTGGCGCCCCGGGCAAAGTATAGGGGCGTGGCTTCAAATGGGGGCGTAGTCAGTTACGCCCCCATTTATGCCCCTGTAGCGACGCTGAAAAAAAATAAAATAAAAAAAAGTATACTTACCATCCCCGTTCCTGATCCAGACCTCTGCAGACCTCCTCCGCCGGCGCCGCTCTTCTTCTCTCCTTTCCTCGATCTATGGGAGAGACGTTATTACGTCTCTCCCATAGAACAGCATAGACACTAGAGGTCAATTATGAACCCTAGTGTCTGTGCCACTATGCTGTGCGGTGCGCGATGACGTCATTGCGCACCGCACAGCAAAGGTCCTCTCCATGAAGGGAAACTAGACCGTAGCGTCTAGTTTCCCTTCATGGAGAGGACCTTTGCTGTGCGGTGCGCGATGACATCATCGCGCACCGCACAACTAAGGTCCTCTCAATGAAGGTAAACTAGACGCTACGCGTCTGGTTCCCTTCAAAGCGGGGGGCACAGCTGGGCACTGCGGGGGGCACAGTGGCGGATCTTGCCCTGGTGTGGCGCCCTCCGGAAGGCGGCGCCCCGGGCAAAAGTACTGCTTGCCCATGGCAATAACCGCCACTGGGTATGTGCTACATGTGCATGTGTTAGATAGCTGTGAGGAGTAGATATGTATGTGCTACATGTGCATGTGTTGGGTAGCTGTGAGGAGTAGATAGGTATCTGCTACATGTGCATGTGTTGGTTAGTTGTGAGGAGAAGATAGGCATGTGCTACATATGCATGTGTTAGATAGTTGTGAGGAGAAGATAGGTATGTGCTACATGTGCATGTGTTAGATAGCTGTGAGGAGTAGATATGTATGTGCTACATGTGCATGTGTTGGGTAGCTGTGAGGAGTAGATAGGTATCTGCTACATGTGCATGTGTTGGTTAGCTGTGAGGAGTAGATAGGTATGTGCTACATATGCATGTGTTAGATAGTTGTGAGGAGTAGATAGGCATGTGCTACATATGCATGTGTTAGATAGTTGTGAGGAGTAGATAGGTTTGTGCAACATGTGCATGTGTTAGATAGCTGTGAGGAGTAGATATGTATGTGCTACATGTGCATGTGTTGGGTAGCTGTGAGGAGTAGATAGGTATCTGCTACATGTGCATGTGTTAGATAGTTGTGAGGAGTAGATAGGTATGTGCTACATGTGCATGTGTTGGGTAGCTTTGAGGAATAGATAGGCATGTGCTACACGTGCATGTGTTGGGTAGCTGTGAGGAATAGATAGGTATGTGCTACATGTGCATGTGTTGGGTAGCTGTGAGTAGTAGATAGGTATGTGCTACATGTGCATGTGTTAGATAGTTGTGAGGAGTAGATAGGCATGTGCTACAAGTGCATGTGTTGGGTAGCTGTGAGAATTAGATAGGTATGTGCTACATGTGCATGTGTTAGATAGTTGTGAGGAGTAGATAGGCATGTGCTACATGTGCATGTGTTAGATAGTTGTGAGGAGTAGATAGGTATGTGCTACATGTGCATGTGTTAGATAGTTGTGAGGAGTAGATAGGCATGTGCTACATGTGCATGTGTTAGATAGTTGTGAGGAGTAGATAGGTATGTGCTACATGTGCATGTGTTGGGTAGCTGTGAGGAGTAGATAGGCATGTGCTACATGTGCATGTGTTAGATAGTTGTGAGGAGTAGATAGGTATGTGCTACATGTGCATGTGTTGGGTAGCTGTGAGGAGTAGATAGGTATGTGCTACATGTGCATGTGTTAGATAGTTGTGAGGAGTAGATAGGCATGTGCTACATGTGCATGTTTTGGGTAGCTGTGAGGAGTAGATAGGCATGTGCTACATGTGCATGTGTTGGGTAGCTGTGAGGAGTAGATAGGTATCTGCTACATGTGCATGTGTTAGATAGTTGTGAGGAGTAGATAGGTATGTGCTACATGTGCATGTGTTGGGTAGCTGTGAGGAGTAGATAGGTATCTGCTACATGTGCATGCGTTAGATAGTTGTGAGGAGTAGATAGGTATGTGCTACATGTGCATGTGTTAGATAGTTGTGAGGAGTAGATAGGTATGTGCTACATGTGCATGTGTTGGGTAGCTGTGAGGAGTAGATAGCCATGTGCTACATGTGCATGTGTTGGGTAGCTGTGAGGAGTAGATAGGTATGTGCTACATGTGCATGTGTTAGATAGTTGTGAGGAGTAGATAGGTATGTGCTACATGTGCATGTGTTGGGTAGCTGTGAGGAGTAGATAGGTATCTGCTACATGTGCATGTGTTAGATAGTTGTGAGGAGTAGATAGGTATGTGCTACATGTGCATGTGTTAGATAGTTGTGAGGAGTAGATAGGCATGTGCTACATGTGCATGTGTTGGGTAGCTGTGAGGAATAGATAGGTATGTGCTACATGTGCATGTGTTGGGTAGCTGTGAGTAGTAGATAGGTATGTGCTACATGTGCATGTGTTAGATAGTTGTGAGGAGTAGATAGGCATGTGCTACAAGTGCATGTGTTGGGTAGCTGTGAGAATTAGATAGGTATGTGCTACATGTGCATGTGTTAGATAGTTGTGAGGAGTAGATAGGCATGTGCTACATGTGCATGTGTTAGATAGTTGTGAGGAGTAGATAGGTATGTGCTACATGTGCATGTGTTAGATAGTTGTGAGGAGTAGATAGGCATGTGCTACATGTGCATGTGTTAGATAGTTGTGAGGAGTAGATAGGTATGTGCTACATGTGCATGTGTTGGGTAGCTGTGAGGAGTAGATAGGCATGTGCTACATGTGCATGTGTTAGATAGTTGTGAGGAGTAGATACTGTAGGTATGTGCTACATGTGCATGTGTTGGGTAGCTGTGAGGAGTAGATAGGTATGTGCTACATGTGCATGTGTTAGATAGTTGTGAGGAGTAGATAGGTATGTGCTACATGTGCATGTGTTGGGTAGCTGTGAGGAGTAGATAGGTATCTGCTACATGTGCATGTGTTAGATAGTTGTGAGGAGTAGATAGGTATGTGCTACATGTGCATGTGTTGGGTAGCTGTGAGGAGTAGATAGGCATGTGCTACATGTGCATGTGTTGGGTAGCTGTGAGGAATAGATAGGTATGTGCTACATGTGCATGTGTTGGGTAGCTGTGAGGAGTAGATAGGTATGTGCTACATGTGCATGTGTTAGATAGTTGTGAGGAGTAGATAGGCATGTGCTACAAGTGCATGTGTTGGGTAGCTGTGAGGATTAGATAGGTATGTGCTACATGTGCATGTGTTAGATAGTTGTGAGGAGTAGATAGGCATGTGCTACATGTGCATGTGTTCGGTAGCTGTGAGGAGAAGATAGGTATCTGCTACATGTGCATGTGTTAGATAGTTGTGAGGAGTAGATAGGCATGTGCTACAAGTGCATGTGTTGGGTAGCTGTGAGGATTAGATAGGCATGTGCTACATGTGCATGTGTTGGGTAGCTGTGAGGAGTAGATAGGCATGTGCTACATGTGCATGTGTTAGATAGTTGTGAGGAGTAGATAGGTATGTGCTACATGTGCATGTGTTAGTTGTGAGGAGAAGATAGGCATGTGCTACATATGCATGTGTTAGATAGTTGTGAGGAGTAGATAGGTATGTGCAGGGCCTGTTCTTGGGATTGTGGCGCCCCGGGCAAAGTATAGGGGCGTGGCTTCAAATGGGGGCGTAGTCAGTTACGCCCCCATTTATGCCCCTGTAGCGACGCTGAAAAAAAATAAAATAAAAAAAAGTATACTTACTATCCCCGTTCCTGATCCAGACCTCTGCAGACCTCCTCCGCCGGCGCCGCTCTTCTTCTCTCCTTTCCTCGATCTATGGGAGAGACGTTATTACGTCTCTCCCATAGAACAGCATAGACACTAGAGGTCAATTATGAACCCTAGTGTCTGTGCCACTATGCTGTGCGGTGCGCGATGACGTCATTGCGCACCGCACAGCAAAGGTCCTCTCCATGAAGGGAAACTAGACCGTAGCGTCTAGTTTCCCTTCATGGAGAGGACCTTTGCTGTGCGGTGCGCGATGACGTCATCGCGCACCGCACAACTAAGGTCCTCTCAATGAAGGTAAACTAGACGCTACGCGTCTGGTTCCCTTCAAAGCGGGGGGCACAGCTGGGCACTGCGGGGGGCACAGTGGCGGATCTTGCCCTGGTGCGGCGCCCTCCGGAAGGCGGCGCCCCGGGCAAAAGTACTGCTTGCCCATGGCAATAACCGCCACTGGGTATGTGCTACATGTGCATGTGTTAGATAGCTGTGAGGAGTAGATATGTATGTGCTACATGTGCATGTGTTGGGTAGCTGTGAGGAGTAGATAGGTATCTGCTACATGTGCATGTGTTGGTTAGTTGTGAGGAGAAGATAGGCATGTGCTACATATGCATGTGTTAGATAGTTGTGAGGAGAAGATAGGTATGTGCTACATGTGCATGTGTTAGATAGCTGTGAGGAGTAGATATGTATGTGCTACATGTGCATGTGTTGGGTAGCTGTGAGGAGTAGATAGGTATCTGCTACATGTGCATGTGTTGGTTAGCTGTGAGGAGTAGATAGGTATGTGCTACATATGCATGTGTTAGATAGTTGTGAGGAGTAGATAGGCATGTGCTACATATGCATGTGTTAGATAGTTGTGAGTAGATAGGTTTGTGCAACATGTGCATGTGTTAGATAGCTGTGAGGAGTAGATATGTATGTGCTAAATGTGCATGTGTTGGGTAGCTGTGAGTAGATAGGTATCTGCTACATGTGTATGCGTTGGATAGCTGTGAGGAGTAGATAGGCATGTGCTACATATGCATGTGTTAGATAGTTGTGAGGAGTAGATAGGCATCTGCTACATATGCATGTGTTAGATAGTTGTGAGGAGTAGATAGGTTTGTGCAACATGTGCATGTGTCAGATAGCTGTGAGGAGAAGACAGGTATGTGCTACATGTGCATGTGTTAGATAGTTGTGAGGAGTAGATAGGTATTTGCTAAATGTGCATGTGTTGGGTAGCTGTGAGGAGTAGATAGGTATCTGCTACATGTGCATGTGTTAGATAGCTGTGAGGAGTAGAAAGGCATGTGCTACATGTGCATGTGTTGGGTAGCTGTGAGGATTAGATAGGTATGTGCTACATGTGCATGAGTTGGGTAGCTGTGAGGAGTAGATAGGCATGTGCTACATGTGCATGTGTTAGATAGCTGTGAGGAGTAGATAGGTATGTGCTACATGTGCATGTGTTGGGTAGCTGTGAGGATTAGATAGGTATGTGCTACATGTGCATGTGTTAGATAGCTGTGAGGAGTAGATAGGCATGTGCTACTACATGTGCATGAGTTGGGTAGCTGTGAGGAGTAGATAGGCATGTGCTACTGTACATGTGCATATGTTAGATAGCTGTGAGGAGTAGATAGGTATGTGCTACATGTGCATGTGTTGGGTAGCAGTGAGGAGTAGAAAGGTATCTGCTACATGTGCATGTGTTAGATAGTTGTGAGGCGTAGATAGGTATGTGCTACATGTGCATGTGTTAGATAGTTGTGAGGAGTAGATAGGCATGTGCTACATGTGCATGTGTTAGATAGTTGTGAGGAGTAGATAGGTATGTGCTACATGTGCATGTGTTAGATAGTTGTGAGGAGTAGATAGGTATGTGCTACATGTGCATGTGTTAGATAGTTGTGAGGAGTAGATAGGTATGTGCTACATGTGCATGTGTTAGATAGTTGTGAGGAGTAGATAGGCATGTGCTACATGTGCATGTGTTAGATAGTTGTGAGGAGTAGATAGGTATGTGCTACATGTGCATGTGTTGGGTAGCTGTAAGGAGTAGATAGGCATGTGCTACATGTGCATGTGTTAGATAGTTGTGAGGAGTAGATAGGTATGTGCTACATGTGCATGTGTTGGGTAGCTGTGAGGAGTAGATAGGTATGTGCTACATGTGCATGTGTTAGATAGTTGTGAGGAGTAGATAGGCATGTGCTACATGTGCATGTGTTAGATAGTTGTGAGGAGTAGATTGGTATGTGCTACATATGCATGTGTTGGGTAGCTGTGAGGAGTAGATAGGCATGTGCTACATGTGCATGTGTTGGGTAGCTGTGAGGAGTAGATAGGTATCTGCTACATGTGCATGTGTTGGGTAGCTGTGAGGAGTAGATAGGTATGTGCTACATGTGCATGTGTTGGGTAGCTGTGAGGAGTAGATAGGTATCTGCTACATGTGCATGTGTTAGATAGTTGTGAGGAGTAGATAGGTATGTGCTACATGTGCATGTGTTGGGTAGCTGTGAGGAGTAGATAGGCATGTGCTACATGTGCATGTGTTGGGTAGCTGTGAGGAATAGATAGGTATGTGCTACATGTGCATGTGTTGGGGTAGCTGTGAGTAGTAGATAGGCATGTGCTACATGTGCATGTGTTAGATAGTTGTGAGGAGTAGATAGGCATGTGCTACAAGTGCATGTGTTTGGTAGCTGTGAGAATTAGATAGGTATGTGCTACATGTGCATGTGTTAGATAGTTGTGAGGAGTAGATAGGCATGTGCTACATGTGCATGTGTTAGATAGTTGTGAGGAGTAGATAGGTATGTGCTACATGTGCATGTGTTAGATAGTTGTGAGTAGTAGATAGGTATGTGCTACATGTGCATGTGTTAGATAGTTGTGAGGAGTAGATAGGCATGTGCTACATGTGCATGTGTTAGATAGTTGTGAGGAGTAGATAGGTATGTGCTACATGTGCATGTGTTGGGTAGCTGTGAGGAGTAGATAGGCATGTGCTACATGTGCATGTGTTAGATAGTTGTGAGGAGTAGATAGGTATGTGCTACATGTGCATGTGTTGGGTAGCTGTGAGGAGTAGATAGGTATGTGCTACATGTGCATGTGTTAGATAGTTGTGAGGAGTAGATAGGTATGTGCTACATGTGCATGTGTTGGGTTAGCTGTGAGGAATAGATAGGTATGTGCTACATGTTGATAAAGCTAAATATTTATCTTATATAAAACCCTTTATGAGGTCTAAGAACACTGTACGCTATTTACGTATGGAGTACCGTAAGGGTACGCTCGTTGCGTAACAATCGCTTAGCCGTGGTCGAGACGCTCAAGCGTCACGTTCGCTCACGGCAAAGAGATCACAGGCAGGCACGCTATTGGCTGCCGACTAACGTAATGATTCGCTATAGCGTAACGGACGCTGTATCGGGAGCGGGCTGCTCGAGCGATACAGACGCTCACGAGAATACGCTGTTGGTATCGGGCACACTTATAGGTGAGCGACTACCGTAATGCTACGCTATCAGCGTAGCGGACGCTCGAGACCACGAGGAGATCACGAGCGGCGCAGACGCTCACAATGTTAAACCTTTATATCTAAACCATAAACAATGTAATATGCTGTAAAACCTTAGTGTAGAGATAGGGTGTAGATGCAACACAGTGTAACCTTGTTAACTTAAAAGCTGTTTGAGCGTCACCGACGCTCTGAGAATACTTAACACTATAAGAAATACACAGATACCGTGCTTAGGGTCCAACGCCTAATATATATATTATGAATGTTATACTTGCAAAAGAATTAATACAATACAAGTCATACACTACAATATAACATAGACTACCTAACCAGATAACTACACATGAAATACAATACAATACTATTACGTTTAAGAGAATACGAGAGAAAGAGAAGAGAGAGAGAAATGGCCCATAACCACAAGAAAGACAATATGATTGCGGAGAAAACTTACGCACAAAGGAAACGATCGCATGCGCCTCTGGACATCCAGCTCCCGATTTTCAGCAATGATAACCGTTGAAGAGTGAGCGCTGGATGTGATCGGCTTGTCTATTTATGCCCCACACACCATACAATTCAATGGGCCCTACAATCTCATTGTTCATTGGACACAGGAATTCCTCCTCGCATTATAACAAAAGGTCATAGGTTGATTCATACAGGTGGGCTGTGACTATTTCCAACAGCTCAGGTGGGAGGGAAACTGGGTTTCCCGCCGCATGGATAAGTAAGTGCAAATACAGTAAATGTTCATAAACTTCTTATGTCCATAACTATTCGCACGAGCGATTAATCCGCTTCAAACCAACACCGGAATATTGCTAATTAAATACTCTTCCGATGGGTACTAAACACCACTGTATTACTCCTGTCTGACCCTTCGTATCAAACAAAGAGGGATTTCTCTGTTCATGAACATTCTACATTAACCAAACTTTCAGACTCTATCAAAGGGACCATTATCTACAAAATACATTATATAGTGGAAATATGTAACGATTGAGTCGCACGCTACGAACACATGAACTCTACCGTAAATGCACATACCGCGCCCGCGGGTGCCCGCAACAGCGAGTATGCGCACGCACGGGAGAGCGCACGCATGCGCAGCGCAGACCTGTGTGAGGTGCAAATATGGCAGTGTGCATAGAGATATTTTTCTGACTTTGACAGTCCACCCTTTGGCAGTCAACAATAACTGCCACTTCCTAAAACATTTCAAAACGAGAAAAATATATGTCAGGGGTTAACACATTTACATGGTTGGGTAGGGGAGGAGAGGAGAAGGTAGGAAAAGGGTATGACCTAGTGTGATAGCAGAAGCATGTGTGTATGAATCCGTGCTTGGGGGTCATGTATCATCGTGCCGTACGTGTTTTAAATCAAGCTTCGAGGCATTGCGAAGTATACATTTGAATTCCTTCTTATCCCGTGGTACGGGTCTGTGGATGGGCTGTCAAACTTTACCGAGCTCTTTAAGGATTTTTTTTTTTTTTTTAACAAAATGGGGAGCACATTTTAGTTGATGATACATGAATGGGGGAATATGTGATTGCTGATATCTGTGCCTGTATTCCCTATACTATGTGTGTAATTACCTGAAGGTTGTAGAGATGAAGAAAAGACATAATTACGGTAAATGCAGTGGTATTCTATGTCAGGTAAATGAACATTTGTCGGTTGAAGTCTTGTTCGGTGTCTGTTGAATGCAGTCTTCCTTGTGCTTTTGCCCATAAGGTGCGAGCAAAAGCTTTGTCAATGTCCATAGATTTACAAAAGTGTTGGGCTAGCGTAATTTTAAAATTTCTAGGGAAACTGGGGATCTATGGCAAAGTTCATCAAAAATCTGCGTATCAGGTTGTCAAAACTTCTTCTTTAATCCATCTGTTGTCTGTATATCGGCTCATCAAATTCCTCGTCCAAGTGGGTCTTTTTACCTTGGAGAAAACGGAAAAACAGGTGAAAGAAACGGACCGTTGAAATCGCATTTTCATCACATCATTGTTTCTACATTTGGGTCATAAATCAAATCCATTGGAATTACAATTTCCTCACTCCTTAAACTCATCACCCTGGTACTTCGTTTGCACTTCGTTAAAGCCTGACCGCATCTAAATATCAAGCCAATCGTTATGATAACACCTAAGATACATAGGAGAAACTTCCCTACATCCATTATGACTCCTTGAGCCCATTCTCCTAAACCAGAGAACCAATTTCGCGGGTTCAACCATGACACCCAACCAGTCAGCTCATTACCTACAGCAGCAAGAGTGAGATTGTGTCTCCTGCGAAATTCCCACTTCAGTTGGAGAATATCATCCATCTTTTGGTCTATGACCTCGACCGGGTCCTCGGTACTATTTGTAATATATGTGCAACATTTCACGCCGTACTGCGTTGCCAGTGTGACACAATATCCACCTGTTACTGCCGTGAGATAATTGAGAATCATTCTATGCTGAACTAGTTCTGTTTTATAAGCTTGAAGTTCTCTTCCAGTATACCTAAACGTGTCATCATACATTTCTGTGATATTGTCTAACAAATTTGCGAGCGCAGATATGTATTTATAATTCAACACTCCTCTGGCGGTGCGAGTGAAATCTAACGCGATTAGAACCTGAATCCCGGTGGATTCATGGATCATGTCAGAGGCCGGATGCTCTGTTCTTTCTATCAGGTGCCGTTTAACTACGTGCTCGTAATGGGTGTGAGTATAAGGAGCTTGGGCAACACGGTGTATATCCTTCATTTTGGCATGTGATACAGTCATTACTTCAGGCAGTACTTTTCCAATATAACACAATCCTTCAGAGTTTGGGGCAAGCCACTTATACGCCTTCCTCCCGCATATGAAATATGCATCATCGGGGAGAACATATGGGACGGAGTAGGACATAACCATATTACACATCTTCCATGTGAAATCTCCTAACCCTAATTCTCCCATCTGTCTAGTACACGTATCAGCTTGTACGATATGTGCACAGTATCCTGGTGATACCTCTCCAACTCTCGTAATCCTATTTCCTAGGGTATACCTATATCGGAAAGATTTTCCTCTACTGGCTATGTGGCGTATAAGCTCTGTATCTGTCGGCATGCTATCTGCTCTATATGAAAAGGTCATGGTTTGGTTACTCCATGACACTTCCCAATTTCCCGGCTTTCGGGGATTGGAAATGTTAAAACATATGAGGGATCTATCCACATGATATTGGTGGAGCTTCAAACTAGGAGGACTGGAGATATTAAACCTCCTGTCCACCGGCCTCCCACCACTTAGCTCAAGTACCTCCCCTATCGTTAAAGGAAATGGTACTAGTCCTGATTTGTAATGACCTTGAGGTACTTGAGAGCATACCCAACAATCTGTTTGATTTAGCACACTACCCACCAAGGAGTGATAGTCACTCAAGGGATGCCGGTCCATGTGGATATTAAAACTGGATTGGCATTTCTTGATGCACCCATCCTCAACTACATTGTCACAAAGCCTACAGATACAGTTTTCTTCAGCTAACAATCCTTCACAATTCCTTCTATGGTCAATGCTATCGGATCGTTTTCTGATACTCGCCTTTGCTTGTTGGTTAAGTTGTTCTTGGAAAACTACGCCTCCATCTCTGTCATAAGAACCCATTCCAGAACCTCTCTCAACCTCCATGGTACTCTCGCCGGAACAGACTGCTCTGGTCAACATCATGGTCAACAGGAAAATCCGGATCACAGTCTCTTGGGGCAAGTTCATCTTATAGGAGGAAACGAAGAAGAATGAGAAGGGGGAAAAAAATAATTTGAGGGAGGGGGAATGGGAAGTGGAGAAAAACAATAAAAAGGGAACAGGGAATCGACAACTGCTTTTTGATCTTGTGATTCTCGATGCTCAGGTGCCGCCTCAGTCCTCCTGGAACAGACACTCCAGTGATACAACGTCCTCTACCGTCTGTTCCTTATCACGGGACCTCTCTGGATCAGCAACCTTCTTACAATGGGACGAATGAACCCAAGTCTCTCTCTCGGCAACTTTCAATGCTGTAGTGCTAGTCAATAAGACTTGGTATGGTCCTTCCCATCTGTCAATAAGGCAACCTGAGCGTAGAAAATTCCGTATCATTACATAATCCCCAGGTTCAATGTCATGACAATTACTATCTGGTAAATCAGGAATCACCAACTTCAAATTATCATTTTGATTCCTTAGCTGTTTACTCATGTTAATCAAGTACTTTACAGTCACTTCATTGTTACACTTCAAATCATCCTGAGGGTTAATCATAACATGCGGTTGTCGACCAAACAAGATTTCAAAGGGAGACAGATTAAGAGGGGACCTGGGAGTGGTTCTGATGCTGTACAGTACAATGGGTAGAGCTTCTGGCCATGTCAATCCTGTCTCTGCCATAACTTTGCTCAGTTTATTTTTAATAGTGCTGTTCACTCTACCTTCGCACTCGCCTGTGGACGGTATGGAGTGTGCAGCTTGCTATCAATTCCCATCAACTTACACATTCCTTGAAAGACATCACCTGTAAAATGGGTACCCCTATCACTTTCAATTATTCTAGGGATACCATATCTACATACAAATTCCTGCACAATTTTCTTAGCAGTAAACATAGCGGTATTTGTGGCCGCAGGAAATGCTTCGACCCAATTTGAGAAAACATCTATACAAACAAGTACATATTTCAAATTTCGACAAGGGGGTAATTGAATGAAGTCAATCTGTATTACTTGGAAAGGACCGCCTGTAGGTGGGATATGAGATGGTTCTGTTGGTATTGCCTTTCCGATGTTCTTTCTCAAACAGGTAAGGCATGACATTGCTCTCTTACCTGCATGAGATGAAAATCCTGGGGCGCACCAATATGCTCTTACCAACTTGCACATTCCTTCCTTGCCCAGATGAGTCAGCCCGTGAGCTGCCTCAGCTAAACATGGAAGATATGCTCTGGGGGCCACCGGTTTACCTTGTCCATCCGTCCAGAGTCCTGAGGACTCCTGGCCATATCCCTTTGCCTTCCAGACTGCCTTTTCCTGTGTGGAACACAAATTTTGCATCTCACACAACTTCTGTGTGTTGATGGTATTAAATACCATCAGTTGTGTGGTGTCTGTCTTTCTGGGGGTACCAGCTGCTAACTTAGCAGCTTCATCTGCTCGGCTGTTACCAAGTGATACTGGGTCTTGGCTATATGTGTGTGCTTTACACTTGATAACAGCCACTCTGTCGGGTTCCTGTATCGCTGTTAGAAGCCTTTTGATGTGAGCTGCATGCGCTATCGGTGTACCAGCTGCCGTCATGAAATTTCTGAGGCGCCATAGGGCTCCGAAATCATGGACTACCCCGAATGCGTTTCTAGAGTCGGTGTAGATATTGGCTGATTTGCCCTTAGCCAATTCACATGCTCTGGTTAGGGCGACCAGTTCAGCAACCTGGGCTGAGTGAGGTGGGCCTAGCGGTTCCGCTTCTATGGTGCCTTGGTCACCTACGACTGCGTATCCAGTACACAAGTCTCCCGAGTCTGACTGTCTATGACAACTACCGTCCGTGTAGAAAGTTAGATCTACATCTTCCAGTGGATTGTCACTGATGTCAGGCCTTGCGGTAAAATTTTGGGTCAAATATTCCATACAATCATGTGTGTCTTCCTTTGTGTTAAATTCTCCTTCCCCACCACTCTCATCCTCCACCCTTTGTGCCTGTCCAGGCACACCTGGGAGATATGTTGCAGGATTTAATGCACTGCATCTCCTTATGGTGATGTTTACGGGGGCCATTAGTGCCAATTCCCATCTTGTAAACCGCGCTGATGAGACGTGCCTGGTGTGGGCAGAATTTAGCAAGGCTGACACTGCATGTGGTGTATGAATTGTGAGGTTGTGACCTAGCACTACATCTTCGCTTTTCGTTACTAGCAATGCTATCGCAGCAACGCTTCGCAAGCATGTGGGGAGGGATCGCGCTACCGTATCTAGCTGAGCGCTGTAGTATGCTACTGGCCTGCTGGCATCACCGTGCTTTTGGGTTAAGACGCCTGCCGCGCAACCCGCACTTTCTGTTCCGTACAGCTCAAAGGGTTTCCCATAGTCTGGCATACCTAATGCTGGTGCCTGCGTTAGGCACTGTTTAAGTCTCTCAAATGCCATCTCGGACTCGTCTGTGTGCGAAATCCGATCAGGTTTGTTTGAGGAGACCATCTCCTGCAAAGGTAACGCTAGAATGGAAAATCCTGGGATCCAGTTACGGCAATACCCACACTTTCCTAAAAATGTTCTGATCTGTTGCTGGGTTTGTGGCAGAGTCATGTCTCTAATTGCTTGAATTCTATCAGCGGTCAGGTGTCTCAGTCCTTGTGTTAGACAGTGTCCCAAATATTTTACCTTAGTTTGGCATAATTGCAACTTGTCTTTGGAAACCTTGTGTCCTGTGTCTGAAAGATGAAACAGGAGCTGTTTCGTATCCTTCAGGGATGCTTCCAATGAATCAGAACACAGTAGTAGATCATCCACGTACTGTATTAATACTGATCCACTCTCTGGTTGGAAAGACTGTAAACAATCATGCAAAGCCTGGGAAAAGATACTTGGACTGTCTATGAAACCTTGTGGTAATCGAGTCCATGTGTATTGGACTCCTCTGTATGTGAATGCAAACAAATATTGACTGTCAGGGTTCAGAGGTACCGAAAAGAAAGCGGAGCAGAGGTGAATAACAGTGAAAAATTTCGCAGTGGGAGGGATTTGCATAAGGATGACAGCTGGATTTGGCACTACGGGGAACTGACTCTCAACTATTTTGTTAATCCCCCTTAGATCCTGCACTAGCCGGTAACCCCTCCCCCCACTCTTTTTAACAGGGAAGATGGGACTATTGGCAGTGCTGGACGTTCTTACCAGAATGCCCTGTTGTAGCAAGCGCTCTATTACGGGGTACACTCCTAACTCCACCTCTGGCTTCAGAGGGTACTGTGGGATTTTTGGAGCTATCCTACCATCTTTTACTTGTACAACTACCGGAGCTACGTTTCCATCAATCCAGTGTCTTGTCCGTCTTTAGTCCAAAGTGACTCTGGTATCTGGGATGTCATTTCCTCTACTTGGGATGGAGTCCTATTTGTCATAATGGTATGTGACATTAATTTTGACGGGGAGTCTAACATGTCTCGCACTTCCTGATCGTGATTCTCAGGTATGTCCAAGAATACACCTTCAGGAGTACAATAAATGACGCACCCCATTTTGCACAATAAGTCTCTTCCCAGGAGATTAGTCGGTGCCGATGCAGCCAGCAAAAAGGAATGCTTGGTATGTAACGGCCCTACTGTAATCTCGGCTGGTTTGCTAACGGGGTAGTGCTGGACTACTCCTGTTACTCCTATGGCTGGAATTGTCTTACCAGTGGTTCTCATGCCCACTGTCGAATTTATCACTGATTTGGCCGCCCCTGTGTCTACAAGAAAGTTTAATGATTTACCAGCTACATTGATTGCAATTTCTGGTTCACTCCCAAGACTTGCAATCAATTTTACTGGCTGCAGATTACAGGTATGGCCACACCCCTATTGGGTATGGTGACCTCCCTGAATCCCGCTGGCAGCAACTACTTGTGAAGGGGTGAAATGGGAACTACCAGTGGCTTGCCAGTCTCTGTTCGGGGGGTATCTTTTTGTTTCCCCTGTATGTGGCTCATAACTCCGTCTCTGCGGACCTTGCTCCCAATGTCGTGTGTCGTGTCGTTGTCTAGGGGGTTGGTATGATCTTTGCGAATTTTTCGCTCTACAGTCTCGTGCTATGTGTCCCTGTTTATGACAAAAATAACATGTTACCACCTTTGACTTACCCACAGGGTTTGGTGATATAAACACAGGCTGTTTTGTGGTCAGGGCCTGTATACTTACTGACATTAACTTATCACCCTGCGACTCCCTGTGTCTGGTGATATTCCGGTCGTGATCAATAGCAGCCTCTCTCAAAGTTGCCACCGACAGACCTCGCCAACATGGTTGTGTGGTCTGTACCCTAGTCTTTAATGCCTCTTTTAAACCATCCATTAGCACAGATACTGCTACTTCTTGATGGTTTGCATTGGTCCTAATGTCCTCTATGCCAGTGTACTTTTCCATTTCTAATAATGCCCGGTGAAAATAATCAGCAGCTGTTTCTGACTCTTTTTGTTTAATGGAAAAAATTCTATTCCATTTGGCTACAGCTGGGAAATACTCCTTTAACTGTAAATTTATTCTTTTTACGTTATCTTTGTTGTACACATCTGTAAGAGGTACATCCTGATCCAGTCCACAGTCAGCTAAAAATTGAGCTGCGTCGACATTGGAGGGTAAACATGCCCTCAGCAATACCTGCCAATCTTTGTTATTGGGCTCTAAAGTGTTTCCTAGGTCTCTGATGTATTTTTGGCTAGCAACTAAGTCTTTTCTGGGGTCAGGGAATTCAGACACTATGGTCCTTAATTCCATTCGGGAAAACGGGCTGTACATGGCAATTTTCCTAACAGGAGTGACTCCTGAAGTGTCCGTTTTCCCATTTGGCACTACTATTACCTTAACAGGATTAATTCTAACAACATCATTCTGTGTAGGTTCTACAGCCTGTGGTGAAATAGTCTCAGCATAGTGTATGGTGCCGTACTTACCCGTTGATACGACCTCACCTGTCCCTCCGCTAGGGGGCTTTGTTACTAATCTTATGGGTTGGGCCGTGCCTACTGTCGTTTCTGATATGGTGGCTGCTAGAGAGAGCGCCGATATTGTTGCCGATTCGTCTTCCTGATCACACTCCTGGGGAAAGTTCAAAACAGGGTACAACTTGCACGGGTTAATACTTGCATGGGTTAACTTATTAACATTATCCTTAACATTTATACAGTTGCTAAGTGCCTGTTTGTTACCCCCTGATGCGTCATTCTCCGCAACCAATTTCTCTCCTGGTATGTATGGTGGCGGCGGGGCCGTGGCTATCAGTTTTCTGATAGGGCCAGATCCCGCCGCCTGAGCCAATCCTCTCTGTATTTCACCCTCCTGTTGCCATAGCTGCAAATAATCATAATGTTGGATTTGTCTCTTTGCTGATTTAATGAGACACATCCTTCTCCTTAAATTCGTTAACACTTCTGGGCTGAAGCTACCTACTCTTGGGAATTTCTCCCCGTCATGTACAGTCATTTTCTCCCATTCATCACATAAAATTTCTGTGTGCCTTCCGTATTTTTCACACATTACGTACCTTGCCGACCCGACTGGTCGGTTTACAGAATCAACCCGAACCGAGGTTGATCGTCCCCTTCTTGAACAACTGGCCCCCATAATTTGCAGGTGTTGCTAACCCTTAAAAAACCAAAATATTCAAAGATAGGTTGACGGTGAAGTTTACCGAGCACCTCACTCACTCGCCCACGCCGACCAATATGCCCACACACTGATATAGTGCTGGCGTACTCGACCCAGGGCCCCTATTAACCTGAGTTTACTGGAACATGTGGGTGTGATCCGAAGAGCATTAACCCTTTCCAGTAAAGGTGGGGTTGTCGGATAATTCCTGAGTGACCAGAGAATTTCCCTTTTTGGTTAAAATAAAAAATTACACAAATCACGTTAGAATGTACAAATAGCGTTTATGACCGGGTTTGTACACAAATGGTACTGGTCAGGTTACTAACTAATGCACACAATTACGTGCGGTACAATCGTTCAGTACATAAGCAACTAATCTTATGTACGGAGCGACCAGTGGAATCGACATTCAGCAGCTGCGAATTCCTTCAGCCTGAGCTTTATTTTCCTATATGGGTGTCGCACCAACCCTTCTTTGGTGTTGTGCCTTGTTTCTATAGCGGACTTCCTTGTCTGCTGTACCTGGACCTCCTGGTCTGTTATGCGACCTCCTGGTCTGACCTCCTGGTCTGTTACAGTATGACCTCCTGGTCTGCTACACTCTAATGCTCAAATTTTATGTTTAACCAGGGATGCCTCCCTAGCCACCATGCATGTCACTTACATGTATGTACCTTCACGAGAACTCGATACTTTTCTTGTGGTTCAACCTCAAAATTGTATAATTGCAAACACTCACTCACCACATGTACACTTTTGTTTCTATTTCTATTTCTGCGCAGAAATTTTCTTTAGACCAGGTGTGTTGTGAATTTGGAGAAGGATCTGTTAATCAAAATTTCGGATTTAAAATAGATTTGCGCTACTTATCGCCTGTTGCGCTATTTATCGCCTGTTGCGCTACTTAAAAATCAACTGTCGTGTGACTTGAGTTACGTGGGCGTACCCAGACGCTCCGTTGCGTAATTTACGCTGCGTGCGTCGGCCTTGGCGTACGCGAGTCTCAGCCCTTTGTTAGAGACACGTGTACACAAAACCAATGTCCACCGCAACACAACTAACACTTTTATCAATGTAGATGATCCTCGATCGTCTACCGCGCAACACACCAATCTCTCCTTTTACCTTAGGTAGAGTTGCATGTGGGTTTTACACTTTAACTATGAAATAGCGACAAATCTCTCTTAGCACGTTTTATCAATTATAAAATGGCAAACAGGAGAGTGATATATGAAAATACACGAATGAAAAAGAAATGCAGATATGTGCGTGTGTACGCAAGACAGAAATAAACAGTTTTAAAAGACACTAGCGTGTTGTTCTTACCTCCGGTTCCGGATTCCCTCAGCACCCTTTACTAAGCGAAGCAGACGCTTATCCCGTCAGCACTGCGAAGAATATGATCTCCCGCCCTTTGCTGATGGATAATGTCTGCTGAAATTACCTAGCAGAGATATGTGAAGGACAGGACGAGCCGCCAATTGATAAAGCTAAATATTTATCTTATATAAAACCCTTTATGAGGTCTAAGAACACTGTACGCTATTTACGTATGGAGTACCGTAAGGGTACGCTCGTTGCGTAACAATCGCTTAGCCGTGGTCGAGACGCTCAAGCGTCACGTTCGCTCACGGCAAAGAGATCACAGGCAGGCACGCTATTGGCTGCCGACTAACGTAATGATTCGCTATAGCGTAACGGACGCTGTATCGGGAGCGGGCTGCTCGAGCGATACAGACGCTCACGAGAATACGCTGTTGGTATCGGGCACACTTATAGGTGAGCGACTACCGTAATGCTACGCTATCAGCGTAGCGGACGCTCGAGACCACGAGGAGATCACGAGCGGCGCAGACGCTCACAATGTTAAACCTTTATATCTAAACCATAAACAATGTAATATGCTGTAAAACCTTAGTGTAGAGATAGGGTGTAGATGCAACACAGTGTAACCTTGTTAACTTAAAAGCTGTTTGAGCGTCACCGACGCTCTGAGAATACTTAACACTATAAGAAATACACAGATACCGTGCTTAGGGTCCAACGCCTAATATATATATTATGAATGTTATACTTGCAAAAGAATTAATACAATACAAGTCATACACTACAATATAACATAGACTACCTAACCAGATAACTACACATGAAATACAATACAATACTATTACGTTTAAGAGAATACGAGAGAAAGAGAAGAGAGAGAGAAATGGCCCATAACCACAAGAAAGACAATATGATTGCGGAGAAAACTTACGCACAAAGGAAACGATCGCATGCGCCTCTGGACATCCAGCTCCCGATTTTCAGCAATGATAACCGTTGAAGAGTGAGCGCTGGATGTGATCGGCTTGTCTATTTATGCCCCACACACCATACAATTCAATGGTCCCTACAATCTCATTGTTCATTGGACACAGGAATTCCTCCTCGCATTATAACAAAAGGTCATAGGTTGATTCATACAGGTGGGCTGTGACTATTTCCAACAGCTCAGGAGTAGATAGGTATGTGCTACATGTGCATGTGTTGGGTAGCTGTGAGGAGTAGATAGGTATGTGCTACATGTGCATGTGTTAGATAGTTGTGAGGAGTAGATAGGTATGTGCTACATGTGCATGTGTTGGGTAGCTGTGAGGAATAGATAGGTATGTGCTACATGTTGATAAAGCTAAATATTTATCTTATATAAAACCCTTTATGAGGTCTAAGAACACTGTACGCTATTTACGTATGGAGTACCGTAAGGGTACGCTCGTTGCGTAACAATCGCTTAGCCGTGGTCGAGACGCTCAAGCGTCACGTTCGCTCACGGCAAAGAGATCACAGGCAGGCACGCTATTGGCTGCCGACTAACGTAATGATTCGCTATAGCGTAACGGACGCTGTATCGGGAGCGGGCTGCTCGAGCAATACAGACGCTCACGAGAATACGCTGTTGGTATCGGGCACACTTATAGGTGAGCGACTACCGTAATGCTACGCTATCAGCGTAGCGGACGCTCGAGACCACGAGGAGATCACGAGCGGCGCAGACGCTCACAATGTTAAACCTTTATATCTAAACCATAAACAATGTAATATGCTGTAAAACCTTAGTGTAGAGATAGGGTGTAGATGCAACACAGTGTAACCTTGTTAACTTAAAAGCTGTTTGAGCGTCACCGACGCTCTGAGAATACTTAACACTATAAGAAATACACAGATACCGTGCTTAGGGTCCAACGCCTAATATATATATTATGAATG
This sequence comes from Pseudophryne corroboree, assembly GCF_028390025.1. NCBI lineage: Eukaryota > Metazoa > Chordata > Amphibia > Anura > Myobatrachidae > Pseudophryne > Pseudophryne corroboree. The sequence continues at coordinate 325,772,252 of NC_086445.1, read as the reverse complement.
TTATACTTGCAAAAGAATTAATACAATACAAGTCATACACTACAATATAACATAGACTACCTAACCAGATAACTACACATGAAATACAATACAATACTATTACGTTTAAGAGAATACGAGAGAAAGAGAAGAGAGAGAGAAATGGCCCATAACCACAAGAAAGACAATATGATTGCGGAGAAAACTTACGCACAAAGGAAACGATCGCATGCGCCTCTGGACATCCAGCTCCCGATTTTCAGCAATGATAACCGTTGAAGAGTGAGCGCTGGATGTGATCGGCTTGTCTATTTATGCCCCACACACCATACAATTCAATGGGCCCTACAATCTCATTGTTCATTGGACACAGGAATTCCTCCTCGCATTATAACAAAAGGTCATAGGTTGATTCATACAGGTGGGCTGTGACTATTTCCAACAGCTCAGGTGGGAGGGAAACTGGGTTTCCCGCCGCATGGATAAGTAAGTGCAAATACAGTAAATGTTCATAAACTTCTTATGTCCATAACTATTCGCACGAGCGATTAATCCGCTTCAAACCAACACCGGAATATTGCTAATTAAATACTCTTCCGATGGGTACTAAACACCACTGTATTACTCCTGTCTGACCCTTCGTATCAAACAAAGAGGGATTTCTCTGTTCATGAACATTCTACATTAACCAAACTTTCAGACTCTATCAAAGGGACCATGATCTACAAAATACATTATATAGTGGAAATATGTAACGATTGAGTCGCACGCTACGAACACATGAACTCTACCGTAAATGCACATACCGCGCGCCCGCGGGTGCCCGCAACAGCGAGTATGCGCAGACCTGTGTGAGGTGCAAATATGGCAGTGTGCATAGAGATATTTTTCTGACTTTGACAATGTGCATGTGTTGGGTAGCTGTGAGGAGTAGATAGGTATGTGCTACATGTGCATGTGTTAGATAGTTGTGAGGAGTAGATAGGCATGTGCTACAAGTGCATGTGTTGGGTAGCTGTGAGGATTAGATAGGTATGTGCTACATGTGCATGTGTTAGATAGTTGTGAGGAGTAGATAGGCATGTGCTACAAGTGCATGTGTTGGGTAGCTGTGAGGAGTAGATAGGTATGTGCTACATGTGCATGTGTTAGATAGTTGTGAGGAGTAGATAGGCATGTGCTACAAGTGCATGTGTTGGGTAGCTGTGAGGATTAAATAGGCATGTGCTACATGTGCATGTGTTGGGTAGCTGTGAGGATTAGATAGGCATGTGCTACATGTGCATGTGTTGGGTAGCTGTGAGGAGTAGATAGGTATGTGCTACAAGTGCATGTGTTGGGTAGCTGTGAGGAGTAGATAGGCATGTGCTACATGTGCATGTGTTGGGTAGCTGTGAGGATTAGATAGGTATGTGCTACATGTGCATGTGTTGGGTAGCTGTGAGGAGTAGATATGTATGTGCTACATGTGCATGTGTTAGATAGTTGTGAGGAGTAGATAGGTATGTGCTACATGTGCATGTGTTAGATAGTTGTGAGGAGTAGATAGGCATGTGCTACAAGTGCATGTGTTGTGTAGCTGTGAGGAGTAGATAGGCATGTGCTACAAGTGCATGTGTTGGGTAGCTGTGAGGAGTAAATAGGTATGTGCTACATGTGCATGTGTTAGATAGTTGTGAGGAGTAGATAGGCATGTGCTACATGTGCATGTGTTGGGTAGCTGTGAGGATTAGATAGGTATCTGCTACATGTGCATGTGTTGGGTAGCTGTGAGGGGTAGATAGGTATCTGCTACATGTGCATGTGTTAGATAGTTGTGAAGAGTAGATAGGCATGTGCTACAAGTGCATGTGTTGGGTAGCTGTGAGGATTAGATAGGCATCTGCTACATGTGCATGTGTTGGGTAGCTGTGAGGATTAGATAGGCATCTGCTACATGTGCATGTGTTGGGTAGCTGTGAGAAGTAGATAGGCATGTGCTACATGTGCATGTGTTAGATAGTTGTGAGGAGTAGATAGGCATGTGCTACAAGTGCATGTGTTGGGTAGCTGTGAGGATTAGATAGGCATCTGCTACATGTGCATGTGTTGGGTAGCTGTGAGGAGTAGATAGGCATGTGCTACATGTGAATGTGTTAGATAGTTGTGAGGAGTAGATAGGTATGTGCTACATGTGCTAGATAGTTGTGAGGAGTAGATAGGTATGTGCTACATGTGCATGTGTTGGGTAGCTGTGAGGAGTAGATAGGCATGTGCTACATGTGCATGTGTTGGGTAGCTGTGAGGAGTAGATAGGCATGTGCTACATGTGCATGTGTTGGGTAGTTGTGAGGAGTAGATAGGCATGTGCTACATGTGCATGTGTTGGGTAGCTGTGAGGAGTAGATAGGCATGTGCTACATGTGCATGTGTTGGGTAGCTGTGAGGAGTAGATAGGCATGTGCTACATGTGCATGTGTTGGGTAGTTGTGAGGAGTAGATAGGCATGTGCTACATGTGCATGTGTTGGGTAGCTGTGAGGAGTAGATAGGTATGTGCTACAAGTGCATGTGTTGGGTAGCTGTAAGCAGTAGATAGGTATCTGCTACATGTGCATGTGTTAGATAGTTGTGAGGAGTAGATAGGCATGTGCTACATGTGCATGTGTTGGGTAGCTGTGAGGAGTAGATAGGCATGTGCTACATGTGCATGTGTTGGGTAGCTGTGAGGAGTAGATAGGTATGTGCTACAAGTGCATGTGTTGGGTAGCTGTAAGCAGTAGATAGGTATCTGCTACATGTGCATGTGTTGGGTAGCTGTGAGGATTAGATAGGCATCTGCTACATGTGCATGTGTTTTTTGTAATTGTGAGGAGTTGAATTGTATCTGGTACATGTGCTTCAGTTGGGTAATTATGTGGATTCGATAGGGTTCTGCTGTACGTGGACATGTCTCCAGCAATATATAAAGCTGATCAACAGGTTTTTTTATTAAAATAATATTTTGAGTTTTTATTTATTTTGTTCTTTACTGCACATGGGACAGAAGCACCTCTAACATTATAAAATGTATGGTCTTTGGAATGTTAATTTTTACTATATAATTTAGTATTTCAAAGCTTTTACACCAAAGCTTTGCACATGTATATACATTTAAACCATGCCAGCAAACATCTGGTTTTAATGGATATGATCTATTTTTCTTTGCAGGTGTTCTTCGCCATCTGCGTAGCATTATGTAAATGTTCATTTTATAGTTAGTCCAGTTTTTGAAGTACTCCCAAAATATTCTATTTTTATGCCATATGTCATTAATAGTTTTTATAGCAGAAATGTTAAAATAGATAGATGGACAGATGGCCATTAAATCACAAATAGCCCAATTCCCTGGTACACAGTGTACAAGTCAAAGCTTAGGGGTCTATTTACTAAGCCTTGGATGGAGATAAAATCGCTGGAGATAAAGTACCAGCCAATTGTCTCCTAACTGTCATTTTTCAAACACAGCCTGTGACATGGCAGTTAGGAGCGATTGGCTGGTACTTTATCTCCAGCGACTTTATCTCCATCCAAGACTTAGTAAATAAACCCCTCAGTCTCTAGTGACCCAGTATTAAAATATAGAGTCCAGTAACTGATTGCCTAGTTGCCATATATTTCTCAGTCCCCGGCAAACTGGTGTACTATTAATTGCTCACTCCTTGGTAGCCCAGTATGCCCTTCAGAGCCCAATAACTAGTGGCTAATCTTTTAATTACCTCCATTTTGCTTCCCATTGGAATCCATGTCCTTCCTTCACTCAGTTCCTTTGATCAATGCAAGGTAGGGAATGTATCTCTTTGGTGATAACGGAGAGGAAGTGGGATCTCTGATAAAGTCTCCCCAATCTATGCTTATTTATTTATTTATTAGCAGTTTCTTATATAGCGCAGCATATTCCGTTGCACTTTACAATTAGAACAACAATTATAGAACAAAACTGGGCAAAGACAGACAGAGGTAGGAAGGCCCTGCTCGCAAGCTTACAATCTATAGGGAAATAGTCATTGATACACAAGGATAGATGCTACCTGTTTCATAATGGTTCCCCAGGTTCCTAGGTTCTTAATGGGTTGTATATGATATGATCACCCAGCAATGTTGGAAGACAAAATGTGAGTTTATGTGGACTGTACAGAGGGGATGTAACTTGATAGGGAAGCTGTGAAGGTTATGTGTGTGGGTCTGAAATTTGGTAGGCTTGTCTGAAGAGATGAGTTTTCAGAGAACGTTTAAAGGTTTGGAGACTAGAGGAGAGTCTTATTGTGCGTGGGAGTGCATTCCACAGAGTGGGTGAAGCCCGGGTAAAGTCCTGTAATTTTGAGTGGAAACAGGTAATACATGTGGATGAGAGACGCAGATCTTGTGCAGAGCGGAGAGGTCTGGTAGGGAGATATTTTGATATTTATGCTTGGGTTTATATTTACTAAAGTGCGAGTTTTTAGAAGTTGAGATGTTGCCCATTATGTAAATAAACATTTACATAATGCTACGCAGATGGTGAAGAACACCTGCAAAGCAAAATAGATCATATCCATTAAAACCAGATGTTTGCTGGCATAGTTTAAATGTATATACATGTGCAAAGCTTTGGTGCAATAGCTTTGAAATACTAAATTATATAGTAAAAATGAACATTCCAAAGACCATACATTTTATAGTGTTCTGTCTCATGGGCAGTAAAGAACAAAATAAATAAAAACGAAAAAAAAAATATTATCTTAATAGATAAAAACTGTTGATAAGCTTTACATATTGCAGAACCCTATCTAATCCACACAATTACCCAACACATGCACATGTAGCAAATACCTATCTAATCCTCACAATTACCCAACACATGCACATGTAACAGATACCTATCTAATCCTCACAGCTACCCAACACATGTACAAGTAGCAGATACCTATCTAATACTCACAATTACCCAACACATGCACATGTAACAGATACCTATCTAGTCCACACAATTACCCAACACATGTACAAGTAGCAGATACCTATCTAATATTCACAATTGCCCAACACATGCACATGTAACAGATACCTATCTAGTCCACACAATTACCCAACACATACACATGTAACAGATACCTATCTAGTCCACACAATAACCAACACAAGCACATGTAACAGATACCTATCTAATCCTCACAATTACCAACACATGCACATGTAACAGATACCTATCTAATCCTCACAATAACCAACACATGCACATGTAAAAGATACCTATCTAATCCTCACAATTACCAACACATGCACATGTAACAGATACCTATCTAGTCCACACAATTACCAACACATGCACATGTAACAGATACCTATCTAATCCTCACAATTACCCAACACATGCACATGTAACAGATACCTATCTAATCCTCACAGCTACCCAACACATGTACAAGTAGCAGATACCTATCTAATACTCACAATTACCCAACACATGCACATGTAACAGATACCTATCTAGTCCACACAATTACCCAACACATGCACATGTAACAGATACTGTACCTATCTAGTCCACACAATTACCCAACACATGCACATGTAACAGATACCTATCTAGTCCACACAATTACCCAACACATGCACATGTAACAGATACCTATCTAGTCCACACAATTACCCAACACATGCACATGTAACAGATACCTATCTAGTCCACACAATTACCCAACACATGCACATGTAACAGATACCTATCTAGTCCACACAATTACTCAACACATGCACATGTAACAGATACTGTACTTATCTAGTCCACACAATTACCCAACACATGCACATGTAACAGATACCTATCTAGTCCACACAATTACCCAACACATGCACATGTAGCAGATACCTATCTAATCCTCACAGCTACCCAACACATGTACAAGTAGCAGATACCTATCTAATACTCACAATTACCCAACACATGCACATGTAACAGATACCTATCTAGTCCACACAATTACCCAACACATGCACATGTAACAGATACTGTACCTATCTAGTCCACACAATTACCCAACACATGCACATGTAACAGATACCTATCTAGTCCACACAATTACCCAACACATGCACATGTAACAGATACCTATCTAGTCCACACAATTACCCAACACATGCACATGTAACAGATACCTATCTAGTCCACACAATTACCCAACACATGCACATGTAACAGATACCTATCTAGTCCACACAATTACTCAACACATGCACATGTAACAGATACTGTACTTATCTAGTCCACACAATTACCCAACACATGCACATGTAACAGATACCTATCTAGTCCACACAATTACCCAACACATGCACATGTAGCAGATACCTATCTAATCCTCACAGCTACCCAACACATGTACAAGTAGCAGATACCTATCTAATACTCACAATTACCCAACACATGCACATGTAACAGATACCTATCTAGTCCACACAATTACCCAACACATGCACATGTAACAGATACCTATCTAGTAAACACAATTACCCAACACATGCACATGTAACAGATACCTATCTAGTCCACACAATTACCCAACACATGCACATGTAACAGATACCTATCTAGTCCACACAATTACCCAACACATGCACATGTAGCAGATACCTATCTAATCCTCACAGCTACCCAACACATGTACAAGTAGCAGATACCTATCTAATACTCACAATTACCCAACACATGCACATGTAACAGATACCTATCTAGTCCACACAATTACCCAACACATGCACATGTAACAGATACCTATCTAGTCCTCACAATTACCCAACACATGCACATGTAACAGATACCTATCTAGTCCACACAATTACCCAACACATGCACATGTAACAGATACCTATCTAGTCCACACAATTACCCAACACATGCACATGTAACAGATACCTATCTAGTCCACACAATTACCCAACACATGCACATGTAACAGATACCTATCTAGTCCACACAATTACCCAACACATGCACATGTAACAGATACTGTACCTATCTAGTCCACACAATTACCCAACACATGCACATGTAACAGATACCTATCTAGTCCACACAATTACCCAACACATGCACATGTAACAGATACCAATCTAGTCCACATAATTACCCAACACATGCACATGTAACAGATACTGTACTTATCTAGTCCACACAATTACCCAACACATGCACATGTAACAGATACCTATCTAGTCCACACAATTACCCAACACATGCACATGTAACAGATACCTATCTAGTCCACATAATTACCCAACACATGCACATGTAACAGATACTGTACCTATCTAGTCCACACAATTACCCAACACATGCACATGTAACAGATACTGTACCTATCTAGTCCACATAATTACCCAACACATGCACATGTAACAGATACTGTACCTATCTAGTCCACACAATTACTCAACACATGCACATGTAACAGATACCTATCTAGTCCACACAATTACCCAACACATGCACATGTAGCAGATACCTATCTAACCCTCACAGCTACCCAACACATGTACAAGTAGCAGATACCTATCTAATACTCACAATTACCCAACACATGCACATGTAACAGATACCTATCTAGTCCACACAATTACTCAACACATGCACATGTAACAGATACCTATCTAGTCCACACAATTACCCAACACATGCACATGTAGCAGATACCTATCTAACCCTCACAGCTACCCAACACATGTACAAGTAGCAGATACCTATCTAATACTCACAATTACCCAACACATGCACATGTAACAGATACCTATCTAGTCCACACAATTACTCAACACATGCACATGTAACAGATACCTATCTAGTCCACACAATTACCCAACACATGCACATGTAGCAGATACCTATCTAACCCTCACAGCTACCCAACACATGTACAAGTAGCAGATACCTATCTAATACTCACAATTACCCAACACATGCACATGTAACAGATACCTATCTAGTCCACACAATTACTCAACACATGCACATGTAACAGATACCTATCTAGTCCACACAATTACCCAACACATGCACATGTAGCAGATACCTATCTAACCCTCACAGCTACCCAACACATGTACAAGTAGCAGATACCTATCTAATACTCACAATTACCCAACACATGCACATGTAACAGATACCTATCTAGTCCACACAATTACCCAACACATGCACATGTAACAGATACCTTTCTAGTCCACACAATTACCAACAAATGCACATGTAGCAGATACCTATCTAGTCCACACAATTACCCAACACATGCACATGTAGCAGATACCTATCGAGTCCACACAATTACCAACACATGCACATTTAGCAGATACCTATCTAGTCCACACAATTACCCAACACATGCACATGTAGCAGATACCTATCGAGTCCACACAATTACCAACACATGCACATGTAGCAGATACCTATCTAGTCCACACAATTACCCAACACATGCACATGTAGCAGATACCTATCTAGTACACACAATTACCCAACACATGCACATGTAACAGATACCTATCTAGTCCACACAATTACCCAACACATGCACATGTAACAGATACAGGTTGAGTATCCCTTATCCAAAATGCTTGGGACCAGAGGTATTTTGGATATGGGATTTTTCCGTATTTTGGAATAATTGCATACAATAATGAGATATCATGGTGATGGGACCTAAATCTAAGCACAGAATGCATTTATGTTACATATACACCTTATACACACAGCCTGAAGGTAATTGTAGCTAATATTTTTTATAACTTTGTGCATTAAACAAAGTGTGTGTACATTCACACAATTCATTTATGTTCCATATACACCTTATACACACAGCCTGAAGGTCATTTAATACAATATTTTTAATAACTTTGTGTATTAACCATAGTTTGTGTACATTGAGCCATCAAAAAACAAAGGTTTCACTATCTCACTCTCACACAAAAAAGTCCGTAATTCGGAATATTCCGTATTTCGGAATATTTGGATATGGGATACTCAACCTGTACCTATCTAGTCCACACAATTACCCAACACGTGCACATGTAACAGATACCTTTCTAGTCCACACAATTACCAACACATGCACATGTAGCAGATACTTATCTAATCCTCACAGCTACACAGCACATGTACAAGTTGCAGATACCTATCTAATACTCACAATTACCCAACACATACACATGTAACAGATACCTATCTAGTCCACACAATTACCAACAAATGCACATGTAGCAGATACCTATCTAGTCCACACAATTACCCAACACATGCACATGTAGCAGATACCTATCTAGTCCTCACAATTACCAACACATGCACATGTAGCAGATACCTATCTAGTCCACACAATTACCAACGCATGCACATGTAGCAGATACCTATCTAGTCCACACAGCTACCCAACATATGCACATATAGCAGACAACTATCTAATCAACACAGCTATCCAGCTGATGCACATGTACCAGATATCTATCTACTCCTCACAATTACACAATAAATGCACATGTAGCTGACATCTATCTAATCCTCACAGCTACCCAACACATTGGCATGTAGCAGATAGCTATCTAATCCACACAACTACACTACCCAACACATGCACATGTAGCACATGACCTCCAGTGGAAGTAGCCGAGCCATGGCGAAGAGATCCAAAAGGATCCCTCTTCACGGCTAGGACTGCTTCCAATATGTACGTACAGTAGTAAGGTTACAGGAACAAATGCCATCTGAAGATGGTGAATGTGCCAGGCGTCAAGCACCAAATATGTAGTATTTTCAGAGAATGAATAACGTAGTCCCCCATACTAGTGTATATTTCTAATTTGCTATTTAGTCCACCAACCACCCCTCCCCCAGTGGATAAGAGAATTACACTTTAATGATATTAACAATGTTTATCAGTATGCTGATAATTCGTAAATTGAACTATTACAATTATTTTAATCAACAGATACAACAATTGAAACAACTGATATATAAATGATACATACAAATGACAAACTAAAATATGCAGCACATTTTATGCTTATTTTCTATTGATACTTTTTTAAAAGACATTACATGGCGTGTATCATCTTTAGCAACGAGGATGACACCCACAGCATGAAAACCCCTGGCAGCCAGCATTACACATCCATAGCAACAGGCATTATTATTATTATTATTATTATTTATTATCCTTTATTTATATGGCGCCACAAGGGATCCGCAGTGCCCAAATTACAGAGTACATAAACAAGTAATCAAAACAGGAAAACAGCAACTTACAGTTGAAGACAATGGTGGTCATTCCGATTTGTTCGCTCACTAGCAGTTTTTTGCAACCGTGCAAAAGCTATGCCGCCTCCCACTGGGAGTGTATTTTAGCTTAGCAGAAGTGCGAATGAAAGGATCGCAGAGCGGCAGCAAATTTTTTGTGTGCAGTTTTAGAGTAGCTCAATACCTACTCAGCGCTTGCGATCACTTCAGACTGTTCAGTTCCTGTTTTGACATCATGAACACGCCCTGCGTTCGCCCAGCCATGCCTGCGTTTTTCCTGGCACGCCTGTGTTTTTCCAAACACTCCCTGAAAACGGTCAGTTGACACCCAGAAACGCCCTCTTTCTGTCAATCACTCTACGGCCAGCAGTGCAACTGAAAAGCTTCGCTAGACCTTGTGTGAAACTACATAGTTTGTTGCAATAGTACAACGCGCGTGCGCATTGCGCCGCATACGCATGCGCAGAAGTACCATTTTTTTGCCTCATCGCTGCAGAGCGAACGAAAGCAGCTAGCGATCAACTCATAATGACCCCCGATATAAGACAAGTACAGGATAAATAGCTACATCAGCAGATGACACTGGAATAAGTATCAGGAGGCAGAAGTCTCTGGATTTGGTGCAGTTGAAGATTATTAAAGTAAGAAAAAGGATAAGCACATGAGGGAAGTGGGTCCTAATCATGAGAGCTTACATTCTAAAGGGCATGACACCCCTGAGAATTATAAACCCCTAGCAACAAGCATGACACCCAGAGCATGCAAACCCCTGGACAAGAGCATTACACACCCCTGGTAATGAGCATGACAAAAAAAGCATAAAACTCCTGGCAATGAGCATGACACCTTTGCAGCGAGCATGACACCCAGAGCATGAAACACCTGTCAATGAGCATGACATCCCTGGCAACAAACATGGAACCCAAAGCATGAAACCCCTGGCAACGAGCATGGAACCCAGAGCATGAAACCCCTGGCAATGAGCATGGAACCCAGATCATGAAACCCCTGGCAACAAGCATGGAACCCAGACCATGAAACCCCTGGCAGTGAGCATGGAACCCAGACCATGAAACCCCTGGCAACAAGCATGGAACCCAGACCATGAAACCCCTGCCATTGAGCAGGGAAATTAAAATTAATTAGACGCCTTACTGTGGGGCATAATGTGTAATGGGCAGTGTCGTGTGTGGCATAATGTATCATGGGCATTGCTGTGTGTTGAATAATGTGTCATGGGCATTATGGTGTGTAGTATACAGTGTCATGGGCATTGTGTGGTATAGTGTGTTAGGGACATTGTGATGTGTGGCATAATGTATCACGGGCATTGCGGTGTGTGGCATAACATATCACGGGCATTGCGGTGTGCAGTATAGTGTATAAGGGGCATTGTGGTGTGTGGCATAATATATCACGGGTATTACGGTGTGTGACATAATGTTTCATGGGCATTACGGTGTGTGGCATAATGTGTCAGGGGGATTACGGTGTGTTGCATATTGTGTAATGGGCATTACGGTGTGTTGTATAATGTGTAATGGGCATTGTGGTGTGGCATAATTTGTAAACGACAAATAATATAAGGGGCATGAATCAGATTTTTTTTTCCTGTGGTGGCCTATGTCTGGGTGTGCAGATTTAAAAATTGGGGTATAAGTAAGTCTTTTCCTGCAATGCCATGCCCCTTGAAGTTAGGCCATGCCCCTTGTAACAAGGCCACACCTCCTTTTGGAGCTTGCGCACCTTTGGCACGTGCAAATTCTTTACTTTTGTAATTGCAATGTGGGGGAGGGCTTGAGGAAGCAAAATTTCTAGTTACGCCACTGGTCAAACAGTTGTAAGTGGTAATATGGTCTGCTTGTGACTTCTCTGTCTGTCTCCTCACTGGCGCTAACATGTAAGTGAGACGTACAGAGGAGCCACAAGCAAACATGAACTCTCCCAGCAGCGTCGCTACAGTCAGTGCTTTATTGCCACTGTCATAATGCCAAAAAAGGCACTTACTGTAGCACTGCTGCTTTCAGCGTGTGCTGGCTGATGAAGGGGGCAGCTAAATTGCTTGCTAGGTGTTATCTTGGAGCAATGTCACCCTACGCATTCACCTATATGGACTGTGCTACGGTTGACACTGCTAAAAACAGACCAGTAGGACATATGATTTCTGTCAAAAATAAGTCTAGTGTGTATGTTATAGAGATTTATTGGTCCCATTTAACAAACAGATACTAATGAATATGCTATTGGTATTCATCATTATTTACCTCACTGGCGAAGTCCAGTGACATTCTCCTCTTCAGCAGCATCCTCTGCTCTACAGCAGGCAGCCCAATGTTGACGGCGACAGGCTGCTGTGTCATGCACATGTGCGACCACCAGTCTGTCCCAGACTTTCATGTGGCTGGGACCTGCCAGCACCTGGAAGCCTCCACTGAAGCCCGAATAATTCCAGTCCCCATTCCCGACAATCGCAACTTTATCACGCTCACCATATTATTAATGGCAAGAGTGATACAGTGGAAAACAGCTGTAATCTTAGTTTAACACTGTTGAATACTGAAAGGAAGACATATCCCTTTCAGTGAGAGTTAAAGTGGTTATGTCTTGTTCTAAATGGGTCCCATAATTAGATAGTAAACTCCACTGGGGCAATAACTGATATAAAGAAATATACATATGTACAGTTGTGTAGCAATAAAACACTATTTGGACACATTTCATATTGTTATGGTTCAGATCAAACAAATGACCCTATTGAGTAACTTAACTTGCAGGAAGACTTTGACCTAGTACATCTGTAACCTTTTGTCAGTGCTGTGAAACACTGTAATAATTGGTGGGTGTGCTGTTTTTCGAATATACCCTGAAAAACTTGTTTAATTCTGATCATTCTTTTTAGCTTTGTATGACTCTTAGGTTGCTATGGCTACTCAGGCTTCTCTTCCCAAAATGGAAAAAGATCTCCTGTGTTAAAAGACTGATGGCCTTTGCTCAGCAGGCCATTTCCTCATTTTATTCTTCTTTAGCCTCCAGCGAAGGTTTTGTGTGACAGAACACTAGAGTTGGTTGACAGTTAAGAAGATGACAAAAGCTTCAGAAGGCTACCTGAACATTAAGGCAAGTATAAAAAGGTTGCTTGGTTAAAGCATTACAAGGGCATGAGCAAGCAACCATGATGACATTAAACACCTCACTATGCATTCCCTCTGAGTATCATTTAAGCAAGCTGCGAGTTGATAAGTACACTTTTATATGATATCCCGACGAATAAACAATTACACTCCTAGATTAATGACACAGAGAAAGGATTTAAAATGTGAACTTCATTTACTCTGGAAAATCGTTTATATATATATATATATATATATATATATATACAGGCATGCAGAGAGCACTCACCAGTCTTCAAAATAGCAGAGGAACCGCAGGAACCCTAATTTCTGCGTCTAATGGTGTGGTGTGTTGAATAAGTGTTCATTCGACCTCATTGCGTTGGTTATAGAAGAGGTTGGAGTAGAATTACAAAAAGTAAAAAGTGACATTAAGAAATGTGAGAAAGAATCTCTGGCTTCTTTAAAATCTGATAAATCAGAGAATTGGTTGGAACGGTTGTAGACCCAAATAGAGAAATTTAAAGTGGACCTTATCTCTTTCAAATGGAAAAAACTTGATATTGTTGAATATGACTACCAAAGACATTCAGTATATAGGTGGCTATCAGGTGATAATACTATAACACAGATCAGCACCCGCTATAGATGTGGTGGGTGTTTCAATAGAGACTATTACTCTCAGTCTTCCTCTGAGACTGACTCTTCAGAGATTTTACCACCCTCAGGTTCTTCTTTTTTAGGGGTAGAATCGAGAACTACAAGAAGTGGAATAGGCCAAAGACAATGAGGCTGCACCCATGGCGAGGGCGGAACAAGATGCCGTGGCCGCCCAAGGGGCAGGAGAGGCCCAAGGAATTAATTTTTAACCTCTCATCTCGTATTCCTAATAAGGCTGACACTTCATTATTGTCCAAAGGTTTATCATTTATACCAACTAATTCGTTTGATTCATTTAATTGGTCAGTGGATCAATTTAAAATGGGTAGAAAATTACGTTTGAGGGAGTTTTTTGATAATAGGGTACAAACTGGTAAGGAGAATGCAGTACCTTTGTTTAAAAGATCCAGTAAGTTTGACCCTGTGTCAAACAACTCTAGTATCAAGACTTTTTTGAGGATGGTGGATACAGACAGCCATGAGAATAATCCTAGGACTAAGATTTGATAACTTGTGTAGAGATGAGAGGTTGGCATTGAAGGCCCTGCAAAAAGATACCTCTGTAGTGATCCATAATGTGGACAAGGGTGTGGCAGTGGTCTTACAGAACTTTGCCATGTATGACACGGAAGTTCAAAAACAATTGGCTGATCATGCAACTTACCAATGTATTGACTTTAACCCAGTGACAAGGTTTAAAAAACAAGTTGATGATTTACTGGTTATGGGTCAATTCCAGGGGTAAATCAGTGAGGAGATTACGCTATCATTGTCAAATGGACTTTCCAATCTGTCCAATAATTTATACCTTACCTAAAGTACATAAATCACTCACTGACTCCCTGGGAGGCACATCATTTTAGCTAGAGGTTCACTGCTCCAACCACTTGCTTAGTGTGTGGACTACTTCTTGCAACCTTTAGTTAATGTAAAGAATTCTTATTTGAAATATACAAGGCAATTTCTAAATGATCTTGAACAAATAGGGGTATTGCCCCAGGATTGTGTTCTTTGTACAATGGATGTGTGCTCCTTGTACACAGTTATCCCCCATGAAGGGGGCATTCAAGCTGTAGAAGTAGCACTTTTATTGGGTCCATATGACGGTCCTCCGATTGAATTTCTACAAATGTTATTACGCTGTGTTCTATAATGAACTATTTCATGTACCAGCGGGAATGGTACGTTCAATTAGCAGGGGCCACTATGGGCTCAAACTTGGCAACAGCCTACACCAATTTATTTATGGACCAGTATGAGCAGGGATATATTCTAAATAACTTTTCTGACAGCCTCATATTTTTTAAAACGTTTATAGAAGATATTTTTGTGATTTTGAGGGGAGATGCTGATTCCTTTTTGCGGATGGTGGAATTTTTAAACGACCTTGAAAGCCCAATTCATTTTACAGCAGCAGTTGATGGTGTAAAAATGAACTTCCTGGATGTAGCAGTAATCAGGAATGGCTCAGGTTTGGATTACACGTTATACCAAAAATAAACTGACAGGAATACATTATTGTGGGTGACTAACCACCACCCTGACTCATTAAAATCAAATCTACCTGTCTCACAGTTTGTTCAGGTGTTGAGAAACAACTCTGATCCTATAAGGGCCAAAGATCAACTCTCTGAGTGCCATGACAGATTTCTTGAACGTGGATATAAGCCAAGTGACATACAGAGATGCCTCACCCGAGCCAGATTCATCATGGATGGCAACCAGGTAAACAAACAGAAGGATATGAAAAATCCATTGATCCTTAATCTGCGCTGTGACACGGCATTAAAGTCCAATAAGAGGGCCATCAGGCAACATTGGCCTCTGATTACTTCCGATCCATCATTTAAGCACTTGAAATATACATCTCCACTATTTAGTGTGAGCAGAGGATGGAATTTTAAGGACTTTCTCCTCAGACCATAAATGCACCCAGAGAAAAAAGAAAATAAGAGTTGGTTGACCAGTGCCAAGGGTTGCTTTAAGTGCCTCGGGATTATTACTAGTTGACAAAAGATTTATTTAAAATATAGGTTAACATGCCAACTTGACCATGTAATCTACTTCCTTGTATGCCCTTGCGGGTTAATGTACGTAGGGAAAACTATACGTACATTCAAAGAGAGAATGAACCAGCATCGCTACACTATTTGACTGCCACATGATACTTGGACCTCGGTTAAGCCTGTAGCAGTGCATTTGTTGAGGGAACACCATCAGCTTTCCACTCTTCGTTACATGATTATTGACTGGGTCCCCCATTGACCATGGGTGGTGACTGGGGTCTGTTACTTTTGAAAAAAGAGGCAAGATGGATCCAGGACCTGGATACAGTGGCCCCAAGAGGCCTAAATGAAATGAATCCATTGAATAGTTTTTTGTAGAGATGGCTCTTTGGAATAACTTCTGAATGCTCGATAAACCTTGATACATTTCTATCAGCCTCCCCTCCTATAAAGCTGTGATTATGCATACCATACTAGTGGGGCTTATGTATTTAGGCTCTATCTAGGTGGATGCTATATTTAAATATTTAATTTTTGAAGAGTTTCCATTCTGATGAGATGGTAATTTAATTATACTTGCGCTCGGATTTTCTCCCTTGACTCTGATTTTCTTGTGTTTTTCTTGTATTTTTTATATATATTTTTTGTATGTATTTTTTATGTAATTTTAAATGTTTTGTCTTTATTTACTGTGCACTAATAGGTATATCTTTCATGGTTATAATCATATATACCGGTGGATTTTGTCAGGCTTGCACCAATGTTGCTCTTGTACAGTGAAATGCGATATGCGTACCACCTAATAACACGCTGGAACGCATACTGAGTAACTTGTTTAGTTTCTAGCGCCATTACCATGGACATGGCCGCTGACTATACTAGTGGTTGGCAGTTGGCGGTTGCAGGTGGAAGAGGTAATGTATCCCACACTGGTCATCATGTGATGCGGCCTCTGATGTCGATAGTAGTTGGTGGCCGGCGGAAGCATTGTGTGATCGCTGCAAGTATTAACAGGAACCAGTTGCGTTGGATGCCTCTATTCTCTGGGGAATATATTTAATAGTACATAGATGGATTATAATGGTGACAGCTTCCGGGTAAGCATCTGGAACACAAACCGCAGCAGTGAGCTTTGGATTGTAAGTTTTGATATGCTGCTTATACTTATGACCATCTATTTACAATCATACCAGCCTTATTTGTGCTGATTGTTCTGTGACAATTATTGTTAAGAGTTTTGGAATTAAGAATTTTGAGATTGGGGCCTTGTTCCTGATTGAGCAATGTGGGGGTGGGCCTTTTCATGAGTCCAGTGGTATATATACGCCCACTGGGGCTGTGGTTTAGTATGCTTCTTCTCTTGGGCATCTGGTCTTGAGAAAGGGCCATACTGGGCCCAAAACATCGACATCTGCCTTTGGGTCATAATATAAAGTAATAAATTAATTTTTTCACTGCTATTTTGAAGACTGGTGAGTGCTCTCTGTATGTCTGGATGTATTTTGGCCTATGATGGGTTCCACTTGGAAAGCCTGAGATTTATGGCACCCCAGCAAAATAATATGAGGACATTGAGAGTGCCACTATGCTCTACGGGCTATATGTATAACCATTGAGGAAGTCCAAACCGGACGAAACGCGTTGGATACTTGTTCCATGCTCTTCTTCTTCTTCTTCTTCTTCTTCTTCTTCTTCAAGTTAAGCACTTTTGTATTATTACTATCTATTTCATTAGTTTTTATCTTTGTGTCTTTTTTAATTGGTCCTTTTCTGACCCCTAGAATGTTACCTTAGGACTAACCTAGAGGTTGTCCTTCTAATTCATTCTCATCTTTTTAAGTGGTTTTTTTTATCCTTGCTGTTAGTGCTATTGTTTTAATAAATTTGGATATATTTTTAGACAGTCTATTTATTTATATGTCTCCAGCGGCTGCTTTAATTTGCCATATCCATTTTACCTATCCCATTCCAGTAGCACACATACCCGTGCTGTTTTTATTTAGGGTATAGCCGACGCTTTCCATACATCAAGACTAGTTGCATTTAAAGCATCAATACGAACCAGTACTATTTGTGGTAGTACTAGGTACCGCCATTTGGCACTGTTAACCTTCCTTGTATATATATATATACATATATATATATATATATATATCACCAATCAATATTCATCATTTCTCATTAATTGTATGTTATTTTATCATTCTTAATTAAAAAAAGGAACATTTTGTCCCAATAAATGTCAATATCTGATCATTCTTCTTTTTTTGGGTGATTTTTGGTGGGAGAGCCTTTTTTAGGAGGCCTTACATTGACCCACCGAACAAAAATCTTTTGTACACCGAACATTCAATTGGTCCCTTAAGTCAAATCAATCCACTCTGAACTGAATTCACAGCTTTGTATATACTAGTGCAGGCTTTTTCAACCAGTGTGCCGTGGCACACTAGTGTGCCGCGACCAGTTGCAAGGTGTGCCGCGGAGCCAGAGCAGCTTCTTGCACCTTCAGAGTGAACTGTTGACCCGGGCTCTTCTTAGAGGATCAGTTGTGCTCCGGCCATGACCTATGCCTTGAAAACGATGTGATATCACCCGCCTGCATACACATCTTCCAGTTCCCGCCTGCATACACAGCTTTCCTTGCCCACCCACATCCACACCTGCCCGACCGCCCGCTGCTCAGTATTCGCAGAACTCCACTATGAACAGCCCCCGCCACTGAGGGACAGGGAGGAGGACAGCTGATAATATATGTTATTTTATTTCTCCTGTGGGGAATAATAGGATTTCAATAGGATTTATGTGGGGAGAATAAGGATTTATGAGGGAAACAATGTGAACAATTCATGTGGGGAGCAATAGGATTTATGTGGGGAGCAATGTGATTGATTTATGTGAGGAGCAGTAGCATTTATGTAGGGAGCAACATGATTTATGTGGGGAGCATGTTTTTTCTGTGTAGGCCAATGTATGTGTGGATTTTCTTTTCTTTTTTTTTTACTGTGAGGGCCAATGTGTGTGTTTTGTTTTTTTCTGTGTGGAACTGTTGGTGTGCCTTGGCAATTTTAAAATATTGTTCGGTGTGCCGCGAGTAAAAAAAGGTTGAAAATCACTGTACTAGTGCACTGAGATATTGATTGTTTTTGTATGAATTTCCTAGGTTCCTACTAACAGACAAAATTGTAGAGCTGCACAAGGCTGGGATAAGCTACTCGACAATAGGCAAGCAGCTTGGTGAGATGAGATCAACTATTGGTGCAATTATTCAAAAATGGAAGAAATACAAGATCACTGACAATCTCCCTCGACCTGGGGCCCCATGCAAGAGCTCACCTCGTGGGGTGTCAATGATCTTGAGAACGGTGAGGAATCAGCCCAGAACTACACGGGGGGACCTGGTCAATGACCTCAAAAGAGCTGGGACCACAGTCACAAAGGTTAATTAACATTAATGTAAAAAACATTAATAACACACTACGTCGTCATGGATTGAAATCCTGCAGCGCCCGAAAGGTCCCCCTGCTTAAGCCAGCACATGTACAGGCCTGTCTAAAGTTTGCCAGTGACCATCTGGATGATCCAGAGGAGGATTGGGAGATTGTAATGTGGTCAGATGAGAGCAAAATTAAACTTTTTGGTATAAACTCCACTCGCCATGTTTTTGAGGGAGAAGAATGCTGAAGGGCATCCCAAGAACACCATACCCACTGTGAAGCATGGGGGTGGAAACATCATGCTTTGGGGGTGCTTTTCTGCAAAGGGGACAGGACGACTGATCCGTATTAAGGAGAAGATGAATGGGGCCATGTATCGTGAGATTTTGGGCAAAAACCTCCTTTCCTCAGTAAGAAGAGCACTGAAGATGGAACGTGGCTGGGTCTTCCAGCATGACAATGACCCCAAATACACTGATCAGGCAACTAAGGAGTGGCTCCGTAAGAAGCATTTCAAGGTCCTGGAGTGGCCTAGCCAGTCTCCAGACCTCAACCCAATAGAAAATCTGTGGAGGGAGTTGAAAGTCCGTGTTGCCTGGCGACAGCCCCAAAACATGACAGAGCTTGAGAAGATCTGCATGGAAGAGTGGGCCAAAATACCTACTACAGTGTGTGTAAATCTGGTCAAGAACTACAGGAAACGTTTGACCTCTGTAATTGCCATATTACAAAGTATTGAGTTAAACTTTTTGATTGTTCAAATATTTATTTTCCGCAAGAATACACAAATAAATTGTTTAAAACTCATACAATGTGATTTCCTGGGTTTTTTTTTTCAGAATCACTCACAGTTGAAGTGTACCTATGATGGAAATTACAGACATCTCTCATACTTTTTTGCACCACTGTGTGTGTATATCTATATATATATATATATATATATATATCTATCTATATATATATATATATATATATACATAAACAGGTTTAAGGTTGTAGAGTGTGCATCTTATTTGCTGTGTAAAATGGAAAGCTACTGTACCTACACTTGTCCCTGCACAATGATACTGATGTTGAGGGGCCCATGCCATTTTGGGGGGTTTCACCCACAGTCCCATGACCAGGACATTCGTCTTAAATTATAGTGGTGTTGGGAGAAACTCATTGGAGACGGGTTGGATTTTGTTGTGTGCTGACACTTGTGCCTGCTTGTGAGCTTTTGTCCAAAGGAGAGAAGTGGCAATCCAAAGTTAGCTAAGTATTACTGAGAGATGAAGACCAACATAGAGAATCATGTACATTGGTAAATAGTCTTTAACAATTGCGTGTGCCTGGGGACAGGTGTAAATACTGCCTACTGACAGCTGCCAGTACTAGCTACCTGTCTCTGATGGCTGATTGCAGATTCACCTCTGAAGTTGATATATGCTTTCTTCATTGCTCATGCATATATTATTTGGTTATACAGGTTGAGTATCCCATATCCAAATATTCCGAAATACGGAATATTCCGAAATACGGAATTTTTGGAGTGAGAGTGAGATAGTGAAACCTTTGTTTTCTGATGGCTCAATGTACACAAACTTTGTTAAATACACAGTTATTAAAAATATTGTATTATAAGACCCTCAGGCTGTGTGTATAAGGAAATATTTAAAACTCTAGAAATCAGAGGCTTGGACTTTGATGTTATAAATTTCACAATGTCCACTTGATTCAGTAATGGACCGGCTGGATTCAGCGTTTTAGACACTAATTGCATTCATGTGTCTTCAATTCATTAGTGTCCCGGAAAATGTGTGCACACATATATTGATTCAGAATAGGTAATTACCATAGACAATTAGCTTTTTAGTCACCTCTTAAGATCAGTCTGTTTAGGACCATCCCAATTTAAAAAATTCCCTCTGCTGGTGCTCGTCCGTTAAATGCAGAATATCTGGAGACAGTATCCACGGGAATTCATCCACAGCACTCCGGCTCCCTCTGCTGGTGACTAACTGTAATTGCAGGTGAACTGGCTGTTAATCATGGCCACAAGCCGGTGATCATATAAACGAATGAGAGGTGATCGTCACTGATGATCGTGGTCACTTCGAAAACGCGTTTCTCCGCCTTCCAAACACGTTCAGCGGCTTCCTCAGTTCGAACTGCAGAGGGAGCCGGAGTGCTGTGGATGAATTCAATTAGTGTCTAAAACGCTGAATCCAGCCGGTCCATTACTGAATCAAGTGGACATTGTGAAATTTATAACATCAAAGTCCAAGCCTCTGATTTCTAGAGAGTTTTAAATATTTCATTTGTGTATGTGGAGCATTTATAATAGAAGCTCCCAGTATACATAACATGTATTTAATGTATGTCAATTATGCTGCAGCATTATATGTTAATAAATTATGATTTATGTATTTTTTATCTTAACAGTAGTTTGCCATTGTAATTATTTTTAATTGTCTCCTATAATTAGTGAGGATAGCGCTCCTGATTTTCTACAAGGGGTTACACCTGTGTAGGGAGTTTGTGTTTTTGTTCAATATAGGGATTGCAATTATCCCCGTATTAGGAGCAGCAGTCCTCACTATTATTTAAATCTCCTTCGGTCCAGCAGGTACTGGCGCCAGAGAGTATATACACCTGTCCATACAAGTTCAGTGTGGGGGCGGTTGTATATACATCCAGTACTATATTTTTGATAAATTGTGTGTATAAGGTGTATATGAAACATAAATGAATTGTGTGACTGTACACACACTTTGTTTAATGCACAAAGTTATAAAACAATATTGGCTAAAATGACCTTCAGGCTGTGTGTATAAGGTATATATGAAACATAAATGCATTCTGTGCTTAGACCTAGGTCCCATCACCATGATATCTCATTATGGTATGCAATTATTCCAAAATACGGAAAAATCCGATATCCAAAATACTTCTGGTCCCAAGCATTTTGGATAATGGATACTCAACCTGTAGTAATATTTTCTAACATACAAGGATAGATACACCTGCTGTATTCAATAATTTTTTTTAGTTTATTGAAATTTAATAGCGGATGTACAGAATATTTCACTATCAGAACAAATTTATTTATTTATTAACATTTCTTATATAGCTCAGCATATTCCATTGCGCTTTACAATTATAACAACAGTAATAGAACAAAACTGGGTAAAAACAGACAGACATACAGGGGTAAATTTACTAAGATTCGTATTTTCCCGTTTGAGGTCAAAGTTCAATCACGAATGACATCGAAAGTGTAAATATGCAACTTTTTGAATTGATTACGACTAATTTACTAAGCTGCCGTATTCTGCATTTTCGGGTTTTCCGATGTCGATGTCATTCGGGTTTTTTTGGCAGTGTTTTACGTGAGTGACTTGTAAAACACTGCCGACTTTAATACAATGAATCTCGGCCGGATCTGAGAGATCCGTGCTGGGCTTCATTGTGCACTTTGTTAAAAAATAAAATAAAGTTTAAATGTAAAAAAAAATTGCGTGGGGTCCCCCCTCCTAAGGCAAACCAGCCTCGGGCTCTTTGAGCCGATCCTGGTTGCAGAAATATGGGAAAAAAATGGACAGGGGTTCCCCCATATTTAAGCAACCAGCATCGGGCTCTGCGCCTGGTCCTGGTTCCAAAAATACGGGGGACAAAAAGAGTAGGGGTCCCCCGTATTTTTGAAACCAGCACCGGGCTCCACTAGCTGGACAGATAATGCCACAGCCGGGGGTCACTTTTATACAGTGCCTTGCGGCCGTGGCATCAAATATCCAACTAGTCACCCCTGGCCGGGGTACCCTGGGGGAGTGGGGACCCCTTCAATCAAGGGGTCCCCCCCCCCAGCCACCCAAGGGCCAGGGGTGAAGCCCGAGGCTGTCCCCCCCCCATCCAATGGGCTGCGGATGGGGGGCTGATAGCCTTTGTGAAAAGTGAATGATATTGTTTTTAGTTGCAGTACTACAAGGCCCAGCAAGCCTCCACCGCAAGCTGGTACTTGGAGAACCACAAGTACCAGCATGCGGCGGAAAAATGGGCCCGCTGGTACCTGTAGTACTACTACTAAAAAAATACCCCAAAAAAGACAACACACACACACCTTGAAAGTATAACTTTAATACATCCATCCACACCTCCATATACACATACTTACCTTATGTTCCCACGCAGGTCGGTCCTCTTCTCCAGTAGAATCCATGGTGTACCTGTAGAAAAAATTATACTCACATAATCCATGGTTGAAGGCTCCTCGGTAAATCCTTTTGTAATCCACGTACTTGAAAAAATAAAAAAAACGGATACCCGACCACGAACTGAAAGGGGACCCATGTTTTCACATGGGCCCCCTTTCCCCGAATGCCAGAAACCCACTCTGACTGATGTCTAAGTGGGTTTCTTCAGCCAATCAGGGAGCGCCACGTTGTGGCACCCTCCTGATCGGCTGTGTGCTCCTGTACTGTATGACAGGCGGCACACGGCAGTGTTACAATGTAGCGCCTATGCGCTCCATTGTAACCAATGGTGGGAACTTTCAGGTCAGCGGTGAGGTCACTTTCGGTCAACCGCTGACCTGAAAGTTCCCACCATTGGTTACAATGGAGCGCATAGGCGCTACATTGTAACACTGCCGTGTGCCGCCTGTCATACAGTACAGGAGCACACAGCCGATCAGGAGAGTGCCACAACGTGGCGCTCCCTGATTGGCTGAAGAAACCCACTTAGACATCAGTCAGAGTGGGTTTCTGGCATTCGGGGAAAGGGGGCCCATGTGAAAACATGGGTCCCCTTTCAGTTCGTGGTCGGGTATCCGTTTTTTTATTTTTTCAAGTACGTGGATTACAAAAGGATTTACCGAGGAGCCTTCAACCATGGATTATGTGAGTATAATTTTTTCTACAGGTACACCATGGATTCTACTGGAGAAGAGGACCGACCTGCGTGGGAACATAAGGTAAGTATGTGTATATGGAGGTGTGGATGGATGTATTAAAGTTATACTTTCAAGGTGTGTGTGTGTTGTCTTTTTTGGGGTATTTTTTTAGTAGTAGTACTACAGGTACCAGCGGGCCCATTTTTCCGCCGCATGCTGGTACTTGTGGTTCTGCAAGTACCAGCTTGCGGTGGAGGGTTGCTGGGCCTTGTAGTACTGCTACTAAAAACAATATCATTCACTTTTCACAAAGGCTATCAGCCCCCCATCCGCAGCCCATTGGATGGGGGGGACAGCCTCGGGCTTCACCCCTGGCCCTTGGGTGGCTGGGGGGGACCCCTTGATTGAAGGGGTCCCCACTCCCCCAGGGTACCCCGGCCAGGGGTGACTAGTTGGATATTTGATGCCACGGCCGCAAGGCACTGTATAAAAGTGACCCCCGGCTGTGGCATTATCTGTCCAGCTAGTGGAGCCCGGTGCTGGTTTCAAAAATACGGGGGACCCCTACTCTTTTTGTCCCCCGTATTTTTGGAACCAGGACCAGGCGCAGAGCCCGATGCTGGTTGCTTAAATATGGGGGAACCCCTGTCCATTTTTCCCCCATATTTATGCAACCAGGATCGGCTCAAAGAGCCCGAGGCTGGTTTGCCTTAGGAGGGGGGACCCCACGCATTTTTTTTTCTTAAAATTTATAACATTTCCCCCCCCCTTCCCACTGAAAAACATGCACGGATCTCATGGATCCGTGCATGCCTATACAAACACGGGATAAAAAAGCAGGTCTGTTTTTTTTTAGCACTTTTTCATGATTTTTATTTTAGCACGGCAGTGTTTGGCTATTGTCGGCAGTGTTTGTGTTTTGCACTTTTTAGTAAATTCCCGATTTCTACCAAATTGCAGGAGTATTTGACCGATGGTGTATTGATTCGTGATTTTTTCCTAGGACTTCCAAAATATTACGAATGCCCTCATCACTGCCGTGATTTTTGCTTAGTAAATTACCGAGATGACACTTTGAAGAAAAAACGGCATCTCGGTCAAAATCGGGACCTTAGTAAATATACCCCACAGTAGAGGTAGTAAGGCCCTGCTCGCAAGCTTACAATCTAAAGGGAAATAGGCATAGATACACAAGGATAGATGCTATCTTTTGCATAATGGTCCACCAGATTGCTAGGTTCTTAATGGTATAATTGTATGATGATACCCCGCAATGTTGACCAAGTGTCAGGACAGTATGAGAGTAAAGAAAGACAAAATATGTGATGTTATGTATACTGTACAGAGAGGATGTAATTAGATAGAGAAGCACTGAAGGTTATGTGGGCGGGTCTGGAATTTGATAGTCTGAAGAGGTGAGTTTTCAGGGAACGTTTAAAGTTTTGGAGACTAGAGGCGAGTCTTATTGTGCATGGGAGGGCATTCCACAGAGTGGGTGAAGCCCGGATAAAGTCCTGTAATTTTGAGTGTGAACAAGTAATGCGTGTGGATGAGAGACGTAGATCTTGTACAAAGGGGAGAGGTCGGGTAGGGAGATATTTTGAGATGAGTGTAGAGATGTATGTTGGTGCAGTTTGGTTAAAAGCCTTGTATGTCAGTAAAAGTATTTTATATTTAATACGGTAGAATACCGGTAACCAATGGAGGGACTGACAGAGCGGATCTGCAGACGATGAACGTCTAGCGAGGAAGATTAGCCTCGCAGCTGCATTCAAAATGGATTGTAGTGGTGAGAGCCTATGTTTGGGAGGACCGGTCAGGAGACTATTACAATAATCAGTGCGGGAGATGATGAGAGCATGGATTAGAGTTTTTGCTGTGTCTTGTGTAAGATATGGTCGTATTTTGGATATGTTTCTTAGATGTATGCAGGCCCGGCGACAGGGGGGGTCAAAGGGGACACCCGTCCCGGGCCCCGTCGTTGTGAGGGGCCCCAAGGTCCAGGCAGTGTAAATAATTATATATTGCTCCCGGCATCGCGGCAGCCGCTGGCCGCCCGCTGTGTGGTTGCGTTTTTTTTTTTAAATTCAGCACACGCGCCCCCCCAGCCCTCCGGAGTCCTGTGTTCACTCTTCAGTGCCCCCAGCCCCCCCCCCCCCCCCAGGTCACCTGTCATCCGTTCAGCCAGTCCCCGGCCGTGCCGTGTGCTGTGCAGTGTACTGACGTTGCACCGCGCACCAGTCACACAGCAGGAAGCTCGTCCGGACCGCCCCTCCAGTGTCTCACCGCACGCGGCCACCCTGTCTCTGCTGTGTGAGTGAGGAGCCGGATGGAGCGCCAAGCAGGAGCGGCCCGGGACACAGTACTGCAGCGGGACTTGGGGAGGCGAGCCTGGTCAATGAGCGCTGCGGAGCCGGCGGCTGTGTCACTGTCAGTGTCAGTGCGTTGCTGCTGTAGCCTGCTGGTAAGGCTTTTATCACTTCA
This sequence comes from Pseudophryne corroboree, assembly GCF_028390025.1. Taxonomy (NCBI): domain Eukaryota; kingdom Metazoa; phylum Chordata; class Amphibia; order Anura; family Myobatrachidae; genus Pseudophryne; species Pseudophryne corroboree. The sequence continues at coordinate 325,745,428 of NC_086445.1, read as the reverse complement.
TGCATCATGTATAGGGCTTTAGTCTTGGTTTGGGGCGGAATGCAGGCGGGCACATTCTGCACATTATGCATGCATCTGCATTCTGCACATATGGATGCATCTGCATGCATGCATGTGCATGTCAGATGAGAGCAGAATGTCTGTGCTGCGGTAGTGGACGTAGATAGGATCCCGGCGGCCGGAATCCTGGCTGTCAGCATACCGACGCCGGGATCCCGGCTGCCAGAATGCCGGCAGGCGGCCCAGGCATATCGGTGTCGGCATGCTGGGGGCAAGGGGGCTTGGGCGGGGGGGGGGGGGGGGGCACAGAGATGTCAGTGTACCGGGCCCCAAGATTTCTGTTGCCGGCCCTGGATGTATGTAACATGATCTTGAGACAGATTGAATGTGGGGAACAAAGGACAGTTCAGAGTCAAGAATGACACCTAGGCAGCGAGCTTGTGGGGTAGAGATGATTGCCGAGTTCTCAACAGTGATAAAGATATCAGGTTGGAAACTACTATTGGCCGGTGGAAATATAATTAATTCTGTTTTGGAAAAATTAAGTTTGAGGTAGCGAGATGTCATCCAAGATGAAATGGCAGAAAGGCATTCAGTGACACGGCCCAATACAAATGGTGACAAATCAGGGGAGGATAGGTAGATTTAAGTATTATCCACATACAGACGGTACTGAAATCCTAAAGAGTTTATTCGTTTGCCAAGAGATGTGGTATAGATAGAGAAAAGCAGAGGACCTAAAACTGAGCCTTGCGGTACTCCAACTGAGAGAGGTAGCGAAGAGGAGGTGGAATCAGAGAAACGAACACTAAAGGAGCGATTAGATAAGTAGGATGAGAACCAAGAAAGGGCTGTGTCCTGAATACCTAGGGATTGTAGTGTTTGTATGAGAAGAGAGTGGTTAACAGTGTCAAAAGCAGCAGAGAGATCTAGGAGAATAAGTAGAGAGTAATGTCCTTTAGATTTAGCAGTGACCAAATCATTCACTAACTTAGTCAGTGCTGTCTCTGTGTAGTGTTGCGCACAAAATCCTGACTGAAGTGGGTCCAGTAGGTTGTGTGAGTTAAGAAAGTGTGTGAGGTGAGTGTAGGAAAGTCTCTCAAGTAGCTTTGAGGGGCATGGGAGCTGAGAGATGGGACGGTAGTCTGAGAGAGAGTTAGGGTCAGAGTTGTTTTTTTAGAATGGGAGTAATCACTGCATGCTTGTATAGAGAAGGAAAGATACCAGTAGACAGAGAGAGATTACAGATTTTCGTTAAGGTTAAGATGAGCACAGCAGACAGAGCTTTACTAATTTATGAGGGTACAGAGTTAAGGGGAGAGGTATATTAGAGTAGGCAGATGAAAAGACTGCAGATACTTCATCTTCATTTGTAGGATCAAAGGAAGAGAAGGTGTTAGAGGGTTCAGGCAGGGAATTGAGCAGGTCACTTGCTGTGGAAGAGCATACCATTTCATTTTGGATCTTGTCAATCTTGTCCTTGAAATAGGAAGAAGCCAGGGGTATCCCCAGGTAAGCTGGCTCTCAGATGCTGTAGGAGCCATTACCATGTGGCCTTACACTGGGAATTTAACCCAGACATATTTGTAATTATTTATGGGGTGGGTGTGGGGTGCGGTGGCCCCTGTGTCGGTATGGCTGGGCTGCTTCAGGTCGGCACACCCTAACACTTTATTAACACTTATGATTTTCCCTATCACTTTGTATGTATTATTTTAATCACACCACTTACATAGCACTTCGGTGCTTCTTATTAACCCCTATTAATTTTCACCTGTGTGCTGACCTGGGGTGGCCGACCTGTGCCGACATCGTGGGGTCCTGCACCCCGGACCCATACCTAGTATTAGGGACCCCCAGTGACGGAGAAGCCTTGTCGATCGGCCTGGGGGCTTAACCCTATATCTGCAGATATACGCAACTAAGATCTCCGTATTATCTGACTATTATGTAGTAATATTTCTCACTCGGTGTGCATTAGGGAACACAGTTTTTTCCTACACAGAATTACCCCTCCCTTTTAGCACCTGAGTGACATTACAATCTGATTGAGCAGCTTTCCATTTTGTGTATTGTATTTAGAGAGGCATAGATGGGCCAGCATTAGGAGGGATTGCTGACCCCATAGTGCCAGAGGGGAAGCCAGGGGTATCCCCAGGTAAGCTGGCTCTCAGATGCTGTAGGAGCCATTACCATGTGGCCTTACACTGGGAATTTAACCCAGACATATTTGTAATTATTTATGGGGTGGGTGTGGGGTGCGGTGGCCCCTGTGTCGGTATGGCTGGTCTGCTTCAGGTCGGCACACCCTAACACTTTATTAACACTTATGATTTTCCCTATCACTTTGTATGTATTATTTTAATCACACCACTTACATAGCACTTCGGTGCTTCTTATTAACCCCTATTAATTTTCACCTGTGTGCTGACCTGGGGTGGCCGACCTGTGCCGACATCGTGGGGTCCTGCACCCCGGACCCATACCTAGTATTAGGGACCCCCAGTGACGGAGAAGCCTTGTCGATCGGCCTGGGGGCTTAACCCTATATCTGCAGATATACGCAACTAAGATCTCCGTATTATCTGACTATTATGTAGTGTTAGTGTTTCACTGCACTAACAGGCAGCTTCGTCAGGGAGCTGACGAAGCTGCCTGTTAGTGCAGTGAAACACGCGTGTAGGGCACAGCGTGCCTGCGTGTAGTATATATATGATGTTATAATAACAAACTGTATATTTATTTGTATGGAAATGGCTGTTACTAGTGAAGCATTGGCTGCTTATAATTGAGGAGAGGATATAAAGCATAAAGAACTGTAACAAATGTATCTAATGCCACCTGCTGATAGCTGCTGATTCTAACCACATGCACTTAAAATTATGATACTTATCATCAGAATCTGCAACAAATGTTTCAAACTTTACATGCTGACAGCAGTTGATATTGTGAATACTACACGCTGTTTGCAGTAGAATTTCTTATACTTTAAACACAGCAGCTGAGGTTTTAGGTAGTATATAGCGATATTAGCTGAGTCCTGCTGATGGGAATAATTCTATTTAATGAGAGACAAGTGATCCCATGTACAGGACGACATTGCTACTATCATATACACCAGCTGCAACATATGTGATATACTGTAGGTGTGTTAAAATGTTACAGTGAAGTATTCCCAGAAATTAAGGAATAGAGAAGTTATAAGACTTATACATCACACTGTAATGCACTACAATATAGCAGACAACGTGGCAAACATTTGAAATTATAAGGTGGCTACATGTCCTAATAAATGAATTTACTCACCACTACTGGGAAGGTATAATAAATGTGGGACTTATAAAGTCTCTTAGTGGAATACCAGCAAGGGAGATGATATGTGAGATAGACATATAATCTCAAAAGGAGTCTGGTCCTCTAGAAACACTACAACTCCACATCTCTAAATAAAACACCTCAATAGAGAAGTGATTAAAGCGGGTCTAATAGTATAAAAACTATTGCATGGGGCTGGGAATACATGTGGTGGACATCTCAAATAGGGAATGCTATACCCCTTAATGTTCTATACCATATTTGGGACCGCTATATCCCCTAAACAAAATCCCCCTTCTCTATATCTGATTATATTATACTAATGAAATATGAGTAAGGGATATGAAATGTGGGATTGACATATATCCTTAAAGGAGTACGGTCTCCTAGAATGCTACAGCCTTACATCTCTAAATATCTTAATAGAGAAGTGACCTAAGCGGATCTGACAATAAAATACAGACCACCGCATGAGGTGGAAATATATGTGGTGGATATTAGAAATAGGGACTGCTATATCCCTTAATGATCCACACCACAGTTGGGACTGCCATATCCCCTAAATAAAATCCCCTCTCACTTTACTTTTCTCTACATATACCCTTGCGAAATTTGTGGTGGATATTAGGAATAGGGACTGTTATATCCCTTAATGATCCATACTATATTTGGGACTGCCGTATACCCTATAATCAAATCCCTTTTATTCGTTTCTACACATACCCGTGTGAATTCAGTGTCTGTGTATTAACATAGACAGTGAGTGCAAATTAATACTTACCTTCCTGGAGAATAATCTGGAGATAGAGATATTCATCTTGCAGCTGATTCCGGCCAAGCATCACAATATTGAGATGTAGGAATATTAATTGACCATACACAATTTTTTATTTATTTACTGGTAGCCAATATATATCTACATAATCTGGTGATTATAGTCCCTGAATTGGGATTTATCCCAAGGAAAAATTTAAAGAACTATATTGCCAATGGATCAGATAATGGCAATATTTAAATAGATACAGTATTTCAAGAATATTACGCGTATCAAACACACGCGGACACGCCTTTTAAATTCTTTTTTTCACAATTTCCTATCTTATAGGTTTCACATATATGTTAGTTTGTCTGATTTTAACTCTTATGTTTCACTGTTGTCTGGGTAATAATTGATAATTTAATGTATATCTAATAAAGGTTAAGTTTTAAGATAAAGTAAACTTTTTTCCAGTGCGTCAACCATACAGTTTCCCTCTTACTTTTCCTCTCAACCTGATCGCTTATACACTGTAATTGATAGCACCCCCTTACCATATTAAGCATTGTCTGATATAAAGGGAAAAGGGGTCTAACAAGTGATGATGTGATGATGGTTCACATACATTCACAATATCGTTAATATATTGAGTGTGCAGATACCCAACTCCTGTGGAAACTCGTAGGACCCAGACTGTCTCGGTATCCGCTCCCAGGGAGCCTAAGCTAAACCTCCCAGATAGGTTTTCTGGGGACCGTAAAAAGTTTGTGAACTTTCGGGAAAGTTGCAAGCTGTATTTCAAGCTCAGGCCTTACTCTTTGGGTACAGAGACCCAGCGAGTAGGCAGTGGCAAACGCAGGATTTAGCGAGGGGGGTTTCCGTGGGTGTGTATGTATATGTGTATGTATGTGTAATATATATATATATATATATATATATATATATATATATACAAAAGTCAAGGACGTAATTATGTGCGCCGAAGGCGCGCACTCCAGAAAGGGAGCGTCATCACCCAAAAGGGGCGTGGTCACCCAAAGTCCAGTGTAGTAGAACCCCTTATACTATCTAGTACTGGTGCCCCTTTCACCTTATAGCACACGGTACGAGCTGAAATTCACATTATAGCACAAGGTACAAGCTGAAATTCACATTGTAGCACACAGTACGAGCCGAAACTCACATTGTAGCACACTGAATGAGCCGACATTCACATTGTAGCACACTGAATGAGCCGAAAGTCACATTGTAGCACACTGAATGAGCCGAAATTCACATTGTAGCACACTGAATGAGCCGAAATTCACATTGTAGCACACTGAATGAGCCGAAACTTACATTGTAGCACACTGAATGAGCCGAAATTCACATTGTAGCACACTGAATGAGCCGAAATTCACATTGTAGCACACTGAATGAGCCGAAACTCACATTGTAGCACACTGAATGAGCCAAAATTCACATTGTAGCACACTGAATGAGCCAAAATTCACATTGTAGCACACTGAATGAGCCGAAATTCACATTGTAGCACACTGAATGAGCCGAAATTCACATTGTAGCACACTGAATGAGCCGAAATTCACATTGTAGCACACTGAATGAGCCGAAACTCACATTGTAGCACACTGAATGAGCCGAAATTCACATTAGAGCACACTGAATGAGCCGAAATTCACATTGTAGCATGCTGAATGAACCAAAATTCACATTGTAGCATACTGAATGAGCTGAAATTGTGACAACAGGGACAGCCGGAGTGACGACAGGGAGATAGAGAGTGACGACAGGGAGATAGAGAGTGACGACAGGGAGAGAGAGAGTGATGACAGTGAGAGAGAGTGACAACAGTGAGAGAGTGACGACAGGGAGAAAGAGTGACGACAGGGAGAGAGAGTGACGACAGTGACGACATGGAGAGAGAGTGACAACAGGGAGAGAGAGTGACAATAGTGACTACAGGGAGAGAGAGTGATGACGGAGAGAGAATGACGACAGGGAGAGAGAGTGACGACAGGGTGAGAGAGTGACGACAGTGACAACAGGGTGAGAGAGTGACGACAGGGAGAGAGTGACGACAGGGAGAGAGAGTGACAACAGGGAGAGAGAGTGACGACAGTGATGACAGGTAGAGAGAGTGACGACAGGGAGAGAGGTGACAGCAGGGGAACATTACCTCATTTGTTGCTGGTGGCTGGGCGGCGGGCGGCTGATGGCTGGGCAGCGGGCGGCTGGTGGCTGGCGGCAAGCAGCGTGCAGTGAGCGACTGTCGGCAGGCGGTGAGTGGCATGCGGTGGCTGTGAGCTAATACAGCACTCTACACAGCCGCCGGCCGCCGTGCAGGGACGGGGAGCACAATGTGCAGCAGGATCGCCACTTATATACATACACACACATACATACATGTGTGTGTGTGTGTGTATATATATATATATATATATATATATACACACATACACACACATACATACATACATACATACATACATACATATATACCACATTAAAATATACATACACAAACACACATATACACAAGTACACATCCATACATACATACTGTACATACACCAGTGCACAAACACCCAGGCATACTGTACATACAAACATACAAATACACACATAAACACTGGCTGCAAACTTACATGATCCATCAGGGCCTGGGAGCAGAAGGACGGCAGAGTGAGGACAGAGCGGAGGGAGCTGCTGTTGCTGAGCATGCGCAGCCAGCAGCTCCCCTGGCACATTCTGTAAGCAGAGAGCTCCACAGCTCTCGCTGCTGCAGCTTCGCGGTCGCGATCGCGGTAGCGGCTTTTGCTGAGACGGAGACAAAGCTGTCTCCGTCTCAAAATAGAAGTCTCGGCTCATCGGGGGGGGGGGGGTTCCAGGTACTCGGAACCCCCCCCCCCCCCCCCCTGCGTGCGCCACTGGTAGGGATCATAATTTCCCTGTTACAAGGTGACCCACAGTCTTGGGCTTTTGGCATTTCAGCAGATCACCCTAGTCTGCTTTCCGTGGATTCCTTCTTTAAAGCCTTGGGTGTCCTTTGTGATGACCCAGATTGGGCAGCATCCGCAGAGGCCCATCTTCCTTCTCTTAAGCAAGGGAAAAACTCTGCCGATGTGTATTGCACCGAATTTCGCCGATTGGCCAATGACTGTGGTTGGAATGACCCAGCACTTCGGACTCAGTTCTGGTTGGGACTAACAGAACAAATTAAGGATTTTCTTGTCCAATATCCTTCCCCGGCCACTCTGGATGCACTTATGGAGTTAGCCGTCAAAGTAGATAGGCGGATTCGGGAACAAAGAATGGAGAAAGAGGTTCCCACACCTATGTCTCATTGGACAGTGCCAGAGGTTGCAGGAACTACGGAGGAACCCATGCAAATCAGAATTTTTCGCTTAACACCTCAAGAGAAGGCGAGACATCGCACTTGGTCTCTGTTGTGGGACCAAGGAACATCTGGTGAACACTTGTCTGCAGAAGGCAGAAAACTAGCAGACCCAAGAAATATTGGGAGAATTTTTTCGGGTCTCTGTTCTATCTGCTCGAATAATTCTTTATTGTTACCTGTTAGGATAACAACCCCTTCTGGTCCCAGTGAAGTAATTGCTATTGTTGACTTCGGGGCTGCCAGAAATTTTATGGACTTGGAGTTTGCTCTTGCCAGAGGAATTCCTATGGAGACTCTTTTCTCATCAATTGCTGTTTGTGGATTAGATGGCAGTCCTCTCCAAAATGGTCGGGTGAGCACCCGGACTCCAGCCCTCCAGTTTTTTGTCAGATTGTCCATTGTGAAAAGTTGTCTTTTTTCCTGGTACATTGTCCCCTAACGCCAGTAGTTTTGGGCCTGCCTTGGCTAAAGACTCATAATCCAGTATTCAACTGGAGAATGGGAAATTTTGTTTCCTGGGGCATGGAATGTGTAACCAAATGCCGAACCATGCCGGCCCGCTCAGCACTTCCAGTCCCTGAAGGGTTTCCAACCCAATACATATCTTTTCTGGATGTTTTTTTCTCTGCCTCCTCACCGTTCTTATGATTGTGTAATCAATCTCATACCTGGAGCTAGACTTCGAAAAGGCCACCTCTACGCTCTGTCTTTGCCCGAGACAAAAGCTATGGAGGAATATATCTGGGAGAGTTTAGAAAAAGGCTTCATCAGGCTTTCTAAATCACCAGTAGGAGCTGGGTTTCCTTTGTCGTAAAAAGGATGGCTCATTACGGCCATCCAAAGACTGTAGGGGACTGAATTAATAAGATAACAATCAAAAATTCATTGCTCTCTGTCCTATTTGATCAGCTCAGAAATGCTACAATTTTTTTTTAAGATTGATTTACGAGGAACGTACAATCTTATTCGGATCTGGCAGGGGGATGAGTGGAAAACTGCATTCAATACCCACTACGGCCACTATGAGTACTTGGTTATGCCTTTTGGACTCTCCTACGCCCCTGCCGTCTTCCAGGTTCTCAAAAATTATGTTCTTCAGGAATTCCTGGGAAGCTTCGTGGTCATCTATCTCGATGATATTTTGATCTACTCTGCCTCACTCAAAGAACACCGAGCTCATGTAAAAGCGGTCATCACCATGCTCAGGGAAAATCATCTATATTCAAAATTGGAAAAATGTGAATTTGAGGTCGAGAAGGTGGCCTTCCTAGGATACATCATCACCTCCAAGGGGTTTTCTATGGATCTTAAGAAACTTCATGCAATTATGGAATGGGTCCATCCCTTCAATCTAAAAGCTACTCAACATTTCCTTGGTTTTGCGAACTACTACAGAAGATTTATTGATTCATTCTCTTTAATTATTGCTCCAATTGTGAGCCTGACCAAGAAAGGTGCAGATCCTGCTCATTGGCCACCACAGGCGGTAAAGGCCTTTGAGGCCATTTAAAAAGCATTCATCTCTGCTCTTGTTTTCCGGAATCCCGATCCAGATCTACCGTTCATTGTAGAAGTGGATGCCTCCAAAGCAGGCGTTGGAGCTATTCTGTCACAAGAGGATCCAGTCAGTCATAAACTCCATCCCTGTTTTTTTTTTTTCTTGAAAATTTTCCCCTGCTGAAGTCAACCATGATGTAGGACATCGAGAGCTCCTAGCAGTCAATTGTGCTTAGGAAGAATGGAGGCACTGGCTGGAGGGAGCAAGGCATACAATAACTGTTTTCACAGACCACAAAAATTTAGTCTGAGTTCCAGGTACTCAGTTCTTAACAGTTTTATATTACCTTGACTTATTATATTTGGTTCATGCAAATAAACAAAAATAGAACAATGTGTGGTATTGTTTTTACAATATTTTAAATTTCTTAATCATAAGGGAGATAGAGTAAGGTTCAGATGACCAGGAATAACAGCAGGAGTACCAAAACTCATTTGTCGAGTAGGTAAGCTGAGTATATAAAGGTTTCTTTTTAACGGAAAGTGGAGACTATTAAACCAGAGAAATAAGATTTGACAATGTGTAGTAATTTCTATTGCAACAGCGTATCACACCTCTAGGGACCTTTGTCAAGGTGTTTGGATCAAACACACCTTGACAAAGGTCCCTAGACGATCGAAATGCATTGGTGAGGATATTGTGGATCTATGAGATACGTTCTTAACTTTTTGACACCCCTTTGTGAAGGTACATTGTTCATATTAAGATTATAGTCCGGATCTGCATCTTTCTATTTTTGGACATAATACCATCTACTTTCCTACGTGGTATGGGACTTGGAATGGATCCTGGCATGTACTGTTTTAAGTTTTTAATTGTCGGATAATAAAAACAATTTTTTTTCTCTTTAACTGGACCCTACATGTAATAAATCCATGACCGTTGGCAAAGAGATCATTATGTGAGGATCCGATTCCTAAACATTGCAATTGTGAGTTAGGTATGCCCCTATTGTTGCCATCCTGGTGATCTGGGTATAACCATTTCTAAGACGTATTTTAAGGAAACCTTCATATGCACCTTCCATTCCATTGTCAAGTGAGTCTCTTGGTATGCCTATTTGTATTATGTGAGAGGATTTATGGTTGATAAAGTACCCCTTAAACACCTCGAGTTTACACTGTGGTGTGATACGCTGTTGCAATAGAAATTCCTACACATTGTCAAATTTTATTTCACTTCCATGTATTCTTTACACTGAAGATACAGTAGTTCTTGATGACATTGGCTGTATGTGTGGGGTCGTTGTACTGCTGCTGAATAAATTAAGAGCCAATCAGATGGTATTACATGATGGATAAATACCTGACTGCATATTTCAGCATTGACGACACCATTAATCCTGACCAAGAGACTGAGGGGTCTATTCATGCAGCAGTGAAGAGCCCTGTTTTGCGTTAAACAGGGCTTTTCAGGGCCGTCTTTTCGTATGGGCTCAATGGGCTCTTGCCCAAGGGCCCAGGAGTATAAGGGCCCTATTCTGATAGCTGAGGGTCCCCTCTTTCCAGGGGTACCAGATTTTTTAAAATCGGCCCTAGGGAACCTGAGATATCCGACTTCAAAGCAGTGGACCCCATCCAAGCCTGTTAATTGCTCTTCCCAGCCAGATATCTCGGGCTCTGTATAACAAAGAGTTTTTCTGAGGGTAGATTTCAAAAGCTGGGGCTCTCCACTTTCGGTGGACACTGGCAGCTTGTCTCTACTATGCCCAGAACCAGAGATATAAGCCTTCAAGCAGCTGGTACCTGCTCAAGCGCCACACGCCTAATATGCAGTTTTATATATTTGTTGGTGGATTGCCCTGGCTCCTGAACTCTAATATCCAAGTCCCCAGTTCCTCCTGACAGGTGTCCCCAGTACCTCCTGATCGGTGTCCCCAGTACCTCCTGACAGGTGTCCCCAGTACCTCCTGATAGGTGGGACACTCTAATTTTTATCCCATTCAAAGCTAAGAAATCTTTTTCCAGGAACTTGAGATATCTGCAGTCAAGCAAGCTGCCCCCCACCAGAAAATGATGAAAATTAAGCCCACTCCATTATCAACCCCTCCCTTATGTATTAAACACCCCATAGCACCCTGGAAGTCATGTATCGGGGCCCCTTCATTCAGCCCAATGTCCCCTTCTACAGATTAGTGATCTCCCTCCCGCCCCAACTGTGCAGTAAAGGAGTAATTAGCAGAAATTACTGCTCCAGGTCCTACATGCTGAGCAGAAGATAGTACACCCCCTACCGCCTGCGGGACATCAAAACTACCGCTAATAGCACCCCCACCCATGGAGGATGGGTAGGGGCCCCAGTGTATTGTTGTGCCCAGGGGCCCACACTGCTGCTAAGACGGCCCTGGGGCTTTTCTCTGCCTACTGCAATTCACAGAGCGGGTTACCGTGGAAAAGTCTCTGACTTCTCCAGCAGTACCCCCGCTCTCTGCCTGAATCGCATCACCATACATTTGTATGGGGAGTGCGATTCATGAAGGTGCGGAAAGTGGAGTTCAGGTTCGCCATCTCAGGACGGCGTAACCTGAGCTGTAGTGCGGAGACATCAGGGAAGCTTAATGCTTCCCTGATCGCTGCTCTGCACCTCGCGCTGGCTCCGCCCCCCAACTTCCCAGCAACCACTACGGCCTGCCGGGAGGTCAACACCCTGCGCATGCGCAAAGGGACCAGCCGCTGGACCCCGCGCATCGCTGGGAAGGACCGCTGGAGATCACCTCACCGCAGGAGCCCCAGACACCGCAGCGCATCGTCGGAAGGGTGAGTATTCATGAATTGCAACTTATTACAGCTATACATTGCATCGAAGCGATGCGATGTATAGTGATAAGTAGCAATTCTGTTTTCGTTTTCTGTATGAATAGACCCCTTATTCAGTAGTAGTTGTAAAACTGCCAAAATCACAATTTTTGTCCATCTGCAAATGCGTGAACTCCGCAGGGCACATGTGCAGACTTTCTCTCTGTGATCGCATCCCAGAAGGATGCACTCGCAAAGTGTGTGATAGGCGGTTGGTGGCAGGCATAATAGCATTATGGATGGCATATCTATGTCACCTCAAATCGGAAGGTTGAGGGGGGTGATAGGGCATTGTAATTGCTGAAATGCGAGTACAGATTAACTTTTCATTTAAACACCTTATCACTGAGGGGTTTAAAGGAACAGTTGGGGGTTCATGTATTTATTTAATCATACATTATTAATATTATTGCCCTCTTTGGAAACATGAGTCAGACATCTAGAGGGAAATGTAATATGGTGTGAGAATCAGAAAGTGAGAGATTTTGGTAAAATTCTCCTGTTTTTTTTTTTAAGTGGTAGTCATTTACATGGCAAAACCAGGTTGGTTTTGCCATGTAAATGATTGCCACTTTAAAAAACTTTCTGATTCTCACACCCTATTACATTTCCCCCTGTGTGTTTAATAGACTGATCAGTATAATCACAGGCGGACAGAGATTACGTCATTTGTGGATGCTGTCCGTCTGTGTCCAAACGCTGCCGGCATTACGTGTGGGCAGTGGGATATAAGGTGAGCTTAAATCTTTTGTTATTGTATTGTGGCTGATGAAGATGCAATAAAGTATCAAAATGCTGCTTTAATCTGCTGTTGTAGACTCACTTATTACCACGTGCCGCCGCTGAATTCTACTGTATTTGGGCTCTGTGCCGGGATCACCTGCGGAAAGGCACCAGGAAGGATATGTGAGTTAACGGTTGTGCTGCCTCTACTATACATATATATATATATATATATATATATTTATTTATACATATATATATATATATATATATATATATATATATATATGTATATCAGGCAAGAGTCACCAGTCACAGTCAGTTTTTATATAAAAGGTTGCACACTAAATCCAAAAATAACAGCTGTATTTAATGAGTGAAATCATTGCTGGACAGAGGCTCTGTGCCTTCCTACAGAAAGTATAGGCTCACAGCAACCTGGTCACTAGTAGTTGGATTTTCCCCAGCTATTTTACTGAGATTGCATTTGCCATTTCCCCAATTTCAGAGAGTAGCTGCACTGACAACCTTCCTTATATACAGTACCTATTAGCAGATGCACCTCTGATTATCGACCAACACAGTGGCGCAAGTTCATCCCAGTTGCTCGGAGGAAAGATAAGTATCAGTGCAGTCTTACACAGGATTAGAATCCATGACCTATTACACAGAAGGCAGACACCTTACTGCTCAAGCTATTTGCTCCTGCATAACAAGGCTGCAGATTCTAATTATATTAAGCTTAGAATTGTCAATTCAAAACCATTGTAAGTAGGCAGTTCTATGCAGTGGCATCACATGCTGGGTGCGGAATGCACCCAAGGATCCTGGACACGCCCCCGGAGTGAAGAAATTGAGACCCCCTTTTGTTAGACCACGTCTATTTTTATTAGGCCATGCCCCTTTTTGGGCTGCCGCGGAGGAAGCTGTGCAGAGTGCACACCAGGTGTCCCCATACCTGGCGATGCCTCTGTTTCTATGCAGTGTGCAGCCACACACTACATAGATCTGCTCAGTCACTCACAATGCTGATTATTTCTCTGACAATTATTTTACAAGTGTCATATCCAGGATTAGAACCTACGACCCATTACACTGGAAGCAGGCACCTTACTTTTGGAGCTATGTACTCCTGTATGGGAAACATGAGAATTCTAACTATATGAAGTTACGTGTAATTGTCAGAGTAGTATCTTCATATAGTACAAATTATTATTACAGGTTGAGTATCCCTTATCCAAAATGCTTGGGACCGGAAGTATTTTGGGTATCGGAATATTCTATATTTTGGAATAATTGCATACCATAATGAGATATCATGGTGATAGGACCTAAGTCTAAGCACAGAATACATTTATGTTTCATATACATCATATACACACAGCCTGAAGGTGATTTTAGCCAATATTTTTAATAACTTTGTGCATTCAACAAAGTTTGTGTACATACACAGAATTAATTTATGTTTCATATACCCCTTATATACACAGCCTGAAGGTCATTAAATACAATATTTTTTATAATTTTGTGTATTAAACAAAGTTTGTGTACAACGAGCCATCATAAAACAAAGGTTTCACTATCTCAGTCCTACTCAAAAAAATCTGTATTTTGGAATATTCCATATTTTGGAATATTTGAATATGGGATACTCAACCTGTATTATACTTTATTTATATGGCGCCACAAGGGATCCGCAGCGCCCATTACACAGTACTAATAAAATGAGCAAACAAGAAAACAGCACTTACAGTTCAAGACAATATAGGACAGGTATAGAAAACCAGGGGTTAGGTGCCATCAAAGGGATTATGGAGTATAAGATAGTGTAAGTAAGAAAAGGAAAGGCACATGAGGAAGGAAGGCCCTGCTCTTGCGAGCTTACAATCTGCTTCCTATACAGGAGCAAATAGCTCCATCAATAAGATGCCTGCTTCCAGTGTAATAGGTTGAGGTTCTAATCCGGGGTATGACACTTTTAAAATGTGCATCTATAATAAAGAGGGTGTGACTTGTAAGGTAGAGGGACTAGTGGGAGAGTGGAGTTGGCCACGGAAGAAATAGCGGCAGCTGTCAATTACCTTAATTGGATGGTGTTGCTGAACATGGAATGGGAGGAGAGGTGCCCCCCTAAAAAGCAGGAGCCTGGCAGCAGCCGACCTCATTGTCTCCCACAGTTTTGCCTCTGGACCAGCATCTAACAAATCATGAATCTCTCCTGGAGTGGAACTGACTGTGGATCATAGTAAACAGGCTGTGTGATAATATTCTGTAACTATATTTATATGCATATTGCAAAGAATATACAGTCTCAGTATACTGGTTATATTATTATGGGGCCCCGGAACAATTAATGAAAATACCTGCCTTTATGATGCTCCTTATTTTCTACTCTTTTTGAACACACAGCAATTTGTATACTGGTGAAAAAGTCATCAATACATTAAAAAAATGCATTAAAAAAGGCAGACCCCTTTAAACTCTTGTGCAACTCCCTGTGCTTGGTCAAACAATAACCTTGGTCTTCAAATTAAAGTTATATGGGCTATCCTTCAAACACCCTAAAATAAACTAATAACTCTGCCTTTATAATTAATAAAGTAATTCAAACAATAGTGAAACAATACCACACAACAGAGGAAATGGTAATGTAAGCAAAGGAAATATTAGTCCAAAGTAGAGGCACTTAAGACAAAATCTCCGTGATGCACACCAATTGGCTGTGCATTGCACTGTGTGCTTTATTGTAGGCCTCACACTTCGGGGCTGCAAATGCTGAGTGTATCTTCTAGCTGGTAACACTGTATGGTTCAGTAGTAACAAAAGTGACATCTTGAGACCATAGGAAGTCATTACATTTTATCAACATAAATGTTACATATTTGCTAATAACCATCTACACTCTCACTTATATGATCACGTCACGTAGCCAAGCTTTATGATATACTTTGAACATGATGAAGCCTGAAGCACTAAAATCATCCTTTGTGTAGTATTTCCTATTTCTTAAATCCACTTAAATACAACACAGTAAAGTATAGCAAGAGAAAACCACATGCAGGAAACAGCTTGCAATAAATTTGTTTATGGTCTAAGTTTTATTAATAGTGGCAATCTGAACAACTTTTATGGAAATGCTTTGTTCACTGAAGCTGCTTCTTTGTTTGCTAGGTTGGTGGGAACCCCTGCAGGACGCTCATAAATGGACAAATTTACAATGTGGACTGTGTAAAGTGCCTCCAGCACTTTTTACATCCAAACTGTCTTTGTGCTTGTATACCACCTGTGATGCCAGAGGGCTTGAGGTCAGTGCTGAGCAATTCCTTCAGTTTTTTATAACACAAAGCCGATCAATATTGACTTATCTTAAGCTCAAGACTAGTTTTACCTCCTCTAATCTGTAAATTTTACAGAGATGTTATTTTTAGACATTCACGCTGTTAGCTTCTTAGATAATGACTTGTAGGTCTCTGTATAAACCAGTATAGTATAAGTTGAAAGGCAAGATTTCATGGTCAGTCACTTACTGTAGGTATATCGTCATGACATATAGAAATATTGTTGTTGTTTTTAATTTATAAATATCTTATCATTTTAAAAAACATTATAAAAATAATACACATAACAATAACTAGAAAGCCTTACAAATACTGTGAATAAAACAAAAAAGCACCTTGCATTATATAAAGTCACAACCTCTAGAAACAGTTGGCTGTAAATAATAATATAAATGATTTTTTAAATCATTTCTCCCCTGATTTATGAACACAGTTTAAATTGAACTGACTCACAGTAGGAAATGAGACAATGTTTCAGAGCTCCCTGCTCAGGTAAAGAAACGCTATAATATTTAGTCACACATATCCTATATTCTGCTCCTCATAAAATGGAAAGCACACACATTTAATTGGCTCAGTCACCGTGTTATATAGCTCCGTCTGATTGCTCGCCATACAAACTGGTTTTCAATAAAATGAAACATAAAGTAGAGATATTTTTCTAGATGCTAATGAGAAAAGCTGATCAGCAAAACTACAGTGTTTTATTGTGTTATTAATTTTGCAATCATGAATTCATTTTTTACACTGTTAATTTAAAGTCGTTTGAGAAACATTAAAATTTGTGGTTAGCTAGAGAAAAACAATAAAGAAAGAAACATCTCATCAAGATGAAATAAGAGTAATCATACAACTCATGCATATTAATGTATTCCAATTTAAATGAGAAAAGAGCACTGTATATTTTAGTCAGACCTAATACAGCATATGATAGCCCCCACACTGCAGGAAAATATATTCTTACATGTAGTTTTATACTGTCAGTTGCTAGGCAATGAAAGAAATGTAGTTTAATACTCAATCGCATGTAAATAAATGTAGTTCAACAATTCAAAGGTTCTGCATTATTCTTTACCATGTGTCTAAAGCTGAGAAAACAACAGTATAAATATATATGTTTGCAAGTATATATATATATATATATATATATATATATATATATACAGTATATATATGTGTGTGTGTGTGTGTGTGTGTGTGTGTGTGTGTGTGTGTGTGTGTGTGTGTGTGTGTGTGTGTGTGTGTATGCGTGGGTGCGATTTATAGTTGGCTCCTCCTTTTATTTTAAGTTGGTGTGTGGTTATGAAATCTATACTTACAAAAATTAAAAAAATGTATATATTTTTGTTTAGCCTTGAATGTGTTCTAGGACATTACTGGCACTGCAACCACCAACATTCTAATCAACCTCCAATATTCTTCCTTTTCCATCATTCAGTAACAGTTCCATTTCTGTCCCTTTTCACCTTTTGACCTATGTCCTAATGGCACTGGTCACTCAAGAGCAAAAGTTCAGCTGCAGGTTAAGTCTGTATGTGTTTGCACTGAGGAGGGGCACTGTCTGTTCTTACTTCCTCTTGTTAGATCCACACAATGCAGTTACTCTCTAAAATTCAGTGTTGACCCCTGCTGTGTAAACTCCCTCCCCTCCGAAAGCATGCAAGGAGGACCTGTGCCCTTGCCTTCACTCAACGCAATCTTTTGTTGTCTTAACATCTGAATAATTTAAGTAAGCCCATTAGATCACAGTAAAGTCTTATAATTCTGTTTTGTTCCAATATCATTTTATATTGCTAGGATGTTTGTTCATTTTCTTCACACTTGAATTTTGAAATCAAAAGTTCAATGTGAATTACTAAAGAGATATGAGAACTTACTAACTGTATCTCAACAGTGTGACCAAATAAAAAGTATGCTCCTGTCCCTTCACTGTTGAGTGACATGTGTAGGCAGCTTTGAGTAGTAGGATGATCATGGCCCACTTAACCGCTTGCTCCAATGTATCTAAATAAATCATGTCTGTTCACCATCTACCTATTGTACAGCTCTATATAAAATATCAGCACTTTAAAAAAGCTGCTTAGAAATAATAATAACAACAAAACAATAAGTCAACAACATCAAACACAAACCAATGTTGAATGTTTGATGAACTTTTGGGGAGACATTCTTCTTTTTAAGAGACAGAAGAATACGGGATTAGTACATATTATATAGATTTGATACGTAGACCCCCTCAATTAAATATATGCTGGCACTCTACCAATATACTTTTGTTATTTATTCAAATAAAAATGTATGTATGTATATATATCTATATATATATATATATATATATATAGTCCCAATTACGAACCTGCACTCGTGCTGACGCAATTGTTAGTGGAGGGGTGCCTTCAGTAATAAGATGCAATGCAGAAAAGAGACTGCGGCACTCCAATGCATAAATTTGTGTTTAGTAAAGAATCATGACAGCAAATACTGGGGCAACGTTTCGGTACACGCAGGTACCGTTGTCAAGCCCTGTGCTGTCAGGCTGAACAAGGAAATAAACATAACAATACAGGATAACTTACCTAAATACTATAGAACACTATATATAATATATTAATTTATTGTATAGCTATATAGATAGATATGGATATATAGATACATTTATTTATTTTGAGATATATATATATATATATATATACACACACGCACACACATATAAATACAGTGGAGGACAATCATTACCTATCTCTCCCCCTCCCTCCCTCTCCCCCTCTCTCTTTCTCTCATTCCCTCCATCTCTCTGTCTCATCCTCTCTCTATCTCTCTATCTCCCTATTTTTATATCTCTCTCCCTCTCTCTCTCTCTCTCTCTCTCTCTCTCTCTCTATATATATATATATAATTATTATTATTATTATGCTTTATTTATATGGCGCCACAAGGGTTCCGCAGCACCCAAATACAGAGTACATAAACAAATAATCAAACAGGAAAACAGCAATTTACAGTTGACGACAACATAGGACAAGGGGTGGCATTCATGTGACCGCCGGTCAGCTGACCGACAGTCACATGACCTCCTCCTCGAGCCCGACGGCTCACTTTCCCGATGGTCGGCATGCCGACCAACAGGGACTATTTCCACTCGTAGGTGTCCACGACACCCATAGAGTGGGAATAGAACCCGTGGCGACCGCAGGTCGCCACCGAGCCCGCAGCGTGGCGAGCGCAGTGAGCCCGCAAGAGGCTTGCTGCACTCGCCCCTCCCCGCCGGGATCCCGGTGTCGGTATGCTGCCGGGATCCCGGCGTCGGTAAGCTGACCGGCGGTCAGCCATACTACACCCAGGACAAGTACAGAGTAAATAAACATAGCTACATCAGCAGATGACACTGGAATAAGTATCAGGTGGCAGAAGACTGCTGGATTTGGTGCAGTTGAAGATTATTAAAGTAAGAAAAAGGATAAGCACATGAGGGAAGAGGGTCCTACTCGTGAGAGCTTACATTCTAAAGGGCAGGGGTAGACAGACAGGGGTGACACAGACGGGGTACATAGAGAGCGTGGAACAGAGAGTTAGGATGAGATTTGGCTGGGTTTGGTGAAGAAGTGGGTCTTGAGAGCCCTTATGAAGCTTTATAGAGAGGTGGAGAGTCTGAGGGGGAGAGGTATGTAATTCCAGAGAAGTGGTGCAACACGTGAAAAATCTTGGAGGTATATATATATATATATATATTTTTATATATATATATATATATATATATATATAAAAAAAATAAAGCTATATATACATTTGCACACTTTTGAAGAATAATATATCCAGGTGCTCCCTATAATCTGTTCCTTGATGGTCCAGTAAAAATATACTATGGAAAAGAGGCACTCAATCAATCATGGTATATGAAAAAAAGTCTTATAAATTTTTATTTTCACCCAACAACGGGCATTTCAGGTGGAATCACATTGATGGTGGTGGCTCAGCAAAAACTCTTGAATAAAATGCAGCTTATGCAGCATCATAAAGCTGCTTGCAGATGGCTGTGGATGGTGGAAGGTGACTGTTACTTGGTGTGCGAGTCTTGAACGGTCCACATGGGACCGAGGTCGACGGACGTACTGGTTTGATCTTTTTCACATCCTCTTTATAAGCAAAACATTTGTTTACTCTAAAGCACTTTATGATGCTGCATAAGCTGCATTTTATTCAAGAGTTTTTGCTGAGCCACCACCATCAATGTGATTCCACCTGAAATGCCCGTTGTTGGGTGAAAATAAAAATTTATAAGACTTTTTTTCATATACCATGATTGATTGAGTGCCTCTTTTCCATAGTATATATATATATATATACAAGATTTTTCACGTGCTGCACATATAAAACCACTGTATATACGTACACACACAGGCACAAGAGCAGGATATAAAATTATCCCGTGGCACTCATCCACCAGAATGGATGAATTCCAGTTCATTGTATGAAAGACAGTCACAACATTTTAGAAACATTGGGGTATATTTACTAAGCTCCCGATTTTGACCGAGATGCCGTTTTTTCATCAAAGTGTCATCTCGGTCAATCTCGGTCATTTACTAAACACTAATCACGGCAGTGATGAGGGCATTCGTAATTTTTTGCTAGTTCAGGTAAAAAATTACGAATGAATACACCATCGGTCAAATTACGCCTGTTTAGATACGAATCTCGGTCATTTACTAAGCAAAAAAACACAAAACACTGCCGTGAATAATTACAATTCGCAAAAAAGTCCTAAAAAAAAACAGACCTGCTTTTTTTTTTCGTGATTTGAGATGCATGCAGGGATCCATGAGATCCGTGCATGTATATCAATGGGAAGTGGTGGGAAAGTGCTTTTTGTTGTTAAAAAAAAATGCGTGGGGTCCCCCCTCCTAAGCATAACCAGCCTCGGGCTCTTTGAGCCGATCCTGGTTGCAGAAATATGGGGGAAAAAATGACAGGGGTTCCCCCATATTTAAGCAACCAGCATCGGGCTCTGCGCCTGGTCCTGGTCCCAAAAATACGGGGGACAAAAAGAGTAGGGGTCCCCCGTATTTTTAAAACCAGCACCGGGCTCCACTAGCTGGACAGATAATGCCACAGCCGGGGGTCACTTTTATACAGCGCCCTGCGGCCGTGGCATCAAAAATCCAACTAGTCACCCCTGGCCGGGGTACCCTGGGGGAGTGGGGACCCCCTCAATCAAGGGGTCCCCCCCCCCAGCCACCCAAGGGCCAGGGGTGAAGCCCGAGGCTGTCCCCCCCCATCCAATGGGCTGCGGATGGGAGGGCTGATAGCCTTTGTTGTAAAAGAAAAGATATTGTTTTTAGTAGCAGTACTACAAGTCCCAGCAAGCCTCCCCCGCATGCTTGTACTTGGAGAACCACAAGTACCAGCATGCGGCGGAAAAACGGGCCCGCTGGTACCTGTAGTACTACCACTAAAAAAATACCCAAAAAAACACAAGACACACACACCGTGAAAGTATAATTTTATTACATACATACACACATACATACATACTTACCTTATGTTCCCACGCAGGTCGGTCCTCTTCTCCAGTAGAATCCAAGGGGTACCTGTTGAAGAAATTCTACTCACCAGATCCAGTGGTCCAGGCTCCTCGGCAAATCCAGGGATAATCCACGTACTTGAATAAAACAAAAAAACGGTTGCCCGACCACGAACTGAAAGGTGACCCATGTTTGCACATGGGTCACCTTTCCACGAATGCCAGAAACCCACTTTGCCTTCTGGCTAAGTGGGTTTCTTCAGCCAATCAGGGAGTGCCACGTTGTAGCACTCTCCTGATCAGCTGTGTGCTGCTGTCCTCACTGACAGGCAGCACGCGGCAGTGTTACAATGTAGCGCCTATGCGCTACATTGTAACCAATGATGGGAACTTTCTGCTCAGCGGTGACGTCACTTTAGGTCAACCGCAGGGCAGAAAGTTCCCATCATTGGTTACAATGTAGCGCATAGGCGCTACATTGTAACACTGCCGTGTGCCGCCTGTCAGTGAGGACAGGAGCACACAGCTGATCAGGAGAGTGCTACAACGTGGCACTCCCTGATTGGCTGAAGAAACCCACTTAGCCAGAAGGCAAAGTGGGTTTCTGGCATTCGTGGAAAGGTGACCCATGTGCAAACATGGGTCACCTTTCAGTTCGTGGTCGGGCAACCGTTTTTTTGTTTTATTCAAGTACGTGGATTATCCCTGGATTTGCCGAGGAGCCTGGACCACTGGATCTGGTGAGTAGAATTTCTTCAACAGGTACCCCTTGGATTCTACTGGAGAAGAGGACCGACCTGCGTGGGAACATAAGGTAAGTATGTATGTATGTATGTGTGTATGTATGTAATAAAATTATACTTTCACGGTGTGTGTGTCTTGTGTTTTTTTGGGTATTTTTTTAGTGGTAGTACTACAGGTACCAGCGGGCCCGTTTTTCCACCGCATGCTGGTACTTGTGGTTCTCCAAGTACAAGCATGCGGGGGAGGCTTGCTGGGACTTGTAGTACTGCTACTAAAAACAATATCTTTTATTTTACAACAAAGGCTATCAGCCCTCCCATCCGCAGCCCATTGGATGGGGGGGGACAGCCTCGGGCTTCACCCCTGGCCCTTGGGTGGCTGGGGGGGGGGGACCCCTTGATTGAAGGGGTCCCCACTCCCCCAGGGTACCCCGGCCAGGGGTGACTAGTTGGATTTTTGATGCCACGGCCGCAGGGCACTGTATAAAAGTGACCCCCGGCTGTGGCATTATCTGTCCAGCTAGTGGAGCCCGGTGCTGGTTTTAAAAATACGGGGGACCCCTACTCTTTTTGTCCCCCGTATTTTTGGAACCAGGACCAGGCGCAGAGCCCGATGCTGGTTGCTTAAATATGGGGGAACCCCTGTCAATTTTTTCCCCATATTTCTGCAACCAGGATCGGCTCAAAGAGCCCGAGGCTGGTTATGCTTAGGAGGGGGGACCCCACGCATTTTTTTTTGGGATTTTACATTGTTTAATTAAAAAAAAAAAAAATAAGAACCCCAGCACGGATCACACAGATCCGGCCGAGATTGATTGTAAAAAAAAAACGGCAGTGTTTTGCTAATCACTGCCGTAAAAATAGGTAAAAAAAAACGAATGACATCGACATCGGAAGCAAAGAAAAATACGAATACGACAGCTTAGTAAATCCATCGTAATCAATTCAAAAAGTTGCAGTTTTACACTGTCGATGTCATTCGTGATTGAACTTTGACCTATTTTCGGAAATTACGAATCTTAGTAAATATACCCCATTATGTAAGTATAGCAGACAAGCTGCACCCTGGTCACGTCCTGTTTGAAACACTTCCATCAGGCAGGCATTATAGGTCCATTCTCACCAAGTTGACCAGAACCCAAAAAAGCTTCTTTCCACTAGCTGTCCACTTACTAAATTATGCCTAACAAGTCTGGTGCAATGAAATGCTATGTAATTGAAACCAATGTTTTATACTAATGTATGTTATATGTGTATGTGTGTTTTTGTTAGGCCTTTTCCTTTTATGTTATTTGGCGAAGCATTGTAAACCGCAAACAATTCCTAGTATACGTAAGTATACATGGCCAATAAGGTTGATTCTGATTCTGATTCTAATAATGGGCTACAGAAATGTACATACATTGTATTACAATATAAAGAATGAGGCAGCTCATAACTGCCATGTTACAGGCTGTGTTTGAAAAATGACAGTTAGGAGCTGATTGGTTGGTCCTTTATCTCACATCTTTATCACTAATCAGTCAGCTCCTAACTGCCATTTTTCAAACACCTGTAACATTGCCGTTAGGAACTGATTGGTTGGTACTTTATCTCTCGCCACTCTATCTGTCTGCAAGCAATGATAGATCTAGCCCTTTGAACAAAGAGCTCATCAGGTTTTTATCTACTTGTGATTCTGAAAAGGACCATTAAACAGTACTGCCCATCACTACAGGCAGAACTATTAGGTTAAAACATAACCAGACAGATCTGTCAGAGGTGTACAGAAATTGTGAAAGGCTGCGGCGGATGATTGTGTTGTAAGGGATGATAATAGTTAAAACTAAATCTGCTAATCAGTGTTCTCATCTTGCTAGAACTCCAGCTGTATCATTATCATCAGTCCATCTCACATTTGCCCATCCTAGGCTATAAAATCAAAGCAAAATGGTATTTTAGCTGCAATACAAATGAAGTGGTATATCAAATGTTCTTGTGAGCTAGTTTCTGTTGGCCAGACCTCTACAAATATCAGACTAAAGCATCGTAGGAGCTCTAAAAAAAAGCACAAATCCAGCCCTGTCCCTATCACAGCAGAGAGTAGTAAAAACACTTAGTAACAGGGGAAAAGAACATGAGTACCCTTTAGAATACAAATTTACAGGAATAAAAAACTTCAGTGACTTTCAATGGCTGGTTTTGGAAGAGGTTTTTCTTTTTTTTTTTACAAACTGTTCTGACCCACAGAGAAAATAATTACAGAGACAGATCTTGTCTCTCACTGGAACTAGAAAACGGAAAGGCTTAAATGATAAAATCAATGTAAAAGTTACTCCTAACATTTATATTTCTGCTGGACTGTATATAGCATTCTAACAAAGTTGCTTTTTTTTCTACCTGGCTGTGATCAGGAAACACAACTCCTCCCAGGGAAGGCCTGTGATGCTGGGTGTAGACTGCTACATTTATTTTATTACTTTCAGAAAGAAACATGATAGTTTTGGACATGTGAACGGCGGTAAAGTCACAGCTTTATATGTATGTATGAGTTTATTTATATAGTACATCTTGGACACAACACCTTACAAAATTACAACTTACAGTATCAGGAGAATTACACAATACATGGAGATGAAAGTAAGTTGATATTTGAAGACACATAAGATAGAGGACCAGCCCCAAAGAACTAGAAGTCATGATGATGTACGTAGTTCACATGTCCATATACTTAGTAGTGTATTTATGTTCCTGCACATTGTTGTGAAGGGTTCAGTATGATTTCCAGATGGACGGGATGCCAGAGGTCATTATACCGACAACGGCACCCCGACCATCAGAATCCCGACAGCCCTTATAAAGTACACTAACCCTCCCCTGCCCCCTACCCTAACCCTCCCTTGTGGGTGCCTAAACCTAACCCTCCCCGGGTGGTGCATAATCCTAACCCTCCCGGGTGATGCCTAACCCTAACCCTCTCCTACCATGTGCCTAAACCTAAGGCTCCCCTGCCCCGTACCTTAACCCTTCCATGTGGATGCCTAAACCTAACCCTCCCCGGTGGTGCCTAACCCTCCCGGGTGGTGCCTAACTCTAACCTCCCCTTCCATGTGCCTAAACCTAACCCTCCCTGCTTAATGCATAACTCTAACCTCCCCTTCTAAGTACCTAACCCTCCCTCCCTGGTACCCTAACCTTCCCACCCCTGCACCCTAACACTAACCCCCCTTCTCATGCAAGACACCACGTGTCTCGCTGGAAGGACGATCAGGATTCTGGCTGTTGGTATTTTGATGCCTGTACCCAGAGTGGCATCGGTATTTAGACGCATGGCTTGTGGCATCCTTCGGGATTTTCCGGTGTCTGTATATCGACCGGCGGATCCCGTCCTTCAGGAACTTAACTGCATCCTGTTGTGAATTCTGCTGTTATAACGGGTTGGGTAGAGTACCGGTATTCTGACCTTTGGGTTCCTGTATATCGGGATACTATTATAACAAATTAACATATTTTTATTCAAAATTATATTATATTAGTGTGAGTTCAATTTGCATTTCTTTTGTCCACTGTAATTCCAAATACAGTACAGTATGTTTTACAGTTTGACATATTTGGAAATGGAGTTTGTGGCCATAGATAATCATATTTACATTTTGGGTGCTACTCCTAAACATTGTGCTGTCCTGCACTCACAATATATATATGTATAGAGGTATATTTACTAAAGTGTGAGTTTTTAGGAGTGGAGATATTGCCCATAGCAACCAACCAGATTCTAGCTACTATCTTCTAGAAGGTGCTAGATAAATGATAAGTAGAATCTGATTGGTTGCTATGGGCATCATCTCCACTTCTTCAAAACTCAGACTTTAGTAAATTTGCCCCATAGACTGTAATCATATGGTGAAGCCATTTTTTTTCATTTTTTTTTCCAATTAATCAACTCAGTAAGGTCTGTTTAAAAGTACGACGTCTATTATTTAAACCAGCAATCAATGCAACATCATATATTTTAACAAATAACACACCATTTAATGAAATAACTAAAAGAAGCTCAATTAGCAAGTCATATCATTCTTATTTATTGTCTTAGATTTCCATGGATCCATTTTCAGACTTCATGCAACATGCAGTTAGGGGAAATTCTGTCATAAAGAAAATTGCAAAGCCAACTCTTCAGACCTTTTACTCACATACAGTAGGTTTCGCTATCCACCCATGTTGTCCTGTGTAAGTGGTGTCACTACTCTGCTATTTTGTTGTTAACCTCTTGGGATGGTCTCACTGAGCAGCGGTGATGCACCCATCATCCACACTGTGCCCATGTGCCTGGAGAGACTGGGGGCTGTTCAGCAGTACTCAGAGCAATGCAATCATGTGGCCCCTGGCTTTTCTACTAGCACATGGCAATTGCAGTATTGGCTTGGCATAAAAAAACTGCAGGTGTGGTTTATCTAATTGGTATGTGGCTTAAATGCTTAAAGAAATATATGAGAAATGAGTATGTCTAAGAACTATAATCACATATATCACCTACCAGTCCTGGCTGACAGATACTATTCTAGTGACTGATGTAAAATTTAGGAAACAATATACAATAACTATTTTGTATCAAAGACCCCCTCCCCTTCATCCGACCCTGCATGCGTGGACCAATCAATGTCCACCTCTTAAAGCACTACCCTTCAATGTCTACCCACCTTCAATGTCCACCTCTCACAGCACTCCCTCTTCAAAGTCCACCTCTCATAGCTCCCCTTCAAAGTCCACCTCTCACAGCACGCCCCTTCAGTGTCAACCTCTCACAGCAACCCCCTTCAATGTCCACCTCTCACAGCACCCCCCTTCAAAGTCCACCTCTCATAGCTCCTCTTCAAAGTCCACCTCTCACAGCACCCCCCTTCAGTGTCAACCTCTCACAGCAACCCCCTTCAATGTCCACCTCTCACAGCACCCCACTTCAGTGTCCACCTCTCACAGTGCCCCCCTTCAAAGTCCACCACTCTTAGCTCTCTTTAAAGTTCACCTCTCATAGCACCCCCCTTCAATGTCAACCTCTCTCAGCAACCCCCTTCAATGTCCACCTCTCATAGCACCCCCTTCAAAATCCATCTCTCATAGCTCCCTTTCAATGTCCACCTCTCACAGCACCCCCCTTTAATGTCCACCTCTCACAGCAACCCCCTTCAATGTCCACCTCTCACAACTCCCCCTTCAACGTCCACCTCTCGCAGCACCCCCTTAAAAGCCCAACTCTTACAGCACCCCCTTCAAAGTTAAACTCTCACAGCACGGCCCCCTTCAAAGTCAACACCCTACAGCACACAACCCTACTTCAATGTACACTGCACAGCACTGCCTCTTCAATGTACACCAAACAGCACTTCACCCCCTTATTTTATTTATTATTTTTTAACAGTTTCTTATACAGTGTATCAAATTTCGTTGCGCTTTGCAACTGGACACAATGATAAAATAAAACTGGGTAATAATAACAAACAGTCATAGAGGTAGGAGGGTCCTGCTCGCAAGCTTACAATCTAAAGGGAAATTGGCATTGATACATAAGGATAGGTGCTATCTATTGCATAGTTGTCCACCAGTTTGCAAAGGTTCTTGGTGGGCTGCATGATATCACATCACAGCAATGATGAACCAGGGTCAGGAGGAAGGGAAAGTGAAGAAAGAGGAAATATATGTAGAGAATATGTGGGGACTGTACAGTGGGGATATAATTGGATAGGAAAGCTTTTGAAGGTTATGTGAACGGTTCAGTAAATTGATAAGCTTGTCTGAATAGGTGAGTTTTCAGGGAACGCTTGAACGTTTGGGAACTAGAGGAGAGTCT
This sequence comes from Pseudophryne corroboree, assembly GCF_028390025.1. Taxonomy (NCBI): domain Eukaryota; kingdom Metazoa; phylum Chordata; class Amphibia; order Anura; family Myobatrachidae; genus Pseudophryne; species Pseudophryne corroboree. The sequence goes on along the minus strand of NC_086445.1, from coordinate 325,717,454 downwards.
TATTGTGCATGGTAGGGCATTCCACAGAGTGGGTGCAGCCCAAATTAAAATCCTGCAATCGTGCATGGGAGCAAGTAATGAGTGTGGGTGAGAGACGCAGACTTTGTGAAGAGAGAAGGGGCCGGGTTGGGAGATATTTTGAGATAAGCAAAGAGATGTATGTTGGTGTAGTATGGTACTTCACAGCACCCCCCCCCCCACACACACACATGCAAACTTCAATAACCACCTAACAGCACCACCCCGGCCCTTTTCAATGTCCATCTCATAGCAGTTGCCTACCCTCCTGCATCCTGCAGGAGACTCCCAGTTCACGGTGGAGTCTACCGCTGCCTTGCAAAGCTCAAACTAAATCCCGGATTCCCTACTGCCCATTGGGAATTTGGACTGCGCATGTGTGAGTCCAGATGTGATGGGGGCTGCAGGGAACGTCATTAATTTTGAGTTTGAATACGTAGTGAAGTTCGGTGCTGGACACTGGTGCCCCTTCACTGATTAAGCCCTGTTGGCGGGCCCCTGGGAGTTCACGGTGGAGTCTACCGCTGCCTTGCAAAGCTCAAACTAAACCCCGGATTCCCCACTGCCCATTGGGAATCTGGACTGCACATGTGTGACTCCGGATGTGATGGGGGCTGCAGGGAACGTAATTAATTTTGAGTTTGAATACCGTAGTTAAGTTCAGTGCCGGACATTGGTGCCCCTTCACTGATTAAGCCCTGTTGGCCGGCCCCTGGGACTCGCCAGTCCCTAAGCGACCGTTTTAGGCAGAGACACAGAGAGAGGAGGACAGGGGCTGATAACACTGCTATGGGGAGAGGGGGTTAGGGAGAGACATGGAGAGTGGGGGCTCAGGGGGCTGAAGACACTGCTACGGGTGGAGGGAGGAGGCAGATACGTGGGGTGGTTTTCACTCAGTCATCATTATACCCTTCGGCAGTGCTGGCTGTTGCTCCTCCAATATATATGCATAGCATGCACATCACCTCACTATACCTTGAGCCCTGCTGTAAAATGTAGATGTGATGTCTGTATGTAGCCTAATGTCAGTGTGTAGCCCTGCTGTGTAATGTAGGTGTGATGTGCCCTGTGCCAGAAAGAGAATTGATGCCCCCTTCTTCCCCATATTCAAAATAGGGACATTGGCTTCATGGGGAAGGGTTGTGGCCACAGAATAGTACACTGTCATTGGGTGCTGCATCTGCACTGCTCCCTCACTGCTGCTGTTGCCTGGCCCTGTACTCAGTGTAGTCTCTCCGGGCATCAGTAACATCAGACTTAGGAGGAAATGTACTAAGAAGTGAAAAGAGTGGAGAAGTGAGCCAGTGGAGAAGTTGCCCATGGCAACCAATCAGCTGCTCTGTATAATTTTATAGTATGCAAATTATAAATGTTACTTCAATGCTTATTGGTTGCCATGGGCAACTTCTCCACTGGCTCACTTCTCCACTCTTTTGACTGCTTAGTACATCTACCCCTTAGTGTCCACTTAGCTGCTGGCCTGCCTGAGCTCACTCTCCTGAGTCCTGAGTCTCCAGTCCTGCTGCACGCCTAAATGCCGTGGCTCCTCAGTGCAGGGCACTGTGAAAATGGGTTATAGGAGATGTCATAATATCTCTCAGTCCCAAGAGACACCTTGAGATATGGGAGAGCCGTGAGGGTGCAGAGCACAGGTATGAAGCTGCACTGCTACCCGCTGTAATGGATGTAGCTAGTTCTCTGCCAAATGCAGCGCTGCATACATTACTGCTGGCAGCACTGCAGCTGTTGGCGGGACATAGTACATAGGCGTTTGCTGTTGGATGCGGCCAGTTCTTCGCCCACAGGGCATATGTGCTGTGTGCTGAGCACTGTCTGCACCACACTAGTTACAGCCCTGTCAGTATGGAGCCCTGCCATGTATTGTAGGTGTGATGTCAGTATATAAACCTGCTGTGTAATGTACTGTAGGTGTGATGTCAATGGGGTCATTCAGGTGAGGATGCAAAGCGGCAGTTGTATGTATATCGATTAACGTATATGATCTCCCTAAAACTATTTTTCAAAAGTAGGCAAGTATGCCTCACAGCACTCCTCACCCTTCAATGTAAGCCACAGACTATGTCTCTGCAATGTCGATTCATGGCTACAGAAAGGAAGCAGAATAGCAAGTGGCAGAAAATTACATTAGGCAGTTATCAGCCTCCCTCATCTACTTATACTGGGACAGTCTGCATACTAATCATATAGGGGTCAATTTAATGCTATGTACTTTACCTTGACTTGCACCCACAGAGGTGTGCAGGAAAGTTGTTGATATAGTGGCTACAGAAATTGGCAATGTGACTGCATCCAAGCATGTGGCTAACTGAATTGACCACATACTGTAAGGTAGGGCTGGCCAAACCGGTCCTCGAGATCTACCAACAGTTCATGTTTTCCAGGCCTCTTGGAGATCTGTAGAATTGTCAGTTAGGAATGAATGCAGCACATCTTAATTAGTAATGACTACACCTGTGCACCAGCTAGGTGGTCTGGAAAATGTGAACTGTTGGTAGATCTCGAGGACCGGTTTGGCCAGCCCTGCTGTAAGGTTTTCTCTTTAACTATTAAAACAGCACTGCAGCTTTTATACCAGAAACTGCTCTGCGAATTCTGGAAAGAAGGAATCTATTTCAGGAATTTATTTCAGACTGCTGGACTATAAACTCATACTGCACAAGGATGCCACACATGGCTAGGTTTGTCTGATGTGTTGTAACATAGGCAGGCTGATATTGAACAGTAATATTAATGGAAATACAGTTGTTTCTAGTATGTAAGCAGCAGCTTGAAAAATAGACCCACATCCTGTTTAATTGGTCACTGTATTGGAGACTACTTGATGCAGTCAGTGTCAGGAGTATTACATACATACTGTATATGCTGATCTGCCCGCCTCTATGCTATCATACCTTCCAACAATTCTGAGATACTGTAAAAACTGGTACAGATGAGGAAAGGGGGTGTGGCCATGGGAAAATAGGGTGTGTCCTTGCAGCGCTGCTATTGAAATCTATAGCGATCAGGAGACACTGCACCTGGTACAGCCCCTGTCTTGGTCGTTAGTCGTTACAGACCATAAAAAAACAGTAGTGTACAAGCTAAAATGGTACAGTTGGAGGGTATATGCTATATTTAAGAGGGAGAGGGTTCACGTGTCAGCAGACTGAACAGGATCCTGTTTGTTTTGTGTGCAGCAGAAAGATCACTACTGGATCCACAAAGATCTATTATGTGATCATAGTTCAGTATAAGCCAACACAGGGGTTGCTAAAATTACAAACAATTGGGGTCTGCAGCCCTTTCAATCAATTTCCTCCCCACAACCACATCCTCCAGATGCATTATCCCAAGATAGAGGTCTCCATCAGTCACCTGCAATACCTCTTCTAACAAAGATCTCTTAATTTCTAATAGCAATGGCCCCTTCAGTGTCCACCTCAGTCACAGTAGTCCTCCAGTAGTGCCAGCAAACTTACTAGCCTTCCTATGGTCTGGTCTCCTGTTCTGTGTTGTCCTGAGTTGGCTCTTGCTTAATGGTGACTTGCTTCCCTGCTGTCGCATGTAGTCTGACGTGACATAATGATGATGTCACTGTCATGCATGCCCACCTTCCAAAGCTTGCTGGGACTGAGAGGAGCTCAGGGCAGCAGAGCTGACAGGCTGCTCCCTTTGTGTTTTAGCACAGACTGACCAGGGAGTATTCTCTACCTGCCTCCTGCAGCAAGGCTACTCTGCAGGCCACTCTGCTTCCAAGACAGGTGCCAGCGGGCTACCTGTCATGAAAAAACATGTAAAAAAAAACAAAACACAACTGCATGACAGGCGGCCCCACAGGTGTGTCTGCCCACAGGAAATCTTCCCGGTGACCTGTATGGCCAACCCCCCCCCCCCCCCCCCACACACACACACACACACACACACACACACACACACACCTGCTCCTGAAAGAGAACAGAAGCAAATGAGCTTGGCTTTCTCCAGGAGGTGTGGCTGCACAGTGGTTGTAGAATGTGTCAAAAATGTAGTGCACAGTTCACACACAGGGATGCAGTTAAAATGCTGGCTGTCAGGATCTCAGCGTTCAGGAGACCAACACTGCCATCCGAACAGCCGGCATTTTACTGATGGGTGGAATCTGGACACCCACCCAGTATTCCCAATCGGTTGGTGGGTCCATGCCACCAACCGAGTGGGAATAGAACCTGTGGCGAGCAAAGTGAGCCACTGGGCCCAAAGTGCAGCGAGCGCAGCGAGCCTGGCGAAGGGACTCATCATTGGAATTCCGGCTGATGGGTTGCCGCTGTCGGTATACTGAGAACCAGCATCCTGTTTGCCAGTATATCATACCAGATCCCACACACAATACAGTACATGGGTGAACAGTGTTATTAATAACTGATGAAGTTGCATTCTCCCTCATAAGCAAACAGAGGGGGGTTCGATTTACCCAGAACCCCCCCTTCCCCACAGCCTGGCCAGTGGCCACTGCATGCAGTATAATGGGTGGAAAAGAGCTGCTGCACATGCCCAGTTGCGGCAGATTTTCCTACTTAGGGGTTGACTCCGAGTTGATCGCAGCCCTGCAAAATTTTGCAGGGCTACGATCATGACCATAGACATGCGGGGGGACACCCAGCACAGGGCTATCCCGTGCCGCATGTCAGTGCCGCCCTCCCCCTCTGCAGAAGTGCAAACGCATCGCACAGTGGCGATGTGTTTGCACTTTAGGAGTAGCTCCCGGTCAGCGCAGCTTTAGAGTGCTGGCCAGTAGCTACTCGTCGCTCCCCGACCCGCAGCGGCTGCGATTGACGTCACGCAGTCACTGTGGCCCACCCCCCACATGGTCCGGCCACGCCTGCGTTAGCTGGACCGCCCACGAAATGGTGGCCAAACACCGCCGTTTCACCCCCCCCCCCCCCCCGCCCACGACCGCTTCTTCCTGTCAATCAGGCAGAGGTGATCATGGCGCAGTGACGGCCTTTGGCTGTCTGGCGTGTGCCGGCGCACTGTGGCACCGGTGCATGCCCAGTTCTGACCCGATCGCACCGCTGCAATAAACTGCAGTGTGCTATCGGGTCAGAATGACCCCCTTAGTCTGGTGTGTGTAATGTGTCTGTGGGTCTGAGTGCTCAATCAGAGAGCGATTCTATTAAATGGTTTACCATGATCATTGGCCTGCACATATCTGAAGTACTGTATAACATACACTGCAGTTTGTTTGGGGCAGACTATAGCTTGTTACATGCTAATTATGCATCTTTCATGGGCTGGCGGCAATCGCTCTAAAATCAAACATTTGGAAACTCCCCTCCACAAATTCTGTGTTTACCCTTGTCCCTGTCAAAGTAAGAGGTGTGGTTCATTGGGTCGACCCTAACTAGGTCGACATTCATCAGGTCAACCACTATTGGTCGACAGTGAGTAGGTCAACACGTGGAATAGGTCGCCGTGGTTATGAGGTCTACACATAAAAGGTCGACATAGAAAAAGGTCGACATGAGTTGTGTAAAAAAGAAGACACAAAGAGTCATATTTATTAATCAATTCTGCCCTTAAAATATGTTACAGCTGCTGTTTCTGTATGTTTTACGGCAGAACTAAGTGTCCTTTAATCGTAAAAATAGAGAAAGCAGAGTATATTGGAGATCTCCAGCTTTCTGGTCACAAATAGAGATGTGGACCGGAAATTTTTCGGGTTTTGGTTTTGGATTTGGTTCCGCGGCCGTGTTTTGGATTCGGACGCGTTTTGCCAAAACCTCCCTGAAAATTTTTTGTCGGATTCGGGTGTGTTTTGGATTCGGGTGTTTTTTACAAAAAAAACTCAAAAACAGCTTAAATCATAGAATTTGGGGGTCATTTTGATCCCATAGTATTATTAACCTCAATAACCATAATTTACACTCATTTTCAGTCTATTCTGAACACCTCACACCTCACAATATTATTTTTAGTCCTAAAATTTGCACCGAGGTCGCTGGATGGCTAAGCTAAGCGACACAAGTGGCCGACACAAACACCTGGCCCATCTAGGAGTAGCACTGCAGTGTCAGACAGGATGGCACTTCAAAAAAATAGTCCCCAAACAGCACATGATGCAAAGAAAAAAAGAGGCGCAATGAGGTAGCTGTGTGACTAAGCTAAGCGACCCAAGTGGCCGACACAAACACCTGGCCCATCTAGGAGTGGCACTGCAGTTTTCTAGCGAGAGGATGAGTGCTTCCATCCTCATGTGAAGCTGAACCACTAGCCATGAACATAGGCCAGGGCCTCAGCCGTTCCTTGCCACTCCGTGTCGTAAATGGCATATTGGCAAGTTTACGCTTCTCATGAGACGTTTTCAATTTTGATTTTTGGGTCATTTTACTGAACTTTTGTTTTTTGGATTTTACATGCTCTCTACTATGACATTGGGCATTGGCCTTGGCAGACGACGTTGATGGCATTTCATCGTCTCGGCCATGACTAGTGGCAGGAGCTTCAGCACGAGGTGGAAGTGGATCTTGATCTTTCCCTATTTTAACCTCCACATTTTTGTTCTCCATTTTTTAATGTGTGGACTTATATGCCAGTATCAATAGCAATGGCCTACTACTATATATACTGCGCACAACTGAAATGCACCACAGGTATGGATGGATAGTATACTTGACGACACAGAGATAGGTAGAGCAGTGGCCTTCCGTACCGTACTGCTATATATACTGGTGGTCACTGTCAGCAAACTGCAAAACTAAAATGCACCACAGGTATAGAATCTAGATGTATAGTATACTTGACGACACAGAGGTAGGTAGAGCAGTGGCCTTCCGTACCGTACTGCTATATATACTGGTGGTCACTGTCAGCAAACTGCAAAACTAAAATGCACCACAGGTATAGAATCTAGATGGATAGTATACTTGACGACACAGAGGTAGGTAGAGCAGTGGCCTTCCGTACCGTACTGCTATATATACTGGTGGTCACTGTCAGCAAACTGCAAAACTAAAATGGACCACAGGTATAGAATCTAGATGGATAGTATACTTGACGACACAGAGGTAGGTAGAGCAGTGGCCTTCCGTACCGTACTGCTTTATATACTGGTGGTCACTGTCAGCAAACTGCAAAACTAAAATGCACCACAGGTATAGAATCTAGATGGATAGTATACTTGACGACACAGAGGTATGTAGAGCAGTGGCCTTCCGTACCGTACTGCTATATATACTGGTGGTCACTGGTCAGCAAAACTCTGCACTGTACTCCTCCTATATAATATACTGGTGGTCCCCAGTACCCACAATAAAGCAGTGTGAGCACAGATATATGCAGCACACTGAGAACAGATATGGAGCGTTTTTCAGGCAGACAATGTATACTGGTGGTCACTGGTCAGCAAAACTCTGCACTGTACTCCTCCTATATAATACTGCTGGTCCCCTGTCCCCACAGTAAAGCAGTGTGAGCACAGATATATGCAGTACACTGAGCACAGATATGGAGCGTTTTTCAGGCAGAGAACGGATAAAACTGGTGGTCACTGATCAGCAAAACTCTGCACTGTACTCCTCCTATATAATACAGCTGCTCCCCAGTCCCCACAATTAAGCAATAAGCACAAACGGAGAGGACGCCAGCCACGTCCTCTCCCTAACATTTCCAATGCACGAGTGAAAATGGCGGCGACGTGCGGCTCCTTATATAGAATCCGAATCTCGCGAGAATCCGACAGCGGGATGATGACGTTCGGGCGCGCTCGGATTAACCGAGCCATACGGGAGAATCCGAGTATGCCTCGGACCCGTGTAAAATGGGTGACGTTCAGGGGGGTTCGGTTTCCGAGGAACCGAACCCGCTCATCACTAGTCACAAACCCTCGCTACAAACCCTCATAGTTGAAATCCCAGTCTGCTTTGATTTCTTTCCCTGTGAGAGACCTTGCTGATGCAGTATAACTACCTTGTGTCTTAGGGGGTAATTCAGACCTGCTCGCTCGCTAGCTGTTTTTGCAGTCCTGTGTTTGCATAGTTGCTACCCACCGTGGAGTGTATTTTAGCTGTGCAAGTGTGCAATCGCATGTGCAGCCGAGCGGTACAAAAATCTTTGCGCAGTTTCTGAGTTGCCCAGGACTTACTCAGCCACTGTGATCACTTCAGCCTTTCCAGGACAGAATTGATGTCAGAATTGATGCGTTTTTCCAACCACTCCCTGAAAATGGTCAGTTGCCACCCACAAACGCCTTCTTCCTGTCAATCTCCTTACAATCGGCTGCGCGAATGGATTCTTCGTAAAACCCATCGCACAGCAACGATCCGCTTTGTACCCGTGTGACGTGCCTGCGCATTGTGGTGCATACACATGCGCAGTTCTGACCTGATCGCAGCGCTGCAAAAAACGTAAGTGAGAGATCAGGTCTGAATTACCCCTTTAGTTGCTGTGCTTGCCATGGTGTATGAGCTGTGACATGAAATCTCACATTTGTGTCAGCGTTTGGCTGTTCCTCAACCAGTTTCAAACCTACTACACAGCTATTTCTGTTTCAGTTAATGAACGTGTTTCGGCCTTCATTTTCACCTGTTTGGTTTGATTGGTTAATTATACGAGTGGTCTTCAGTTTGCCGGTGGCTGGGCTCCCGATGACAAGCATACCGGCACCGGAATCCCGACCGCCGGCATACTGACAGCTTTTCTCCCTCTTGGGGTCCACGACCCCCGTGGAGGGAGAATAGATAGCGTGGTGCGCATAGTGCGCCACCGTGCCCGCAGTGCAGCAAGCCCACAAGGGGCTCATTTGCGCTCGCCCAGCTGTCAGTATGCCGGCGGTTGGGATTCCAGCGCCGGGATGTTGGACGCCGGGAGCCCGACCGCCGGCATAACATACTACACCCAATTATACACCTGACTATGGGCCACTGCGTTTGCTCTGAAGGCCATGGTTTTGCCATCTGTGCAGGGCAGTGGTAGCAGTGGGCAGGCTGTCTTGATGCAATTGCGTCATGATTGACAGGTGATGGGCATCCAGGGGTGGCGACGTGGCATTGGAGGGGAGCGGGACGGGAAACACAGGAGTGTCACGGCCATTTTATGGGTAGGCCGATGACTTTGCCTGCATTTCCAGTAATAGGAAAAATGGCGGCAGTGGTCCTGACTATGCAGCCATGCTGCGTAGGCAGTGGTCAACACCTATTTGATGTGATCACAATTGATCTGCGATCGCATCGTGTGGCGGTGACACACATGCTGGGCAGCCTTGACCTGTGCTGGACAGCATGTAAGCTGCAAAACCTGTGACCATTTCTGAATAACCCCCTATAATCCTACAAAATACCTGACTGTGTGCAAGTGTACCAAGAAGAATTGATGCTGTTTTCATGGCAAAGGATTGTCACACCAAATATTCATTTGATTTAGTTTTAGCTTCTGTTCATTCACTTTGCATTTTGTTAATTGATAAAAATAAAATATTAACACTTCTACTGTATATTTGAGAGCATTCTTACTTTGCAGCATTTTTTCCACACATGCCGAAATCTTTTGCACAGTACTGTATTTATATATATATATATATATATATATATATATATATCAGGGACGTAACTACATGTGTGCCAGGTGTGCCTGGCACACAGCGCAGTTGCCCTGAGGGCGCAACAGCCAGCGGCATGTAATGAGTCAAATTGACTCATTACATGCCGCCTCTGTTGTGTGCCGTGCGCTGCGCTGGAGAGGAGAGAGCAGCGCCGGGCAGCGGAGAAGGAGGTGGAGGGAGGGGGACTGGAGCTGCAGCAGCGCTATGTAATTGGTAGTAGCACCGCTGCAGCAGCCCCCACTCCTTCCGTATTGGCTGCCCGGCGCTGCTGTGAATGCTGGGATGCGGTTCCTCCATCCCAGCATTCACAGCGGCGCCAGGCAGCCTATACTGAAGGAGTGGGGACTGCTGCAGCGGCGCTACTACTAATTACATAGCGCTGCTGTGGCTCCAGTCCCCCTCCCTCCTCCTTCTTCTCCCCTGCCTGCACCGAGGGAGCTGCCAGCACGAGGAGCCTGACTGCCAGCGGGGAGATGGTAAGTATCTCTCTCTCTCTCTCTCTATCCTTTCTGCCACAATGTGTAAAAAGGGGGACACCATCTGCTGTAATGTGTAAAAAGGGGGACTGGCTGCCGCAATGTGTAAAAAGGGGGACACCGTCTACCGTAATGTGTAAAAAGGGGGACTGGCTGCCGCAATGTGTAAAAAGGGGGACGCTGTCTGCCATAATGTGTAAAAAGGGGGACCAGCAGCCGCAATGTGTAAAAAGGGGGACGCTGTCTGCCGTAATGTGTAAAAAGGGGACGCTGTCTGCCATAATGTGTAAAAAAGGGGGACTCTGGCTGCCGTAATGTGTAAAAAGGGGGACTGGGTGCTGCAATGTGTAAAAAGGAGGACGCTGTCTGCCGTAATGTGTAAAAAAGGGGACGCTGTCTGCCGTAATGTGTAAAAAGGGGACGCTGTCCGCCGTAATGTGTAAAAAATGGGGACACTGTCTGCCGTAATGTGTAAAAAAAAAGGGACGCTGTCTGCCGTAATGTGTAAAAAGGGGGACTGTCTGCTGTAATGTTTAAAAAGGGGGACGATGTCTGCCGTAATGTGTAAAAAGGGGGACTGTCTGCTGTAATGTGTAAAAGGGGCTCTACCTGGTGTAGGGGCGCTACTGTGCAGCACAATTTGAATAATGGAGACTACTGTGCACTGTAGTATGAATTGGTATTATTTTGTGGCCACGGCCCTTCCCCATGAAGCCACGCCCCTATATATTTTTCAGTAATACAATAATGCTGAGTTCGGTATAAGCCACAATTTAGTTTTCGTGGATAATCCTCAGCAGGAAGAGTGGCTTCTCCTAGTCCTAGTCTGCTGACTAGGAGAAGCCACTCTTCCTGCTGAGGATTATCCACGAAAACGAAATTGTGGCTTATACCAAACTCAGCATTATTGTATTACTGTTTGCCTTACTGAGTTGGCATATTCAATACAAACCTTGATGTGAAATCAGCTCATTCTTTATTACATCTGTTATTGCAAAGCCTGTTTTACTGATGTGGGATTAATACGATCATTTATTGGTCATCTATTCCTTTATGTTCTTCCGACTTGTTTTTGATTTTGAGCCCCTGATGAAGTCCAGTTGGACGAAATGCGTCGGGTTTCTGGTTCGGATATAAGAACATAGGATATGCAATAATTAAGAAAACCACATTGGACTTACCAATTATTCGCAATATATGGTGTCCATATCTGATGTCTGCATTTTGATTATGTCAGCCATTTGTTATTCACTGTGATTGTTGAATACTTTTATATAAATATATTAAAAAATTATTTTAAAGTGATTTGTGGTCAAATTCTGGAAGATATCATTGGGTTCAGCTCCCTTAGACACCACCCCTTTCTCTACATTTGTACTTCTGTACTCCGTCTAACAGGGAGTATGTCTTGAGGTTGAGCTCTTCATTTAGCGCTATTGTTAGGTCTACCCCACTTTCCATATATATATATATATATATATATATACAGAGAGGGAGAGAGAGGGAGCAGTGGCGCACGCAGGGGGGGTTTCCGAGTACCTGGAAACCCCCCTGATGAGCCGAGATTTCTATTTTGAGACGGAGACAGCTTTGTCTTCGTCTCAGCAAAAGCCGCTACCGCAATCGCGATCGCGACCATGGAGCTGCAGCAGCAAGAGAGAGCTGTGGAGCTCTCTGCTTACAGAATGTGCCGGGGGAGCTGCTGGCTGCGCATGCTCAGCAACAGCAGCTCCCTCCGCTCCGCCCTCACTCTGCCGTCCTTCTGCTCTCCCAGGCCCTGATGTATCATATAAGTTTGCAGCCAGTGTTTATGTGTGTATTTGTATGTAAAGGCTTTTTTACGGTACGGCGTAAAGGCTTTTTTACGGTAAGAATGATACGTGTTTGGAATTCCCTGCCTGAGGGAGTTGTAATGGCAGACTCAGTCAACACCTTTAAGAATGGGTTAGATAAATTCCTAATGGATAAGGATATCCAGGGTTACGGTGCATAGTCACGCACTATGGTTATTATAAAAAAGAGGGGTAAAACGTAACGGCAGTCATCAACTTCAGTCAAAATTTTCTACAAAATAATCGTGCATAGGAGACCACAAATAGGTTGAACTCGATGGACAATTGTCTTTTTTCAATCTTAGATACTATGTTACAATGTTACTATGTCACTCTCTCTCCCTGTCGTCACTGTCATCACTCTCTCTCCCTGTCGTCACTCTCTCTCCCTGTCGTCACTCTCTCACCCTGTCGTCACTCTCTCACCCTGTCATCACTCTCTCTGCCTTTCGTCACTCTTTCTCCGTCGTCACACTCTCTCCCTGTCATCACTCTCTCTTCCTGTCATCACTCTCTCTCCCTGCCGCCACTGTCATCACTCTCTCCCCCTGTCGTCACTATCGTCACTCTTTCTCCCTGTCATCACTCTTTCTCCCTGTCGTCACTCTCTCTCCCTGTCGTCACTCTCTGTCGTCACTCTCTCTCCCTGTCGTCACTGTCATCACTCTCTCTTCCTGTCATCACTCTCTCTCCCTGTCGTCACTGTCGTCACTCTCTCACTGTCGTCACTCTCTCTCCCTGTCGTCACTGTCGTCACTCTCTCTCTCCCTGTTGTCACTCTCTCTCCCTGTCGTCACTCCCTGTCGTCACTCTGGCTGTCCCTGCTGTCAAAATTTCAGCTCATTCAGTGTGCTACAATGTTAATGTCGGCTCATTCAGTGTGCTACAATGTGAATTTCGGCTAATTCAGTGTGCTACAATGTGAGTTTCGGCTCATTCAGTTTGCTACAATGTGAGTTTCGGCTCACCCAGTGTGCTACAATGTGAATTTCGGCCCATTCAGTGTGCTACAATGTGAGTTTCGGCTTGTACCGTGTGCCATAATGTGAATTTCGTCTCATTCAGTGTGCTACAATGTGAATTTCGGCTCATTCAGTGTGCTACAATGTGAGTTTCGGCTCGTACCGTGTGCTATAATGTGAATTTCAGCTCGTACCGTGTGCTATAATGTGAATTTCAGCTTGTACCGTGTGCTATAAGGTGAAAGGGGCACCAGTACTAGATAGTATAAGGGGTTCTACTACACTGGACACACCCCCTTTTGGGTGACCATGCCCCTTTTCTGGAGCATGCCGAAGGCGCGCATAATTACGTCCTTGACTTTTGAATACCACCACTTCAAAATTTCCACTTCGACCACTGTATATATATATATATATATATATATATATATATAGATTACACATACATGCACATATACATACACACCCACAGAAACCCCCCTCGCTAAATTCTGCATTTGCCACTGGGGAGAGAAAGAGAGAGGGAGAGAGAGAGGGATATACTGTACATGCAGTATATGCTATTCATAGTATTGCAGCTTTAATTAGCCAATGTCATTTATAAGGTTTTTAAATGTATTCTTTGTTACTCCCATCTCAAGTCCTCATAGCTGTTTTGCCTCAAACTTCCTAATAGCCACTCAGGTATACACAGCTTATTCTTCAGCTGTTTTGACAGTTTGGTTAGTCTCCGAGTCACAGCCGTTTTGGGCGATTCGTGTACAAGTCATTACTAAAATGCATTTTAGGGAAATCACAATCACAGCCTGCAGTAGAACAGCAGATATTCAGGAGAGCTCTTCAGCTTGCTATGAAGGCAGGAAATAAAAATATATGTGCAATTTTTCAAAAGGACATTCACTAATCTTTCTAATTACCAAGATACCTTTATACAGTATTGAAAAAAATGTTTTAAAAAAAGTTTCATTTACTACACTAGTTATTTGTTATAGTGTGTTTATACTTTATAGATGTTATGATGATTGGAAAATAATCAGCTTTATTGGCTCTGGCGTTTCTATAATGGGTGCAGTGTGTGCGGTGCACACGGGCCCCTGAGTACAGAGGGGGCCCCCACTGCACACCCCTCCGGAAGTCCAGCGCCGGCATCCGCAGCACTGTAAAAACACAGTGAAAATGGCTCAGCGGCCATTTTCATGGAGTTTTGCGCATGCGCAGTAGAGAAATCTCAGGGGAAATGGCCGCTGCGCAGTAAAGTCTGAGCCCTCTAGTGCTCTGACTCTACTGCGCTCCGGGCAGGGAGGAGGGGGCACGGACGGAGGAGGCTGAACATGGGCCTCCTCCTCTCTTAAAGTGCCCCTGTTTATTGCCCAGGTGTACTCACGTACACTAGGAATGTTATGCACTGTACTGCAAAAGATTCCCAGTGTACGTGAGTATGCCTGGTCAATAAAGCTGATTCTGATTTTGATTCAGAAAATCTACAATATATAAAGAATAAAAGACACATATTTTCATTATAAGGCCAACAGGGGCACTATTTCTCATTAGAGGCTACTGTACCTTGTCACACATTGGGCCTAATTCAGACCTGATTGGCTGCCGGTCCGCGAGCTCTGATTGACTAATGGACCGGTGCCTCATTTGAGATACACGTCGAAGCTGGCGTACTCCAGAGACTGGACTGAGCACTGAGAGGCATTCACTGCACTCTCCTCACCTCACACAGAAGCAGCAACAACGGCGCTGTGAGCGGGGGGAGCAGGTTGAGCGGGGGATATGTACTGAGGGGGCATATCTGCCACTGTGGGGGAATTTGCATATCTGGCACTGCAGGTGGGGGCATACCTGGCACTCTGGGTGGGGGCATTTGTGTATCTGGCACTGTGGGGCATTTGTGTATCTGACACTGTGGGGCATATGTGTATCTGGCACTGTGGGGGCATTTGTGTATGTGGAATTGTGTGGGCATTTGTGTATCTGGCATTGTGCAGGTATATGTGTATCTGGCACTCTGGGGGCATTTGTTTATCTTGCACTGTGGGTGGGGGCATATCTGGCACTGTAGGTGGTGGCATTTGTGTATCTGGCACTGTGGGGGCATATCTGGAACCGTGGGGGCGTATCTGACACTGTGGTTGTATATATGGCACTGTTGGGGCATTTGCGTATCTGGCTCTGTGGGAGAAGCATATCTGGCACTATGGGTGGTGGCATTTGTGTATCTGGCACTGTGGGGCATATGTGTATCTGGCACTGTGGGGGCAGATCTGGCACTGTGGGGGCATATGTTTATCTGGCACTATTGGGGGTCATATGTGTTTCTGGCCCCCATATGTGTATCATGCCTCTTTTTTCATTGGCCATGCACTGTGTGACATGTGTCCACACTAGTGATGTGCACCGGACATTTTTCGGGTTTTGTGTTTTGGTTTTGGATTCGGTTCCGCGGCCGTGTTTTGGATTCGGACGCGTTTTGGCAAAACCTCCCTGAAATTTTTTTGTTAGATTCGGGTGTGTTTTGGATTCAGGTGTTTTTTTACAAAAAAAACTCAAAAACTGCTTAAATCATAGAATTTGGGGGTAATTTTGATCCCATAGTATTATCAACCTCAATAACCATAATTTCCACTCATTTCCAGTCTATTCTGAACACCTCACACCTCACAATATTATTTTTAGTCCTAAAATTTGCACTGAGGTCGCTGAATGACTAAGCTAAGCGACCCAAGTGGCTGACACAAACACCTGGCCCATCTAGGAGTGGCACTGCAGTGTCAGACAGGATGGCACTTAAAAAAATAGTCCTCAAACAGCACATGATGCAAAGAAAAAAAGAGGTGCACCAAGGTCGCTGTGTGACTAAGCTAAGCGACCAAAGTGGCCGACACAAACACCTGGCCCATCTAGGAGTGTCACTGCAGTGTCAGATAGGATGGCAGATTTAAAAAATAGTCCTCAAACAGCACATGATGCAAAGAAAAAAAGAGGTGCAATGAGGTAGCTGTGTGGCTAAGCTAAGCGACCCAAGTGGCCGACACAAACACCTGGCCTATCTAGGAGTGGCACTGCAGTGTCAGACAGGATGGCAGATTTAAAAAATAGTCCCCAAACAGCACATGATGCAAAGAAAAAAAGAGGTGCACCAAGGTCGCTGGATGGTTAAGCTAAGCGACCCAAGTGGCCGACACAAACAACTGGCCCATCTAGGAGTGGCACTGCAGTGTCAGACAGGATGGCAGATTTAAAAAATAGTCCCCAAACAGCACATGATGCAAAGAAAAAAAGAGGTGCACCAAGGTCGCTGGATGGATAGTATACTTGACGACACAGAGGTAGTCAGAGCAGTGGACTACTGTACCGTACTGCTATATATTATATACTGTTGGTCAGGAAAATTATGCACTGTCCTCTTACTACTGCACACAACAACTAAAATGCACCACAGGTATGGATGGATAGTATACTTGACGACACAGAGGTAGGTAGAGCAGTGGACTACTGTACTGTACTGCTATATATTATATACTGGTGGTCAGCAAAATTATGCACTGTCCTCCTACTACTGTGCACAACAACTAAAATGCACATCAGGCATGGATGGATAGTATACTTGACGACACAGAGGTAGGCAGAGTAGTGGACTACTGTACCGTACTGATATAATACTGGTGGTCACTGGTCAGCAAAACTCTGCACTGTCCTCCTACTATATAATACTGGTGGTCCCCAGTCCCCACAATAAAGCACACTGAGCACAGATATTTGCAGCACACTGAGCACAGATATGGAGCGTTTTTCAGGCAGAGAACGTAGATATTTTCAGCACACTGAGCACAGATATTAGCAAGCACACTGAGCACAGATATTTGCAGCACACAGATATTTGTAGCACACTGAACACAACTGAGAGAACGCTGCACACGTCCTTTCCCTATCATCTCCAATGCACGAGTGAAAATGGCGGTGACGCGCGGCTCCTTATATAGAATACGAATCTCGCGAGAATCCAACAGCGGGATGATGACGTTCGGGCGCGCTCGTGTTAACAGAGCAAGGTGGGAGGATCCGAGTCTGCCTCGGACCCGTGTAAAATGGGTGAAGTTCGGGGGGGTTCGGATTCCAAGGAACCGAACCCGCTCATCTCTAGTCCACACCCACTTTTTTGCCGCGTGCGCCTTCGGCGCATACACAGTATACCTCTAAGAATTTTTTTCTACTTGCACCACTGACTATAAGGTGGGTTTCGGATGGTTAACAACTCAGAACCAGTGCACAAAAATGCCCAAAATGTAGCTGATATTCATGTTTTAGTTTTATAGGTAATTATTTGGTAAGAGAGCTGATACCATTCAGACAATAAATTCACACCTTCAGAATTATTTAACACCCACATTAAGAATGGTGGAGACACACTCCTATCTTCACAAACAAAACATGATTTGAAGATCATTGAGTATTGAGATGTTATTTGTCAATGTTATGTTATGTAGTGCATCAATTGTGGGTAACATAAATCAAGAGGGAAACAAGCAAGGGTTAAAGTCTGCCTGAATGTAAGCACTGACAGCTTAAATCACTCTCAACAAAAAATGACTTCACACACTGGAGGTCATTTCCCAGAGCAGAACTTACAAGGTGCAGCTCATCTGTATTTGTTCATATTTTTAACATGACCGGGAATACACATGTGCATGACCCCACTGAGAAACTGCATAATTTCTGTGTGCAAATAATGGATGTGATCATTGAAGTTAGGAATGTGGAATCTGGAACAGAAAAGAACACGAGTGGCATAAATGAAGCTATAGCCGCAATACAATGCGGACTGGCTCAGTATGTACAAATTCTAATTTACTGCTTATTTATGCAACATTACATTTCATATTACTGCAGGCAGCAAAGGACGACAGTCTGGGGCATTACTGGGACTTTACTACAGCAATGACAAAGACCTCACCCACCCAGATCCACTAACAGCCCTTTGTAAAGGAATACAGATTTGCCATCATTAGAATTTTCTATTTTTTTGCCAAATCGTTCCACAGTTACAGTGATCTTGAAGGCAATAATAAGTGGTATTGTAGTTTAAAATGACATACCTTTTAAATTCCTATAATTTTACTTATTGTGGTATACTACTGAAATCAAGTGAAAAAGATATTACACAAAAGAAGAAAAACAAATCCCTCTCAGAACCCACCTGTTTGCCTCCAATTTTTAAATGGCCTCCTACTATTTTGTTGTATATTCTATTGATTGTATTCCAAATTTATCATTGTCACAGGTACAAAATGGAGAAAAACACTATTTTAATATACTGTAGCCTAAGACTGGCCAATGCCACCTGTTTAGTCATATACTGTACAGACTTTCCATTCACTTAGGACCCATTCAGACAAGCTCTTTGAGAGATTATGTTCATGCATACCAAATGGAAATACTGACAGAACCACACTGAGCAAATTATAGAACAGACTGAGCAATTATAATCCTTCTATTTCTCATTCCTTTTTTTATTTTTCAAAAAAAGAAAATCTGAAAATTGTTAACTTGCTATTTTTTTTCTGTGTTTTAACACCCTCACGTAAAGTTTCTGCTCCCAGAAAAGCAATGTCTACCGGATTAATAACAATGGGGGTAATTCAGATGTGGTTGGAGTGGCTATCCCTGATAGCTCTGCATGGTAATGCAGCAGGAGGCGTCTATTACAAGCAAATGCTTCCTGCTGCAGTAGTGATCCTACCTGGGTCCTAGAACGCAGCATTGGATGACTGGGTCACCATCGAGTGGCTTAGTGCATCCATGGAAATGCGCAAGACGCAATCCACCCATAGCAAAGCCCAGGATATCTTGAGATTCCTGGCCTCTACTTTCTCCTTAAACACCCGTGGCACGCCACTGTTTTCATAAAAGAGACTGTAGTCACCCCCTCCCCACTCGTGAAACACATCAGACTGTCAATCACTGACAGTCTAATGCCAGACCATGTGCTACGTCGCAGTACCCGACTGCACACCTGTGTAACAAAACATCAATACCCGCACAACAACACCCGGACCTGAATGAGGCGCAACTGGGTAAATGTATGATGCTTCGTTATAGGGGAGAAGTGATATCAGCATATGTTATGTGCACTGATATCGTTACTCCCCCATGTATTACAGCGACGGTGCGGACTCAGTGACAGGGGCGCATAGTCATATCGCACTGCTATCTAAAATATAGCACACCGATATCCAGGGCAATGTATGAACCATCAACAGCGCCGACCGTTACGACACCTGCAGCTATCGATATCAACAACTGCAGGTGGCGTTGCCCTATCTCCACAGCAGGGACAGAGCTGACCCTGGCTCTGAAGGAATCTGGACTAAGAGCTGTGCAGGAGATCTCGCGTGATTTGCTAAATCTCGTGCATGTGCACTGGAGCCGGATGACCTGAAAAACACACAGTGCATCAGTACTGAGCTGATGCGCTGCGTACTCTGCGGGGATCATCAGATTGGGGAGTTTACACTCCCCCGATTTGGAAGACAAGATGTTAGTACATCTTGTCGGAGTGGCTGTCTGCTTCACCTCGGTAATGAGGCAAAGCAGGAAGTGTTATAGTGGCACAATCCGTGCCGCTATGATACATTTACCCCATTATGAGCTATTTTCACCAGATTATCTTAAATGTTATTTTAATTTTATGTTATTTTGTTTAAATTCTTGTTACTTTTATTGTATTTAGTTTGAAAAATGCTTCATATTCCTAGTAACATTGAAATGTATACCTTTAACCTGAACTATGGTTGTCACCACTGCATTTATATAATAGGTATATCTTAATAAAGTAATGTTTCCTCATTGTTTTTTGTGGTAAACATGAGTGCAGAATGACAAGTGAAGACTCTAGTTTAGGATGGCTCAGTCATGGAACCTGTGCTCATGTTCTTTCTCAGTCCTACCTTTCATATAAACATTGCTGTATACAATAATACACTTTAACTCACAGGTGC
Organism: Pseudophryne corroboree; assembly: GCF_028390025.1. Lineage (NCBI taxonomy): Eukaryota > Metazoa > Chordata > Amphibia > Anura > Myobatrachidae > Pseudophryne > Pseudophryne corroboree. The sequence goes on along the minus strand of NC_086445.1, from coordinate 325,697,588 downwards.
ACCAACTTAATGACCTTCAGCCCTAATCATATCTCTATCATTTTAATCAATCAGTTTCCATGAACATATGTGAAGCAATTTTGTATTCACAAGAAAAAGGTTTAAAAGTCCACATTGGAAAAAAAAAATTACAATGCAAAACACATTCCATCTGTTAAGTATTTTAAATGCAGATGTTAGATAATCACAGTTAAAGTGGCTTTAAAAAAAGTGGTGCTGTTTCCACTTCAAAGAATTTTATATATATATATATATATATATATATATATATATAACTTTAAGGAAACACTTTGATCATATGTTTGTTAAAATGTATGCAATTAACATATTTTAGATGTAGAGAAAAAGTCTCAATTATTATTTACTTCACTGGAGTTAAAATTAATGTGCATTGTCAATACAGAATGTCCACTAGGTTTCTGATATTGTAAACGTATTATATGCAAAGGTCATGATTTAGGTACTGTAGACTTTTGAAATATTATGTAGATGTCTTTCATTTATTTCAGTGTTTGTTTTTTTTCCTGGTTGTGAATCAGATTTTTCATCTAAACAGGCAGAATTGCTGCAGGATTTTTATCTTCTTGTCAAGATTAACATTTGTAATAATTCATTAAGGAGAGAAATAATTGCTACTCTTGCATACATTAGAAAACTTTGAGATAACTAATTAATCATTTAATAGCAATGCTGTATCTAAGTGTAAGAATGGACCGATACATTCATACATACTGACATGTGCAGGGTCAATGCAAAGTTTCTCTGAGCCCCAGGCAATTCCTATCACTCCTCTTCATCCCAATATTCACTTCCCAGTCCCTGACACACTGTACCAGAGGTTCTCAAACGTGGTCCTCAAGGCACCCCAACAGTCCAGGTTTTAGGTATATCCCTGACTCAGTGCAGATGGTTAAATCAAATTGGCTGAAGTGCTAATTAAGTCATCTGTGGCCAAGCATGGATAAACTTAAAAGCTGGACCATTGGAGTTGAGGATTATGTTTCAGAACCTCTGCACTATAGTAAAATAAATAGTGGTATAGGAGTGCTGCCCCCACTTATTTAGTGTACATATGTGTGGCTCCCATGAGTAGTATTAAAGACAGAGACTGCATAGCAGCTGGCATTTCAACGATGCCTGGAGTGAAAACAGTGCTGTACCCCAGAAAAGTGAGAGGGGCTGCATCAAAGGGGAAGCCAATAATCAACATATTCAGAGATCAGGAGTGGAGCTACAAAAGACTAAAACTTGTGGGTGGCAGTGTTGGACTGGGGCATGAAGGGCCCACCGGGAAAATGCAGTAGTAGGGGCCCATGCTTAGGTGTGTGGCCAGCTCCTATAGATGCTTGCCTAACCATTAGTGAGTGCATGTGCCGTGGTATAAGTGTATATAGTAATTACTGCTAGTCCATGCATAATAATGTACCAGATTAATAAAAACAGTGCACTGTAGAAAATATACCATAGTCTTGTGCAGTGTAATGTAGCATATGTATAATGTTTAATTCAAGTGCACACTGTGGAACCTGATCCCTAAGGTGGGGATGGGCCTTGACGCAGTAGGGCCCACTGGGGGCATCCCCTGTACCCATGTGGGCCAGTCCGGCCCTGGTGGGTGGAGATAAGCACACCCCATTAGGTAAAGGAAAAAGCAGAGCTACGGAAGATCAAAACCTGTAGGAAGAGATAGACAACCATTTAAGTGGAGGAAGAAGCGGGACCCAAGAAGTGCCACCCTGTAGTGCCTGCACAGGAGTAGCTACTAGTTTACTCTCTGGCAAAATCCCTCCTTTCATAAAGAGGTCTCCAAAGACCTCCATTAAGGTGGAAAGTCAAGCAGTTTCTAATCCTAGTTACCCTCCACACACTAGTCGATTTTACCACATATGCATATTACAGATATCCCTGCAGTGTCTATGCTTTCTTCCCCTTCAAGTAATTAGTAAACAAGTGCAGCTTACTGTCTTGCCATTTTTAGCCAATAAGGGTTTAATACTAGCATCACTGAAGATCTAGCTCAAGTAGCATTAAAGGAGAGCAGACAAGGAGCATCGGTCACAGACATCAAAAATATGCTGGGGTTATGTATATTACAGCATCATTATAATAAACCAGAGCAGGACCTGGTTAGGAGCATTGATTACTATTACTAGACTCAGATGAGGATAAACTCTGATGCTGCTCCTCTAATTGTGAATAATAGTGGACTATTAGACGACAAAGAACTGGAGACCTATTGAAAGTGATAGTATAGAATTGCCTTAAGACACTGCTCAGGTAACAAGATCTAAGTTTCTACACATTCACTCTCCTTTAGTATTGCCAATACAGTTATGTGGTTGAATATTGAACATAGGGGGTAATTCCAAGTTGATCGCAGCAGGATATTTTTTAGCAGTTGGGCAAAACCATGTGCACTGCAGGGGAGGCAGATATAACATGTGCAGAGAGAGTTAGATTTGGGTGGGTTATTTTGTTTCTGTGCAGGGTAAATACTGGCTGCTTTATTTTTACACTGCAATTTAGATTGCAGATTGAACTCACCATACCCAAATCTCCCTCTCTCTGCACATGTTATATCTGCCCCCCCCCCCCCCCCCCCCCTGCAGTGCACATGGTTTTGCCCAACTGCTAAAAAATGTCCTGCTGCGATCAACTTGGAATTATCCCCATTATCTATTCTCAGTACTCATTTTTAGGCAGCATTAGGAATACAAGGGGTTGTATAATAAAATATATTTATGATTAAGTCTTATCCTGTAGTCTTGTCTAATTATTCTAGGGAAAATTATACCACTATCTTTAACAAAGTGTAGGAGGTGTTCTTATGGGCCACCTTCTGGAGGATAAAAGGTAAGAGGCTTGGCTGGAGTACTGTCAACATCATATCAAGAATAACAAATACTGACTGCTGACTACCTCAGTGGTGGATTCCTGGCAAAGGGTACTTTTAGAAAGTAAAGATGAGTAACAGAGATGGCTAAATGACTTGCAAACCAAGTATTTCTGCAAAACAAGCCATTTCTTTGTGTAATCCCAGCTTGTGACTTTTGCTACCAGTACGCTCTTGTGGACACCCTCAGAATAAGCATTGTGAAGACAGCTACTTCAGTCCTTCTCAACTCTTATTTAAGCATTGCCTGTACATCTTCACTTCTTTTGCATGCACCAGCAATAACATCTCGGTGTATGTTACATCAATCCTGCCCCATGTTTCCTGCGTCTCCAGTCCTGATCTGGACCAGGTACCTGCACGTAATACTCAACTCTCTTTCTCATACATTCCAATTCTTAGTTTTCTACCTCTCATGAAGAATTGTGTCATCACAGTCCCCTGACCTGCCCATTTTATGTAGAAGTAGGTAGTATGTGGGAGGATGCCCCACTTTTCCCACTTTTGACTCCCTAAAGAAATTTTTGATCTCCAGGAAGGTCCAGCAGAGTAGGAAAGGATGTTCTTCCTTGTCTCCTGTTGTCCTGCCATCGAGGTCCAGTCTTTGAGCTTCATATTCAAGAATTTTTGTACCTGTGACCCTTTGTTGTACAGTACATGTACTGTATATCTTGCAATAATGTCTTCCAATTTCATCCCAGCTTCTACCTCACCTCTTCAGGCTTGTGCCAGACTCAGTGTTTCTGACAAAATAATTTAAACTGGGTACACACTTGTCCAATTCTAGGGTGATCTGACTCCTGACTGACTGGTTTGTCTGACATTGGAAAAGTCTGGACCCTCCACCGATCTGTTCCTTCAATCATGGTCGCCTGTTGGGTCTCCTGATTTTTGAACATGTTTAAAAACTGGGATACCCAGCTGCCGACCTGCTGACCGATATATATAGTGTGTTGGCTGCTGAGACCAGAGATAGTGACCGATCTGAACCAGCGGAGGGCATGGCGGTGGGACCTGGTGAAGGGCAGTGTAGTAGGACTTGGTGGAGGGCATGGTGCTGGGATCTGGTGAAGGGCATGGTTGTAGGCCTGGAGAGCCTTTACTGCAGAGTTTGGCAGTGGACACAATGGCAGCATTTTCCTATTTCAAAATAGTTCCATGCGCCACGATTGGCTTGCTAGTGCTCCGACCTCTTGGGCTGGTTAATATTAACCAGTGTGAGGCAGGGGCAGCGAGTCTGATGGCAAGAGGAGCTGACAAGAGCTCCTGAAGATAGAAGATGCTGGAGGAAGCCATGCAAAAGAGCTTACAGGCTGCCCCCAGGTCATAGAAGAGGATGCCACCATCATGTCCCTGTGGAAGAAGTGGTCATGCAAAAGAACTTACAGGCTGTGCCCATTGCTGAAGATAGATGAAGAGGATGCTGCCACCACAAGCCCTGGGGAGGCAGCTGCCATACAAAAGAGTTTACAGGCCGCCACTGCCCAGGTGAAGATAGAAGAGAACACCATGATTGCAAGCCCTGGGGAAGCGGATCAAAGAAGAACACGCCCCAAGTCCTGGGGAAGGATGTGGCCATGCAAAGAACGCCCCCCCCCCCCCCCCCCCAGGTGAAGATCAAATAAGAAGACGCCACAAGTCTTGGGGGAGGCCCACTTTGTGAGGAATTCCAACCTTGGCAAAACCAGTTTTGGGGCTCATTAATATGATAGCAGGGGGACCCCACACTGTGTAATTCCTTGTTATGGCATTAACCCCCTTGGTTGGTTCATCCTGGTGACTGTTGATAGAATACAGGGGGGAAACCACACGCTGTTCTTTTTCCCCTATTTTACATTACCAGATCAGCTCAGGTGTCCAGGACTGGTTATTATTATTATTATTTTTTATTTCATTTTTTTGTGGGGGCAAGGGGGGAGCTTTACTTTTTTTTAAAAGGGAACATTAAAATCCCCTGTCCTCAGAAGCAGAATTGTGGTCTGCTGAAAAATTGGGCAAGTGTGTAGGTATGTATCAGATGTAGAATCTGCGAGCAGGTCTGCAGTAAGATTGTATAAACAGTCTGATATGGAGTCTGATCTGCCAAGGATTGGACAAATGTGTACCCAGCTTAATAGTGATAAACAGGTGCCGCCATTGCCTGTTCTATTTGGTTTTCCATATATCCAGGCCTAGCTGTCTCTGGTCTTCATCTTCTTTCAGTGTGTACATACAAATTCAGTCATTTTGTTAAGAGGGGTACTCACGGAGCGATCACTGCTTAAAAGCTAAGCAATCTGACTACATTGCTTATATTTTAAGCAGCGATCACTCTGTGTGTACCCCTCACAGCTATAGCGATGCGCAGCCCCGCGCATCGCTATCGCTGGTGCTAGATTGGCCTGCATGCAGGCCAATCTAGCAGGTCGCTCACTTCACCCGCTGGGTGAAATGAGCGCCCATCCCCCCTGTCTCCCCCCGCACGCTCAGCACACATTGCGTTGTGCTGAGCGGAGGGAGAGATGTGTGCTGAGCGAACCGCTCAGCACACATCTCTCCCCAAATCGGCCTGTGAATACGACCCTTTACTTACCACAGATTAAAGAAAACAATCAACTGAAAATATCTGCGATTAGCTGATTTTATCTTCTATTGTTTGGAGATTCATTGAACCCCGGTTACAAGGTTCAGAGGTGGATTGGCCATAGGGTTTACAGGGAAGATTCCCGGTGGGCCGGCGCACCCATGGGGCCTGTTTTGTTTGAGGACATGTGGTCCTTATTATAGACATCATGAATAAGATGCAAAATAATTTGCATATATGAAAATTACTTTGCCACTTAGCCTGTGATTGCAGATGATCTAGTGTATGCTCTGTCTGCCTGCTTGGCTGACATATAAGATTGAGTGAATAGTGATTGGGATGCGGTTGGTATAATAAGCAAGAAAAAATATATTTCTAAAGAATGATATAGTTTCCTAAATTCTGAAGGTGTATCATATAATGTGCTCATAATATTTAATTTTATTTCTTTTTAACTTCCCCCTTGATGCTGGACATGCCCACTATCTGGAAAGTCTTGGGGGGAGGGTGCTGTTGCCATGGCCCATGGCTAGACCTTACACCTTTGGTGCTGCCCATGTGGGGCCACTAGTCCAAATTTATCCAGGGCCGCTTTTTGTTCCCAATCCGCCCCTGACAAGGTTATATGATCGTATTGTAAAAAGAAGACATCTGGCAGTGGCCCTAGATATCTTTGTGAGAAACTGACTTATTGCTCACAACATAACATTTTCCTCTTTTGTACTTTAGTAACAATAATTACTAGAACAATTTACTAAAAGTTTTGCCTGACCTTTTCCTTCATAATATTGGACAATTTAAATACATGAAAACCTTAGTTTTCTTTGTTGTTTGGTTACTGCTTCTTCTAAAAAAAACTATGGTAATACATATGTATATGTAGCCTAGTCCACTGTGGGCCCTATTATGGGGGATGTGTTTTTCGTGATTTAGTACCTCCACCCAAGCGTAGGTACCCTGGCTTCCTTGGGAAAGCCTCCCAGTGAGGGATTATGGGTTCAAATAGAACAATGAGGGCAACTGATGGTACTAAAATAGTAAGGGTGAGTACTAGTCGATTCCCAAGTGATGGGTGGTTATAGTGCGATGGGAACACTATTACCTTTTACCTTTACATTTGTTAATTCTCCTTCTTATTTTCTTTCAGATCAAACTGCTCCCCTCCGACCAGGATGACCACCTATTTTAGGTAAGTAAATGTTATTGTGAAGTACAGCAGTCAACAACATTAAACCACATAAATGTAGAATTCAACATATCAGAGCATGTAACAACCAATTGTAGAACCCTGTATCACTCACTACCTCTATTCCACTACTCGGCCTATTTTACAATAGGATTGCATGCACTGCAAAAAACTCAACCTTGGCTACCTATACCATAATCGTTCAGATTATGGACCCAGGGTTTTTGTTAGTATGTCTGAGCAGTGCGTAGTTGTCCACAAGGGACTATATCAACAGTATGGTCTCTAAAGGTAGATGAGAGCTTTCTATATAGACTGTTCTTAGAGATACAGGAAGGAGGAAGGTGAACTCAGTTAGAACATCGGATCCACAGGTCGTACCCTTAACTCCAGTGAGCTAGTCATCTGTGAAATGGGTCACTATCTCCTGAGCCAGTCAACTCTAGTGGGATCCTGGAATCATAGACTGGTATAACTTTTCAATTATGCTGTAACGAGGGTATGCTCCAACTTGGCAAAGAGAGGTTGGTGACGCTGCCTGTTCTTACCATCCAAAATGGCCTGTGTAGCAGCTGAAGTCTCTAGGTCGGGGTAGTGTAATATCTCCCTGTTCCAATATGACTTAGCCGGGGATCACGTGCAGAGTGCAGAAGGGGGGTACATATAGTAATGTGTTATAACTCCTTATTGTCCCAAGGATTGGGGAAATATATATGTCTGTTATTGCTGTGCCCGGAGAGATACAACCAATAATGGATTTTATTCCATAAACTATATTAGAAACAGTTTCAGTCACTCTGGTGGAAATGTTCACAGTGGCTTTGCACAGTCACTAAACTCAGGATAATATACACTTACTAAATAGTAGCATGAGTGCATAGGGGGCGGGGCAGTTGAGCTCCCTCTATACTGTCTTTAGAGCTGATCACCTCCCCAAGCTCCAGGCTGACTGGCTACTTCAGAGAGCTGGACACTCCCCCAAATGTCTTCCTGGGCACCGGACCTCCTACCTCTCTTCAAGCGGCTACTCCCCACTGGCTGCCTTAGTCGTAGTAGCAGCCCCTCAGCTCTAGCCACCAGCCGCCGCAGTAGAGCCTCAGATCCGGCTCCTCCTGTCTCTGACAGAGGCAGCACCTTTGTGCTCTCTACTCCAGTGGCAGACGCCGTACCTCCTGGCTCTCTCTCTCTCTACCCAGCGGCGATAACACCTTCAGTCCAGCCCCCTCACCATCAGCAGTGGCGCGGCTTGTGGCAACCGGATGGCAGCACTTCTCTATCCTCCGTAAGCAACGGGTATTCCCCCGGACCGATCTTCTCGCGCTCCCAACTGTCCTGTCCCTTCCACTCCCCCTCAGGGTCCGCGTGCCGGTGCTAGAAGCTTCCCTACAGTTCACGCTCCCCAGCACCTCCATGCACCGGGTACCCTGTATTGGGACACATATACACCATAAAAATACAGTAACAATATAGTAATAATACAGTATATACATATACACAAAAATTGCCTGTATTCAAATGCAAACCATCCTAGCCTATATCTATACAGAGGGCTAAATATATATACTTTGGTTTGGGAGAATTCCGGAGAGGAAATGCAGGAGGGCAGTGTCTGGGGGAGGGGTTGGGCTTGTAGCATCATTAAGCCCTGCCCCCTCACCATTAAATTGTTGTGATTGGAACAAATTTGCATAGGAGTGGAGCCAAATTGACACATTTACATAGAAACGTGTCAATAGACCCCACCCCCTCTTCGAGGACCCCAGGATTTTTTTGCATTAATCTCCCTATTCTGCCCACTTCACACTAGGAAGTAGGTGGGATGCGCATGGCTGTCTACTCTTCTGGGGCTGCAGGGAACTAACCCATAAATCCGGTGTCTCCTGCAGGATCAGGTCGAGAAGGTAGCCTAACCCTAACCCTCCCCCTGCAGCCTAAAAGAGCTGGATCCCCCAGAACCACCCACACAACCTCCACAATATTGAGAAAATTGTTCGAATTGACTGCTGAATGATAGCAGAAACATCTACAAAGAGAATGTTAGGCAAGTTTTGCATCAAAATCTAAACATGGCAAAGGTTTGAGCTAAGATGGTTCCAAGGTTTCTCAGAGAAAGAAAATCTAAAGTGAATTTGTACGGACATTTTGGAACAAACTCAAGAGGATTTGCATTTTTTATATAAAATTATTACATTTGAAACATGGACCTTCCAGTAAGATCCTGAGCAAAATGCCAGTCCATACATTGGTAAACCCCATCATCACCAAAAATGAAGAAAGCACATCAATGCAAATATAAATTCAAAGCCATGTTATTTATTTTCTTTGAAATCAAGGGTGTTATTTTGGCAGACTGGATACCAGAAGGCGCAACAGTGAATCAACATTACTGCAAATACCCACCCAGCTGAGTGTTCTTACTGACACGTCATGGAGCCGATCAGTAAGTTAGTATACGTACAGTACCTGGTTTGGACGCTTGGTCAGCCCGACGACAGGTCCTCTGACATGTTGGTCAGATGTATACCCAGATTTACTGACAGTATAGGACAGCACTGCTGATTGGTCAGAGTGCATCCTGCCTATGTGCCAGAGCAGCAACATGTCTCTCCACCACAATGGAATAATGGGTTTTATGGGTTTTCCTGGAGAAATCCTTTTCTTGGAGTCCATAGGGGGTACAGGAGTATTCACTCTCAGTTATAGGTGTTGAAGGGGGCAATTTTTGTACCCAGCATGCTCGGTTTCCCTTTTCCCTATACCCAAGCCCCCGGCCGGGGTCCGCCAGTTTTGTTAACAAGCCCAAGGCAGGAGTGGAGAAAGAAGTCCAACACAAACACAGAAACAGACTTACAAAATAACCAGCCACATACCAATTAGTATAGGAAGAAGCTCCCTCAAGTCAGGTGTGTCATGGAGGCCGTCCTGTGCCCCCTGCAGACTCCAAGAAAAGGATAAATACAGGTAAGATCATAAATACAATTTTCTCTGTTGTCCACTAAAGGGCAGAGGAGTAGTCATGCTGGAACATCCTAAAGATGTCTTCTCATGGGTGGGGGCGCTCCTGGACTGTGCTGAGGACACTAAACTCAAACGTTGCATCAGGAGACGCAAAAGTGTCAATGAATGTCTGTGCAGAAGACCATGTGATTGCCTTGCAAAGTTGTTCTGCAGAGGCCCCACGGCTAGCTGCCCAAGAGGCACCCACCAAACGAGTGGAATGCGCTGTGACCCCTGCGGGAATAGGGAGTCTCACCTCTAGGTAGGCTTGGCAAACAGTTAAATGGAGCCACCTGCCAAAGGTCTGCTTTGAAGCTGGCCAGCCTGGTTTGTGAGTCATAGAGGATGAACAGGGATTCCGACCTACAAACTTCCCAAGTCCTCTGCAAATAAATGCAGAGATCCTGGATAACATTAAGGGAGGTCACTTCAGAGAAACCCTCCACAAAAGCAGGGACCACTGACTCCTGGTTCAAATGAAACCTGGATACGACCTTGGGTAGGTAGACTAAGCGAGTGTGAAGAACCACCCTGTCTGAATGGAAAACTCAAAAGAACAAGCTCCAGGATAAAGGACTAAAATCCGACACCAGTCGGGCTAAGTAGATGGCCAACAGTAAGGTCTTCCACGTAAGCTATCGAAGAATATTGTGTCTAGAGGTTCAAAGAGGGGTGACTGGAGAACCAGGGTAACATCCCACAGAGCAACAGGGAAAACAAAGAGCGGCTGAACATGTAGCACCTCCTGTAAGAAGGTCCAAATGTCTGGCAAGCCAGCCAGCTGAGCCTTGAAGAGAACAGACAGGAAAGAGACCTGGACTTTCAACAAGCAAAGTCAGAGACCCAGATCCAGAAAGATTAGTAAGCGGGACAGATGAAAGGAATGCAGGTTAAACCTCCTGGTAGAGCACCAGGCAAAGTAAGCTTTGCAAATTCTGTCTGAGGAAGGCTTGCGGGCCCCAAGCAGTGTCAGAATGACCCTTTTGGAGAAACCTTTCACCCTCTGGAATGATGTCTCAATAGCCACGCCGTCAAAGCTAGATGGAGGCATGTGTCTTGAGAAGGAAGGTCTTGTCTCAGAGGTAAACAGAGTGGTGTGTCAATTGAGATACTCAGAAGATCTGCATACCATCCTTGATGTAGCCAATATGGATCCTCCAGAAATATGGTCCCACTTTCTCTTTTGAGCTTGTGTATGACTTGCAGAAGCATCTGTATTGGAGGGAAGACATACACCAGAGAAAATGATAAGCAATATAAATATACAAATAGAGTGCGCTGTCAATGGCAGCCTGTACAGGGAAGGTCAGTTCCCTTAGAAATATATAAATAAAGAAAAAGAAAAGTACTGGCGCTGGCTGAAATTCAAAACACAATATATAAAATATAAAATATATCTTTAATACATTTATCTAGGAGATTATCTATCTCTCAAGGGTAAAACAACAACAATAAAATGAACACTGTAGGATACCACAAAGAATTAACCCTTTCAATTTGAATGTCCACAGTTCCTGGCTAGGACACTAATCCACATTTGCCCACAAGTTAGTTTGTGTAAAACTTTTTACCAGACTTGCTTCCGGATAGAGTCCCCTAGGAATCCCATGCAAATGGAGTCCAGATGGCAATTGGGGATAAGTCCGGGTCTGTAGAGAAACTTGTGCCGGAATTTGATCCAGTGGATGCTGATGGGTCCAGATAACGCCAGGAGGTGGATATGGGTGCTGGTACTTGTGGTCCTACAAGGAAAAGATCAATGCATTTCGCTGGTCTGATGGATGCCAGCTTCCTCAGGAGCATAAGTCCAGTGTCCAACTTATGGACTATATATACCCTTAATAGTTAGGGATTGATTAGAAACATCTGTTAACCCTGCTAACACATATTAAAATCTATTCCACAAAATCAACATTTAACTAGAGATGAGCGCCGGAAATTTTTCGGGTTTTGTGTTTTGGTTTTGGGTTCGGTTCCGCGGCCGTGTTTTGGGTTCGACCGCGTTTTGGCAAAACCTCACCGAATTTTTTTTGTCGGATTCGGGTGTGTTTTGGATTCGGGTGTTTTTTTCAAAAAACCCTAAAAAACAGCTTAAATCATAGAATTTGGGGGTAATTTTGATCCCAAAGTATTATTAACCTCAAAAAACATAATTTACACTCATTTTCAGCCTATTCTGAACACATCACACCTCACAATATTATTTTTAGTCCTAAAATTTGCACCGAGGTCGCTGTGTGAGTAAGATAAGCGACCCTAGTGGCCGACACAAACACCGGGCCCATCTAGGAGTGGCACTGCAGTGTCACGCAGGATGGCCCTTCCAAAAAACCCTCCCCAAACAGCACATGACGCAAAGAAAAAAAGAGGCGCAATGAGGTAGCTGACTGTGTGAGTAAGATTAGCGACCCTAGTGGCCGACACAAACACCGGGCACATCTAGGAGTGGCACTGCAGTGTCACGCAGGATGTCCCTTCCAAAAAACCCTCCCCAAACAGCACATGACGCAAAGAAAAAAAGAGGCGCAATGAGGTAGCTGACTGTGTGAGTAAGATTAGCGACCCTAGTGGCCGACACAAACACCGGGCCCATCTAGGAGTGGCACTGCAGTGTCACGCAGGATGTCCCTTCCAAAAAACCCTCCCCAAACAGCACATGACGCAAAGAAAAAAAGAGGCGCAATGAGGTAGCTGACTGTGTGAGTAAGATTAGCGACCCTAGTGGCCGACACAAACACCGGGCCCATCTAGGAGTGGCACTGCAGTGTCACGCAGGATGTCCCTTCCAAAAAACCCTCCCCAATCAGCACATGATGCAAAGAAAAAGAAAAGAAAAAAGAGGTGCAAGATGGAATTATCCTTGGGCCCTCCCACCCACCCTTATGTTGTATAAACAAAACAGGACATGCACACTTTAACCAACCCATCATTTCAGTGACAGGGTCTGCCACACGACTGTGACTGATATGACGGGTTGGTTTGGACCCCCCCCAAAAAAGAAGCAATTAATCTCTCCTTGCACAAACTGGCTCTACAGAGGCAAGATGTCCACCTCATCTTCACCCTCCGATATATCACCGTGTACATCCCCCTCCTCACAGATTATCAATTCGTCCCCACTGGAATCCACCATCTCAGCTCCCTGTGTACTTTGTGGAGGCAATTGCTGCTGGTCAATGTCTCCGCGGAGGAATTGATTATAATTCATTTTAATGAACATCATCTTCTCCACATTTTCTGGATGTAACCTCGTACGCCGATTGCTGACAAGGTGAGCGGCGGCACTAAACACTCTTTCGGAGTACACACTTGTGGGAGGGCAACTTAGGTAGAATAAAGCCAGTTTGTGCAAGGGCCTCCAAATTGCCTCTTTTTCCTGCCAGTATAAGTACGGACTGTGTGACGTGCCTACTTGGATGCGGTCACTCATATAATCCTCCACCATTCTATCAATGTTGAGAGAATCATATGCAGTGACAGTAGACGACATGTCCGTAATCGTTGTCAGGTCCTTCAGTCCGGACCAGATGTCAGCATCAGCAGTCGCTCCAGACTGCCCTGCATCACCGCCAGCGGGTGGGCTCGGAATTCTGAGCCTTTTCCTCGCACCCCCAGTTGCGGGAGAATGTGAAGGAGGAGATGTTGACAGGTCGCGTTCCGCTTGACTTGACAATTTTGTCACCAGCAGGTCTTTCAACCCCAGCAGACCTGTGTCTGCCGGAAAGAGAGATCCAAGGTAGGCTTTAAATCTAGGATCGAGCACGGTGGCCAAAATGTAGTGCTCTGATTTCAACAGATTGACCACCCGTGAATCCTTGTTAAGCGAATTAAGGGCTGCATCCACAAGTCCCACATGCCTAGCGGAATCGCTCCGTGTTAGCTCCTTCTTCAATGCCTCCAGCTTCTTCTGCAAAAGCCTGATGAGGGGAATGACCTGACTCAGGCTGGCAGTGTCTGAACTGACTTCACGTGTGGCAAGTTCAAAGGGCATCAGAACCTTGCACAACGTTGAAATCATTCTCCACTGCACTTGAGACAGGTGCATTCCATCTCCTATATCGTGCTCAATTGTATAGGCTTGAATGGCCTTTTGCTGCTCCTCCAACCTCTGAAGCATATAGAGGGTTGAATTCCACCTCGTTACCACTTCTTGCTTCAGATGATGGCAGGGCAGGTTCAGTAGTTTTTGGTGGTGCTCCAGTCTTCTGTACGTGGTGCCTGTACGCCGAAAGTGTCCCGCAATTTTTCTGGCCACCGACAGCATCTCTTGCACGCCCCTGTCGTTTTTTAAAAAATTCTGCACCACCAAATTCAAGGTATGTGCAAAACATGGGACGTGCTGGAATTTGCCCATATTTAATGCACACACAATATTGCTGGCGTTGTCCGATGCCACAAATCCACAGGAGAGTCCAATTGGGGTAAGCCATTCCGCGATGATCTTCCTCAGTTGCCGTAAGAGGTTTTCAGCTGTGTGCGTATTCTGGAAAGCGGTGATACAAAGCGTAGCCTGCCTAGGAAAGAGTTGGCGTTTGCGAGATGCTGCTACTGGTGCCGCCGCTGCTGTTCTTGCGGCGGGAGTCCATACATCTACCCAGTGGGCTGTCACAGTCATATAGTCCTGACCCTGCCCTGCTCCACTTGTCCACATGTCCGTGGTTAAGTGGACATTGGGTACAACTGCATTTTTTAGGACACTGGTGAGTCTTTTTCTGACGTCCGTGTACATTCTCGGTATCGCCTGCCTAGAGAAGTGGAACCTAGATGGTATTTGGTAACGGGGGCACACTGCCTCAATAAATTGTCTAGTTCCCTGTGAACTAACGGCGGATACCGGACGCACGTCTAACACCAACATAGTTGTCAAGGACTCAGTTATCCGCTTTGCAGTAGGATGACTGCTGTGATATTTCATCTTCCTCGCAAAGGACTGTTGAACAGTCAATTGCTTACTGGAAGTAGTACAAGTGGGCTTACGACTTCCCCTCTGGGATGACCATCGACTCCCAGCGGCAACAACAGCAGCGCCAGCAGCAGTAGGCGTTACACGCAAGGATGCATCGGAGGAATCCCAGGCAGGAAAGGACTCGTCAGACTTGCCAGTGACATGGCCTGCAGGACTATTGGCATTCCTGGGGAAGGAGGAAATTGACACTGAGGGAGTTGGTGGGGTGGTTTGCGTGAGCTTGGTTACAAGAGGAAGGGATTTACTGGTCAGTGGACTGCTTCCGCTGTCACCCAAAGTTTTTGAACTTGTCACTGACTTATTATGAATGCGCTGCAGGTGACGTATAAGGGAGGATGTTCCGAGGTGGTTAACGTCCTTACCCCTACTTATTACAGCTTGACAAAGGGAACACACGGCTTGACACCTGTTGTCCGCATTTCTGGTGAAATACCTCCACACCGAAGAGCTGATTTTTTTGGTATTTTCACCTGGCATGTCAACGGCCATATTCCTCCCACGGACAACAGGTGTCTCCCCGGGTGCCTGACTTAAACAAACCACCTCACCATCAGAATCCTCCTGGTCAATTTCCTCCCCAGCGCCAGCAACACCCATATCCTCCTCATCCTGGTGTACTTCAACACTGACATCTTCAATCTGACTATCAGGAACTGGACTGCGGGTGCTCCTTCCAGCACTTGCAGGGGGCATGCAAATAGTGGAAGGCGCATGCTCTTCACGTCCAGTGTTGGGAAGGTCAGGCATCGCAAACGACACAATTGGACTCTCCTTGTGGATTTGGGATTTCAAAGAACGCACAGTTCTTTGCGGTGCTTTTGCCAGCTTGAGTCTTTTCAGTTTTCTAGCGAGAGGCTGAGTGCTTCCATCCTCATGTGAAGCTGAACCACTAGCCATGAACATAGGCCAGGGCCTCAGCCGTTCCTTGCCACTCCGTGTGGTAAATGGCATATTGGCAAGTTTACGCTTCTCCTCCGACAATTTTATTTTAGGTTTTGGAGTCCTTTTTTTTCTGATATTTGGTGTTTTGGATTTGACATGCTCTGTACTATGACATTGGGCATCGGCCTTGGCAGACGACGTTGCTGGCATTTCATCGTCTCGGCCATGACTAGTGGCAGCAGCTTCAGCACGAGGTGGAAGTGGATCTTGATCTTTCCCTAATTTTGGAACCTCAACTTTTTTGTTCTCCATATTTTATAGGCAGAACTAAAAGGCACCTCAGGTAAACAATGGAGATGGATGGATTGGATACTAGTATACAATTATGGACGGACTGCCACGGTTAGGTGGTATAAAAAAACCACGGTTAGGTGGTATATATTATAATAATAATACAATTATGGATGGACGGACTGCCTGCCGACTGCCGACACAGAGGTAGCCACAGCCGTGAACTACCGCACTGTACACTGGTTGATAAAGAGATAGTAGTATACTCGTAACAACTAGTATGACACTATGACGACGGTATAAAGAATGGAAAAAAAACCACGGTTAGGTGGTATATATTATAATAATAATAATACAATTATGGATGGACGGACTGCCTGCCGACTGCCGACACAGAGGTAGCCACAGCCGTGAACTACCGCACTGTACACTGGTTGATAAAGAGATAGTAGTATACTCGTAACAACTAGTATGACACTATGACGACGGTATAAAGAATGAAAAAAAAACCACGGTTAGGTGGTATATATTATAATAATAATACAATTATGGATGGACGGACTGCCTGCCGACTGCCGACACAGAGGTAGCCACAGCCGTGAACTACCGCACTGTACACTGGTTGATAAAGAGATAGTAGTATACTCGTAACAATTAGGATGACACTATGACGGTATAAAGAATGAAAAAAAAAACACGGTTAGGTGGTAGGTATATAATAATAAATAATACAATTCTGGTCGGACGGACTGCCTGCCGTGTGCCGACACAGAGGTAGCCACAGCCGTGAACTACCGCACTGTACACTGGTTGATAAAGAGATAGTAGTATACTCGTAACAATTAGGATGACACTATGACGGTATAAAGAATGAAAAAAAAAACCACGGTTAGGTGGTAGGTATATAATAATAAATAATACAATTCTGGTCGGACGGACTGCCTGCCGTGTGCCGACACAGAGGTAGCCACAGCCGTGAACTACCGCACTGTACACTGGTTGATAAAGAGATAGTAGTATACTCGTAACAATTAGGATGACACTATGACGGTATAAAGAATGAAAAAAAAAACCACGGTTAGGTGGTAGGTATATAATAATAAATAATACAATTCTGGTCGGACGGACTGCCTGCCGTGTGCCGACACAGAGGTAGCCACAGCCGTGAACTACCGCACTGTACACTGGTTGATAAAGAGATAGTAGTATACTCGTAACAATTAGGATGACACTATGACGGTATAAAGAATGAAAAAAAAACCACGGTTAGGTGGTAGGTATATAATAATAAATAATACAATTCTGGTCGGACGGACTGCCTGCCGTGTGCCGACACAGAGGTAGCCACAGCCGTGAACTACCGCACTGTACTGTGTCTGCTGCTAATATAGACTGGTTGATATTTAAAGAGATATTAGTAGTATACAACAATACTATACTGGTGGTCAGGCACTGGTCACCACTCCTGCAGCAAAAGTGTGCACTGTTAATTAATATAATTGTACTCCTGGCTCCTGCTAACAACCTGCAGTGCTCCCCAGTCTCCCCCACAATTAATTATAAGCTTTTAATTTATACATTGATGACTGTGCAGCACACTGGGCTGAGCTGAGTGCACACAGACTGAGTCACACTGTGTGACTGACTGTGCTGTGTATCGTTTTTTTTTTCAGGCAGAGAACGGATATAGCAGAGAGAAGTGAACGGATATATTATATTAAATAAAAGTTAACTAGCAACTGCACTGGTCACTGACTGTGGTAAACTAACTCTGTCTGCGACTCTGCACAATCTCTCTCTCTCTATCTAATCTATCTCTATTCTAATGGAGAGGACGCCAGACACGTCCTCTCCCTATCAATCTCAATGCACGAGTGAAAATGGCGGCGACGCGCGGCTCCTTATATAGAATCCGAGTCTCGCGATAGAATCCGAGCCTCGCGAGAATCCGACAGCGTCATGATGACGTTCGGGCGCGCTCGGGTTAACCGAGCAAGGCGGGAAGATCCGAGTCGCTCGGACCCGTGAAAAAAAACATGAAGTTCGGGCGGGTTCGGATTCCGAGGAACCGAACCCGCTCATCTCTACATTTAACTACAGCAGAAGGCAATCAATCATAGAGTGTCATTTATAAAGATCTTTATTCATAAAAACGAGTGTTCAAAATATCATAAAAATGTAAAATTAAAATACAGAGTTTGTATCATGTGATCGCTCCCGATCACATGATGCTAAGTAGCCAATGAGACCAGTGTTACTGATTCAATGTAATCACGCCCAGGACCACGTGACCGGCTCCGATCACGTGGTCACACTGGCGCGTCATGCGTCTCACAGACCCAGAAAGGGTCGTCCCACACTGCTGCTTGTCTCATGTAATCCCGCCCGGGACCACGTGACTATCTCCGATCAAGTGATCCCGCTGGTACGTCATGCGGTCCACGGACTAGGAAGAGATCACACCGCTCCGTGGAACGCACACACAAGAATAGGGAAATGCGTACCGTACTCCTAAATCTTTGGAATGCAGTACTCATTATCATCTGAGGATACCAAAATCAACAGGCACAATTCGGGTGGATATTTATATGAAAGATGGAAACATAAAATAAACCCCAAGCTATTCATTTATTATAGTTTATAGTTAGGCGGCACATATATACGGATAAAGCATCCAACCATATTTATACAGGGATGTCAGAAAGACCTCAATTGATACGACATATAGAGTTTCTAGTCTATCAAACTTTATGAAACATATATTGCTATTATCATCATACTAAATAAAAGGACAGTGCTGTTGTTAGATTTCAAGCACATATCATTTTTCATATCTAGCCTTTAGTTACATATATTCCAGAGAGCCACACGTATAAAGCACAATTATACATAAATATCTAGAATAAGGATGAATATATGGGTGATAGATGGTCCCACAGTCTCCATCTATCCAACATATCCTATGTATAAATTAAGGATCTGTTCAATATACAGAGAAAATTCCTTCATTCTTCAGAGTGGAAGTCTACACCCAGAAATTATTCTATACCAAATATCTATTATTTATTTCTGTTGGACTTAAATGTATGTATTTAATTAGAAAAGGGGGAAGGGGAGGGGATAGAACAACTAAAAGGGGAGAGAGGGGAGAGCAAGAAGACGGGAGTAATGATGAAAATTGAATATCACATACGGAGACCCATATCAATATTATCGGATTGTATTCAACTCAATTGTCTCATTCAGCCCATCTGGGTGCTGGGAGCCGAATTTTAAAATCCAGTATACTTCCCTGCAACAAAGCTTATTAAACCTGTCACCCCCCCTTGATGTGAGGCGACATGTTCCAAGCAAATTAGAGACAAACTTTTCGGATCTCCCATATGTACCTGCGAAAAGTGTCTTGATACACTATGTTTTTCATATCTCCTATGGATCCTCCAGAAATATGGTCCCACTTTCTCTTTTGAGCTTGTGTATGACTTGCAGAAGCATCTGTATTGGAGGGAAGACATACACCAGAGAAAATGACCATGAAACTGTTAATGCATCCACTAGGAAGGCGTTGAGGTCTCTTGTTTGCGTGCCATACCTTGGTACTTGGTGGTTGTGCCAAGATACCATCAAGTCTATGTCTGGGAGACCCCACTGTCAGACCAGCATTTGAAACACTTCCAGGTGTAGAGCCCACTCACTGGAGTGAATGTCTTGGCAGCTGAGGAAGTCTGCCTTCAAGTTGAGAACCTTGGGAATGAAGGCTGCCGACAGGGCTGGCAGATGATGCTCCGCCCAATGGAAGATTCATGTCGCCTCTATCATCACACCGTGGCTGTGGGTGCCTCCCTGATGGTTTACATAAGCCACCACTGTTGTATTGTCCGATTGCACTTTGACCGGGTGGTCCCGGAGGAGGTGTTGAGCTGCAGACAGAGCTTGGAAGATGGCTCTGAGCTCCAGCACATTGATGGGAAGCTGGTTCTCCTGAGCCATCCAGCATCCCTGGAATGACTGGATGTTGCAGACTGCTAACCACCCTTGCAGGCTTGCATCAGTGGTTATCAGCACTTAATCTGAGATCCAGAATGGGTGGCCCTGGGTCAGGTTGAACCTGAGGAGTCACCACACGTCTAACCTCTCTGGAGAGATCAATGGCCGGCGCCTTGATGTGCAGGTAGGAGCCGTTACACTGTTTACACTGACTCAGCGATGATGTAAAAAAGGACTTGTTCCTGGATTGCAAGGCCAAAACTTTGTCCTGTGGCAGGAAGACATGTTAATCCAAGAATACTCACAAGTGAAGCATTTCCTGAGAAGGCGTTAAAGACGATTTCCACCAATAAATCTTTCAGCTATGAGATCGTAGAAGATCAACTGTAACTTCAATGTGGTCCTGCAACGTGTCTGGAGTTTGGCCCAATAGGAGATCGTCCAAATAAGGCAATATCCGGACTCCTCTGCAACACAGGTGCACTGCCATGACCACCATGATTTGGTAAAAACATGAGGGGCTGTAGACAAACCGAATGACAATGCCTAAAATTGGAAGTGATCCTCCAGGATGGCAAAGCATAGGAAGCGATGCTGGTCTGGCTGGATGAAAATATGAAGGTATGCATCCTGAATGTCCAGATATGCCATAAAGTCCACTGGTTCCAGAATTAGGATAATGGATCAGAGGGACTCCAGTTGAAACCTTGGAATTTGAAGATACTTGTTCAGTTTCTTGCGGTTAAGAATAGGTTGGTAGGAACCATCTGGCTTTTGAACTAGGAAGAGACTTGTATAAAAACCTCGACCCCTCTGAGCCTGGCGTACAGGGATGATGACGTTTAAGGCCAGACAAGACTGCACTGATTGCCAAAGAACTGCTGCTTTTGTGGCATTCTGCAGAAGTCCAGTACAAAAGAACCGTTGAGGAGGGCAGTTCCGAAACTTCAGTGCATATCCCTGAGAGATGACACCTCTGACCCATGCATCCATAGTGGTGTCAATCTACCTCGGCACAAAAGACAGAAGTCAGCCTCCCACCCTGGGGTCCCCCAGGAGAAAGCCCATCCCATCACACTGTGGGCTTCTCCGGCTGCTTGGTAGCTGACCATCTGCTAGCCCAAAGATGCTTAGTTCAGGGCTTATAGCCCCTGGACAGAGGCTGATATTTAGATGACGCCTGACCCCTGACTCTGCATTACAGATGAAAGGAGTGAAAGGTAGTCTTGGCTCGAGGTGGTGCAGCTAAAGGCAAGAAGGCTATCTTGGACACCACCAGTATAGAAACTACAGTATCTTGTCTAGTTCCTGACCAATAAGTGTATCTACTGCATAAGAGCCTCTTTAGAGTTAGCGTCCGTGTGCCAGGAACACAGTCAAAGGGGGAGATTCAAATGTTTGAAAAGTCAGTTGGGAGTCTGTTTTTTCCTATCTAATAGACAGGAAAAAACAGACACCCAACCGACTTTTCAAACATTTGAATCTCCCCCAAAGGGTCTGTCTGGCCGCAATCGTGGAAGCTGAGACTCTGTATGTTAGGTCTCCGTATCTATGGCTGCCTCGCCAAGATAGGTACTTGCCTTTTGGATATTCAAGACATGCACGAGTAACTCTCTCCTACTCTTGCCTTCTTTTAGTCCACGTTCCAGTTTTTCTGCCTGTGGCTTGTGGTCTAGTGGTTCTGCGCAGCGCACTGAGCCCCCACTGCACTTGCCCCTTGCTGTCTCCCTCCAGCAGGGTGGATCAACACAGCGTCGCTGCTCCCTCCAAACAGGAAACCTTACTTGGGCTTTTTAGTAAATAGTAAATGCAAATTTGCACATATATTCTCTTTTATGCATTGTTTCATTTATATGTATATAATTTGTTTTTAAAGTGATTTGGAATAAACAAATCTTTCTTAATTGTGCTCCCTCGATAAGTAGATTATCTTCTTTTTATGGATTTTGGCTATTGGTAGAACAGTACTATCTGTGGAAGCTGCAGTATATGGATATATATTAACTATTCAAGCAGTTTTTGGTGTTTTTTTTGGGGGGGGGGATTGTAGGTGGTTTATGCAAGCACTGGGATTTTTTATTAAAATAACTATAAACTCCACTGGGGAGAGACTGATGTGAATGATGACATATTCTATGTAGCACTGTGTTATATGATTGATGCTATGTAGATACAGTAACCCATAAATAAATATTGCTGCTTCTCATGATCAACAAAGTGTTTCTTTCTGAATGAGGAGAACTCAGTGGCATAACTACCGTGGGTGCAAAAGCTGCAGCTGCTATGGGGCCCTTGCTACCTCCAAGGCCCGCAGCTCCCCCTGCACCCAGTAACACACAGTCACGGATTGGGCCACCACCGGGATTCAGACTGAATCACTTCTCACCCAAGGCACCCGGCTGACCAGAGAATTAAGAACGGTGGCACATGGGATATGTAGTTTATCTTTTACTGCTCTGCCTCAGAGTAGTTACAGATAAACTACAATTCCCATGATACCTTTGTGCCATTTAATATGGCCACCGCCAGAGCTTGTTTGCAGCTAATAGGGAAAGACATTTCAGTCAGTGGAGACCAAGCAGGTGGGCGTGGCTACATGGCAGCAAGCAACATGTGAGATGAGGAGGCAGCTGCATTGAAGACTCTGGGGCAGATGTATCAACCTGGAGAAGGTGTAAAGAAGTTATAAGCGCAAGGTGATAACTTACCAGCTAATCATTACAGATTTGAAAAATGACAGTTAAGTGCTGACTGGCTGGCGCGTTATCACCTTGCACTTATCACTGCTTTATCACTTCTTTACCCCTTCTCCAGGCTTAATACATCTGCCCCAGTGTGCCTTACAATAAGAAGGAGGGAAGTAACTGTTTAAGTGTGTAACCAGATATGTGTGTGACTATGTAAATATTTTTTTATGTTTATAACTGTGTGTGTATACATGTGTATGTGTGTGGCTGTATGCATGTGTGTATCTCACTGTACATATGTGTGCGACTATTTGTGCGACAGTTTGTGTGTGTGTGTGTGTGTGTGTGTGTGTGTGTGTGTGTGTGTGTGTGTGTACATATGTATGTTTATATGTGTTGTACTATTGTGTGGCTGTATGCATGTGTGTATCTCACTGTACATATGTGTGTGACAGTATGTGATTATGTATATGTGTGTGTGTGACTGTACACAAATATATTTATATATGTGTGTATTGTCGTAACTATAGCAGGTGCAGGGTGTGTGGCTGTTATTATGCACCCATGTATGGGCAGAATGTATTTATTTGTAATTTCTGTATTCTGTTTCTTGCACCTCTGAATGTCTTTGTAGTGAGAGAGACTGGCAGATTGTTATGACCTTTTTGTGCGTCTAGGTCGGACGCCGTGGTGATGTTGGATACAGTGGGGTGGTGTATTTTGTCTGCGCCTGTGTCCCGATGGTGTTTATGTGGAGTCATAGTGCAGATTAAGGCTTGGAGAGGTGCATTGGAGATGTGTTAGGGCCTTCCAGGGCAGTTGCAGGGGATTGGCTGATCGGATGCAGATGTGGCATTGTGTGGGCATACTGTTAGGGTTATGCGAGTGTGTCGCTGGAGGTGGTTGCTTGCAGAGACTCTAGGTCGCTCACATTGGAGCCCTGCTCTAACAGATGTTCTGCGCATAGAGTGGAGCTGGTGTGGGTTTCTGTGGTGCAACCGATGATGGGGTCATGATTCCTGAATCTGTGGACAGCAGCATGTGCCTGTGACTATGTACTGGGGGAGGGGATTGTCCTCATCAATACTGCATGGGGGGGCCCTGTTAAAATTTTGCAATGGGGCCCCCATAGGTCTAGTTACGCCCCTGGGACAACTGCTAAATAAATGACTGTTGATTGGGATACCAAAGGCATCCTGGGTAAGTTCCTAGCTTTGCCAACAATATTGGAATGTAAATGTGCCTTATAAATAAACTTTTAGAAAATAATAAAATAGGGATTTTATCTATGATTTTCTAAATTGCCATTTCCTTTGTCTTGTTACGCTTATGGAAACTGAAGAAAATTCTGCAACAACATTGCTGTGAACTATTTTATCACAATTAATATTATGGTACCTCAAAAAATGATCCATAAACCATAGTTCATAGATCATAATACATCTCAAAATTCTATCATTATTGTTATATGATCTTTTTATTTGTGTTGTGGAATAAATTTGAAAAGCTCTTCTTGCTTGGCATTCCTTTATAAATTAGATGTGTTCACCCCTACACAGCTGCTGTACCTCATTAACACCCATTTGACTTTAGTAGCAAACTTTGCAGTGTTGACACTTAGAAGACTCAGGTACTGTAGATGCTGCCAGGCCATCAGCTGTGGCAACAGGAAACAATCTACCCACAACAGAAAAACAGCAGCTGTGAAAGTGTTACCCAGAGAGCATTGTGATAGCTGCTCATGTTTATTGTCTCGCTCTGCAATTATGTCATAGCACTGCAGAAAGCAGCATATACTGTAATTAACAATTGTTGCTACTGTAAAAACAGAGCACCAAGAACAGAAGTGTAGAATAATTATTCTTGGCATATGGTTGGTAATTAAATGAACACAATGTTGTTATTAACTAAATTGTCAGCATAAACAGGTTTAATGCATGCAAAGGTTGCATAATCTTAAATAAGAGAATTTATGTAAAGATAATATGGTAGTCAGATGAGAGCCATAGAACAGTAAGCCCAGAAGAGGAAACAAGTTGGGTCTCCAAATATTTAAAGATTAGTGAATTAATCATAAACTGAAACAAACTGCATCTGATTGTGTTTCAGGCCTGATCTGGCCACAATGTAAAGCAGGGGTTCTCAAACTTGGTCCTCAAGGCACCCTAACTGTCCAGGGTTTAAAGATTTCCATCCTTAAGCTCGGGTGACTTAATTAGTATCTCAGAACTTCGGCCGAGCCTCAGGGGCTAAAGTCAACTGCGGAAAGTCAGAGGCTATGCTCTTCGGAAAGTGGCACCTGTCATCCTCTGCACCATTTCCTTTCACCATCAAGCCCGACTTCATTAAGATCCTGGGAGTCTGGTTCGGCGGTGAGGGTGCAGCCCTGAAATGCTGGGACGAGAGACTGGCGACGGTTCGTCAAAAGTTTGGATTGTGGAGACTCAGAGAACTTACCATCGAGGGGAAATCACTTGTGCTGCGTAACGAGATTCTTCCCGTTCTGCAGTACACCGCGCAAGCCTGGCCACCACTGGTCGCGGTCTGCAGGGCCATCACAAGGGCAGTGTTTCACTTCATCTGGGGCTCCAAGATGGACAGAGTAAAGCGTGCAGTTATGTACAAGGAGCCCCTCAAGGGTGGAAAGGGTATCCCGGATATCCCCACCATGCTTCGAGCCTTCTTCGTGTGTAACTGCATCCGCAGGACAATGTACGAGAACTTGAACGATTCTGCATGAAACTCCATGTCCCGTTTCTTCCTCCTGCCTCTTTGGAGGAACCTTGGCTGGGACAAATGGGACAGCTCCATCCCTTACAACTGGAACACTCCGTGGTTCTACCTGGACGTGTCCAAGTTCGTGAGGGAACACCAACTGGAGGGAGTTAAACCTGACTTATGGAAATCGAAAACGATCTACAAGCTCATCAGAGCTAAAGACGATTTGGAGCCGATTCCGGGGCTCCCTTCAGCGACTGCCAAACAGGTCTGGGAGAATGTGGCCTCCAAAAGGCTCACAAACAGACACAAAGACCTGTCGTGGATGGCCATCCAAGGGGGCTTGCCCCTCCGGTCATTCATGCACTCCCGGAACCTGTGCAGGTACAGACATTGCCCCAGGTGCATCATACATGAGGAAACATCTATGCACCTGTTTTGGGACTGTGCCTGGGCCCAGTTGTTGTTGGACGCCCTGGAAAACGAACTGAAAAACTCTGTGCCAAGGAACTGTCTCACGTACCATTCGGTACTCTACGGACTATTCCCTGGCACCCACACCGTTGGGGCGATCCAGGAAGCCTGGCGCCTTATGAACAGCGTTAAGGACGCTTCGTGGCTTGCCAGGAACCGCCTCATTCTGAGGAGGGAGAGGATGTCCATCCAGGACTGTTGCAGGCTGGTCCACAGCCTGCTCAGAGACTATTCCACCATGGACAGCCCTGAGGAAGAAGAGGACTAAAAACCCCCTTTTTCTGCCCCTCTCCCCTTGTCCGAACTGAACAATGAGACTTTGGGACCGTGGCCCCTGCCCCCTCACTCACAATGTCTGTTGTTTTATTGATGTCTTCTATTTATTGCCCTTCCCCTTATATGTGTCTGTCTTTCAATAAAGCTTCGGGCTTGTGATTCACCCTCCCTCACCCCCCTACCCTCCACACCCATAGCCTTATTACCTGTTGTGTTATTGTATCGTTCAAATGCATAGTGCAGTCTGAGAACTATAGTGTAGGCTACAGGCCTGCGCCGTAGTTCTTCGACTGCACTATACAGTCTGCATCTGTGCTGTGTTTTGGCCTGTGCTGCGACACGGCACTTATGTTTGTCAAATGTACCCGTCTGTTTTTTGCTACTTTATGCCAATAAAGACGCTTTTTCAATCAAAAAATTAGTATCTCAGACAGTAAAATTATACTATTTGTGCACAAGGATTGATATCCTTAAAACCTGTACTGTCAGTCTGGGTACACACTGTAGTGATTTGGCTCCAAAACACCATTTTAGAGTGACAAATTGCTTACATTGCTCAGTGTGTATCCAGGATTGCACACTCCCGCGGTTGCATGCAAAAGCCCTTTGGTATGATGAGCTGCACATCAGACCAAGTGTCCTTCGCTAGCATACTGTGTTATGTTAATGAAGGACGGAACATTGTTGTTCCGTCCTTCATTAAAGTCACCCCAGTGTGTAGGGGCAATTCGGGCTGGTGGGGATTTGCTCCTATGTTGGAAAGACTCCCCGTCGCGCCAGTGTGTACCCAGCTTTAGGGTGCTTTGAGGACAGAGTATGAGAAACCCTGATCAAGGGATGCCTTGGAGAGAGATAAAGTACCAACCAATCAGCTCCTGTCATTTTAAAGGCTGTGTTTAAAATATAACAGGAGCTGAATAGTTGGTACTTTATCTCTCTACACTTTATCTACCCCTATAAGCCAACGCCTCACTTATAGCATCAGGTTGTTTATATTGCAGGATCACAACTCTGTTACAGTACAGTATAGCGGCGGCTCCTACCTTTTTTAGGTAGGGGGCTGCCCTGAGGACAGACCGCCTCCTGTGTCCCTGGTCCCGGTGCCAGCGCAATAGAGCTGACAGGCGCCGGGATGCGGTGCATGCGCACAAGCGGTGGCTTCAGCGCACATGCGCAAACCCCAGCTTCTATGGACTGCATCAGCCCACTTCAGCAGTCCCAGAGGGAGGAAACACCTCCCAATGGGACTGCCTGTCCTGCTGGTGATTGGCAGGTAGGACTTCCAGTTGGAAGTCACTGCCAGTCACAGTGAAGCCAGTGCATACACAGGTAGAATCTGCCACTGGTACAGTACCACCTAGGCAGTTTCTCACTATCTTCTCTAGCAGGAAATCTGCATGTTTGGCAAATTGTGACTTTCCTACACATCTATGGTTTGCTTGTTGCCAAAGCAACAATAGAAAGGACATTTTAGAAATCTGCTTGCACCTTATGAAACATATATCACAAAGGAGCAAATTTAGTATAGTGTAATATTCTGTAATGATCTGAAATAACATTACAAGTGTGTTGTAAAATACTGACATTTTATACCTGTACAATGATGACAATGGCTCAGAAGATGGTTACACTACAATAAACAATGGTGTCATGGCTGGCAGTGCTTCAGCATGCGCATCCTTTCAAAAAAACACCACAGCATGTAATGTAACGGCAGTGTCACTCTATCAATGAAGATGAGAGACCACGATGCTGCTTCCCCCTGTCTCTCTCAGCCAGCTTCTACTCTAGTACATACTTGGGCACAAGTGAGCAGCATATGGGGCAGTTACTTAAGGAGAGCAGCACACAGGCAAATTGAACGGCCCAGCACACAGGAAGTCGTATAGAACAAAATGAAACACATATTCATTCATTTTAGTTAAATATGCATTATGAACTGTATACTTATTGTTACTGCTCAATTATATACAATTATCAAATCTTCTTTTTAAGCTATTTATTGTAATATATATAATAATGTACTTTGCATGCATTGAAATGAATACAGAAAGTGATGCGTCTCCTGTTTTTAATATTCATGTTGCAGTTGACCTTGAGGATACATGCTCCAGTTGCCAGATAGACAGATGTGTTTCCAAGTGTAATCATAATCTTATGATCTGGAAAACTTGCAAAATAAATATGAATGTCATAAAATGGTATTTACTGTTAAAAATTGCATTGAGAAAAAAATAAATTATTTAACTTGTCAATGTACTGTACATGTGGATGTCTACCTACCTTATGGCCAGTAAAGCCCACAAGCTGCTCATCTGATTCACTGAGGTTTGAAGTGTCTGCCTGTAAATGAGAAGACATGTAACGTATGCCACCTCTTCTCCTCATCACCCTTCACAGAAAAGAGAAACAAAAGCAAGACAATTTCTGGATTAAGGGGAAAAAGACACAGCTTTGGTAGGAAGGCTGTCATCAAGCTGTGGAGCAACTGTGTTATTAAGGACAAAGCTCTTGAAACATGAATGTCACCACACCATGCTTTATGTCATGGATGTTTCTGGTAAAAGAAGGCAACTTTCATGTTGACTTTGTCAGGGACAACTGATATACTGTAGGTGTTTGAAGGACAAAGCTGCTAGGATTAATTCCTAAACTGGTAACTGCAATTCCATATGCATTCAGAAACCTGAACATCCAAGGAAGGTCACCACCTTTGCATTTTACAAGAATGTTTTATCTTTCCCTGAAGACACTGCAGACTGACTGTCTCATACACAATATAAGAGGTTTATCGTTATTCAAGTTACATTTAGAGAGGTAGGCAGAAGTCCATATCTCATCTCAATCTCTTCTGAATACACTGCCGGAATGTGTGATTTTGGATAATGACTAGTTAAGAAATCGTATTACTAATTATCAGACATTCTGGAAAATACTGTATAGCATGGGGGCATTCTGTGTAAAGAGAAAAGGACGGCATATTCTGTAACCCTTTTTATAATCATTTTCACATACTGGACAAAGGATTTGTTATTATTATAAAGATTATTATAATTAATCTTGTAGCTTGCATATGACCCAAATCACCCCCAAAGCTTTACTGGTAAAACAAAGTATTGAAGAATTCTATTACTTACACACACATTAGAACAAATAAAAGACATAGTGAAACAAAAGGAATGAAGACATGAAAGCCTCCTGGCAGCACACAGGTGTTAGTGCTGAGGGTGCATTGTAATGCACTTTATGGAAAACTGCTAGCAGTCTGTTGATTGAATATGATTGTTATCTGCCTTTTGAAGAAGATGTACTTTCAGGGACTCTGGAGGGTCATTCCGAGTCGATCGCTCACTAGCAGTTTTTAGCAGCCGTGCAAACGCTATGCCGCCGCTCACTAGGAGTGTATTTTAGCTTAGCAAAAGTGCGAACGGTTGTATCGCAGAGCGGCTACAAAAAATGTTTGTGTAGTTTCAGACTAACTCAAAACCTACTCAGCGCTTGCGATCACTTCAGACTATTCAGTTCCGGATTTGACGTCACAAACCCGCCCAAAGTTTACCCAGCCATGCCTGCGGTTTTCCTGGCACGCCTGCGTTTTTCCGCACACTTTCTGAAAACGGTCAGTTGATCACTCTGCGGCAAGCAGTGCAACTGAAATGCATCGCTAGACCGTGTGCAAAACTACATCATTCGTTGTGCCTGTACGTCGCGCGTGCGCATAGAGCCGCATGTGCAGAACTGACTTTTTTTTAGCCTGATCGCTGTGCTGCAAACAAATGTAGCTAGCGATCAACTCGGAATGACCCCCTTAATTCATCAGTCATACATTCATATTTGTTTAAAATCCTGGGGGGATATCCAATTAGCCCCAGTAATTTACCAGGGCTAATTGTCCCGCAGGGGGCTATCCTATTACCCCTGATAAGCCAGCACCAGCGTTGGCTTATCGGGGGTTATCTGATGCTGCACAGGGTGCTGGCTGCTGACAGCTCAAGGTGCAGCGCTGCTCCTCCGGCTCTCCCCGGTCACATGGCCGCTCCCTGTCAAGCGACCGCTTCAGGGGGTGGAGGAGTGGGGGATGTGGTCACGTCGCTGCTCCGTCTTCTCCGCCGGGGGTCACCGCACCGGTGACAGCTTCCGGGCAGCGGCGCCATGCCTGCAGTCCCAGCTTGCTGCTGTTGCAGCGGGCATGGGACGCTGCAGGTTATCCCAGTCATAAGGGATTTAGTTTTGCCTGCCTCAGGCAGGCAAAACCAAATCCCCAGATATAGCCCTGTTTTAGTGCGAAAACTGAGCTGTTTCTACCGAAAACACACAGGTTTAAAAAAAAATGGTGAAAAATCGCGAAAAACATACGTTTTTCGCACCCAATGTTTTACTGGGTCTAATAGGATATCCCCACTGGTGTTTCTGAGCTTTTTGGTGGGAAGATAAAAGGTGTCTAACAACAGAAACCCTGGAGGTGAGTAATACCCCATTCACATTGCCATTTCTGGGTCACACCCGGGAATTGGATACGGGTCCTTCTTGGGTGTGAACCGGCTTTGGAACTGTGCAATGTGAACGGGTGGCTTCCCGACTCGGCAATATGCCAGGTCGGGTTGCCATCCGGGGGCGGGGCCAGAGGCGGTATAGGGGGCGGAGGCGACACTGGAGATAAAACCATCTCCAGCGCCGCCTCTCCCTATGCTGTGAATGGGTGCCGGATCACATTGACCCGGATAACCAATTCATACTGCGTCTGACCCGGTAATTACCTGGGAATACCCCTTCCTTATTCCCTTGTTAAATTACCGGGTCAGGTGACCCGAGAATTCAGCAGTGACCCATTCACACTGCACTGCGACCCGGCAAAATACAGAGTTGATAGCAGGTTTTTGGTGCAGTGTGAATTGGGTATAAGTAAGAGAGGATCAGATTTGTAGACAATAAGTGGTCAATAGGGACTGGAGCTTACATCTGAAGGAGCACTTAGAGATCAGGAGTTGACATAAGCTTTAACCTTTCAACTTCTCTCTCAAAACCCACCTCTGAACTACCTCCACCTGATATTTTATGTACATGTCTCTTTATAGCTACAAGTGCCGTCTCCTTGATTCCTCACTCTTTATATGTGTTCTATCAGCGACAGTCCTGTCAGGGCCACAATACTTCTTATTGTCTCAACAATACACTCTCCCTAGAGCATAGGTTCTCAGTCCTCATAACCCCACACAGTGCATGTTTTCCAAGTCTCCTCACAGAATCACAAGTGAAATCATTGGCTAAACCTGTGGATCTTTTAAAATGTGTTAGTGAGTAATGAGTACACTTGTGCAGCTGCTAGTTGACCTGGAAAACGTGAACTGTGTGGGGTCCAAAGGACCCTGTTTGAAAACTCCTGCCCTAGAGTATGGGCTTGTGTACGTGATGTACCTGTTGGGTCCATAAATATCCTCAAGGCAGATGGGAAGAAAAGGGGAACAAAATGAATGTGGAGACAATGGGGGACATACATACAAAGGGACGGGAGAGGCACTTGTAGCTATAATTAGACAGGTACATAAACAATAAAGAGACAAACACAAAGGAGGTGACTGAGACAGACATACAGAGGGAGAGCAGAGACAAAAACATGTAAGTGGAATAATGGAGTTAGGGGTGAGCAGGGATTGAGAGGGAATGCCACATACTGGTTGTCCGTACCCCATATGGCACCAAAACGCCTAATGCGGCTGAGACACTCCAAGAGGAGTAATGTACTGTATTCTTTCTTTCGCAGCGAAAAGCCACTTACAGTGTACCAAAGATGCTAGGCTGCGACTTTAATGGCAAAGGAATTTGTTCTACACACGTACAAAGTGACAGACGAACACAAAGGAATTTGGCGCTAGGAAAAGCTGCAGATGCTCGCGTAGAGCTTTTTTTGCACAGATTCAGACTTAGTCGCAAACAGATGTACAAATGTCTCACATCAAATGGATCAATGCAGGCTAGCAATGTCATTTTGGTGCTCTCAGTTATTTAATTTCTGCAAATAAGAAGCACATTTTTAGCAAAGAAGATCTACGTGGCCAAGGTATACAGGACCTTCCTTACCAACAGGGTCTATTTGGCGCAACTGAAGCAACGCTATTGATTTGAATTCCAATTGCAGCTTAGAGGATGGCATGTGGAGGAGGAGAATGAGGGGAAATGCAGGACACACAGGCTCAGATTAAGCAGTGCAGCCAGGGGCGTATCTATAATGGGTGCAGGGCATGCGGTGCACTCAGGCCCAGCACCTCACACCATGCACCCATAAATAACACTTAACAGATAGAGGGGGACATGTACTAAGCAGTGATAAAAGTGGAGAAGTGAGCCAGTGGAGAAATTGCCCATGGCAACCAATCAGCATTGACGTAACATTTAGAATTTGCATACTATAAAAGTATACAAAGCAGCTGATAGGTTGCCATGAGCAACTTCTCCACTGGCTCACTTCTCCACACTTTTAACTTCTTAGTACATCTCCCCCTAAGTCTGATGTTACTGATGCCCGGAGAGCCTACACTGAGTACAGGGCCAGGCAACAGCAGCAGTGAGGGAGCAGTGCAGATGCAGCACCCAATGACAGTGTACTATTCTGTGGCCACACCCCTTCTCTCTGAAGCCTTTGTCCCTATTTTGAATATGGGGAAGGAGGAGGCATCAATTCTCTTTCTGGCACAGGGCACATCACACCTACATTGCACAGCAGGGCTACATACTGACATCAGGCTACATACAGACATTCACCACTGGTTTACATCTCCACTTTTATCACTGCTTAGTACATGTCCCCCAGAGAGTGAAAATCCGCCCGTGCAAATGTGCAAATGCATGCGTACGCTTTGTGAAAACCTCGCCAGACAGCGGACATCTGCAAATCCGTTCACAACTCACTCGCCATCTAATGATTTTTCCAGTCTGTGTAGTCTGTGCGTAGCCCAAGACTTACTCCTACAGTGCAACAGAAACAGGCTGACATCACACACCCTCCCAGAAAACGCTTGGTAATTGTTACGCACACCAGTGCTAACAGGAGTATACCGGTGTATGAACAGAGAGGGAAGCGAAGCAAACGAACTCACAGACAGTATAACATACACAGGAGGTGATGGAATAACTAATAAACACAAAGTGAACGGAGAAGCCCAAAGGCTCAGGAATTGGGTGTCTCCCTAGTGTCAGGAATGCTCAGATGGACAGAGCGGACAATGAAGCGATGTGTAGTGATTTAACATGTGGAGCACCTGAAATGATGTTGCTAAGAGCAACAGAAAAAACCCCAAAGGGTTACTAACGGGTGTGGGAATAAACTCCTTGGTCAGAGATAGAAATATAGACACAAGGAGAGTATCCACAATCCTAACCCCCACTTGCAGGGCACAGGTTCATCTTACTGCCACTAAACTGACACCTGGACGCCCTGCACAGTGAGGGAGGATTAAGCAAGCAGGTCTGAGAGTACAGCCGCAAACCTGCTGGGTTCACAGAATAGCAAAAGAACCCCAGCAGGTCAAACAACTGACTCCAGTCTTACTGCTAGGTCCGGATTGGCAGAATGAAGTACCGAATCCCAAGGCCTATTCGCAGTAAGCAACAAGTAAATACAAAGTCACACAGTACTAGCTAACTCTCTGGAACTGACTAACAAACAAAGATTCAGCAGCATTTGCCTAGCCTGAGAGGATGGTTTATATAGCAGGTGCTGTCCACGCCCCACTCAGACCTCACAGACTGTGAGCACAAAACCAGCGCCGGATTCCCTGCCGTGCACAGAGCCTGTAACCACTACACAGTAAAAACCCGGACCGGAGTATCAGCTGCGCTCAGGTTACTTCGCTAACACTTGCCTCCCGGTTGCCATGGCGACATGGCAGCACAGAGCAGGAGATCCTAACAGTAATCCCTATGTTTTTCTTGACACTCCTAGAAAACGGCCAGTTACTGTAATGAGCCACCGCTGTGGCTCATTCCTATCTGTGTTCTGTGTAACTGCAGCCTGTCTCATATACTGTATGTGTGGTCTGTGCAGTTCATCTGTCAGATAATTAGGCCATTATCTTGTGTCTGGTTTTCCATCTGCAATTAATCTGTGTTCAGGAGGCTTGTCTTTTTCCAGTCATCCTAATTGGGACTTGCTCCCTTTAATACCCAGCCTGCCCTGTACCAGACGACGAATATAGCTTCTTGTTCCTGTTTGTACCTGTGTCCGGTCCCTGTCCTATGGTGGTATCTTTAACCTGTGCAGTTGGTGCTATTACTTTACTTGTCGGTCCAGTTAGAATCCTGTGTACCCTGTTGTGCCAGAATCCTGAGTTCATTACCTGTGTCACCTGAGTTCCTGACTGTGTATGTGATACCTAGTCTGGAAGTCCATTCAGACAAGCTCCAGTAGATCCTGACTTACCTTGCCTTGCCTGGAATCCAGGGGACTCCTGCAGCTAAGTTATCTTGTTATCGGTACCTTGCTTTGCTCTGTCAAGTTCCTTAAGGAACTCACTGCTAAGATAGTCATTACTTGTACTTAGTTGTTTATACCACCCTAAGCGTTGTTGCATTCACATACAGTTTGTGTTTAGTTGCTAATTCCATCTTGTGCATTGTTGCATTCATATACAGTCTGTTTAGTTGCTAATATCATCTTTTGCATTGTTGCATTTACATACAGTTTATACTCAGTTGCTAATACCACCATGTGCATTGTTGCACTCACGTACATTCTGTTACTTATCCAAGCTTGTGAATTGGTCAGCTTAATCAAGGTAGTATTCAGTGAGCGTCTCTCTGCACTTGTGTTTTATTCTTGCCCAGACTCCTATAGCCACCTTGTCCAATTATAAGTCCTAGGGGAAACTGAGTACAGGGTGGACCTAATTCTCCCTGGAAAGGCTGCTGCTAAAGGTGAAGCTTAGCATTGCAGGATGCTAAAAGACTGCTGGGCAAGTATAATCACATGAGTGTCACCTTGTACTACCTGGTTGCCTTTGTAACACAGTCTTTACAGTTGTTCCACATAGCAGGCCAACGCACTACATCCATTTCATATCCAGACTGCTGCCCAGGGCCAAAATTTACAAAAAAATCGAGTTTGTCCGATTTGTGTTTTTTTTTCTAAGTCCCAACACGGGAATTCACTAAGCACAAATCTCGGCAGTGTTTGGACTATTCGTAATGGTTTGAATGACAAAGTTCAGAAATACGAATGAATAGACCATCGGTCAAACGCGGCTGTTATTTCCTACAACACGGGTATTCACTATTCATTCGTATTTGGGTGTTAGTCTCTGAGTGCTCAAGTGCGGGTGTATTTTTTTGTGATTCGTTAAAAAAAGCAGCAAAAAAATAGACCTGCTTTTTCCAGGCGAGTTTGGATAATCATGCACGGATAAGTGAGATGTGTGCATGGTTATCTATGGGAAAGGGTCTGTTTACTGTAAAAACTTGGGGGGAAAATTGCGTGGGGTCCCCCCTCCTAAGCAAAACCAGCCTCGGCCTCTTTGAGCCGGTCCTGGTTGCAAAAATATGGGGGAAAAATTGACATGGGTTCCCCCATATTTGAACAACCAGCACCGGGCTCTGCGCCTGGTCCTGGTGCCAAAAATACGGGGGACAAAAAGCGTAGGGGTCCCCCGTATTTTTAACACCAGCACCGGGCTCCACTAGTCATAGAGATAAGGCCACAGCCGGGGGACACTTTTATATAGGTCCCTGCGGCGCTGGCATTAAATCACTAACTAGTCTCCCCTGGCCGGGGTACCCTGGAGGAGTGGGTCCCCCCCTCCAGCCATCCAAGGGCCAGGGGTGAAGCCCGAGGCTGTCCCCCCCATCCAAGGGCTGCGGATGGGGGGCTGATAGCCATGTGTAAAAAAAAGAATATTGTTTTTTGTAGCAGTACTACAAGTCCCAGCAAGCCTCCCCCGCAAGCTGGTACTTGGAGAACCACAAGTACCAGCATGCAGGGGGGAAACGGGCCCGCTGGTACCTGTAGTACTACTACAAAAAAAAACAAATAAAAACAGAACTCACACACCTTGGAAGTAAAACTTTATTACATACATGAACACCTACATTCACACATACTTACCTATGTTCACACGAGGGTCGGTCCACTTCTCCAAGTAGAATCCATGGGGTACCTGTGAATAAAATTATACTCACAAAAATCTAGTGTAGATCGGTCCTCTTCTGAGCTTGTAATCCACGTACTTGGCAAAAAAACAAACCGAAAAACTCGAACCACGCACTGAAAGGGGTCCCATGTTTACACATGGGACCCCTTTCCCCGACTGCCGAGACCCCCCGTGACTCCTGTCACAGAGGGTCCCTTCAGCCAATCTGGGAGCGCCACGCTGTGGCACTCTCCTGATTGCCTGTGCGCTCCTGAGCTGTCAGTCAGGCTGCGCACGGCAGAGATACAATGTAGCACATAGGCGCTACATTGTATCCAATGGTGGGAACTTTGCGGTCAGCGGTGAGGTTACTCGCGGTCAATCGCTGACCGCAAAGTTCCCACCATTGGATACAATATAGCGCCTATGCGCTACATTGTATCTCTGCCATGCGCAGCCTGACTGACAGCTCAGGAGCGCACAGGCAATCAGGAGAGTGCCACGACGTGGCGCTCCCTGATTGGCTGAAGGGACCCTCTGTGACAGGAGTCACGGGGGGTCTCGGCAGTCGGGGAAAGGGGTCCCATGTGTAAACATTGGACCCCTTTCAGTGCATGGTTCGGGTTTTTCGGTTTGTTTTTTTGCCAAGTACGTGGATTACAAGCTCAGAAGAGGACCAATCTACACTGGATTTTTGTGAGTATAATTTTATTCACAGGTACCCCATGGATTCTACTTGGAGAAGTGGACCGACCCTCGTGTGAACATAGGTAAGTATGTGTGAATGTAGGTGTGCATGTATGTAATAAAGTTTTACTTTCAAGGTGTGTGAGTTCTGTTTTTATTTGGGTTTTTTTTGTAGTAGTACTACAGGTACCAGCGGGCCTGTTTCCCCCCCGCATGCTGGTACTTGTGGTTCTCCAAGTACCAGCTTGCGGGGGAGGCTTGCTGGGACTTGTAGTACTGCTACAAAAAAACAATATTCTTCTTTATACACATGGCTATCAGCCCCCCATCCGCAGCCCTTGGATGGGGGGGACAGCCTCGGGCTTCACCCCTGGCCCTTTGGTGGCTGGAGGGGGGGACCCCTTGATTTAAGGGGTCCCCACTCCTCCAGGGTACCCCAGCCAGGGGTGACTAGTTAGTGATTTAATGCCAGGGCCGCAGGGACCTATATAAAAGTGTCCTTCGGCTGTGGCATTATCTCTCTGACTAGTGGAGCCCGGTGCTGGTGTTAAAAATACGGGGGACCCCTACGCTTTTTGTCCCCCGTATTTTTGGCACCAGGACCAGGCGCAGAGCCCGGTGCTGGTTGTTCAAATATGGGGGAACCCCTGTCAATTTTTTCCCCATATTTTTGCAACCAGGACCGGCTCAAAGAGCCTGAGGCTGGTTTTGCTTAGGAGGGGGGACCCCACGCAATTTTTTTTTTGAATTTTAACACTTAAATTTTTTTTTTTAAGGTGCACAATGAAACCCTTCATGGAACTCACAGATCCGGCCGGGATTCCTTGTGTTTTGTCAGGCAGTGTTTTACTTATCACTCCCATAAAACACTGCCTGACATTACGAATCACATCGACATCGGAAAAAACAAATGAGGAAAACTCGGCAGCTTAGTAAATGACCGTATCAGGATTCAAAAAGTTGCAGTAAAATGCACCCGATACCATTTGAGATCAAACACCCTTAAAAACGGCTAAAACACGAATATTAGTAAATATACCCCCAGGTATCTACTTCGAATCATAACATAACTTAATCATAACCCACAAACATCTGCTTCCTGTCAATCACCTTGCGTACACCTAGCGATCAAAATTATGGCACCATTCTGTTGCTGTTTGGCGTCACACCTGCGTATTGCAGTGCATACGTATGCGCAGTCATTTGATAATCGTCAACTGTGCAATTTCGCACAACAGCGATCTGGTCTGAATTAGAGATGTGCAGCGGACACTTTTCATGTTTTGGTTTTGGATCTGGATCCCTGCTCATGTTTTGGATCTGGATTGGCTTTGCCAAAACCACCCTTTCGGGTTTTGGTTTTGGATCTGGGTGATTTTTTAAAACAAAATAAAAACAGCTAAAATCACAGAATTTGGGGGTAATTTTGAACCTACAGTATTATTAACCTCAATAACATCCATTTCCACTCATTTCCAATCTATTATGAACACCTCACACCTCACAGGTCACTGGATGACTAAACTAAGTGACACAAGTGGGCGGCACAAACACCTGGCCCATCTTGGAGTGGCACTGCAGTGGCAGACAGGGTGGCAGTTTTAAAAACTAGGACCCTAAGAGCACATAATGCAAAGAAAAAAAGAGGTACAAGATGGAATTGTCTTGGGCCCTTCCACCCACCCGGGCCCTCCCAAATGTTGTTTAAACAGGACATGCACAGTTTAATAAACCCATCATTTCAGCGACAGGAGGCAAGAGGAAGCGGAATTATGAGAAGAGGCAAGAGGAAGAGGACAGTGTGAAAAAGATGATTAAGAATTAGAGAGGCTCACACAATCATGAACAACACACAGGCTTTCACCTCCACTCCTATATTGGTGTGGAACAGAAAGGACTTCAACCAAGCAAATATATAATTATTAATTACCACATTACTGGACAAACTGAAAAACTAGCAACCAAAGCCTCCAATATTGTACACCCTTCTCCATGTTCAGGGATTAAGATAATCTCGGATTTAATGATGGGATGCAAATAAACTGGTGTATACCACAGGATCAAGATTGGATATTTTCCCCTCCACGGAGTCTGGAGA
Organism: Pseudophryne corroboree; assembly: GCF_028390025.1. Classification (NCBI taxonomy): domain Eukaryota; kingdom Metazoa; phylum Chordata; class Amphibia; order Anura; family Myobatrachidae; genus Pseudophryne; species Pseudophryne corroboree. The sequence goes on along the minus strand of NC_086445.1, from coordinate 325,658,765 downwards.
CTTATTTTGTGGAAATCTCGTCGGCTTCTTTTTTTCCATTTTTTTTTAATTGCATTTTTATTTACATATTTTGTGGCAGATGTCTTATTTTTATTTTTCACAGCTCCCAGTTACACACATGTGGCATACCTGTGTGTCCCAGTTAAACGCATGTGAGCATACCTGTGTGTCTTGTTTATTTTATTCATATTTTATTTTTAAATAAAGAAGCCCTTTAGATGTTTTAGCAGCCCCTCCTGAGCCACCACAGCAGCCCCAGATGGGGCAAGTTGAGTTTGGGTGGGTTCGGTAAAGTACTAAGCAGGACTGTGCAGTGAATTTTTTGTTATTGAGCTGCTGCCCTAGTGAAGTTTACCACTCTACAGTCGAAGCTCATTTCATACTATAAGTAGGACTGTGGGAGGAAGCAATGCTAACCTCTGTGCCCACAGCATACATCAGCCTAGCAAGCCAGACATCTTCCTGGCTGTAAGCCACCATGAGACTCCATACTGGGCCTTATTCAGTAACTGTGCCTCAAAGGAGCTCCTGGCCCATCTAGTGCTGCAGTGCAATGGAAAGCTGACGATGATCACTGAATCTCTGTTCTTCTAAAACCGCTAGGTCTTGCGATAAACTTACGCCGCCCTTAGGAAAAGAAGATCCCTATACAACAAATGTGCATCTTTTAAATAAATTATCCAAAAATGTGAAACATCAATAATAAATCAAAATTAAGGTTGACTAATTGGAGCCATTCATTTCAGTGAGTCCCTAACATTAAATAATTGAGAAGAACCTCTCTCTAATGCCCTGGCAGAAAATCTCACTTTTACCTCTCAGGCAGTTGCGCTGGATTATGATTCAATCTCTTCTGAGTCACACTGATTTTGGCCACAAATGTGATCTCTCCCCACTTTATTTAAAAACACTTCGTCAAAATAGCAAATTCCATTTCCACCTGTGTGGCTATGTTTTTACAAATCTGTTTGTGATGTTGAAGCTTGTTTCATATCTGCTCTAGGCTTTCATTTAAACCTAGGATCAAGTACAACAGCACCCCTGGAATTATACAGCAGCACCCCTGGACTTATATAGCATAAGCAGCACCCCCGGAGAATTACACAGCACAGTAGACAGGCAACAGCACCCCTGGATTTAAACAACAGTGAGGCAGCACCCCTGGACTGATAGGGCAGAGGGGCAGCACCCCTGGAATGATGTGGTAAAGAAAATGTATAAACAGGACATTTTATTATTATTTATATTACCAGTTATTTATATAGCGCACACATATTCCGCAGCGCTTTACAGAGAATATTTGCTCATTCACATCAGTCCCTACTCCAGTGGAGATTACAATCTACATTCCCTATCAAATGTACACACATTCACACTAGGGTTAATATACCTACCAGTATATATTTTTGGATTGTGGGAGGAAACCGGAGTACTCGGAGGAAACCCACGCAAGCACGGGGAGAATATACAAACTCTGCACAGTTAGGGCCATGATGGGAATCGAACCCATGACCTCAGTGCTGTGAGGCAGTAATGCTAACCATTACACCATCCGTACTGCCCATGCAGGACATGCACACTTAAACAAACCAATCAATTCAGCGACAGGATCTGCCACACGACTGTGGCTGAAATGATTGGTTTGTTTGGGCCCCCACCAAAAAAATAAAAATTAATCTCTCCTTGCACAAACTGGCTCTACAGAGGCAAGATGTCATCCTCATCCTCAGATCCCCCGCTTCAGTGTTTACATCCTTATCCTCACAGAGAAATAATATTCAAACAAACCACATCATTTAGGTGTCATTGGACTGTGTATGCTATTACCCAAAGTTTCTGAACTTGACAATGACTTATGATGAATGTGCTGCAGGTGACGTATAAGGAAGGATGTGCCTAGGTGGTTAACGTCCTTATCCCTATTTATTATGGATTGACAAAGGCACAGCACTAGCAGAGGGTGTGCAAATGGTGGTAGGAGCCTCATCTTCCCATACAGTGTTGTGAAGGTCAGGCCTAGACATTGCAACCACGGACAGTGCCAGCACCCCTGTTTTTTCACAACACACCTGTAATTATACTGCAAACAAGACATGGCCAGTGTACTTTTTTTTTTCACTGCGCCCCTATATTTTTACAGCATACAGGGCCAGTGTACTTTTATTTTAACAACACACCCCTGTATTTTTACAGCATACAAGACCAGTATACTTTTATTTTAACAGCAGAACCCCTGTATATTTACAGCATACAGGACCAGTGTACTTTAATTTTAACAACAGCACCCCTGTATTTTTACAGCATACAGGACCACTGTACTTTTATTTTAACAGCAGCACACCTGTATTTTACAGCATACAGGACCAGTGTACTTTTATTTTAACAGCAACACCACTGTATTTTTACAGCATACAGGACCAATGTACATTGATCTTCACTGCACCCCAGAATTTTTACAGCATACAGGGCCAGTGTACATTGATTTTCACTGCACCCCTGAATTATTACATCATACAAGACAGGGTCACTGTACATTTATTTTACTGCACCCCAGAATTTTTGCAGCATACAAGACAGGGCCAGTGTACATTTATTTTACTGCACCCCAGAATTATTGCTGCATACAAGACAGGGCCAGTGTACATTTATTTTACTGCACCCCAGAATTTTTGCAGCATACAAGACAGGGCCAATATACATTTATTTTACTGCACCCCTGAATTTTTGCAGCATACAAAATAGGGCCAGTGTACATTTATTTTACTGCACCTCTGAATTTTTGCAGCATACAAGATAGGACCAGTGTACATGCACCCCTGAATTTTTACAGTGTACAGTGTACATTTATTTTACCTCACCCCTGAATTTTTACAGCATACAAGACAGGACCATTGTCCGTGGCGTAACTACTGCCCCCGCAGCCCTCGCAGTGGCTTGGAGGCGCAGGGCTGCGGGGGGCGCCACCACTGATTTAGCACAGATTGACATGCGGACGAGCTGTCTGCATGTCAATCTGCTGTCTCCCTCCTTCCCTAGCTGCTGCTGTAAAGGAGGGACACGGAGGGCACAGCGCACGCCTCTTCTGTGTCCCTCCTGCATCTCCGGCGGGTCTATTGAATGAAGTGCCCGTTTGTGAGCTCTGATTGGCTCACGAACCGGCACTTCATTTAACAGACACGCTGGAGATGCAGGAGGGACACAGGAGAGGCGCGCGCTGTGCCCTCCGTGTCCCTCCTTCACAAAACAGCGGGGCAGCGGGGGGGGGGAGCTGTACCTGGCACTGGGGGAGGGGGAGCATATTTGGCACTTGGGGGGGCATATGTGGCACTAAGGGGGCATATGTGACACTGGGGGTATATGTGTACCTGGCACTTGGGGGGGCATATTTGGCATTGGGGGCATGTGTGTACCTGGAACTGTGGGGGAATATCTGGCACTGGGGGCATATGTGGCACTGGGAACACAGCCCTAGCAATGAGCATTACCCCCTAGCTACGAGCATGACACGCAGGGAATGAAACCCTGGCAATGAGCATGACACCCAGTGCATGAAACCCCTGGCAATGAGCATGACACCCTGAGCATGAAAACCCCTGGCACCGTGCATGGAACCAAGAGCATGAAACCCCTGGCAACAAGCATGACACCCAGTGCATGAAACCCCTGGCAACGAGCATGACACCCTGAGCATGAAAACCCCTGGCACCATGCATGGAACCAAGAGCATGAAACCCCTGGCAACGAGCAGGTAATTTAAATGTAATTAGAAGCCTTACTGTAGGACTTAATGTGTAATGGGCATTGCGGTGTGTGGCATAATGTATCACGGACATTGTGGTGTGTGTCATAATGTGTCACAGGCATTACGGTGTGTGGCATACTATATCGCAGGCATTGTGGTATGTGGTATAATGTCTCAGGGGCACTGCAGTGTGGAATAATGTATAACGGGCATTGTGGTGTGTGGCATAGGGTATAATGGGCATTGCGGTATGTGTCATAGGCATTGCGGTGTGTGGTATACTATAGCACGGGCATTGTGGTATGTGGTATAATGTCTCAGGGTTATTGCAGTGTGTGGCATAATGTTTCACGGACATTGCGGTGTGTGTCATAATGTGTCAGGCATTACAGTGTGTGGTATACTATATCACGGCATTGTGGTATGTGGTATAATGTTTCAGGGTCATAGCGGTGTGTGTCATAATGTGTCACAGGCATTGTATGTGCTATAATGTATCAGGGGCATTGCAGTGTGTAACATAATGTATAATGGGCATTGCGATTCTTGTCATAATGTGTCACAGGCATTACGGTGTGTGGCATAATGTGTCGGGGGAATTATGGTGTGTGCATATTGTCATGTGCATTATTGTGTGTGGCATAATGTCTAAGGGCCATTGCAGTATGTGGCATAATGTATACTGGGCATTACTATAAGGAGGAAAAATTACAAATAATGTAAGGGGAATGAATCAGGATTATTTTTCTTTCCTGTGGTGGCCAACGTCTGGGCGTGCAGGTTGCAATACTGGGGTATAAGGTAGTCTTTTCCTGCAATGCCACACCCCTTTATGTGTAGCCACACCCATTTCAACAAAGCCACACCCCCTTTTTGCCTTTACTAGTGCCAATTATAGGGATGGGGGGGCGCTGGAGAATTTTTTGGCTTGGGGGAAAAAAAATTCTAGTTACGCCACTGATCATTGTACATTTATTTTAACAACAGCACCCCCTGAATTTTTACAGCATACAAGATAGGGCCAGCACCCCTATATCTTCACTGCATTCAGGAGGACAGTGCCCCTGCCCTCTGTACAACACAGTGACAGCCAGGACATCAACAACACCCATGTATAGCTGCAGCACCCCTAACAGCAAGACAATCAGTGCAAATGTGTACACTTGGCGCTGTCACCTACAAAGTGAGGGCAGCTGATCTTAGGGAACTGATCCCAATATTCCCCAGATTATGAAAAAGAACCAACCAAACAATAACACAGCGCTTCTCACTTTGTATCAAAACATTTTGACTTTTATGTATATATATATATAATTATCACAGTAGGGCACTGGCCAGTACCAATACTAAAACATACAGATAATATTATTAAAAGAATTATCCACATACGAATCCTATATAGTGCACACTGGTCTCATGGATTTAACCCTAAATGCACTATATAGATATCACAACCCCAATGAGGCTCTAATTAAAAAGAAAATTAAGAATTTATAGTGTATATAAAAGAGCTTTATTTAATACCACAAATCAAGCTTATATAAGCAGATACTCATTTGCTAATAAACCCACATGTGACAATGCATAATGTTAGTCCAGCAAGCAGCATAGAATTAGTAAGCAAGTCCGTATGCAGGTGAGTCACGATGTTAATCAGGCAGGATATTTTTAAAAGAGCAGATATTACTGGTTAAAGTCCATCCATGTTAGTAAATTATTTAGCAAGTGCACTTTATAGAAAGTTGTTAATAAAGCTGATAAATCTGAACTCAGCTAATGCAGAAGCACATATGTGAACGGCGTTATTTGAACACTGCAGTCCAAAGTCCACCTAGGGTACACTTACTATGTACCTGGATAGATACCTCTCCTTTATTGGTTATGGGCATTGCAGCCTGTTCTCATGGAGTCTGGTGGACACAAAAAGACCTGCACAGCGTTTCCTTTTAGGTAAAAGCCTCTCTCCAGTGCAGCAACAGCGGCCAGTATTCCAACACTTCTATGGGCAGCAAAGTGCTGTATTTCAACGGCCAAAGAGTCACCAAACGCGTTTCTCCGCCTACCGTCCAGCTTCGGCGGCTTCCTCAGTGTATGAATGACACTGAGCCGCCGAAGCCGGAGGGTAGGCGGAGAAACACGTTTGGTGACTCTTTGGCCGTTGAAATACCGCACTTTGCTGCCCATAGAAGTGTTGGAATACTGGCCGCTGTTGCTGCATTGGAGAGAGGCTTTTACCTAAAAGGGAACGCTGTGCAGGTCTTTTTGTGTCCACCAGACTCCATAGGAACAGGCTGCAATGCCCATAACCAATTAAGGAGAGGTATCTATCCAGGTACATAGTAAGTGTACCCTAGGTGGACTTTGGACTGCAGTGTTCAAATATCGCCGTTCACATATGTGCTTCTGCATTAGCTGAGTTCAGATTTATCAGCTTTATTAACAACTTTCTATAAAGCGCACTTGCTAAATAATTTACTAACATGGATTGACTTTAACCAGTAATATCTGCTCTTTTAAAAATAACCTGCCTGATTAACATCGTGACTCACCTGCATATGGACTTGCTTACTAATTCTATGCTGCTTGCTGGACTAACATTATGCATTGTCACATGTGGGTTTATTAGCAAATGAGTATCTGCTTATATAAGCTTGATTTGTGGTATTAAATAGAGCTCTTTTATATGCACTATAAATTCTTATTTTTCTTTTTAATTAGAGCCTCATTGGGGTTGTGATATCTATATAGTGCATTTAGGGTTAAATCCATGAGACCAATGTGCACTATATAGGATTCGTATGTGGATAATTCTTTTAATAATATTATCTGTATGTTTTAGTATTGGTACTGGCCAGTGCCCTACTGTGATAATTATATATATATATACATAAAAGTAAAAATGTTTTGATACAAAGTGAGATGCGCTGTCTTATTGTTTGGTTGGTTACCCCTAACAGCACATGAAACACCAGTGACCACCAAGACAGCCAGGACAGCACCCCTAACAACACAAGTTCACCACAGTGAAAGGAGCAACACCCCTACAGAGCACACACTGACCCCACCCGATGCCACCACCCACAGAGAGAGACAGAGACAGAGATATGTCTTCCTCACTCTAAAAGTCTGGAGTGAAAATGGCGGTGACGCGCGGCTGTTTATATGGAATCCAAAACCCGTGAGAATCCAACAGCGGAATTATGACATTTTGCCTCGTTCTGGTTTCCAAATCTAGCAGGAAGTCCCGAGCTGGACTCGGATTCTGGCTCGGAACGGGATGTTTTGGGGGGTTCGGTTCTCTGAGAACCAAACCCGCTCATCTGTAGTTTGAATTAGGCCCTATGTCTCAGGTCTGTACCTTTTTTTTCAACCTTGTATGATTATTTTGTGTGGTTTTAAACCCTGACCGTCACATGCTGCATTTATTCGTGGAGCATTTAAAAAAAATTATAATGGTGACGAATGGAGGTACAGTATTGTTGGCAGCTTTGAATTAAGGCCAGAAGTTGTAATCTTGTATAAGAAAGCCAACTAATGCTGACACAGCAGAGGGTGATGCATTCACAATATGTTAGAGTGAATTAATATGCTCAGTGGAAAACATGGTAGTTTAGTTGGCCTTATGTCTGAAGAATGCACAAATATAGTTAACATTAATAAATCGACTATAAAATATTTTAAAACCCTTGAATGTGGCATAGCTCAATAGAGATGAAGTGAATTTCAAATGCACTGTGCTTTTCAAAAACGATTTGGCATTTATCCTGTCAGCATTGTAAAAACCACTCAGTCAATTAATGAGCTTTTTTTGACATCCTTTCCATATTGCTTGAATATGTTAATTAAGGAGCGATTAAATGATGCACATTAAACAACTCATTTAAAGTACCACCGTGACATCACATTACAACCCTCTTGGGAACACACTATACAATATATTGGATGATGTTGCAATCCACAACTGATCACAACAAGCAGGGCCGGCGCTACCATTAGGCAGCTTTAGGCAGCTGCCTATGGGCGCTGGCCACTGGAGGGCGGCAGGCTCCAATTAAATATATTTTACAAAAAAAAAAATATATTTTGATAAGTAAGCCCAGACCAGGGGCGGCCGTGGCGAGGGTCTAGCCTGCCACAGCCGTCAGTCACCTCACCGGCCCAGTGTATTGCTTTCCCTGCGGGCCTGCGGCTGCTCCATGTCTCTAACAGAAACAGACGGAGCCGCGCGTATGAGAGAGCGGGTCAGGAGACGGGCACCGCCCACACTGACAGCCTAACACGCATCCTAGGCGCCGTCAGCACGAACAAATAGAGTATAGGATAGAGAAGAGTCGTGGCGCCAACCAATATGAGCTGCAACCGACTGGTCAGATAGGTAACCCCAGTGACCCAATGACAGCGTAACCAGATAGAGTTTAGACCAGAAGATATGCGCTAATTGGTGAGAAAATATGGAATGGTACTTCCCTTACAAAGCATCTGGCATGGGATTTACCGCATATTCATATCACATTGATCCATATGTGGGAGAAAAATAAACATATATAGTGTAGTACGTTTATAACAATACAAGTTTAATACAAAAACAATGATGGATACAATAACACCATAAATTGGATCCAAGTAATTTGGTAATGAATGGAAAATTACCAGAGAGCAATAAAATATAGGTTTTTAAAAGTTAGCTTAAAACTCCCGTTGACTGCTGGATAATTATAACATCATAAAGTCCTGGAGTCAAGTAAAGGTGGAGGTTTACCAGATTGGATGAAGTGAGTGCACATAAGATGTCGCCCAGGGGAGATAACGGCTCCGGAACCAATACTCCACAGTCCACAACACTTCGTCTGTCTGATAGAACTTCCCTTTGCGGTTTGCTTGTCATACAGTACCGACGCGTTTCGGGATACCTCCCTTCATCAAGGCTGCACGCTTGTTTGGCGCCTTGTGTGGCGCCCGTCTCCTGACCTGCTCTCTCATACGCGCGGCTCCGTCTATTTCTGTTAGAGACATGGAGCAGCCGCAGGGAAATCACACTGGCGTAGGTGAGGTGACTGACGGCTGTGGCAGGCTAGACCCTCGCCGCGGCCACCCCTGGTCTGGGCTTACTTATCAAAATATATTTTTTTTTGTGTAAAATATATTTAATTGGAACATCTGAAAGACAAGAGAAGTCTCTCTATCCCCTCCCTCCCCGCTGCCCCGCGCCTCCCTATCCCCTCCCTGCCGCCCCGCGTCTCCCTATCCTCTCTCTCCCACCCAGCGTCTCACTATCCCCTAACTGCCGCCCCGCGTCTCGCTATCCCCTCCCTCCCTGCCGCCCCGCGCCTCCCTATCTCCTCCCTCCCACCCCGCATCTCCCTATCCCCTCCCTTCCACCCCACGTCTCCCTATCCCCTCACTCCCTGCCGCCCCGCGTCTCCCTATCTCCTCCCTACCACCCCGCATCTCCCTATCCCCTCCCTTCCACCCCGCGTCTCCCTATCCCCTCCCTCCCACCCCACGTCTCCCTATCCCCTCCCTCCCTGCCGCCCCGCGTCTCCCTATCCTCTCCCTCCCACCCGCGTCTCACTATCCCCTCACTGCCGCCCCGCGTCTCGCTATCCCCTCCCTCCCACGCCACGTCTCCCTATCCCCTCCCTCCCACCCCGCGTCTCACTATCCCCTCACTGCCACCCCGCGTCTCCCTATCCCCTCCCTCGCACCCCACGTCTCCCTATCCCCTCCCTCCCTGCCGCCCCGCGTCTCCCTATCCTCTCCCTCCCACTCGCGTCTCACTATCCCCTCACTGCCGCACCGCGTCTCGCTATCCCCTCCCTCCCTGCCGCCCCGCGTCTCCCTATCCTCTCCCTCCCACCCGCGTCTCACTATCCCCTCACTGCCGCCCCGCGTCTCACTATCCCCTCCCTCCCTGCCGCCCCGCGCCTCCCTATCTCCTCCCTCCCACCCCGCATCTCCCTATCCCCTCCCTTCACCCCACGTCTCCCTATCCCCTCCCTCCCTGCCGCCCCACGTCTCCCTATCCCCTCCCTCCCTGCCGCCCCGCGTCTCCCTATCCTCTCCCTCCCTGCCGCCCCGCGCCTCCCTATCTCCTCCCTCCCACCCCGCATCTCCCTATCCCCTCCCTTCCACCCCACGTCTCCCTATCCCCTCCCTCCCTGCCGCCCCACGTCTCCCTATCCCCTCACTCCCTGCTGCCCCGCGTCTCCCTATCCCCTCCCTCGCACCCCGCGTCTCACTATCCCCTCCCTGCCGCCCCACGTCTCGCTATCCCCTCCCTCCCTCCCTGCCGCCCCTATCTCCTCCCTCCCACCCCGCATCTCCCTATCCCCTCCCTTCCACCCCACGTCTCCCTATCCCCTCACTCCCTGCCGCCCCGCATCTCGCTATCCTCTCCCTCCCACCCGCGTCTCACTGTCCCCTCACTGCCGCCCCGCGTCTCGCTATCCCCTCCCTCCCCGCGCCTCCCTCCCTGCTGCCCCGCGCCTCCCTATCCCCTCACTCCCTGCTGCCCCGCGTCTCCCTATCCCCTCCCTCGCACCCCGCATCTCACTATCCCCTCCCTGCCGCCCCACGTCTCGCTATCCCCTCCCTCCCTCCCTCCCACCCCGCATCTCCCTATCCCCTCCCTTCCACCCCGCGTCTCCCTATCCCCTCCCTCCCACCCCACGTCTCCCTATCCCCTCCCTCCCTGCCGCCCTGCGTCTCCCTATCCCCTCCCTCCCACTCCACGTCTCCCTATCCCCTCCCTCCCTGCTGCCCCGCACCTCCCGATGTTGGAGTTGCCTACAGCAGCGGCAGCTCCGGAGACAACAGGCAGCGCTGTTACCTCTATTTCCGTGCCCTCAGCATCGCCGGCAGCATCTGCTTCCTCCGGGACTGAGGAACCAGGACCACTAAGGCGAGGGGTGGGGGAGTTGTGCTTGGTGGCAAGTGTCTGGGCAGCTCACCCCCAGATCACTTGGACTGTAGCTCCCCGCCTTGTGATCTGGGGGTGAGCTGCAGTCCAAGTGATCTGGGGGTGAGCTGCAGTCCAAGTGATCTGGGCAAGATCACTTGGACTGCAGCACACCCCCAGATCACTTGGATGCAGGGACAGGGAAAAATAAATAAAATAAATGTAAAAAAATTATATATTTATATCACAGCTGCCCGCCTCCCACCGCTGACCAGCGCTCACTTCTGCACGCTGCACCGCCATTGAAAGCTGACCACCGCAGACCACAACTGGCGGTGGTCAGAGGGACATCAACGCCGCAGCGGAGAAGGACAGCTTAGTACCGCCGCATCCCCCGCAGACCATGGGCTCATACGCCACCAACAACCACAGTCCCCTCCGCATCTCCGCTGCACATATCAGGTAATGTTACCCTATGTCCCTGCTGTCACGCTCTCAGTCCCTGCTGTCACTCTCTCAGTCCTTGCTGTCACTCTCTCTCCCTGTCCCTGAATTGTGGGTCATACCGTTTGCTATAATGTGAATTTCGTCTCATACCATATGGTAAAATCAGAATTTTGGCTCATACAGTATGCTGTAATGTGAATTTCGGGTCATACCGTGTGCTATAATGTGAATTTCGGCTCATACAGTGTGGTAAAATCTGAAATTTTGGGTCATAGCGTGTTCTGTAACGTGAATTTCGGCTCATACCGTGTGCTGTAATGTGAATTTCGGCTCATACTGTGTAGTAAAATATGAATTTTGGCTCATACTGTGTGCTGTAATGTGAATTTCGGCTCATACCGTGTGCTGTAATGTGAATTTCGGCTCATACCATGTGCTATAATGTGAATTTCGGCTCATACCGTGTGCTGTAATGTGAATTTCGGCTCATACCGTGTGCTGTAATGTGAATTTCGGCTCATACTGTGTGGTAAAATTTGAATTTCGGATCATACGGTGTGCTGTAATGTGAATTTCGGCTCATACGGTGTGCTGTAATATGAATTTCGGCTCATACGGTGTGCTGTAATGTGAATTTCGGCTCATACTGTGTGGTAAAATATGAATTTTGGCTCATACCATGTGCTGTAGTGTGAATTTTGGCTCATACCATGTGCTGTAGTGTGAATTTCGGCTCATTCCGTGTGCTGTAATGTGAATTTCTAGATAGTATAAGAATTTCTAGATAGTATAAGGGGTCCTAATACACTGAAGGACACGCCCCCATTTGAGTGGCCACACCCCCTCTCCCGGAGGCGCGCGCATAATTGCAACCTTCACTTTTCCATACCCCCACTTCAAAATGTCTACTTCGACCACTGTATATGTATGTGTGTGTATATATATATATATATATATATATATATATAGTATTCATTCTAGCACCCTGCACCTTTCAAAATCCATGCAGTTCCCCTTTCCTGGCTGGGGTGTCACTCCCTGCTCTGGTGTTTCTCAGCACACACAGGTCTGTATCACAGCACTGAGTAACAGATCAGAGTGTGCGGAGAAGCACCACAGCAGAGAGCGACACCCCAGGCAGGAAAGAGGAACTGCACAGTATTTGAAAGGTGCAGGGTGCTAGAATGAACACTATATATATATATATATATATATATATATATAGCCAATGACCTCACCGCACGTCACTGCCACAAAGTTCTAGTTACAACCCTGATGCCTATCTATAATACTGTATAAAACTACAGACTGTGGTATTATACTATATATGGATGTGGGGCTGGATGCTTTTTAACTTGTGTGCATTTAATATAATATTTGTCAGGTTTTCTTTTGCTGTTATTTGGCTGCTTCAGGAGGATCAACATACTGTTAACACAGCCTCTAGATAACGTGATCACTCCACTGTCCAAGCAACAGGGGAAGGGGAGGGTCGGGAGGACGGGGGGGGGGGGGGGTGTAGGCAGAAATTTTGCCTAGGGTGCCGAGAAACCTTGCACCGGCCCTGACAACAAGCATTGTATACTGTGCACCATCAAATCCACCAAGTTCATCGATTGATGAATTGGATGGTCAAATCATCCTATTGGATGTTCTGCATGTCCAATGGGACGATTCCATGGGTGACGCAGTATTGTTACATGAAGTATGTAACAATATATTGCATCATCCTACAGAGGATCATGTAGTGTGTATGGTGATGCGATATATCGTTACATCGCAATGCCACAACGTTGCGTCCCACCCAAAGGCTGGCTGGCAGCCTAAACTCAAAATAACCATTGTGAAATACCTAATTTTTAACTATCAAGGTGGCAGTGGCGGAACTAGCAAGCGGTGGGCCCAGGTGCGACAAAATGCTTTGCCCCCCCCCCCCATCCCATCCAAGTCCACCCCCTCACCCTTGAGAGGATCTGGTGAGGGGGACCTGCTCAGGGCCAGAGAAATGGATACCTAGCAACAGTGCCGTAACTAGACATTTTAGCACTGTGTGCAAGAAATGGCATCGGAGCCCCACCCCTGCATGCAAAACAGGGGCAGTGCGCGCCGTAGGCGCGCGCAAAAATACATAGTGGCGTGGCTTCGCGGGGAAGGGGTGTGGCCACAAAATGATACCAATTCCTAAAACAGTGCACAGTAGTCTCCATTCTTCAAATTACGCCGCACAGTAGCACCACTACACCAGGTAGAGACCCTTTTACACCTTACAGCGAACAGATTCCTCTTTTTACACATTATGGCAGACAGCGTCCCCTTTTTACACATTACGGCAGACAGCGTCCCCCTTTTTATACATTACGGCAGACAGCATCCCCTTTTTACACATAACGGCAGACAGCGTGCCCTTGTTACACATAGCGGCAGACAGCGTGCACTTTTTACACATTATGGCAGACAGCGTACACTTTTTACACATAACGGCAGACAGCGTGCCCTTGTTAAACATAGCGGCAGACAGAGTACACTTATTACACATAACGGCAGACAGCGTCCCCCTTTTTACACATTACGGCAGACAGCGTCCCCTTTTTACACATTACGGCAGACAGCGTACACTTTTTACACATAACGGCAGACAACGTACACTTTTTACACATAGCGGCAGACAGCGTGCCCTTGTTACACATTACGGCAGACAGCGTGCCCTTGTTACACATTACGGCAGACAGCGTGCCCTTGTTACACATTACGGCAGACAGCGTGCCCTTGTTACACATTACGGCAGACAGCGTGCCCTTGTTACACATTACGGCAGGCAGATTCCCCCTTTTTACACGTTGCGGCAAGCAGTCCCCCGTTTTTACACATTGCGGCAGGCAGATTCCCCATTTTTACACATTACGGCAGGCAGATTCTCCCTTTTTACACATAGCGGCAGGCAGATTCCCCATTTTTACACATTGCGGCAGGCAGTCCCCCCTTTTTACACATTGCGGCAGGCAGTCCCCCATTTTTTACACATAGCGGCAGGCAGTCCACCCTTTTTACACATTGCGGTAGGCAGTCCCCCATTTTTACACATAGCGGCAGGCAGTCCCAACAAATAAATAAAGAAAGAAAGAGACAGAAAGAAAGAGACAGAAAGAAAGAAAGAAAGAGAAAGAAAGAAAGAAAGAAAGAAAGAAAGAAAGAGACAGAAAGAAAGAAAGAAAGAGACAGAAAGAAAGAAAGAAAGAAAGAAAGAAAGAAAGAAAGAAAGAAAGAGAAAGAAAGAAAGAAAGAAAGAAAGAAAGAAAGAAAGAAAGAAAGAAAGAAAGAAAGAAAGAAAGAAAGAAAGAAAGAAAGAAAGAAAGAAAGAAAGAAAGTAGTTCCGCCTCTGCAAGGTGGTACTCCTTGTTGTAGAAATACCATTTCCAGAAATGTCACCAGAATTTGAAGGAAAAAAAATGCTTAATTCTTGGAATAAGGCATTTGTTTAACCACTTAACTGACAATTTTTTCCCCCAAAACCGCTCAGAAATTGTCGGGTTTTTAATAGAGATGAGCGGGTTCGGTTCCTCGGAATCCGAACCCCCCCGAACTTCAGCCTTTTTACACGGGTCCGAGGCAGACTCGGATCTTCCCGCCTTGCTCGGTTAACCCGAGCGCGCCCGAACGTCATCATCCCGCTGTCGGATTCTCGCGAGGCTCGTATTCTATCGCGAGACTCGGATTCTATATAAGGAGCCGTGCGTCGCCGCCATTTTCACACGTGCATTGAGATTGATAGGGAGAGGACGTGGCTGGCGTCCTCTCCGTTTAGATAGAGAGTGAGACTTGATTTACTAGTAATTTAATTTTAGTAATTTTGGGGAGCATTAGGACTGGAGTACTCAGAGAGTGCAGAGTTTTGCTGATAGTTATACTAGTGACCAGTTGACCACCAGTTTTATTTATTATTTAAAATCCGTTCTCTGCCTGAAAAAAAACGATACACAGTCACATACCATATCTGTGCTCAGCCTCAGTGTGCTGCATGATAATATCATCTATGTATATCTGACTGTGCTGAGTGCTCACTGCTCACACAGCTGAATTGTGGGGGAGACTGGGGAGCAGTTATAGCAGGAGTACATAACAGTGCACACTTTTGCTGCCAGTGTGACTGACCAGTGACCACCAGTATATTGTCTGCCTGAAAAAGTTAAACACTCGTGTGGTGTTTTTTTTTTTTTATTCTATAAACGCATTCTGCTGACAGACAGTGTCCAGCAGGTCCGTTATTCATTATATTATAATATATACCTGCAGTAGTGATATATATATATTTTTTATATCATTATCATCCAGTCTATACTAGCAGACGCAGTACGGTAGTCCACGGCTGTAGCTACCTCTGTGTCGGCAGTGCTCGTCCATAATTGTATACCTACCTGTGGTGGGTTTTTTTTTTTCTATCTTCTTCATACTAGTAGTTTAGGAGTCTGCTGACAGTGTCCAGCAGGTCCGTCATTATATAATATATACCTGTCCTGCAGTAGTGATATATATATATTTTTTATATCATTATCATCCAGTCTATACTAGCAGACGCAGTACGGTAGTCCACGGCTGTAGCTACCTCTGTGTCGGCAGTGCTTCGTCCATAATTGTATACCTACCTGTGGTGGGGTTTTTTTTTTCTATCTTCTTCATACTAGTAGTTTAGGAGTCTGCTGACAGTGTCCAGCAGGTCCGTCATTATATAATATATACCTGTCCTGCAGTAGTGATATATATATATTTTTTATATCATTATCATCCAGTCTATACTAGCAGACGCAGTACGGTAGTCCACGGCTGTAGCTACCTCTGTGTCGGCAGTGCTCGTCCATAATTGTATTCCTACCTGTGGTGGGTTTTTTTTTTCTATCTTCTTCATACTAGTAGTTTAGGAGTCTGCTGACAGTGTCCAGCAGGTCCGTCATTATATAATATATACCTGTCCTGCAGTAGTGATATATATATTTTTTTTATATCATCATCCAGTCTATACTAGCAGACGCAGTACGGTAGTCCACGGCTGTAGCTACCTCTGTGTCGGCAGTCGCTCGTCCATAATTGTATACCTACCTGTGGTGGGGGTTTTTTTTTTCTATCTTCTTCATACTAGTAGTTTAGGAGTCTGCTGACAGTGTCCAGCAGGTCCGTCATTATATAATATATACCTGTCCTGCAGTAGTGATATATATATATATTTTATATCATTATCATCCAGTCTATACTAGCAGACGCAGTACGGTAGTCCACGGCTGTAGCTACCTCTGTGTCGGCAGTCGCTCGTCCATAATTGTATACCTACCTGTGGTGGTTTTTTTTTTTTCTATCTTCTTCATACTAGTAGTTTAGGAGTCTGCTGACAGTGTCCAGCAGGTCCGTCATTATATAATATATACCTGTCCTGCAGTAGTGATATATATATATTTTTGTATATCATTATCATCCAGTCTATACTAGCAGACGCAGTACGGTAGTCCACGGCTGTAGCTACCTCTGTGTCGGCAGTCACTCGTCATCCATAAGTATACTAGTATCCATCCATCTCCATTGTTTACCTGAGGTGCCTTTTAGTTGTGCCTATTAAAATATGGAGGACAAAAATGTTGAGGATCCAAAAATAGGGAAAGATCAAGATCGACTTCCACCTTGTGCTGAAGCTGCTGCCACTAGTCATGGCCGAGACGATGAAATGCCATCAATGTCGTCTGCCAAGGCCGATGCCCAATGTCATAGTACAGAGCATGTAAAATCCAAAACACCAAATATCAGTAAAAAAAGGACTCAAAAATCTAAAATAAAATCGTCGGAGGAGAAGCGTAAACTTGCCAATATGCCATTTACCACACGGAGTGGCAAGGAACGGCTGAGGCCCTGGCCTATGTTCATGGCTAGTGGTTCAGCTTCACATGAGGATGGAAGCACTCAGCCTCTCGCTAGAAAAATGAAAAGACTTAAGCTGGCAAAAGCACAGCAAAGAACTGTGCGTTCTTCGAAATCACAAATCCACAAGGAGAGGCCAACTGTGTCGGTTGCGATGCCTGACCTTCCCAACACTGGACGTGAAGAGCATGCGCCTTCCACCATTTGCACGCCCCCTGCAAGTGCTGGAAGGAGCACCCGCAGTCCAGTTCCTGATAGTCAGATTGAAGATGTCAGTGTTGAAGTACACCAGGATGAGGAGGATATGGGTGTTGCTGGCGCTGGGGAGGAAATTGACCAGGAGGATTCTGATGGTGAGGTGGTTTGTTTAAGTCAGGCACCCGGGGAGACACCTGTTGTCCGTGGGAGGAATATGGCCATTGACATGCCTGGTGAAAATACCAAAAAAATCAGCTCTTCGGTGTGGAAGTATTTCAACAGAAATGCGGACAACATTTGTCAAGCCGTGTGTTGCCTTTGTCAAGCTGTAATAAGTAGGGGTAAGGACGTTAACCACCTCGGAACATCCTCCCTTAAACGTCACCTGCAGCGCATTCATCATAAGTCAGTGACAAGTTCAAAAACTTTGGGCGACAGCGGAAGCAGTCCACTGACCAGTAAATCCCTTCCTCTTGTAACCAAGCTCACGCAAACCACCCCACCAACTCCCTCAGTGTCAATTTCCTCCTTCCCCAGGAATGCCAATAGTCCTGCAGGCCATGTCACTGGCAATTCTGACGAGTCCTCTCCTGCCTGGGATTCCTCCGATGCATCCTTGTGTGTAACGCCTACTGCTGCTGGCGCTGCTGTTGTTGCTGCTGGGAGTCGATGGTCATCCCAGAGGGGAAGTCGTAAGACCACTTTTACTACTTCCACCAAGCAATTGACTGTCCAACAGTCCTTTGCGAGGAAGATGAAATATCACAGCAGTCATCCTGCTGCAAAGCGGATAACTGAGGCCTTGGCATCCTGGGCGGTGAGAAACGTGGTTCCGGTATCCATCATTACTGCAGTGGCAACTAGAGACTTGTTGGAGGTACTGTGTCCCCGGTACCAAATACCATCTAGGTTCCATTTCTCTAGGCAGGCGATACCGAAAATGTACACAGACCTCAGAAAAAGACTCACCAGTGTCCTAAAAAATGCAGTTGTACCCAATGTCCACTTAACCACGGACATGTGGACAAGTGGAGCAGGGCAGACTCAGGACTATATGACTGTGACAGCCCACTGGGTAGATGTATTGACTCCCGCCGCAAGAACAGCAGCGGCGGCACCAGTAGCAGCATCTCGCAAACGCCAACTCTTTCCTAGGCAGGCTACGCTTTGTATCACCGCTTTCCAGAATACGCACACAGCTAAAAACCTCTTACGGCAACTGAGGAAGATCATCGCAGAATGGCTTACCCCAATTGGACTCTCCTGTGGATTTGTGGCATCGGACAACGCCAGCAATATTGTGTGTGCATTAAATATGGGCAAATTCCAGCACGTCCCATGTTTTGCACATACCTTGAATTTGGTGGTGCAGAATTATTTAAAAAACGAGAGGGGCGTGCAAGAGATGCTGTCGGTGGCCAGAAGAATTGCGGGACACTTTCGGCGTACAGGCACCACGTACAGAAGACTGGAGCAACACCAAAAACGCCTGAACCTGCCCTGCCATCATCTGAAGCAAGAAGTGGTAACGAGGTGGAATTCAACCCTCTATATGCTTCAGAGGTTGGAGTAGCAGCAAAAGGCCATTCAAGCCTATACAACTGACCACGATATAGGAGGTGGAATGCACCTGACTCAAGCGCAGTGGAGAATGATTTCAACGTTGTGCAAGGTTCTGCAACCTTTTGAACTTGCCAGACGTGAAGTCAGTTCAGACACTGCCAGCCTGAGTCAGGTCATTCCCCTCATCAGGCTTTTGCAGAAGAAGCTGGAGACATTGAAGGAGGAGCTAACACTGAGCGATTCCGCTAGGCATGTGGGACTTGTGGATGGAGCCCTTAATTCGCTTAACAAGGATTCACGGGTGGTCAATCTGTTGAAATCAGAGCACTACATTTTGGCCACCGTGCTCGATCCTAGATTTAAAACCTACGTTGTATCTCTCTTTCCGGCAGACACAAGTCTGCAGGGGTTCAAAGAACTGCTGGTGAGAAAATTGTCAAGTCAAGCGGAACGCGACCTGTCAACATCTCCTCCTTCACATTCTCCCGCAACTGGGGGTGCGAGGAAAAGGCTCAGAATTCCGAGCCCACCCGCTGGCGGTGATGCAGGGCAGTCTGGAGCGACTGCTGATGCTGACATCTGGTCCGGACTGAAGGACCTGACAACGATTACGGACATGTCGTCTACTGTCACTGCATATGATTCTCTCACCATTGAAAGAATGGTGGAGGATTATATGAGTGACCGCATCCAAGTAGGCACGTCAGACAGTCCGTACGTATACTGGCAGGAAAAAGAGGCAATTTGGAGGCCCTTGCACAAACTGGCTTTATTCTACCTAAGTTGCCTTCCCACAAGTGTGTACTCCGAAAGAGTGTTTAGTGCCGCCGTTCACCTTGTCAGCAATCGGCGTACGAGGTTACTTCCAGAAAATGTGGAGAAGATGATGTTCATTAAAATGAATTATAATCAATTCCTCCATGGAGACATTCACCAGCAGCAATTGCCTCCACAAAGTACACAGGGAGCTGTGATGGTGGATTCCAGTGGGGACGAATTGATAATCTGTGAGGAGGGGGATGTACACGGTGATGAATCGGAGGATGATGATGAGGTGGACATCTTGCCTCTGTAGAGCCAGTTTGTGCAAGGAGAGATTAATTGCTTCTTTTTTGGTGGGGGTCCAAACCAACCCGTCATTTCAGTCACAGTCGTGTGGCAGACCCTGTCACTGAAATGATGGGTTGGTTAAAGTGTGCATGTCCTGTTTATACAACATAAGGGTGGGTGGGAGGGCCCAAGGACAATTCCATCTTGCACCTCTTTTTTCTTTCATTTTTCTTTGCGTCATGTGCTGTTTGGGGAGTGTTTTTTGGAAGGGCCAGCCTGCGTGACACTGCAGTGCCACTCCTAGATGGGCCAGGTGTTTGTGTCGGCCACTAGGGTCGCTTAGCTTACTCACACAGCTACCTCATTGCGCCTCTTTTTTTTCTTCTTTGCATCATGTGCTGTTTGGGGAGTATTTTTTGGAAGGGCCATCCTGCCTGACACTGCAGTGCCACTCCTAGATGGGCCAGGTGTTTGTGTCGGCCACTTGGGTCGCTGAGCTTAGTCACACAGCTACCTCATTGCGCCTCTTTTTTTCTTTGCGTCATGTGCTGTTTGGGGAGTGTTTTTTGGAAGGGCCATCCTGCGTGACACTGCAGTGCCACTCCTAGATGGGCCAGGTGTTTGTGTCGGCCACTTGGGTCGCTGAGCTTAGTCATCCAGCGACCTCGGTGCAAATTTTAGGACTAAAAATAATATTGTGAGGTGTGAGGTGTTCAGAATAGACTGAAAATTAGTGGAAATTATGGTTATTGAAGTTAATAATACTTTGGGATCAAAATGACCCCCAAATTCTATGATTTAAGCTGTTTTTTAGGGTTTTTTGAAAAAAACACCCGAATCCAAAACACACCCGAATCCGACAAAAAAAATTCGGTGAGGTTTTGCCAAAACGCGTTCGAACCCAAAACACGGCCGCGGAACCGAACCCAAAACCAAAACACAAAACCCGAAAAATTTCCGGTGCACATCTCTAGTTTTTAATGAGTGAATCAGGTGAAGAACATGAATTTAACCTTATCCAAAATGATTTTAGTTAAAAAAAAAATATATATATATTTATTAAAAAAATAGTAATCATTTTTCTCAAACATCGGACATCGGTCAGGAAGATCGGTAACATTGGAACATCGCAACATCGCAACGTTACTTTTTACACCCAAGACAACTGTCAGGTACACAGGGGCGAGGCTGGGGGGGCTTAGGGGGGTTGTTTTTTACTTTCCCAGTGGCTGCCATTGTCTGTCACCTTTGTGACCAGGTCAGATAAAGCACTTGCTGGTATGGTCACATCAGATGCGACCATGCCAGGAAAGTGGTTATTGTAATACCATACCTCCCAACATGATTATCTCTGCTATTTACTAAATGTAACTCACAGAGACAGCGGTAGTGATTAACCATTGGTCCTGTGAGTTACTTCCCTGGCATATTGGAGGAATCGTTCGCATTTTGATGCATGACACTGCGCCCAGTCCCGCCCCCATCTACAACATGAAGCTCCTGCACGGTAAGTTTGTATGTAATGTGTAACATATACATGTGTGCTATATATGTATGTATGTGTGTGTCTGTGAGTGTATGCTATATATGTATATGTGCTGTATTTGTATGTGTGGGTGAGTGTATGTGTGTATGTATGTAGACTGTATGGATTTTTCTCTTACCTTTATCTTATTCAGTGTGTACTTGGTTGTGGCGGGGTGCCAGGTTTTAGAGGTGCAGGGGAGCCGGGGACAGGACGAAGACTGAGCCAGGCATTAGAGGCAGTGTGGGGACTAGAGATGAGCGGGTTCGGTTTCTCTGAATCCAAACCCGCCCGAACTTCATGTTTTTTTACACGGGTCCGAGCGACTCGGATCTTCCCGCCTTGCTCGGTTAACCCGAGCGCGCCCGAACGTCATCATCACGCTGTCGGATTCTCGCGAGGCTCGGATTCTATCGCGAGACTCGGATTCTATATAAGGAGCCGCGCGTCGCGGCCATTTTCACACGTGCATTGAGATTGATAGGGAGAGGACGTGGCTGGCGTCCTCTCCGTTTAGAAATTAAAATAGATAGGAGAGTGAGACACTTCATTTACTTACTGGAGCTTAGGAGGAGTTATACTAGTGACTGATGACCAGTGACCTGACCACCAGTGCAGTTTTATAATTTATTATTATTTAATAATCCGTTCTGTTCTTGTTCTCTGCCTGAAAAAAACGATACACAGTGACTCAGTCACACTCACATACCATATCTGTGCTCAGCCCAGTGTGCTGCATCATCTATGTATAATATCTGACTGTGCTCACACAGCTTAATTGTGGGGGAGACTGGGGAGCAGTTATAGGTTATAGCAGGAGCCAGGAGTACATATTAAACAGTGCACACTTTTGCTGCCAGAGTGCCACTGCCAGTGTGACTGACCACTGACCACTGTGACCAGTGACCTGACCACACTGACCACCAGTATAGTATATTGTGATTGAATGTCTGCCTGAAAAAGTACACTCGTCGTGTGACTTGTGTGGTGTTTTTTTATTCTATAAAAATTAAAAAACTCATTCTGCTGACAGACAGTGTCCAGCAGGTCCGTCATTATATAATATATACCTGTCCGGCTGCAGTAGTGATATATATATATATTTTTTATATCATTATTTATCATCCAGTCTATACTAGCAGCAGACACAGTACGGTAGTTCACGGCTGTAGCTACCTCTGTGTCGGCACTCGGCAGTCCATCCATAATTGTATACCACCTACCCGTGGTTTTTTTTTTCTTTCTTCTTTATACATACTACATCTCATTATCATCCAGTCTATATTAGCAGCAGACACAGTACAGTACGGTAGTCCACGGCTGTAGCTACCTCTGTGTCGGCACTCGGCAGTCCATCCATAATTGTATACCACCTACCCGTGTTTTTTTTTTTTTTCTTCTTTATACATACTACATCTCATTATCATCCAGTCTATATTAGCAGCAGACACAGTACAGTACGGTAGTCCACGGCTGTAGCTACCTCTGTGTCGGCACTCGGCAGTCCATCCATAATTGTATACCACCTACCCGTGGTTTTTTTTTTCTTTCTTCTTTATACATACTACATCTCATTATCAACCAGTCTATATTAGCAGCAGACACAGTACGGTAGTTCACGGCTGTAGCTACCTCTGTGTCGGCACTCGGCAGTCCATCCATAATTGTATACCACCTACCCGTGGGTTTTTTTTTTCTTTCTTCTTTATACATACTACATCTCATTATCATCCAGTCTATATTAGCAGCAGACACAGTACAGTACGGTAGTCCACGGCTGTAGCTACCTCTGTGTCGGCACTCAGCAGTCCATCCATAATTGTATACCACCTACCCGTGGTTTTTTTTTTTCTTTCTTCTTTATACATACTACATCTCATTATCAACCAGTCTATATTAGCAGCAGACACAGTACAGTACGGTAGTCCACGGCTGTAGCTACCTCTGTGTCGGCACTCGGCAGTCCATCCATAATTGTATACCACCTACCCGATGTTTTTTTTTTTCTTTCTTCTTTATACATACTACATCTCATTATCAACCAGTCTATATTAGCAGCAGACACAGTA
This sequence comes from Pseudophryne corroboree, assembly GCF_028390025.1. NCBI lineage: Eukaryota > Metazoa > Chordata > Amphibia > Anura > Myobatrachidae > Pseudophryne > Pseudophryne corroboree. The sequence continues at coordinate 325,635,375 of NC_086445.1, read as the reverse complement.
CAGTACGGTAGTCCACGGCTGTAGCTACATCTGTGTCGGCACTCGGCAGTCCATCCATAATTGTATACTAGTATCCATCCATCTCCATTGTTTACCTGAGGTGCCTTTTAGTTGTGCCTATTAAAATATGGAGAACAAAAATGTTGAGGTTCCAAAATTAGGGAAAGATCAAGATCCACTTCCACCTCGTGCTGAAACTGCTGCCACTAGTCATGGCCGAGACGATGAAATGCCAGCAACGTCGTCTGCCAAGGCCGATGCCCAATGTCATAGTACAGAGCATGTCAAATCCAAAACACCAAATATCAGTAAAAAAAGGACTCCAAAACCTAAAATAAAATTGTCGGAGGAGAAGCGTAAACTTGCCAATATGCCATTTACGACACGGAGTGGCAAGGAACGGCTGAGGCCCTGGCCTATGTTCATGGCTAGTGGTTCAGCTTCACATGAGGATGGAAGCACTAAGCCTCTCGCTAGAAAACTGAAAAGACTCAAGCTGGCAAAAGCACCGCAAAGAACTGTGCGTTCTTCGAAATCCCAAATCCACAAGGAGAGTCCAATTGTGTCGGTTGCGATGCCTGACCTTCCCAACACTGGACGTGAAGAGCATGCGCCTTCCACCATTTGCACGCCCCCTGCAAGTGCTGGAAGGAGCACCCGCAGTCCAGTTCCTGATAGTCAGATTGAAGATGTCAGTGTTGAAGTACACCAGGATGAGGAGGATATGGGTGTTGCTGGCGCTGGGGAGGAAATTGACCAGGAGGATTCTGATGGTGAGGTGGTTTGTTTAAGTCAGGCACCCGGGGAGACACCTGTTGTCCGTGGGAGGAATATGGCCACTGACATGCCTGGTGAAAATACCAAAAAAATCAGCTCTTCGGTGTGGAAGTATTTCAACAGAAATGCGGACAACAGGTGTCAAGCCATGTGTTGCCTTTGTCAAGCTGTAATAAGTAGGGGTAAGGACGTTAACCACCTCGGAACATCCTCCCTTATACGTCACCTGCAGCGCATTCATAATAAGTCAGTGACAAGTTCAAAAACTTTGGGCGACAGCGGAAGCAGTCCACTGACCAGTAAATCCCTTCCTCTTGTAACCAAGCTCACGCAAACCACCCCACCAACTCCCTCAGTGTCAATTTCCTCCTTCCCCAGGAATGCCAATAGTCCTGCAGGCCATGTCACTGGCAATTCTGACGAGTCCTCTCCTGCCTGGGATTCCTCCGATGCATCCTTGCGTGTAACGCCTACTGCTGCTGGCGCTGCTGTTGTTGCTGCTGGGAGTCGATGGTCATCCCAGAGGGGAAGTCGTAAGCCCACTTGTACTACTTCCAGTAAGCAATTGACTGTTCAACAGTCCTTTGCGAGGAAGATGAAATATCACAGCAGTCATCCTGCTGCAAAGCGGACAACTGAGTCCTTGACAACTATGTTGGTGTTAGACGTGCGTCCGGTATCCGCCGTTAGTTCACAGGGAACTAGACAATTTATTGAGGCAGTGTGCCCCCGTTACCAAATACCATCTAGGTTCCACTTCTCTAGGCAGGCGATACCGAGAATGTACACGGACGTCAGAAAAAGACTCACCAGTGTCCTAAAAAATGCAGTTGTACCCAATGTCCACTTAACCACGGACATGTGGACAAGTGGAGCTGGGCAGGGTCAGGAATATATGACTGTGACAGCCCACTGGGTAGATGTATGGACTCCCGCCGCAAGAACAGCAGTGGCGGCACCAGTAGCAGCATCTCGCAAACGCCAACTCTTTCCTAGGCAGGCTACGCTTTGTATCACCGGTTTCCAGAATACGCACACAGCTGAAAACCTCTTACGGCAACTGAGGAAGATCATCGCAGAATGGCTTACCCCAATTGGACTCTCCTGTGGATTTGTGGCATCGGACAACGCCAGCAATATTGTGTGTGCATTAAATATGGGCAAATTCCAGCACGTCCCATGTTTTGCACATACCTTGAATTTGGTGGTGCAGAATTTTTTTAAAAACGACAGGGGCATGCAAGAGATGCTGTCGGTGGCCAGAAGAATTGCGGGACACTTTCGGCGTACAGGCACCACGTACAGAAGACTGGAGCACCACCAAAAACTACTGAACCTGCCCTGCCATCATCTGAAGCAAGAAGTGGTAACGAGGTGGAATTCAACCCTCTATATGCTTCAGAGGTTGGAGGAGCAGCAAAAGGCCATTCAAGCCTATACAATTGAGCACGATATAGGAGGTGGAATGCACCTGTCTCAAGCGCAGTGGAGAATGATTTCAACGTTGTGCAAGGTTCTGATGCCCTTTGAACTTGCCACACGTGAAGTCAGTTCAGACACTGCCAGCCTGAGTCAGGTCATTCCCCTCATCAGGCTTTTGCAGAAGAAGCTGGAGACATTGAAGGAGGAGCTAAAACGGAGCGATTCCGCTAGGCATGTGGGACTTGTGGATGGAGCCCTTAATTCGCTTAACAAGGATTCACGGGTGGTCAATCTGTTGAAATCAGAGCACTACATTTTGGCCACCGTGCTCGATCCTAGATTTAAAGCCTACCTTGGATCTCTCTTTCCGGCAGACACAAGTCTGCTGGGGTTGAAAGACCTGCTGGTGAGAAAATTGTCAAGTCAAGCGGAACGCGACCTGTCAACATCTCCTCCTTCACATTCTCCCGCAACTGGGGGTGCGAGGAAAAGGCTCAGAATTCCGAGCCCACCCGCTGGCGGTGATGCAGGGCAGTCTGGAGCGACTGCTGATGCTGACATCTGGTCCGGACTGAAGGACCTGACAACGATTACGGACATGTCGTCTACTGTCACTGCATATGATTCTCTCAACATTGAAAGAATGGTGGAGGATTATATGAGTGACCGCATCCAAGTAGGCACGTCACACAGTCCGTACTTATACTGGCAGGAAAAAGAGGCAATTTGGAGGCCCTTGCACAAACTGGCTTTATTCTACCTAAGTTGCCCTCCCACAAGTGTGTACTCCGAAAGAGTGTTTAGTGCCGCCGCTCACCTTGTCAGCAATCGGCGTACGAGGTTACATCCAGAAAATGTGGAGAAGATGATGTTCATTAAAATGAATTATAATCAATTCCTCCGCGGAGACATTGACCAGCAGCAATTGCCTCCACAAAGTACACAGGGAGCTGAGATGGTGGATTCCAGTGGGGACGAATTGATAATCTGTGAGGAGGGGGATGTACACGGTGATATATCGGAGGATGATGATGAGGTGGACATCTTGCCTCTGTAGAGCCAGTTTGTGCAAGGAGAGATTAATTGCTTCTTTTTTGGTGGGGGTCCAAACCAACCCGTCATATCAGTCACAGTCGTGTGGCAGACCCTGTCACTGAAATGATGGGTTGGTTAAAGTGTGCATGTCCTGTTTATACAACATAAGGGTGGGTGGGAGGGCCCAAGGACAATTCCATCTTGCACCTCTTTTTTCTTTAATTTTTCTTTGCGTCATGTGCTGTTTGGGGAGGGTTTTTTGGAAGGGCCATCCTGCGTGACACTGCAGTGCCACTCCTAGATGGGCCCGGTGTTTGTGTCGGCCACTAGGGTCGCTTATCTTACTCACACAGCTACCTCATTGCGCCTCTTTTTTTCTTTGCGTCATGTGCTGTTTGGGGAGGGTTTTTTGGAAGGGACATCCTGCGTGACACTGCAGTGCCACTCCTAGATGGGCCCGGTGTTTGTGTCGGCCACTAGGGTCGCTTATCTTACTCACACAGCTACCTCATTGCGCCTCTTTTTTTCTTTGCGTCATGTGCTGTTTGGGGAGGGTTTTTTGGAAGGGACATCCTGCGTGACACTGCAGTGACACTCCTAGATGGGCCCGGTGTTTGTGTCGGCCACTAGGGTCGCTTATCTTACTCACACAGCTACCTCATTGCGCCTCTTTTTTTCTTTGCGTCATGTGCTGTTTGGGGAGGGTTTTTTGGAAGGGACATCCTGCGTGACACTGCAGTGACACTCCTAGATGGGCCCGGTGTTTGTGTCGGCCACTAGGGTCGCTTATCTTACTCACACAGCTACCTCATTGCGCCTCTTTTTTTCTTTGCGTCATGTGCTGTTTGGGGAGGGTTTTTTGGAAGGGACATCCTGCGTGACACTGCAGTGACACTCCTAGATGGGCCCGGTGTTTGTGTCTGCCACTAGGGTCGCTTAGCTTAGTCATCCAGCGACCTAGGTGCAAATTTTAGGACTAAAAATAATATTGTGAGGTGTGAGGTATTCAGAATAGACTGAAAATGAGTGTAAATTATGGTTTTTGAGGTTAATAATACTTTGGGATCAAAATGACCCCCAAATTCTATGATTTAAGCTGTTTTTTAGTGTTTTTTGAAAAAAACACCCGAATCCAAAACACACCCGAATCCGACAAAAAAAATTCGGTGAGGTTTTGCCAAAACGCGGTCGAACCCAAAACACGGCCGCGGAACCGAACCCAAAACCAAAACACAAAACCCGAAAAATTTCCGGCGCTCATCTCTAGTGGGGACTCCCTGGGCCAGGAGCTCCACGATGCTGGCATGTCCTGCCTCATTGACAGAAGGCCTAGCTAGTCAGTAGCAGACTGACCCTAAGTATGGATGACCATTGGCTGCCTGCCCTTTGAAAGCAGGCAGGGGAGGAGAGAGCAGGCACAGTTATCCTGTTACCCCAACTACGCAAGTGCATAGAGTGCCAGCCGACACAAGGCGCTGTGAATACCTACCTGCAGCACTGCAACCAACAGGGCCCAGGGCTGCCCCTCCACTTTGCCTGTCACCCGACCAGGTGGAACCCCCAGGGCTGCCCCTCCATTTTGCTTGGTGTGGCTCCCTTCCTGGACCCCCCATTGCTGCCCCTCCACTCTGAGGTTGGTATTCAAAGGATATATCACACCCAATCTTCTTTCTAAAGTGATCCCTGTTATTGCGCATATCGCGCCCATAGTAATTAGGTTTAGCTGCATAAAGGGTTAGGAGCCCTCACTAACCTGGGGGTAGCGAGCTGAAATGACTATATCATGCCCGTCAGCAGAAACAGAACGGGTGTGGCAGGGGGTGAAAAGAATTGAATACCGCCCAGTCTGTCACCTGACCAGGAGGTCCCCCAGTGGCTGCCCCTTCACTCAGCCTGTCACCCGACCAGGACCCCCGCAGGTCTGCTCCTCCCCTTTGCATTTCATGCCACAGTTATCTTGTGCCATGTTGACATACAGCCTCCACCTACCCTTATCTGACCCACTCCCGGAAACCTTCAATGAGTGTGTAAGTGAAATGGAGGGGTGCCACGATTGTGATGTGCTGCTGCTTACCGCACAGAACTATCTTTAATCTGGGAACCCTAAACCCAAAAGGTCTGAACTTAGACTTTGAAACCAAATGGTTCTTATGACGTGCTCTATGGTTAAGTTTACAGGTCCCCACCTTTGTCACATTCAGATGATTACCAACATCATTAGATAGTCATTATTAAGATATAAAAACAAAACATCAAACCACGCCCCTATGAAAGGACTTCCTGTTTTTAGGTATAAATATGTATACAATTGCCCTCATCACAACCTTGAAAAAGATATCAGTCGAAACGCATTGGTGTGAGGGCCAGGACCACTTGGGAATAATCTGGGTGCATGATTTCAGGTGAGAAAGTCCGGACTTTCACACTACTGCTGATCTTTGCATTTCCATCTTTCCCAGTTATAACCAGGTGTCCACAGCCTTTTTAGTTAATTTTTTAATTGTTTCTTTTACATTGTGTCTTATTTATTAAATAAAAAACCTTTTTGGATACACTTTACTGTGTTCCTTACACCCAATTTTTTTCCGCATACCATTTTCACTTCATCTGAGGTACGGAACTACTACTTGGAGCTAAGAAGTCACGAGGGCCTTTAAAGATACCTTTATGGACGTGTCTCCACGTATTTAAGTGTGAGTTGGGTACGCCCCATATATTTATCATTTTCTCACTTATGTCTGGTGACCTCTCCTGGGGTATACGGGAGTAGAAACACTTCATAGAGGCTAAGTCTATCGGATTAAAGATTCCATTTATATGTGTCCATTGCCCTCTATGGATGTGAGTATGGTACGCACATCACCAGCTTAAGAAACCCTGCTATAAGGAAACTTACCGTTTGGATAAAAAACCTACTACACTATTGGCCGTCCTTTCTGTTTCCCTTGTAAAGTTTGATTATTTTACAAGGAAAAGCAATACCTAATCACACTGTGGTTTGGCCCGCTGTGGCCGTTAAACATAAGCAAATAACCACTAAGATGTGTATGCACGTTGTGTATACACGCCGACACGCTATGCGCACAATGCAGCGACACATGTGGCTGAATACACCTTATACCCAAACAAGAATGGAATGCGACACCAGTAGTTAAATGTAATGTTGTGGTCCAACGCATCAACAGTATTTACTCAAAAGATACAGATAAAAGATACAACAATATTACAGAGAAGAGCTACAACCAATAGTACATACGTTTGTTCGCGAGCGCTCCCGGATCCAGGACTCAGCCAGTCTTAGCAAGATGACCTTCAGAGAATAGACTGAGCCTGGTCAGGAGGACTCTCTTTATACAATGTGTCCAAATACAGTACAATGAGAAATGTAAGCTCTTCTTTCATAGGTCAAGGGACAGGTCATTTACTGTACATGAGGGGTGATAGGTTGGTTTAAGTGAATGGTCGATGCTTGGTCCAGGTGTACTTGCAGCTGTTCGCCACTGGGTTCCCGCTGAATATCAAGAGTGCAGTATTTACAGTAGTTTATGAATATTACAATTCGGTGCATATCTATGCGCAGAAACATGCGATAAACTGCAAATAGCGACCGGAATGTGGCTCTCAAAATTCTGCACATCTGGATACCAAACATTGGGGCAGATGTATTAACCTGGAGAAGGCATAAGGAAGTGATAAACCAGTGATATGTGCAAGGTGATAAAGGCACCAGCCAATCAGCTCCAATATGTAAATCAACAGTTAGGCTGATTGGCTGGTGCCTTTATCACCTTGTGCTCATCACTGGTTTATCACTTCCTTATACCTTCTCCAGGTTAATACATCTGCCCCATTAAGTCCTAACCTTGCTCCATCCCATCACATCCTGTAACCCTGAATAACTCTGTTGTAAAATATTTTGAGTATATATAACTTGCTGGAAAACTGTGTGGAGACTATGTGTAAATTATGCACTATATAAATAGAATATTGAATATGACTTTGTGGCTTTTCTGTGAGAATGCATATGCTACCGTATTTACTCATACCACACGCCAATACGCAAGGCTCGTGAACCAGTGTACGTACCTGTTTGGTGTTTGCTTGTGGTGTGTATGTAATATTTTCGACTTCGACACCTTTTCCCCTCTTGTTCATCACAGAGGGTTCGAGTGAATCATCTCTAGTTTGGAAAGATATTTTGGTGACCACGGGATATGGGAATAAAAGATACCTTTATATGAGGAGAACGTCACGTTGCAACGTGAGTACAGTACGCATGCCATCATTTTCCGCTACGTTTCAACACTTGTATAAAAGAAATTAAGAAAAGGAGGAATTATATCCGAATAGATTCATTACCACACATTTCCATCAAAAGACTTCTTGGGACTTTGTCTTATTCATTCAACTTCTCATTATACTTGATGTTTGATGAGCGCAGAGGTGATGTTTATGTTTTCTTGTCTGTATTGCTGTGGTTGTTGAGTGACATCCTATAGACATCCCCATTGCAGCTCTCAGAGGCGCCGCAGTTCTCGATAACAATTTCCTGTATTAGTAACACACACTTCACCATTGTCATGTGTGGCTGCTGAGTGGTGCGGCTCTGTTACCCAGCCGACAGGTGGCCTGAAAATAGATGAGTTACAGGTTGGGTAACAAAGACTAAATTGGCTTTAAGTACATTTTTAGTTATTTATATAGCACACCTATATTCCACAGCACTTTACGGAGACTATTTTAGTAATTCACATCAGTCCCTTTCCCTAGTGGAGTTTACAATCCATCTTATTTCCTACCACATGTACACACATATACACTAGGGTCAATTTTTTTGCCATAGTTCAACTGACCTATCAGTATGTTATTAGATTATGGGTGGAAACCGGAGCACCAGATTGAAACCCACACAAACACAGGCAGGGGCGGATCCAGAAAAAAATTACAGGGGGGGCACCATAAGTGGTTGGGCTATCTCACCCACTCCCCCACTCAGCAGCAGCAGCAGCATTATGCAGTCTACTTCCTGACTTCAAGTACCCCCCTCCCCCCCTACTTAGTACAGCTTTCTCACCATTCAACCCCTCCCCAGCAGCAGTCTCCCCTCCTAAGCAGCAGCCCCTAGCTTCCAGCTACTGGCCCTTCTGCCTTCTCCCTCCAATACACAGTCACAGCACAGCCAGTGATCGCGGAGAGCCAAAAAAAAAAAAAAGTGGGTCCCAGGGACCCCTCACTTTTAAAAATTGGGGTCCTACCGGTCTTTTTCTGGGTCCCATCGGAATGAAGGTTCTTTTTAATCTTAATCTTGTTTGGACACTACAAAAGTGTTGCAAGGTGGGGGGATGGGGTGACAATGCTGCTGGGCTGTGGACACCCTGCACCAGAGATATAACTAGACATTTTGGTGCCCTTAGGCAGAAAGTGTATTGGTGTTCCACCTCCCAGATCGCATAGTATAGGCAATGCGCGCCGCAAATTTTAAGGGCGTGGCTTCATGTGGAAGGGGCGTGACCACATAATAGTGCCGCTTATACACATTGCACCAGGTAGAACACTTTATACATATTGCGCCATATAGAGCACGTTATACACTTTGCTCCAGGTACAGCACGTTATACACTTTGCTCCAGGTACAGCACGTTATACACTTTGCTCCAGGTAGAAGACTTATACAAATTGCACCAGGTAGAGCACGTTATACACATTGCGCCAGTTAGAGCACGTTTTTATACACACTGAGCCAGGTAGAGCACGTTATTCACATTGCGCCAGGTAGAGCACGTTATTCACATTGCGCCAGGCAGAGCACGTTATACACATTGCACCAGGCAGAGCACATTATACACACTGCGCCAGGTAGAGCACATTATACACATTGCGCCAGGTAGAGCACATTATACACACTGCGCCAGGTAGAGCACATTATACACATTGCGCCAGGTAGAGCACGTTATACACATTGCGCCAGGTAGAGCGTACTGAGGCACATTGCGCCAGGTAGAGTGCACTGAGGCACATTGCAGTAAACACCTATGACCTCCAGTCTCTCTCTTTCTTCCTCCCCCCCCCCCCCCACCAGTGTCACAGGAAACCTTCAGCAAGACCATCCACCACCACACTGGCAGCATGCTGCAGCCTGGGCTCAGGGGCAGATGTGGAGCGGTACTCACCATAGCGGCGGAGGGCGCTGTGCCAGGTGATCGTAGCCAGTCTCTTGGTGCTGGAGGCGGCGGCGGAGCGGGCAGCAGGGAGGAGGTGGAGATGAGCGGGGCTCAGCGCTGCAGCACAGATTCATGTGCTGGCGGCGGAGCCCAGGTCAGCGGGGAGAAGGATTCAAAGCGGGCGGACTGGCGTGAGACTACAGGAGGTGATGATTGGCTGGAGACTACAGGAGGTGATTGGTTGAGAAAACAGCCAGTCACCTCCTGTGTGCCGCTGACTGGCTGGCGCGATCATGGATTCAGATGATCGCGTCCAGCTGCTAAATGTGAGTCCCGGAGTATTTGCTGCTATGGAGCGCGTCCCCGGGGACCCTCCCATTTTAGATAAGTGAGTCCCCTGTCATTAAAAGTGGGTAAAATACGCACTATAGCGCGTTTTTGCGATCACTGACAGCTCCTCGGTTCTCCCTCCCCAGCAGCACCTGGCCTCTGTCCTCACCACTTGAGACTCCCTACCTCAGCAGCATGCTGAGGCTCCTAAATTCCTAGGCCTTCTACCCTCCCTCACCCAGCAAAGCACAGCTCACCAGACACTGACAGTGACCACCAGTGAAGAATGCAGGGCCAGGCCGTCTTCTTGCTTGCTGGCCTGGGCGTCCGGTCCGCAGTACCAGCGTGCATCTTCTTTCTTGGTGTGTGCCCTGGCTGGGAGTACGCGCGAAGTCCCGGACCCTCAGCGGCGGACGGCGCCGTGGTGTAACTCCAGGGGCTGGTGGGCGGGCGGTGCGCTGTGTCTGCGTAGGCTGGCGGTGTGCTGTCTCTCTGCAGTGGCGCCGGTGCGCTGTCCCTCAGCGGCGGCAGCGGTGGGTCTGAAACCAGGTGCACGGCCACCGGCGCCGTTAAAAAAAAAAAGCAAAAAAACAATTCCTAAATGACAGGGGAGGCAAATGCCTTGGTGCACCCCCCCCCTAAATCCACGCACTGAACACAGGGAGGACATATAAACCCCACACAGATATGATATTGGTGGGAGTCCAACCCCAGACCTCAATGCTGTGAGACAATAATGCTAACTACAGATGGGTCCATGTTTATTTTGACCTTTAATAGGATTAACAGAGACTGGCCAATTGGACTTAATCCCCTGCTGTAATGGCTTAATCCCCTGCTGTATTGTTCTCTGTATTGTATTGCAGCTGCGAACAATAGATGAAGGGTTTATGTTAATAAACCATGTTGTGCCTAGGCACAGCAAACTAGCCAAGATAACCATGGACCCATCTGTATTAAGCCAACCGTGCTATCCACAAATGGATAATACACATTTACATGTATTGTTTTTAGCGGTTCTATGCTTATTTCCATTGTCACTGGCTTTTTGCTGTATTGAAGTATGGTCCTCATGCATTATGGTTGCCATAAAATATTTTGTGCTATCCCCATGCGTTTCTGTGGGTCAATGCATTGTGTAAGCCATATAGCGTTCCAAGTGAGCTCCAAACACTAATACACATTAATAGCAAATTTACATCACATACTGTACGTTTACGCAAGTTAACCTCTGTTAAAAAATGCTAAAGCCCCCATCTGCGCAATGGTTTGGGGGAAGGTTTATAATGATGGGATATGTGGTGAATTACATCATCAAGAGATTACTGCAATACGGTAAGTGATTTAGGAGTCTATTTACTAAGCCTTGCATGGAGATAAAGTGGACAAGATAAAGTACCAGCCAATCATCTCCTAACTGTCATTTTTCATACTCAGTCTGTGGCATAGCAGTAAGGAGCTGATTGGCTGGTACTTTGGACCTAATTCAGACCTGATCGCTGTTGTGCAAATTCACACAGCTGCCGATTATCCAATGGCTGCGCATGCATATGCACCACAATGCGACGCCAAACAGCAACAGAATGGTGCGAAAATTCGATCGCTAGGAGTACGCAAGCTGATTGACAGGAAGCGAACGTTTGTGGGTGGTAACTGCCCATTTTCTGGGAGTATCAGGAAAAATGCAGGTGTTCTCAATAGAGATGAGCGGGTTCGGTTCCTCGGAATCCGAACCCGCCCGAACTTCAGCTTTTTTTACACGGATCCGAGCGACTCGGATCTTCCCGCCTTGCTCGGTTAACCCGAGCGCGCCCGAACGTCATCATGACGCTGTCGGATTCTCGCGAGGCTCGGATTCTATCGCGAGACTCGGATTCTATATAAGGAGCCGCGCGTCGCCGCCATTTTCACACGTGCATTGAGATTGATAGGGAGAGGACGTGGCTGGCGTCCTCTCCATTTAGATTATAAGAGAGAGAGATTTACTGGAGTTTAGGACTAGGAGGAGTACTGTAGAAGTGTAGAGAGTGCAGAGAGTTTACTAGTGAGTGACCACCAGACAGTGCAGTTTATTTAATATATCCGTTCTCTGCCTGAAAAAAGCGATACACACAGTGACTCAGTCACATACCATATCTGTGTGCACTGCTCAGGCTCAGCCCAGTGTGCTGCATCATCTATATATATTATATATCTGTCTGACTGCTCAGCTCACACAGCTTATAATTGTGGGGGAGACTGGGGAGCACTGCAGTGCCAGTTATAGGTTATAGCAGGAGCCAGGAGTACATAATATTATATAGTGAGTGACCACCAGACAGTGCAGTTTATTTAATATATCCGTTCTCTGCCTGAAAAAAGCGATACACACAGTGACTCAGTCACATACCATATCTGTGTGCACTGCTCAGGCTCAGCCCAGTGTGCTGCATCATCTATATATATTATATATCTGTCTGACTGCTCAGCTCACACAGCTTATAATTGTGGGGGAGACTGGGGAGCACTGCAGTGCCAGTTATAGGTTATAGCAGGAGCCAGGAGTACATAATATTATATAGTGAGTGACCACCAGACAGTGCAGTTTATTTAATATATCCGTTCTCTGCCTGAAAAAAGCGATACACACAGTGACTCAGTCACATACCATATCTGTGTGCACTGCTCAGGCTCAGCCCAGTGTGCTGCATCATCTATATATATTATATATCTGTCTGACTGCTCAGCTCACACAGCTTATAATTGTGGGGGAGACTGGGGAGCACTGCAGTGCCAGTTATAGGTTATAGCAGGAGCCAGGAGTACATAATATTATATTAAAATTAAACAGTGCACACTTTTGCTGCAGGAGTGCCACTGCCAGTGTGACTGACCAGTGACCTGACCACACTGACCACCAGTATAGTTAGTAGTATACTTATATTGTGATTGCCTGAAAAAGTTAAACACTCGTCGTGTGACTTCACTTGTGTGTTGTTTTTTTTTTTATTCTATAAAAATAAAACTCATTCTGCTGACAGACAGTGTCCAGCAGGTCCGTCATTATATAATATATAATATATACCTGTCCGGCTGCAGTAGTGATATATATATATTTTTTATATCATTTATCATCCAGTCGCAGCAGACACAGTACGGTAGTTCACGGCTGTGGCTACCTCTGTGTCTGCACTCGGCAGGCAGTCCGTCCATAATTGTATACCACCTAACCGTGGTTTTTTTTTCTTTCTTCTTTATACATACATACTACTACGACATCTCTTTATCAACCAGTCTATATTAGCAGCAGACACAGTACAGTACGGTAGTTCACGGCTGTGGCTACCTCTGTGTCTGCACTCGGCAGGCAGTCCGTCCATAATTGTATACCACCTAACCGTGGTTTTTTTTTCTTTCTTCTTTATACATACATAGTTACATAGACATCTCTTTATCAACCAGTCTATATTAGCAGCAGACACAGTACAGTACGGTAGTTCACGGCTGTGGCTACCTCTGTGTCTGCACTCGGCAGGCAGTCCGTCCATAATTGTATACCACCTAACCGTGGTTTTTTTTTCTTTCTTCTTTATACATACATAGTTACATAGACATCTCTTTATCAACCAGTCTATATTAGCAGCAGACACAGTACAGTACGGTAGTTCACGGCTGTGGCTACCTCTGTGTCTGCACTCGGCAGGCAGTCCGTCCATAATTGTATACCACCTAACCGTGGTTTTTTTTTCTTTCTTCTTTATACATACATAGTTACATAGACATCTCTTTATCAACCAGTCTATATTAGCAGCAGACACAGTACAGTACGGTAGTTCACGGCTGTGGCTACCTCTGTGTCTGCACTCGGCAGGCAGTCCGTCCATAATTGTATACCACCTAACCGTGGTTTTTTTTTCTTTCTTCTTTATACATACATACTACTACGACATCTCTTTATCAACCAGTCTATATTATTAGCAGCAGACACAGTACAGTACGGTAGTTCACGGCTGTGGCTACCTCTGTGTCTGCACTCAGCAGGCAGTCCGTCCATAATTGTATACCACCTAACCGTGGTTTTTTTTTCTTTCTTCTTTATACATACATAGTTACATAGACATCTCTTTATCAACCAGTCTATATTAGCAGCAGACACAGTACAGTACGGTAGTTCACGGCTCTGGCTACCTTGTGTCTGCACTCGGCAGGCAGTCCATAATTGTATACTAGTATCCATCTCCATTGTTTACCTGAGGTGCCTTTTAGTTGTGCCTATTAAAATATGGAGAACAAAAATGTTGAGGTTCCAAAATTAGGGAAAGATCAAGATCCACTTCCACCTCGTGCTGAAGCTGCTGCCACTAGTCATGGCCGAGACGATGAAATGCCAGCAACGTCGTCTGCCAAGGCCGATGCCCAATGTCATAGTACAGAGCATGTCAAATCCAAAACACCAAATATCAGAAAAAAAAGGACTCCAAAACCTAAAATAAAATTGTCGGAGGAGAAGCGTAAACTTGCCAATATGCCATTTACGACACGGAGTGGCAAGGAACGGCTGAGGCCCTGGCCTATGTTTATGGCTAGTGGTTCAGCTTCACATGAGGATGGAAGCACTCAGCCTCTCGCTAGAAAAATGAAAAGACTCAAGCTGGCAAAAGCAGCACAGCAAAGAACTGTGCATTCTTCGAAATCCCAAATCCACAAGGAGAGTCCAATTGTGTCGGTTGCGATGCCTGACCTTCCCAACACTGGACGTGAAGAGCATGCGCCTTCCACCATTTGCACGCCCCCTGCAAGTGCTGGAAGGAGCACCCGCAGTCCAGTTCCTGATAGTCAGATTGAAGATGTCAGTGTTGAAGTACACCAGAATGAGGAGGATATGGGTGTTGCTGGCGCTGGGGAGGAAATTGACCAGGAGGATTCTGATGGTGAGGTGGTTTGTTTAAGTCAGGCACCCGGGGAGACACCTGTTGTCCGTGGGAGGAATATGGCCGTTGACATGCCAGGTGAAAATACCAAAAAAATCAGCTCTTCGGTGTGGAGGTATTTCACCAGAAATGCGGACAACAGGTGTCAAGCCGTGTGTTCCCTTTGTCAAGCTGTAATAAGTAGGGGTAAGGACGTTAACCACCTCGGAACATCCTCCCTTATACGTCACCTGCAGCGCATTCATAATAAGTCAGTGACAAGTTCAAAAACTTTGGGTGACAGCGGAAGCAGTCCACTGACCAGTAAATCCCTTCCTCTTGTAACCAAGCTCACGCAAACCACCCCACCAACTCCCTCAGTGTCAATTTCCTCCTTCCCCAGGAATGCCAATAGTCCTGCAGGCCATGTCACTGGCAATTCTGACGAGTCCTCTCCTGCCTGGGATTCCTCCGATGCATCCTTGCGTGTAACGCCTACTGCTGCTGGCGCTGCTGTTGTTGCTGCTGGGAGTCGATGGTCATCCCAGAGGGGAAGTCGTAAGCCCACTTGTACTACTTCCAGTAAGCAATTGACTGTTCAACAGTCCTTTGCGAGGAAGATGAAATATCACAGCAGTCATCCTGCTGCAAAGCGGATAACTGAGGCCTTGACAACTATGTTGGTGTTAGACGTGCGTCCGGTATCCGCCGTTAGTTCACAGGGAACTAGACAATTTATTGAGGCAGTGTGCCCCCGTTACCAAATACCATCTAGGTTCCACTTCTCTAGGCAGGCGATACCGAGAATGTACACGGACGTCAGAAAAAGACTCACCAGTGTCCTAAAAAATGCAGTTGTACCCAATGTCCACTTAACCACGGACATGTGGACAAGTGGAGCAGGGCAGGGTCAGGACTATATGACTGTGACAGCCCACTGGGTAGATGTATGGACTCCCGCCGCAAGAACAGCAGCGGCGGCACCAGTAGCAGCATCTCGCAAACGCCAACTCTTTCCTAGGCAGGCTACGCTTTGTATCACCGCTTTCCAGAATACGCACACAGCTGAAAACCTCTTACGGCAACTGAGGAAGATCATCGCGGAATGGCTTACCCCAATTGGACTCTCCTGTGGATTTGTGGCATCGGACAACGCCAGCAATATTGTGTGTGCATTAAATATGGGCAAATTCCAGCACGTCCCATGTTTTGCACATACCTTGAATTTGGTGGTGCAGAATTTTTTAAAAAACGACAGGGGCGTGCAAGAGATGCTGTCGGTGGCCAGAAGAATTGCGGGACACTTTCGGCGTACAGGCACCACGTACAGAAGACTGGAGCACCACCAAAAACTACTGAACCTGCCCTGCCATCATCTGAAGCAAGAAGTGGTAACGAGGTGGAATTCAACCCTCTATATGCTTCAGAGGTTGGAGGTGCAGCAAAAGGCCATTCAAGCCTATACAATTGAGCACGATATAGTAGGTGGAATGCACCTGTCTCAAGCGCAGTGGAGAATGATTTCAACGTTGTGCAAGGTTCTGATGCCCTTTGAACTTGCCACACGTGAAGTCAGTTCAGACACTGCCAGCCTGAGTCAGGTCATTCCCCTCATCAGGCTTTTGCAGAAGAAGCTGGAGACATTGAAGGAGGAGCTAACACAGAGCGATTCCGCTAGGCATGTGGGACTTGTGGATGGAGCCCTTAATTCGCTTAAAAAGGATTCACGGGTGGTCAATCTGTTGAAATCAGAGCACTACATTTTGGCCACCGTGCTCGATCCTAGATTTAAAGCCTACCTTGGATCTCTCTTTCCGGCAGACACAAGTCTGCTGGGGTTGAAAGACCTGCTGGTGACAAAATTGTCAAGTCAAGCGGAACGCGACCTGTCAACATCTCCTCCTTCACATTCTCCCGCAACTGGGGGTGCGAGGAAAAGGCTCAGAATTCCGAGCCCACCTGCTGGCGGTGATGCAGGGCAGTCTGGAGCGACTGCTGATGCTGACATCTGGTCCGGACTGAAGGACCTGACAACGATTACGGACATGTCGTCTACTGTCACTGCATATGATTCTCTCAACATTGATAGAATGGTGGAGGATTATATGAGTGACCGCATCCAAGTAGGCACGTCACACAGTCCGTACTTATACTGGCAGGAAAAAGAGGCAATTTGGAGGCCCTTGCACAAACTGGCTTTATTCTACCTAAGTTGCCCTCCCACAAGTGTGTACTCCGAAAGAGTGTTTAGTGCCGCCGCTCACCTTGTCAGCAATCGGCGTACGAGGTTACATCCAGAAAATGTGGAGAAGATGATGTTCATTAAAATGAATTATAATCAATTCCTCCGCGGAGACATTGACCAGCAGCAATTGCCTCCACAAAGTACACAGGGAGCTGAGATGGTGGATTCCAGTGGGGACGAATTGATAATCTGTGAGGAGGGGGATGTACACGGTGATATATCGGAGGGTGATGATGAGGTGGACATCTTGCCTCTGTAGAGCCAGTTTGTGCAAGGAGAGATTAATTGCTTCTTTTTTGGGGGGGGTCCAAACCAACCCGTCATATCAGTCACAGTCGTGTGGCAGACCCTGTCACTGAAATAATGGGTTGGTTAAAGTGTGCATGTCCTGTTTTGTTTATACAACATAAGGGTGGGTGGGAGGGCCCAAGGACAATTCCATCTTGCACCTCTTTTTTCTTTTCTTTTTCTTTGCATCATGTGCTGATTGGGGAGGGTTTTTTGGAAGGGACATCCTGCGTGACACTGCAGTGCCACTCCTAAATGGGCCCGGTGTTTGTGTCGGCCACTAGGGTCGCTAATCTTACTCACACAGTCAGCTACCTCATTGCGCCTCTTTTTTTCTTTGCGTCATGTGCTGTTTGGGGAGGGGTTTTTGGAAGGGACATCCTGCGTGACACTGCAGTGCCACTCCTAGATGGGCCCGGTGTTTGTGTCGGCCACTAAAGTCGCTAATCTTACTCACACAGCTACCTCATTGCGCCTCTTTTTTTCTTTGCGTCATGTGCTGTTTGGGGAGGGTTTTTTGGAAGGGACATCCTGCGTGACACTGCAGTGCCACTCCTAGATGGGCCCGGTGTTTGTGTCGGCCACTAGGGTCGCTAATCTTACTCACACAGCTACCTCATTGCGCCTCTTTTTTTCTTTGCGTCATGTGCTGTTTGGGGAGGGTTTTTTGGAAGGGCCATCCTGCGTGACACTGCAGTGCCACTCCTAGATGGGCCCGGTGTTTGTGTCGGCCACTAGGGTCGCTAATCTTACTCACACAGCTACCTCATTGCGCCTCTTTTTTTCTTTGCGTCATGTGCTGTTTGGGGAGGGTTTTTTGGAAGGGACATCCTGCGTGACACTGCAGTGCCACTCCTAGATGGGCCCGGTGTTTGTGTCGGCCACTAGGGTCGCTTATCTTACTCACACAGCGACCTCGGTGCAAATTTTAGGACTAAAAATAATATTGTGAGGTGTGAGGTATTCAGAATAGACTGAAAATGAGTGTAAATTATGGTTTTTGAGGTTAATAATACTTTGGGATCAAAATGACCCCCAAATTCTATGATTTAAGCTGTTTTTTAGTGTTTTTTGAAAAAAACACCCGAATCCAAAACACACCCGAATCCGACAAAAAAAATTCGGTGAGGTTTTGCCAAAACGCGTTCGAACCCAAAACACGGCCGCGGAACCGAACCCAAAACCAAAACACAAAACCCGAAAAATTTCAGGCGCTCATCTCTAGTTCTCAAGTGTTTTCAGGGAGGGTGTGTGACGTCAGCTCTGGCCCCGAACAGCCTGATTCTGTTGCACTGTAGGAGTAAGTCCTGGACTAAGCACAGGCTGCACAGACTGGAAAAATCATTCTATGCTGAGTGAGATGCAAACGAATTTGCAGCTGTCTGCTGTCTGGTGAAGTTTTCGCACGGCATACGCATGCATTCACACACGGGGCGGGATTTCACTCTCTATGGGCGGTTGCTATCTGATTGCAGACCTTTTGCAGAGGAGCGATCAGGTCTGAATTAGGCCCTTTATCTCTGTCCACTTTACCTCCATCCAAGGCTTAGTAAATAGACCCCTTATTCTTTTTTTTATCACCACAATAAGCAGCAATAAAATAAAATTATTTTTTATCACAACAGTTGGGGCTGCCTGTATAAATTAGTGATGAGTGGGTTCGGTTTCTCAGAAACCGAACCCCCCCGAACTTCACCCTTTTTACACGGGTCCGAGGCATACTCGGATTCTCCCGTATGGCTCGGTTAACCCGAGCGCGCCCGAACGTCATCATCCCGCTGTCGGATTCTCGCGAGATTCGGATTCTATATAAGCAGCCGCGTGTCGCCGCCATTTTCACTCGTGCATTGGAAATGTTAGGGAGAGGACGTGGCTGGCGTCCTCTCTGTTTATTCATTGTTGAGTAGATGCAAATATTTGTGCTTGCTTATATCATTGTGGGGACTGGGGAGCAGCTGTATATTAATATAGGAGGAGTACAGTGCAGAGTTTTGCTGATCAGTGACCACCAGTTTTATCCGTTCTCTGCCTGAAAAAAACGCTCCA
Source organism: Pseudophryne corroboree (assembly GCF_028390025.1). Lineage (NCBI taxonomy): Eukaryota > Metazoa > Chordata > Amphibia > Anura > Myobatrachidae > Pseudophryne > Pseudophryne corroboree. Next base: position 325,616,182 of record NC_086445.1, on the reverse strand, counting down.
TATCTGTGCTCAGTGTGCTGCATAATATATCTGTGCTCACACTGCTTAAATGTGGGGACTGGGGAGCAGCTGTATTATATAGCAGGAGTACAGTGCAGAGTTTTGCTGACAGTGACCACCAGTATACGTTGTCTGCCTGAAAAACACTCCATATCTGTGCTCAGTGTGCTGCTTTATTGTGGGGACGGGGGACCACCAGTATAATATTATATAGGAGGAGTACAGTGCAGGGTTTTGCTGACCAGTGACCACCAGTATACATACCTCCCAACTGTCCCGATTTCAGCGGGACAGTCCCGCTATTCAGACACTGTCCCGCTGTCCCTCCCGCGGGTCACAGTGTCCCGCGGGCGGGGGGGGCTGTTGGGGAGGCTTTGATCACCAGCTGCTCTGCTCTGCGGAGTGTCCCGATTTAGGAACATTCAAAGTTGGGAGGTATGCAGTATATAATATATAGCATTACGGTACAGTAGGCCACTGCTGTACCTACCTCTGTGTCATCAAGTATACTATCCATCTACATTCTATACCTGTGGTGCATTTTAGTTTTGCAGTTTGCTGACACAGTGACCACCAGTATATATAGCAGTACGGTACGGAAGGCCACTGCTGTACCTACCTCTGTGTCGTCAAGTATACTATCCATCTACATTCTATACCTGTGGTGCATTATAGTTTTGCAGTTTGCTGACACAGTGACCACCAGTATATATAGCAGTACGGTACGGAAGGCCACTGCTGTACCTACCTCTGTGTCGTCAAGTATACTATCCATCTACATTCTATACCTGTGGTACATTATAGTTTTGCAGTTCGCTGACACAGTGACCACCAGTATATATAGCAGTACGGTACGGAAGGCCACTGCTGTACCTACCTCTGTGTCGTCAAGTATACTATCCATCTACATTCTATACCTGTGGTGCATTTTAGTTTTGCAGTTTGCTGACACAGTGACCACCAGTATATATAGCAGTACGGTACGGAAGGCCACTGCTGTACCTACCTCTGTGTCGTCAAGTATACTATCCATCTACATTCTATACCTGTAGTGCATTTTAGTTTTGCAGTTTGCTGACACAGTGAACACCAGTATATATAGCAGTACGGTATGGAAGGCCGCTGCTGTACCTACCTCTGTGTCGTCAAGTATACTATCCATCTACATTCTATACCTGTGGTGCATTTTAGTTTTGCAGTTTGCTGACACAGTGACCACCAGTATATATAGCAGTAGGGTACGGAAGGCCACTGCTGTACCTACCTCTGTGTCATCAAGTATACTATCCATCTACATTCTATACTTGTGGTGCATTTTAGTTTTGCAGTTTGCTGACACAGTGGCCACCAGTATATATAGCAGTACGGTACGGAAGGCCACTGCTGTACCTACCTCTGTGTCGTCAAGTATACTATCCATCTACATTCTATACCTGTGGTGCATTTTAGTTTTGCAGTTTGCTGACACAGTGACCACCAGTATATATAGCAGTACGGTACGGAAGGCCACTGCTGTACCTACCTCTGTGTTGTCAAGTATACTATCCATCTAGATTCTATACCTGTGGTGCATTTTAGTTTTGCAGTTTGCTGACACAGTGACCACCAGTATATATAGCAGTACGGTACGGAAGGCCACTGCTGTACCTACCTCTGTGTCGTCAAGTATACTATCCATCTACATTCTATACCTGTGGTGCATTTTAGTTTTGCAGTTTGCTGACACAGTGACCACCAGTATATATAGCAGTACGGTACGGAAGGCCACTGCTCTACCTACCTCTGTGTCATCAAGTATATATCCATCTACATTCTATACCTGTGGTGCATTTTAGTTTTGCAGTTTGCTGACACAGTGACCACCAGTATATATAGCAGTACGGTACGGAAGGCCACTGCTGTACCTGCCTCTGTGTCGTCAAGTATACTATCCATCTACATTCTATACCTGTGGTGCATTTTTGTTTTGCAGTTTGCTGACACAGTGACCACCAGTATATATAGCAGTACGGTACGGAAGGCCACTGCTGTACCTACCTCTGTGTCGTCAAGTATACTATCGATCTACATTCTATACCTGTGGTGCGACCTTGGTGCGCCTCTTTTTTTTTGCATCATGTGCTGTTTGGGGACTATTTTTTTGAAGTGCCATCCTGCCTGACACTGCAGTGCCACTCCTAGATGGGCCAGGTGTTTGTGTCGGCCACTTGTGTCGCTTAGCCTAGTCACACAGCGACCTTGGTGCGCCTCTTTTTTTCTTTGCATCATGTGCTGTTTGGGGACAATTTTTTTGAAGTGCCATCCTGCCTGACACTGCAGTGCCACTCCTAGATGGGCCAGGTGTTTGTGTCGGCCACTTGGGTCGCTTAGCTTAGTCATCCAGTGACCTCTATTCGTCACGACCTCTCTATGATATTGGCTGACAAATAGAACTGTTTATCCATGTGTGGGTTTTCCCACCCATATATCTAACCCAACTAGGGCTCATTAATACAAACACAGTTTGTACTGATCTTTGGCAGACGGAAGTAGCATAATATGTGGCTATCTTCCAATATGCGGTTATCCAGGCATAATCAAGATCTGAACATTCCACAAATTTGAAGTAGACTCCTTCCACTGATTTATTCACAATTACTTATGTTGTATTTGTCTTGATGAATTTCTATGCATTCCAGAGAGCAGGAATAAAGACTACTTCACCTATGTTGGGCACATTACCCAGCAACTAATATTTGATATTGAGACAAGAGTGCGCCCAAACAAGAGTCATACTTTCTCTCCTTGTGCATATATAACTGTTTTCTTTGACTCTGGGCGCACCGCCATACGGACAAATAGGAATTTCCATACACATTGTCCACTTCTGGCTAATATTGGATTAATAACGTATTTAGAATCTAGGTCGGTGCAGGATCAAAAACCCTTCTTTTCCACTCCTAGATGGGCCAGGTGTTTGTGTCGGCCACTTGGGTCGCTTAGCTTAGTCACACAGCTACCTCATTGCGCCTCTTTTTTTCTTTGCATCATGTGCTGTTTGTGGACTATTTTTTTGAAGTGCCATCCTGCCTGACACTGCAGTGCCACTCCTAGATGGGCCAGGTGTTTGTGTCGGCCACTTGGGTCGCTTAGCTTAGTCACACAGCTACCTCATTGCGCCTCTTTTTTTCTTTGCATCATGTGCTGTTTGGGGACTATTTTTTTGAAGTGCCATCCTGCCTGACACTGCAGTGCCACTCCTAGATGGGCCAGGTGTTTGTGTCGGCCACTTGGGTCGCTTAGCTTAGCCATCCAGCGACCTTGGTGCACCTCTTTATTTCTTTGCATCATGTGCTGTTTGGGGACTATTTTTTTGAAGTGTCATCCTGCCTGACACTGCAGTGCCACTCCTAGATGGGCCAGGTGTTTGTGTCGGCCACTTGGGTCGCTTAGCTTAGTCACACAGCTACCTCATTGCGCCTCTTTTTTTCTTTGCATCATGTGCTGTTTGGGGACTATTTTTTTGAAGTGCCATCCTGTCTGACACTGCAGTGCCACTCCTAGATGGGCCAGGTGTTTGTGTCGGCCACTTGGGTCGCTTAGCTTAGTTATCCAGCGACCTTGGTGCAAATTTTAGGACTAAAAATAATATTGTGAGGTGTGAGGTGTTCAGAATAGACTGAAAATGAGTGGAAATTATGGTTATTGAGGTTAATAATACTATGGGATCAAAATGACCCCCAAATTCTATGATTTAAGCTGTTTTTGAGGGGTTTTTGTAAAAAAACACCCGAATCCAAAACACACCCGAATCCGACAAAAAAATTTCAGGGAGATTTTGCCAAAACGCGTCCGAATCCAAAACATGGCCGCGGAACCGAATCCAAAACCAAAACACAAAACCCGAAAAATGTCCGGTGCACATCACTAGTATAAATAGGCCCTAAAGTCTGTCATGCTCAGTGATAAAAGTCTAAGAGAAACACAGCTGTGTTGGTAGAGCATGTGTTATTACATTGTGAGTTATGTTTTAGGTAGAGCTGTGCGGCGGACACTTTTCGTGTTTTGTGTTTCGGTTTTGGATCTGGATCCCCGCTTGTATTTTGGAGCTGGATTTGTTTTGCCAAAACCAATCTTTCAGGTTTTGGTTTTGGATCTGGATGATTTTTTAAAAAAACATAAAAACAGCTAAAATCAGAGTTTGGGGGCAATTTTAATCCTACAGTATTATTAACCTCAATAACATTAATTTCCACTCATTTCCAGTCTATTCTGAACACCTCACACCTCACAATATTGGTGGTCATTCCGAGTTGATCACTAGCTGCATTCGTTCGCTGTGCAGCAATGAGGCAAAAAATCGGCACTTCTGTGCTTGCGTATGCGGCGCAATGCGCACGCGCAACTTACTATTGCAACGAACGATGACGTTTCACACAGGGTCTAGTGATGCTCTTCAGTCGCACTGCTGGCCGCAGAGTGATTGACATGAAGTGGGCGTTTCAGGGTGTCAACTGACCGTTTTCAGGGAGTGTTGAAAAAATCGCAGGCGTGGCTGGCCGAACGCAGGGCGTGTTTGTGATGTCAAAACAGGAACTGAACAGTCTGAAGTGATCGCAAGCGATGAGTAGGTTTTGAGCTACTCTAAAACTGCACAAAATAACTTTGTAGCTGCTCTGCGATCCTTTCGTTCGCACTTCTGCTAAGCTAAAATACACTCCCAGTGGGAGGCGGCATAGCGTTTGCATGGCTGCTAAAAACAGCTAGCGAGCGATCAACTTGGAATGACCCCCATTGTTTTTAGGTTAAAAGGTTGCACCGAGGTCGCTGTATGACTAAGCTAAGCGACACAAGTGTGCGGTACAAACACCTGGCCCATCTAAGAGTGGCACTGCAGTGGCAGACAGGATGGCAGTTTTAAAAACTAGGCACCAAAGTTAACATAATGCAAAGAAAAAAAAAGAGGTGCAAAGAGGTCGCTGGATGACTAAGCTAAGCGACACAAATGGGCGGCACAAACACCTGGCCCATCTAGGAGTGGCACTGCAGTGGCAGACAGGATGGCAGTTTTAAAAACTAGGCCCCAAAGAGCACATAATGCAAAGAAAAATATATTGGTGTGGAACAGAAAGGACTTCAGCCAAGCAAATATATAATTATTAATTACCACATTACTGGACAAACTGAAAAACTTGGGGCCAAAGCCTCCAAAATTGTACCCCCTTCTTCATGTTCAGGGAATAAGATAATCTCAGATTTAATGCTGGGATGCAAATAAACTGGTGTATACTAGAGATGTGCAGCGGGCATTTTTCGGGTTTTGTGTTTTGGTTTTGGATTTGGTTCCGCGGTCGTATTTTGGATTCGGACGCGTTTTGGCAAAACCTCCCTTAAGAATTTTTGTTGGATTCGGGTGTGTTTCGGATTCGGGTGTTTTTTTCCCTTAACCCCTCAAAAACAGCTTCAATTATAGAATTTGGGGGTAATTTAGATCCTATAGTATTATTAACCACAATAACCAGAATTTCCACTAATTTCCAGTCTATTCTGAAAACCTCACACCTCACAATATTATTTTTAGACCTAAAATTTGCACCGAGGTTGCTGGATGACTAAGCTAAGCGACCCAAGTGGGTGGCACAAACACCTGGCCCATCTAGGAGTGGCACTGCAGTGTCAGACAGGATGGCACTTAAAAATATAGTCCCCAAACAGCACATAAAATAAAAAAAAGAGGTGCAAGATGGAATTGTCCTTGGGCCCTCCCACCCACCCTTATGTTGTATAAACAGGACATGCTCACTTTAACAAACCCATCATTTCAGCGACAGGGTCTGCCACATGACTGTGGCTGAATTGACTGGTTGGTTTGGGCCCCCACCAAAAAAGAAGCAATCAATCTCTCCTTTCACAAACTGGCTCTACAGAGGCAGGATGTCCACCTCCTCCTCATCATCCGATTCCTCACCCCTTTCACTGTGTACATCCCAGTCCTCACAAAGTATTAATTCGTCCCCACTGGAATCCACCATCACAGGTCACTGTGTACTTTCTGGAGGCAATTGCTGGTAAATGTCTCCACGGAGGAATTGATTATAATTCATTTTGATGAACATCATCTTCTCCACATTTTCTGGAAGTAACCTCCTACGCCGATCGCTGACAAGGTTACCGGCTGCACTAAACACTCTTTCGGAGTACACACTGGAGGGAGGGCAACTTAGGTAGAATAAAGCCAGTTTGTGCAAGGGCCTCCAAATTGCCTCTTCTTCCTGCCAGTATATGTACGGACTGTCTGACGTGCCTACTTGGATGCGGTCACTCATATTATCCTCCACCATTCTTTCAATGGTGACAGAATCATATGCAGTGACAGTAGACGACATGTCAGTAATCGTTGCCAGGTCCTTCAGTCCGGACCAGATGTCAGCACTCGCTCCAGACTGCCCTGCATCACCGCCAGCGGGTGGCCTCGGATTCTTAGCCTTTTCCTCGCACCACCAGTTGCGGGAGAAAGTGAAGGAGGAGCTGTTGACGGGTCACGTTCCGCTTGACTTGACAATTTTCTCACCAGCAGGTCTTTGAACCTCTGCAGACTTGTGTCTGCCGGAAAGAGAGATACAACGTAGGCTTTAAATCTAGGATCGAGCACGGTGGCCAAAATGTAGTGCTCTTATTTCAACAGATTGACCACCCATGAATCCTGGTTAAGCGAATTAAGGGCTCCATCCACAAGTCCCACATGCCTAGCGGAATTGCTCTGTTTTAGCTCCTCCTTCAATGTCTCCAGCTTCTTCTGCAAAAGCCTGATGAGGGGAATGACCTGACTCAGGCTGGCAGTGTCTGAACTGACTTCACGTGTGGCAAGTTCAAAGGGTTGCAGAACCTTGCACAACGTTGAAATCATTCTCCACTGCGCTTGAGTCAGGTGCATTCCCCCTCCTTTGCCTATATCATAGGCAGATGTATAGGCTTGAATGGCCTTTTGCTGCTCCTCCATCCTCTGAAGCATATAGAGTGTTGAATTCCCCCTCGTTACCACCTCTTGCTTCAGATGATGGCAGGGCAGGTTCAGGAGTGTTTGCTGGTGCCCCAGTCTTCGGCACGTGGTGGCTGAATGCCGAAAGTGGCCCGCAATTATTCGGGCCACCGACAGCATCTCTTGCACGCCCCTGACGTTTTTTAAATAATTCTGCCCCACCAAATTCAATGTATGTGCAAAACATGGGACGTGCTGGAATTTTCCCAGATGTAATGCACGCACAATATTGGTGGCGTTGTCCGATGTCACATATCCCCAGGAGAGTCCAATTGGGGTAAGCCATTCTGCGATGATGTTCCTCAGTTTCCGTAAGAGGTTGTCAGCTGTGTGCCTCTTCTGGAAAGCGGTGATACAAAGCGTAGCCTGCCTAGGAACGAGTTGGCATTTGTGAGATGCTGCTACTGGTGCCGCCGCTGCTGTTCTTGCTGCTGGAGGCAATACATCTATCCAGTGGGCTGTCACAGTCATATAGTCCTGAGTCTGCCCTGCTCCACTTGTCCACATGTCCGTGGTTAAGTGGACATTGGGTACAACTGCATTTTTTAGGACACTGGTGATTCTTTTTCTGAGGTCTGTGTACATTTTCGGTATCGCCTGCCTAGAGAAATGGAACCTAGATGGTATTTGGTACCGGGGACACAGTACCTCAAACAAGTCTCTAGTTGCCTCTGAATTAACGGTGGATACCGGAACCACGTTTCTCACCACCCAGGCTGACAAGACCTGAGTTATCCGGTTTGCAGCAGGATGACTGCTGTGATATTTAAACTTCCTCGCAAAGGACTGTTGGACAGTCAATTGCTTACTGGAAGTAGTACAAGTGGTCTTCCGACTTCCCCTCTGGGATGACGATCGACTCCCAGCAGCAACTACAGCAGCGCCAGCAGCAGTAGGCGTTACACTCAAGGATGCATCGGAGGAATCCCAGGCAGGATAGGACTCATCAGACTTGCCAGTGACATGGCCAGCAGGACTATTGGCTTTCCTGTGTAAGGTGGAAATTGACACTGAGGGAGTTGGTGGTGTGGTTTGCAGGAGCTTGGTTACAAGAGGAAGGGATTTAGTGGTCAGTGGACTGCTTCCGCTGTCATCCAAAGTTTTTGAACTTGTCACTGACTTCTGATGAATGCGGACCAGGTGACGTATAAGGGAGGATGTTCTTAGGTGGTTAACGTCCTTATCCCTACTTATTACAGCTTGACAAAGGCAACACACGGCTTGACACCTGTTGTCCGCATTTGTGTTGAAATAATTCCACACCGAAGAGGTGATTTTTTTTTGTATTTTGACCAGGCATGTCAATGGCCATATTCGTCCCACGGACAACAGGTGTCTCCCCGGGTGCCTGACTTAAACAAACCACCTCACCATCAGAATCCTCCTTGTCAATTTCCTCCCCAGCGCCAGCAACACCCATATCCTCATCCTGGTGTACTTCAACAGTGACATCTTCAATTTGACTATCAGGAACTGGACTGCGGGTGCTCCTTCCAGCACTTGCAGGGGGCGTACAAATGGTGGAAGGCACAAGCTCTTCCCGTCCAGTGTTGGGAAGGTCAGGCATCGCAACCAACACAATTGGACTCTCCTTGGTGATTTGTGATTTAGAAGAACGCACAGTTCTTTGCTGTGCATTTGCCAGCTTAAGTCTTTTCATTTTTCTAGCGAGAGGATGAGTGCTTCCATCCTCATGTGAATCTGAACCACTAGCCATGAACATAGGCCAGGGCCTCAGCCGTTCCTTGCCACTCCGTGTCGTAACTGGCATATTGGCAAGTTTACGCTTCTCATCAGACGCTTTCAATTTTGATTTTTGGGTCATTTTACTGAACTTTTGTTTTTTGGATTTTACATGCTCTCTTCTATGACATTGGGCATCGGCCTTGGCAGACGACGTTGATGGCATTTCATCATCTTGGCCATGACCAGTGGCAGCAGCTTCAGCACGAGGTGGAAGTGGATATTGATCTTTCCCTATTTTACCCTCCACATTTTTGTTCTCCAGTTTTTAATGTGTGGAATTATATGCCAGTATCAATAGCAATGGCCTACTACTATATATACTGCGCACAACTGAAATGCACCACAAGTATGGATGGATAGTATACTTGACGACACAGAGGTAGGTAGAGCAGTGGCCTTCCGTACCGTACTGCTATATATACTGGTGGTCACTGTCAGCAAACTGCAAAACTAAAATGCACCAAAGGTATAGAATATAGATGGATAGTATACTTGACGACACAGAGGTAGGTAGAGCAGTGGCCTTCTGTACCGTACTGCTATATATACTGGTGGTAACTGTCAGCAAACAGCAAAACTAAAATGCACCACAGGTATAGAATGTAGATGGATAGTATACTTGACGACACAGAGGTAGGTAGAGCAGTGGCCTTCCGTACCGTACTGCTATATATACTGGTGGCCACTGTCAGCAAACTGCAAAACTAAAATGCACCACAGGTATAGAATCTAGATGGATAGTATACTTGACGACACAGAGGTAGGTAGAGCAGTGGCCTTCCGTACCGTACTGCTATATATACTGGTGGTCACTGTCAGCAAACTGCAAAACTAAAATGTACCACAGGTATAGAATCTAGATGAATAGTATACTTGACGACACAGAGGTAGGTAGAGCAGTGGCCTTCCGTACCGTACTGCTATATATACTGGTGGTCACTGTCAGCAAACTGCAAAACTAAAATGCACCACAGGTATAGAATCTAGATGGATAGTATACTTGACGACACAGAGGTAGGTAGAGCAGTGGCCTTCCGTACCGTACTGCTATATATACTGGTGGTCACTGTCAGCAAACTGCAAAACTAAAATGTACCACAGGTATAGAATCTAGATGGATAGTATACTTGACGACACAGAGGTAGGTAGAGCAGTGGCCTTCCGTACCGTACTGCTATATATACTGGTGGTCACTGTCAGCAAACTGCAAAACTATAATGCACCACAGGTATAGAATCTAGATGGATAGTATACTTGACGACACAGAGGTAGGTAGAGCAGTGGCCTTCCGTACCGTACTGCTATATATACTGGTGGTCACTGTCAGCAAAACTCTGCACTGTACTCCTCCTATATAATACTGCTGGTCCCCAGTCCCCACAATAAAGCAGTGTGAGCACAGATATATGCAGCACACTGAGCACAGATATGGAGCGTTTTTCAGGCAGACAACGTATAATAATTGTGGTCACTGGTCAGCAAAACTCTGCACTGTACTCCTCTTATATAATACTGCTGGTCCCCAGTCCCCACAATAAAGCAGTGTGAGCACAGATATATGCAGCACACTGAGCACAGATATGGAGCGTTTTTCAGGCAGACAACGTATAATACTGGTGGTCACTGGTCAGCAAAACTCTGCACTGTACTCCTCCTATATAATACTGCTGGTCCCCAGTCCCCACAATAAAGCAGTGTGAGCACAGATATATGCAGCATACTGAGCACAGATATGGAGCATTTTTCAGGCAGACAACGTATAATACTGGTGGTCACTGGTCAGCAAAACTCTGCACTGTACTCCTCCTATATAATACTGCTGGTCCCCACAATAAAGCAGTGTGAGCACAGATATATGCAGCACACTGAGCACAGATATGGAGCGTTTTTCAGACAGAGAACGGATAAAACTGGTGGTCACTGATCAGCAAAACTCTGCACTGTACTCCTCCTATATAATACAGCTGCTCCCCAGTACCCACAATTAAGCAATAAGCACAAATATTTGCATCAACATTAATAAACGGATAGGACGCCAGCCACGTCCTCTCCCTAACATTTCCAATGCACGAGTGAAAATGGCGGCGATGCGCGGCTGCTTATATAGAATCCGAATCTAGCGAGACTCCGACAGCAGGATGATGACGTTCGGGCGCGCTCGGGTTAACCGAGCAAGGCGGGAAGGTTCGAACCTGCCTCGGACCCGTGTAAAAAGGGTGAAGTTCGGGGGGGTTCGGATTCCGAGGAACCGAACCCGCTCATCACTAGCTGTCACTCATATAATCCTCCACCATTCTTTTAATGGTTACAGAATCATATGCAGTGACAGAAGAAGACATGTCAGTAATCATTGGCAGGTCCTTCAGTCCGGACCAGATGTCAGCTATCACTCCTGACTGCCCTGCATCACCGCCAGCGGGTGGTTTTGGAAATTTTATCCTTTTCCTGGCAGCTCCAGTAGCGTGAGAAAATGAAGGAGGAGCTGTTGGCGGGTCACGTTCCGCTTGACTTGACAATTTTCTCACCAGCAGGTCTTTGAACCTCTGCAGACTTGTGTCTGCCGGAAAGAGAGATACAACGTAGGCTTTAAATCTAGGATCGAGCACGGTGGCCAAAATGTAGTGCTCTTATTTCAACAGATTGACCACCCATGAATCCTGGTTAAGCGAATTAAGGGCTCCATCCACAAGTCCCACATGCCTAGCGGAATTGCTCTGTTTTAGCTCCTCCTTCAATGTCTCCAGCTTCTTCTGCAAAAGCCTGATGAGGGGAATGACCTGACTCAGGCTGGCAGTGTCTGAACTGACTTCACGTGTGGCAAGTTCAAAGGGTTGCAGAACCTTGCACAACGTTGAAATCATTCTCCACTGCGCTTGAGTCAGGTGCATTCCCCCTCCTTTGCCTATATCATGGGCAGATGTATAGGCTTGAATGGCCTTTTGCTGCTCCTCCATCCTCTGAAGCATATAGAGTGTTGAATTCCCCCTCGTTACCACCTCTTGCTTCAGATGATGGCAGGGCAGGTTCAGGAGTGTTTGCTGGTGCTCCAGTCTTCAGCACGTGGTGGTTGAATGCCGAAAGTGGCCCGCAATTATTCGGGCCACCGACAGCATCTCTTGCACGCCCCTGACGTTTTTTAAATAATTCTGCCCCACCAAATTCAATGTATTTGCAAAACATGGGACGTGCTGGAATTTTCCCAGATGTAATGCACGCACAATATTGGTGGCGTTGTCCGATGTCACATATCCCCAGGAGAGTCCAATTGGGGTAAGCCATTCTGCGATGATGTTCCTCAGTTTCCGTAAGAGGTTGTCAGATGTGTGCCTCTTCTGGAAAGCGGTGATACAAAGCGTAGCCTGCCTAGGAACGAGTTGGCATTTGCGAGATGCTGCTACTGGTGCCGCCGCTGCTGTTCTTGCTGCTGGAGGCAATACATCTACCCAGTGGGCTGTCACAGTCATATAGTCCTGAGTCTGCCCTGCTCCACTTGTCCACATGTCCGTGGTTAAGTGGACATTGGGTACAACTGCATTTTTTAGGACACTGGTGATTCTTTTTCTGAGGTCTGTGTACATTTTCGGTATCGCCTGCCTAGAGAAATGGAACCTAGATGGTATTTGGTACCGGGGACACAGTACCTCAAACAAGTCTCTAGTTGCCTCTGAATTAACGGTGGATACCGGAACCACGTTTCTCACCACCCAGGCTGACAAGACCTGAGTTATCCGCTTTGCAGCAGGATGACTGCTGTGATATTTCATCTTCCTCGCAAAGGACTGTTGGACAGTCAATTGCTTACTGGAAGTAGTACAAGTGGTCTTCCGACTTCCCCTCTGGGATGACGATCGACTCCCAGCAGCAACTACAGCAGCGCCAGCAGCAGTAGGCGTTACACTCAAGGATGCATCGGAGGAATCCCAGGCAGGATAGGACTCATCAGACTTGCCAGTGACATGGCCTGCAGGACTATTGGCTTTCCTGTGTAAGGTGGAAATTGACACTGAGGGAGTTGGTGGTGTGGTTTGCAGGAGCTTGGTTACAAGAGGAAGGGATTTAGTGGTCAGTGGACTGCTTCCGCTGTCATCCAAAGTTTTTGAACTTGTCACTGACTTCTGATGAATGCGGACCAGGTGACGTATAAGGGAGGATGTTCTTAGGTGGTTAACGTCCTTACCCCTACTTATTACAGCTTGACAAAGGCAACACACGGCTTGACACCTGTTGTCCGCATTTGTGTTGAAATAATTCCACACCGAAGAGGTGATTTTTTTTGTATTTTGACCAGGCATGTCAATGGCCATATTCGTCCCACGGACAACAGGTGTCTCCCCGGGTGCCTGACTTAATCAAACCACCTCACCATCAGAATCCTCCTTGTCAATTTCCTCCCCAGTGCCAGCAACACCCATATCCTCATCCTGGTGTACTTCAACAGTGACATCTTCAATTTGACTATCAGGAACTGGACTGCGGGTGCTCCTTCCAGCACTTGCAGGGGGCGTGCAAATGGTGGAAGGCACAAGCTCTTCCCGTCCAGTGTTGGGAAGGTCAGGCATCGCAACCAACACAATTGGACTCTCCTTGGGGATTTGTGATTTAGAAGAACGCACAGTTCTTTGCTGTGCATTTGCCAGCTTAAGTCTTTTCATTTTTCTAGCGAGAGGATGAGTGCTTCCATCCTCATGTGAATCTGAACCACTAGCCATGAACATAGGCCAGGGCCTCAGCCGTTCCTTGCCACTCCGTGTCGTAACTGGCATATTGGCAAGTTTACGCTTCTCATCAGACGCTTTCAATTTTGATTTTTGGGTCATTTTACTGAACTTTTGTTTTTTGGATTTTACATGCTCTCTACTATGACATTGGGCATCGGCCTTGGCAGACGACGTTGATGGGATTTCATCATCTCGGCCATGACCAGTGGCAGCAGCTTCAGCACGAGGTGGAATTGGATCTTGATCTTTCCCTATTTTAACCTCCACATTTTTGTTCTCCAGTTTTTAATGTGTGGAATTATATGCCAGTATCAATAGCAATGGCCTACTACTATATATACTGTGCACAACTGAAATGCACCACAGGTATGGATGGATAGAATACTTGATGACACAGAGGTAGGTAGAGCAGTGGCCTTCCGTACCGTACTGCTATATATACTGGTGCTCACTGTCAGCAAACTGCAAAACTAAAATGCACCACAGGTATAGAATCTAGATGGATAGTATACTTGACAACACAGAGGTAGGTAGAGCAGTGGCCTTCCGTACCATACTGCTATATATACTGGTGGTCACTGTCAGCAAACTGCAAAACTAAAATGCACCACAGGTATAGAATGTAGATGGATAGTATACTTGACGACACAGAGGTAGGTAGAGCAGTGGCCTTCCGTACCGTACTGCTATATATACTGGTGGTAACTGTCAGCAAACTGCAAAACTAAAATGCACCACAGGTATAGAATGTAGATGGATAGTATACTTGACGACACAGAGGTAGGTAGAGCAGTGGCCTTCCGTACCGTACTGCTATATATACTGGTGGTCACTGTCAGCAAACTGCAAAACTAAAATGCACCACAGGTATAGAATCTAGATGGATAGTATACTTGACGACACAGAGGTAGGTAGAGCAGTTGCCTTCCGTACCGTACTGCTATATATACTGGTGGTCACTGTCAGCAAACTGCAAAACTAAAATGTACCACAGGTATAGAATCTAGATGGATAGTATACTTGACGACACAGAGGTAGGTAGAGCAGTGGACTTCCGTACCATACTGCTATATATACTGGTGGTCACTGTCAGCAAACTGCAAAACTAAAATGTACCACAGGTATAGAATCTAGATGGATAGTATTCTTGACGACACAGAGGTAGGTAGAGCAGTGGCCTTCCGTACCGTACTGCTATTTATACTGGTGGTCACTCTCAGCAAACTGCAAAACTAAAATGCACCACAGGTATAGAATCTAGATGGATAGTATACTTGACGACACAGAGGTAGGTAGAGCAGTGGCCTTCCGTACCGTACTGCTATATATACTGGTGGTCACTGTCAGCAAACTGCAAAACTAAAATACACCACAGGTATAGAATCTAGATGGATAGTATACTTGACGACACAGAGGTAGGTAGAGCAGTGGCCTTCCGTACCGTACTGCTATATATACTGGTGGTCACTGTCAGCAAACTGCAAAACTAAAATGCACCACAGGTTTAGAATCTAGATGGATAGTATACTTGACGACACAGAGGTAGGTAGAGCAGTGGCCTTCCGTACCGTACTGCTATATATACTGGTGGTCACTGTCAGCAAACTGCAAAACTAAAATGTACCACAGGTATAGAATCTAGATGGATAGTATACTTGACGACACAGAGGTAGGTAGAGCAGTGGCCTTCCGTACCGTACTGCTATATATACTGGTGGTCACTGTCAGCAAACTGCAAAACTATAATGCACCACAGGTATAGAATCTAGATGGATAGTATACTTGACGACACAGAGGTAGGTAGAGCAGTGGCCTTCCGTACCGTACTGCTATATATACTGGTGGTCACTGTCAGCAAAACTCTGCACTGTACTCCTCCTATATAATACTGCTGGTCCCCAGTCCCCACAATAAAGCAGTGTGAGCACAGATATATGCAGCACACTGAGCACAGATATGGAGCCTTTTTCAGGCAGACAACGTATAATAATTGTGGTCACTGGTCAGCAAAACTCTGCACTGTACTCCTCTTATATAATACTGCTGGTCCCCAGTCCCCACAATAAAGCAGTGTGAGCACAGATATATGCAGCACACTGAGCACAGATATGGAGCGTTTTTCAGGCAGACAACGTATAATACTGGTGGTCACTGGTCAGCAAAACTCTGCACTGTACTCCTCCTATATAATACTGCTGGTCCCCAGTCCCCACAATAAAGCAGTGTGAGCACAGATATATGCAGCATACTGAGCACAGATATGGAGCATTTTTCAGGCAGACAACGTATAATACTGGTGGTCACTGGTCAGCAAAACTCTGCACTGTACTCCTCCTATATAATACTGCTGGTCCCCACAATAAAGCAGTGTGAGCACAGATATATGCAGCACACTGAGCACAGATATGGAGCGTTTTTCAGACAGAGAACGGATAAAACTGGTGGTCACTGATCAGCAAAACTCTGCACTGTACTCCTCCTATATAATACAGCTGCTCCCCAGTACCCACAATTAAGCAATAAGCACAAATATTTGCATCAACATTAATAAACGGATAGGACGCCAGCCACGTCCTCTCCCTAACATTTCCAATGCACGAGTGAAAATGGCGGCGACGCGCGGCTGCTTATATAGAATCCGAATCTAGCGAGACTCCGACAGCAGGATGATGACGTTCGGGCGCGCTCGGGTTAACCGAGCAAGGCGGGAAGGTTCGAACCTGCCTCGGACCCGTATAAAAAGGGTGAAGTTCGGGGGGGTTCGGATTCCGAGGAACCGAACCCGCTCATCACTAGCTGTCACTCATATAATCCTCCACCATTCTTTTAATGGTTACAGAATCATATGCAGTGACAGAAGAAGACATGTCAGTAATCATTGGCAGGTCCTTCAGTCCGGACCAGATGTCAGCTATCGCTCCTGACTGCCCTGCATCACCGCCAGCGGGTGGTTTTGGAAATTTTATCCTTTTCCTGGCAGCTCCAGTAGCGTGAGAAAATGAAGGAGGAGCTGTTGGCGGGTCACGTTCCGCTTGACTTGACAATTTTCTCACCAGCAGGTCTTTGAACCTCTGCAGACTTGTGTCTGCCGGAAAGAGAGATACAACGTAGGCTTTAAATCTAGGATCGAGCACGGTGGCCAAAATGTAGTGCTCTTATTTCAACAGATTGACCACCCATGAATCCTGGTTAAGCGAATTAAGGGCTCCATCCACAAGTCCCACATGCCTAGCGGAATTGCTCTGTTTTAGCTCCTCCTTCAATGTCTCCAGCTTCTTCTGCAAAAGCCTGATGAGGGGAATGACCTGACTCAGGCTGGCAGTGTCTGAACTGACTTCACGTGTGGCAAGTTCAAAGGGTTGCAGAACCTTGCACAACGTTGAAATCATTCTCCACTGCGCTTGAGTCAGGTGCATTCCCCCTCCTTTGCCTATATCATGGGCAGATGTATAGGCTTGAATGGCCTTTTGCTGCTCCTCCATCCTCTGAAGCATATAGAGTGTTGAATTCCCCCTCGTTACCACCTCTTGCTTCAGATGATGGCAGGGCAGGTTCAAGAGTGTTTGCTGGTGCTCCAGTCTTCAGCACGTGGTGGTTGAATGCCGAAAGTGGCCCGCAATTATTCGGGCCACCGACAGCATCTCTTGCACGCCCCTGACGTTTTTTAAATAATTCTGCCCCACCAAATTCAATGTATTTGCAAAACATGGGACGTGCTGGAATTTGCCCAGATGTAATGCACGCACAATATTGGTGGCGTTGTCCGATGTCACATATCCCCAGGAGAGTCCAATTGGGGTAAGCCATTCTGCGATGATGTTCCTCAGTTTCCGTAAGAGGTTGTCAGCTGTGTGCCTCTTCTGGAAAGCGGTGATACAAAGCGTAGCCTGCCTAGGAACGAGTTGGCATTTGCGAGATGCTGCTACTGGTGCCGCCGCTGCTGTTCTTGCTGCTGGAGGCAATACATCTACCCAGTGGGCTGTCACAGTCATATAGTCCTCAGTCTGCCCTGCTCCACTTGTCCACATGTCCGTGGTTAAGTGGACATTGGGTACAACTGCATTTTTTAGGACACTGGTGATTCTTTTTCTGAGGTCTGTGTACATTTTCGGTATCGCCTGCCTAGAGAAATGGAACCTAGATGGTATTTGGTACCGGGGACACAGTACCTCAAACAAGTCTCTAGTTGCCTCTGAATTAACGGTGGATACCGGAACCACGTTTCTCACCACCCAGGCTGACAAGACCTGAGTTATCCGCTTTGCAGCAGGATGACTGCTGTGATATTTCATCTTCCTCGCAAAGGACTGTTGGACAGTCAATTGCTTACTGGAAGTAGTACAAGTGGTCTTCCGACTTCCCCTCTGGGATGACGATCGACTCCCAGCAGCAACTACAGTAGCGCCAGCAGCAGTAGGCGTTACACTCAAGGATGCATCGGAGGAATCCCAGGCAGGATAGGACTCATCAGACTTGCCAGTGACATGGCCTGCAGGACTATTGGCTTTCCTGTGTAAGGTGGAAATTGACACTGAGGGAGTTGGTGGTGTGGTTTGCAGGAGCTTGGTTACAAGAGGAAGGGATTTAGTGGTCAGTGGACTGCTTCCGCTGTCATCCAAAGTTTTTGAACTTGTCACTGACTTCTGATGAATGCGGACCAGGTGACGTATAAGGGAGGATGTTCTTAGGTGGTTAACGTCCTTACCCCTACTTATTACAGCTTGACAAAGGCAACACACGGCTTGACACCTGTTGTCCGCATTTGTGTTGAAATAATTCCACACCGAAGAGGTGATTTTTTTTGTATTTTGACCAGGCATGTCAATGGCCATATTCGTCCCACGGATAACAGGTGTCTCCCCGGGTGCCTGACTTAATCAAACCACCTCACCATCAGAATCCTCCTTGTCAATTTCCTCCCCAGCGCCAGCAACACCCATATCCTCATCCTGGTGTACTTCAACAGTGACATCTTCAATTTGACTATCAGGAACTGGACTGCGGGTGCTCCTTCCAGCACTTGCAGGGGGCGTGCAAATGGTGGAAGGCACAAGCTCTTCCCGTCCAGTGTTGGGAAGGTCAGGCATCGCAACCAACACAATTGGACTCTCCTTGGGGATTTGTGATTTAGAAGAACGCACAGTTCTTTGCTGTGCATTTGCCAGCTTAAGTCTTTTCATTTTTCTAGCGAGAGGATGAGTGCTTCCATCCTCATGTGAATCTGAACCACTAGCCATGAACATAGGCCAGGGCCTCAGTCGTTCCTTGCCACTCCGTGTCGTAACTGGCATATTGGCAAGTTTACGCTTCTCATCAGACGCTTTCAATTTTGATTTTTAGGTCATTTTACTGAACTTT
Organism: Pseudophryne corroboree; assembly: GCF_028390025.1. NCBI lineage: Eukaryota > Metazoa > Chordata > Amphibia > Anura > Myobatrachidae > Pseudophryne > Pseudophryne corroboree. The sequence continues at coordinate 325,597,342 of NC_086445.1, read as the reverse complement.
TGTTTTTTGGATTTTACATGCTCTCTACTATGACATTGGGCATCGGCCTTGGCAGACGACGTTGATGGCATTTCATCATCTCGGCCATGACCAGTGGCAGCAGCTTCAGCACGAGGTGGAAGTGGATCTTGATCTTTCCCTATTTTAACCTCCACATTTTTGTTCTCCAGTTTTTAATGTGTGGAATTATATGCCAGTATCAATAGCAATGGCCTACTACTATATATACTGCGCACAACTGAAATGCACCACAGGTATGGATGGATAGTATACTTGACGACACAGAGGTAGGTAGAGCAGTGGCCTTCCGTACCGTACTGCTATATATACTGGTGCTCACTGTCAGCAAACTGCAAAACTAAAATGCACCACAGGTATAGAATCTAGATGGATAGTATACTTGACAACACAGAGGTAGGTAGAGCAGTGGCCTTCCGTACCAGACTGCTATATATACTGGTGGTCACTGTCAGCAAACTGCAAAACTAAAATGCACCACAGGTATAGAATCTAGATGGATAGTATACTTGACGACACAGAGGTAGGTAGAGCAGTGGCCTTCCGTACCGTACTGCTATATATACTGGTGGTAACTGACAGCAAACTGCAAAACTAAAATGCACCACTGGTATAGAATGTAGATGGATAGTATACTTGACGACACAGAGGTAGGTAGAGCAGTGGCCTTCCGTACCGTACTGCTATATATACTGGTGGTCACTGTCAGCAAACTGCAAAACTAAAATGCACCACAGGTATAGAATCTAGATGGATAGTATACTTGACGACACAGAGGTAGGTAGAGCAGTGGCCTTCCGTACCGTACTGCTATATATACTGGTGGTCACTGTCAGCAAACTGCAAAACTAAAATGTACCACAGGTATAGAATCTAGATGGATAGTATTCTTGACGACACAGAGGTAGGTAGAGCAGTGGCCTTCCGTACCGTACTGCTATTTATACTGGTGGTCACTCTCAGCAAACTGCAAAACTAAAATGCACCACAGGTATAGAATCTAGATGGATAGTATACTTGACGACACAGAGGTAGGTAGAGCAGTGGCCTTCCGTACCGTACTGCTATATATACTGGTGGTCACTGTCAGCAAACTGCAAAACTAAAATGTACCACAGGTATAGAATCTAGATGGATAGTATACTTGACGACACAGAGGTAGGTAGAGCAGTGGCCTTCCGTACCGTACTGCTATATATACTGGTGGTCATTGTCAGCAAACTGCAAAACTATAATGCACCACAGGTATAGAATCTAGATGGATAGTATACTTGACGACACAGAGGTAGGTACAGCAGTGGCCTTCCGTACCGTACTGCTATATATACTGGTGGTCACTGTCAGCAAAACTCTGCACTGTACTCCTCCTATATAATACTGCTGGTCCCCAGTCCCCACAATAAAGCAGTGTGAGCACAGATATATGCAGCACACTGAGCACAGATATAGAGCGTTTTTCAGGCAGACAACGTATAATACTTGTGGTCACTGGTCAGCAAAACTCTGCACTGTACTCCTCTTATATAATACTGCTGGTCCCCAGTCCCCACAATAAAGCAGTGTGAGCACAGATATATGCAGCACACTGAGCACAGATATGGAGCGTTTTTCAGGCAGACAACGTATAATACTGGTGGTCACTGGTCAGCAAAACTCTGCACTGTACTCCTCCTATATAATACTGCTGGTCCCCAGTCCCCACAACAAAGCAGTGTGAGCACAGATATATGCAGCACACTGAGCACAGATATGGAGCATTTTTCAGGCAGACAACGTATAATACTGGTGGTCACTGGTCAGCAAAACTCTGCACTGTACTCCTCCTATATAATACTGCTGGTCCCCACAATAAAGCAGTGTGAGCACAGATATATGCAGCACACTGAGCACAGATATGGAGCGTTTTTCAGACAGAGAACGGATAAAACTGGTGGTCACTGATCAGCAAAACTCTGCACTGTACTCCTCCTATATAATACAGCTGCTCCCCAGTACCCACAATTAAGCAATAAGCACAAATATTTGCATCAACATTAATAAACGGAGAGGACGCCAGCCACGTCCTCTCCCTAACATTTCCAATGCACGAGTGAAAATGGCGGCGACGCGCGGCTGCTTATATAGAATCCGAATCTAGCGAGACTCCGACAGCGGGATGATGACGTTCGGGCGCGCTCGGGTTAACCGAGCAAGGCGGGAAGGTTCGAACCTGCCTCGGACCCGTGTAAAAAGGGTGAAGTTCGGGGGGGATCGGATTCCGAGGAACCGAACCCGCTCATCACTAGCTGTCACTCATATAATCCTCCACCATTCTTTCAATGGTTACAGAATCATATGCAGTGACAGAAGAAGACATGTCAGTAATCATTGGCAGGTCCTTCAGTCCGGACCAGATGTCAGCTATCGCTCCTGACTGCCCTGCATCACCGCCAGCGGGTGGTTTTGGAAATTTTATCCTTTTCCTGGTAGCTCCAGTAGCGTGAGAAAATGAAGGAGGAGCTGTTGGCGGGTCACGTTCCGCTTGACTTGACAATTGTCTCACCAGCAGCTCTTTGAACATCTGCAGACTTGTGTCTGCCGGGAAGAGAGATACAACGTAGGCTTTAAACCTAGGATCGAGCACGGTGGCCAAATTGTAGTGCTCTGATTTCAACAGATTGACCACCCGTGAATCCTGGTTAAGTGAATAAAGGGCTCCATCCACAAGTCCCACATGCCTAACGGAATCGCTCCATTTTAGCTCCTCCTTCATTATCTCCAGCTGCTTCTGCAAAAGCCTGATGAGGGAAATGACCTGACTCAGGCTGGCAGTGTCTGAACTGACTTCACGTGTAGCAAGTTCAAAGGGTTGCAGAACCTTGCACAACGTTGAAATCATTCTCCACTGCACTTGAGTCAGGTGCATTCCCCCTCCTTTGCCTATATCGTAGGAAGATGTATAGGCTTGAATGGCCTTTTGCTGCTCCTCCATCCTCTGACGCATATAGAGGGTTGAATTCCACCTCGTTACCACCTCTTGCTTCAACTGATGGCAGGGCATGTTCAGGAGTGTTTGCTGGTGCACCAGTCTTCGGCACGCGGTGGCTGAATGCCAAAAAGTGCCCCCCAATTCTTCGGGCCACAGACAGTATCTCTTACATGCCCCTGTCATTTTTAAAAAATTCTGCACCACCACATTCATTGTATGTGCAAAACATGGGACATGCTGGAATTTGCCCACATGTAATGCACGCACAATATTGGTGGCATTGTCCGATGTCACAAATCCCCTAGAGAGTCCAATTGGGGTAAGCCAATCTGTGATGATGTTCCTCAGTTTCCGTAAGAGGTTGCCAGCTTTGTTCCTCTTATGGAAAGCGGTGATACAAAGCGTAGCCTGCCTAGGAACGAGTTGGCGTTTGCGAGATGCTGCTACTGGTGCAGCCACTGCTGTTGTTGCTGCAGGAGGCAATACATATACCCAGTGGGCTGTTACAGTCATATAGTCCTTAGTCTGCCCTTCTCCACTTGTCCTCATGTCCGTGGTTAAGTGGACATTGGGTACAACTGCATTTTGTAGGACACTGGTGACTCTTTTTCTGACGTCTGTGTACATTCTCGGTGTCATCTGCCTAGAGAAGTGGAACCTAGATGGTATTTGGTACCGGGGACACACTACCTCAAGCAATTCTCTAAGTCCCTGTGAACTAACGGTGGATACCGGATGCACGTCTAACACCAACATAGTTGTCAAGGCCTGAGTTATCCGCTTTGCAACAGGATGACTGCTGTGATGTTTCATCTTCCTCACAAAGGACTGTTGGACAGTCAATTGCTTACTGGAAATAGTACAAGTTGTCTTCCAACTTCCCCTCTGGGATGACGATCGACTCCCAGCAGCAACAACAGCAGCGCCAGCAGCAGTAGGCGTTACACTCAAGGATCCATCGGAGGAATCCCAGTTAGGAGAGGACTCGTCAGACTTGCCAGTGACATGGCCTGCAGGACTATTGGCGTTCCTGTCTAAGGAGGAAATTGACACTGAGGGAGTTGGTGGGGTGGTTTGCAGGAGCTTGGGTACAAGAGGAAGAAGGGATTTAGTTGTCAGTGGACTGCTTCCGCTGTCACCCAAAGTTTTTGAACTTGTCAATGACTTCTGATGAATGCGCTCCAGGTGACGTATAAGGGAGGATGTTCTTAGGTGGTTAACGTCCTTACCCCTACTTATTACAGCTTGACAAAGGCAACATACAGCTTGACACCAGTTGTCCGCATTTCTGTTAAAATAATAACACACCGAAGAGGTGATTTTTTTCTGTGTTTTGACCAGGCATGTCAATGGCCTTATTCATCCCATGGACAACAGCTGTATCCCCGGGTGCCTGACTTAAACAAACCACCTCTCCATCAGAATCCTCCTTGTCAATTTCCTTCTCAGCACCAGCAACACCCATATCCTCATCCTGGTGTACTTCAACAGTGACATCTTCAATTTGACTATCAGGAACTGGACTGCGGGTGCTCCTTCCAGCACTTGCGGGGGGGGTGCAAATGGTGGAAGGAGCCACCTCTTCCCGTCCAGTGTTGGGAAGGTCAGGCATCGCAACCGACACAATTGGACTCTCCTTGGGGATTTGTGATTTCGAAGAACGCACAGTTCTTTGCAGTGCTTTTGCCAGCTTAACTCTTTTCATTTTTCTAGCGGGAGGATGAGTGCTTCCATCCTCATGTGAAGCTGAACCACTAGCCATGAACATAGGCCAGGGCCTCAGCCGTTCCTTGCCACTCCGTGTCGTAAATGGCATATTGGCAAGTTTACGCTTCTCCTCAGACACTTTTAATTTAGATTTTTGGGTCATTTTACTGAACTTTTGTTTTTTGGATTTTACATGCTCTCTACTATGACATTGGGCATCGGCCTTGGCAGACGACGTTGATGGCATTTCATCGTCCCTGCCATGACTAGTGGCAACAGCTTCAGCACTAGGTGGAAGTGGATCTTGATCTTTCCCTATTTTACCCTCCACATTTTTGTTCTCCTTTTTTTAATGTGTGGAATTATATGCCAGTAATATATCTGGAATTAGATGGCAGTAATGTCTGGAATTAGATACCACTAGATAGATACCAGATACCACTGTGACTGGAATGATGATGACCTATGCACAGTGACAGGACACTACCACAGCACCCTACAGCAGCAAGATGCAGCACAAGACACTGGACTTTTAGTCACCACAGTGCAGCACTGATACTGAGCACAGATATTGAGCACTGATGAGGATACTAGAACTGACACTGGGCAGCGAGAACAGCACTGGACTACTGTACTGTACTACTATATACTGGTCACCACAATGCAGCACTGATACTGAGCACAGATATTGAGCACTGTTCAGGATACTAGAACTGACACGGAGCAGCAAGATACAGCAATGGACTACTGTACTGTACTACTATATACTGGTCACCACAATGCAGCACTGATCCTGAGCACAGATATTGAGCACTGTTCAGGATACTAGAACTGACACGGAGCAGCAAGATACAGCACTGGACTACTGTACTGTACTACTATATACTGGTCACCACAATGCAGCACTGATACTGAGCACAGATATTGAGCACTGTTCAGGATACTAGAACTGACATGGACCAGCAAGACACAGCAATAGACTACTGTACTGTACTACTATATACTGGTCACCACAATGCAGCACTGATACTGAGCACAGATATTGAGCACTGTTCAGGATACTAGAACTGACACGGATCAGCAAGATACAGCAATGGACTACTGTACTGTACTACTATATACTGGTCACCACAATGCAGCACTGATACTGAGCAGAAATATTGAGCACTGTTCAGGATACTAGAACTGAAACGGAGCAGCAAGATACAGCAATGGACTACTGTACTGTACTACTATATACTGGTCACCACAATGCAGCACTGATACTGAGCACAGATATTGAGCACTGTTCAGGATACTAGAACTGACACGGAGCAGCAAGATACAGCAATGGACTACTGTACTGTACTACTATATACTGGTCACCACAATGCAGCACTGATACTGAGCAGAGATATTGAGCACTGTTCAGGATACTAGAACTGACATGGACCAGCAAGACACAGCAATAGACTACTGTACTGTACTACTATATACTGGTCACCACAATGCAGCACTGATACTGAGCACAGATATTGAGCTGATATTTAAGTGATATTGGGCTATTCAGGCAGAGAACGTAGCCACGTCCTCTCCGCTCAATCTACAATGCACGAGTGAAAATGGCGGCGACGCGCGGCTCTTTATATGGAATCCGAATCTCGCAAGAATCTGACAGCGGGATGATGATGTTTTGCCTCGTTCGGGTTTTGCGAGTAAGGCGGGAAGAACCGAAGCTGCCTCGGACACGTGTAAACCACGTGAAGTTCGGGAAGTTTGGATCTCGACGAACCGAACCCGCTCATCTCTAGTGTATACCACAGGATCAAGATTGGATATTTTCCCCTCCGCTGGAGAATTACACAGCAGACAGGCAACAGCACCCCTGGACTTAAATGGCAGTGGGGCAGCACCCCTGGACTGATAGAGCAGAGGGGCAGCACCCCATATAGGGAAGCACCCCTGGAATGATGTGGCAAAGAAAAGACGTGCAAGATGGAATTGTCCTTGGGCCCTCCCACCCATCCTTATGTTGTATAAACAGGACATGCACACTTTAACAAACCAATCATTTCAGCGGCAGGTTCTGCCACATGTCTGTGGCTGAAATGATTGATTTGCTTGTGCCCCCACCAAAAAAGAAGCAATTAATCTCTCCTTGCACAAACTGGCTCTACAGTGGAAAGATGTCATCCTCAGCCTCAGATCGCCCCCCCCCCCCCCCCCTTCAGTGTCTACATCCTCATCCTCACAGAGAAGTAATATTCAAACAAACCACATAATTTATGTGTCAGTGGACTGCTTATGCTATTACCCAAAGTTTCTGAACTTGACAATGACTTATGATGAATGCGCTGCCGGATAACGTATAAAGGAAGATGTTCCTAGGTGGTTAACGTCCTTAACCCTATTTATTATGGATTGACAAAGGCAACACATGGCTGTTGTCTGGATTTGTGGAGAAATAATTCCACACTGAAGAGGTGGCTTTTTTGGTATTTTGCCCAGGCATGACAATGGGATTTTTCATCCCATGGACAACAACTGTCTCCACTGGTGCCTTATTCAAACAAACCATATCACCATCAGAATCCTCATCATCAACTTCCTCTGCAGCGGCAGCTACACCCATATCCTCCTCATCCTGGTGTACTTCTACAGTGACTTTCTCAATCTCAATATCAGAAACTGGACTGGCGGTGCTCCTCCCAGCACTTGCAGAGGACGTGCAAATGGTAGGAGCCTCCTATTCCCATACAGTGTTGTGAAGGTCAGGCCTAGACATCGCAACTGCGGACAGTGCCAGCACCCCTGTATTTTCACAACACTGCTGTAATTTTACAGCATACAAGACAAGGCCAGTGTACATTTATTTTCATTGCACCCCTGTATTTTTACAGCATAAAGGACCAGTGTGCTTTTATTTTAACAACAGCACCCATTAATTTTTACAGCATACAAGACAGTGCCAGTGTACATTTATTTTCACTGCACCCTAAAATTATTACAGCGTACAATACAGGGCCAGTGTACATTTATTTTATTGCACCCTGGAATTTTTGCAGCATACAAGACAGGGCCAGTGTACATTTATTTTACTGCACCTCTGAATTTTACAGGGCCAGTGTAATATTATTGTAACAACAGCACCCCTATATGTTTACAGCATACAGGACCAGTGTGCTTTTATTTTAACAACTGCACCCCAGAATGTTTACAGCATACAGGGCCAGTGTAATATTATTTTAAAAGCAGCACCCCTATATTTTTTACAGCATACAGGAACAGTGTGCTTTTATTTTAACAACTGCACCCCTGCATTTTTTACAGCATACAGGGCCAGTGTAATATTATTTTCACAGCAGCACCCCTATATGTTTACAGCACACAGGACCAGTGTGCTTTTATTTTAACAACTGCACCCCTGAATTTTTTACAGCATACAGGGCCAGTGTAATGTTATTTTAACAGTAGCACCCCTATATTTTTACAGCATACAGGAGGACAGTGCCCCTGCCCCCTGTACAACACAGTGACAGCCAGGACAGAAACACCCATGTACAGCTGCAGCACCTCTAACAGCACATGAAAGTTGAACACCAGTGACAGCCATGACAGCACCCCTAATAGCACAGCTACACCACAGTGACTGGAGCAGAGGTCTGTCTCCCTCACTTTCCAAGTCCGGAGTGAAAATGGTGGCGGTGCACGCCTGTTTATATAGAATCCAAAACCCGCAAGAATCCGACAGCGGGATGATGACGTTTTGCCTCGTTCTGGTTTCCGAGACTGGCAGGAAGTCCCAAGCCAGACTCGGATCCGGGCTCGGAACGGGATGTTCGGAGGGATTCAGTTCTCTAGTTTTAGGTGAATTCTTCTTTGCAAGGATAGTTTAGAGTTTTACAGGAGGATTTCTGTCTTACTCCATGGACCAACTTGCTTGTCCTAATTTTACTGGGCCTTATTATTAGTTACATTATTTTTAGTAAAAAAAAATGTGAAAAAGGGTATTTTCACAACCTTTTCACATTATTTTGGTTTCATTCAAATGTATTAAAGGGCTTTTGGAGCAGTTTTTGTTTCATTCCCCATACTTATAATTACGCCAGCTCCAGTTGGCATAACCACAAGGGGCTTTTTAACAAAGGAGGACTCCGGATAAGCCCATTCCTCTCCACGCTTCAGCAGGCTTCAGCATTGTGCTGGAGTCTACTATGCATGTGCAGGTCTCTGGAAACATGATGCCCCCCCATGTTTTGGAGAGTAATTACTACTGTGTATGCGCGGCGACCAATCTGGCATTTACATTTTTTGGCGGGGATGCAGCTCCCGACGCCGGACTCCGGAAAGGTACGTTTAAAACATTGGTGCAGTGTGTGCGTTGGGGCCCCCCCTGGACCTAGGAAACCATGTAAACCTCACACATTGAAAAAATGTGGGGTATTTTTTGCAACAAGTACCCCAATAATGCTGCGGGGGGCATTCGCAGGGACAGACCTTTCTCGCAATTTATTGATACATCCATGCAATGTATACATTAATTGCATTGCAAGTTTGGGCGATTTTATCACATGACATCCCCATCTCAGTTGTGGATGGAGATAAATCGGCCCCTATATGTTTTGTTGTTTACTAAAGAAAAATAATTCTATGATCAGTTATAATTAATGCACTATTTATAGATTTCATTTATTTTTGTTGAAGTAGCCATTGACTCTGTATGATTGGGTACCCTACCATAGGTTAAACAATTAGGGTTTAGACAAAGTTCACAGCAGCTTGGTAGGACCTCCAGTTTTAATACATTACAAAGTACGTGTGTCTTTCCTTAACATTGTATCTATTATGCTGTAATTGGTATTTCATTCACATATTTAATATTGTTTTCATTTTGTTTTATATTTTATATTTTACTTTAATTGCACATTAGTGTTTATACCGGTTTTACCCCGCCAGCTTCTAACTAGAGATGTGCACCGGAAATTTTTCGGGTTTTGTGTTTTGGTTTTGGGTTCGGTTCCGCGGCCGTGTTTTTTGGTTCGAACGCGTTTTGGCAAAACCTCACCGAATTTTTTTTGTCGGATTCGGGTGTGTTTTGGATTCGGGTGTTTTTTTCAAAAAAACCCTAAAAAACAGCTTAAATCATAGAATTTGGGGGTCATTTTGATCCCAAAGTATTATTAACCTCAATAACCATAATTTCCACTCATTTTCAGTCTATTCTGAACACCTCACACCTCACAATATTATTTTTAGTCCTAAAATTTGCACCGAGGTCGCTGGATAACTAAGCTCAGCGACCCAAGTGGCCGACACAAACACCTGGCCCATCTAGGAGTGGCACTGCAGTGTCACGCAGGATGGCCCTTCCAAAAAACACTCCCCAAACAGCACATGACGCAAAGAAAAAAAGAGGCGCAATGAGGTAGCTGTGTGACTAAGCTCAGCGACCCAAGTGGCCGACACAAACACCTGGCCCATCTAGGAGTGGCACTGCAGTGTCAGGCAGGATGGCCCTTCCAAAAAATACTCCCCAAACAGCACATGACGCAAAGAAGAAAAAAAAGAGGCGCAATGAGGTAGCTGTGTGAGTAAGCTAAGCGACCCTAGTGGCCGACACAAACACCTGGCCCATCTAGGAGTGGCACTGCAGTGTCACGCAGGATGGCCCTTCCAAAAAACACTCCCCAAACAGCACATGACGCAAAGAAAAAAAGAGGCGCAATGAGGTAGCTGTGTGACTAAGCTCAGCGACCCAAGTGGCCGACACAAACACCTGGCCCATCTAGGAGTGGCACTGCAGTGTCAGGCAGGATGGCCCTTCCAAAAAATACTCCCCAAACAGCACATGACGCAAAGAAGAAAAAAAAGAGGCGCAATGAGGTAGCTGTGTGAGTAAGCTAAGCGACCCTAGTGGCCGACACAAACACCTGGCCCATCTAGGAGTGGCCCTGCAGTGTCACGCAGGCTGGCCCTTCCAAAAAACACTCCCCAAACAGCACATGACGCAAAGAAAAATGAAAGAAAAAAGAGGTGCAAGATGGAATTGTCCTTGGGCCCTCCCACCCACCCTTATGTTGTATAAACAGGACATGCACACTTTAACCAACCCATCATTTCAGTGACAGGGTCTGCCACACGACTGTGACTGAAATGACTGGTTGGTTTGGACCCCCACCAAAAAAGAAGCAATTAATCTCTCCTTGCACAAACTGGCTCTACAGAGGCAAGATGTCCACCTCATCATCATCCTCCGATATATCACCGTGTACATCCCCCTCCTCACAGATTATCAATTCGTCCCCACTGGAATCCACCATCTCAGCTCCCTGTGTACTTTGTGGAGGCAATTGCTGCTGGTGAATGTCTCCACGGAGGAATTGATTATAATTCATTTTAATGAACATCATCTTCTCCACATTTTCTGGATGTAACCTCGTACGCCGATTGCTGACAAGGTGAGCGGCGGCACTAAACACTCTTTCGGAGTACACACTTGTGGGAGGGCAACTTAGGTAGAATAAAGCCAGTTTGTGCAAGGGCCTCCAAATTGCCTCTTTTTCCTGCCAGTATAAGTACAGACTGTCTGACGTGCCTACTTGGATGCGGTCACTCATATAATCCTCCACCATTCTTTCAATGGGGAGAGAATCATATGCAGTGACAGTAGACGACATGTCCGTAATCGTTGTCAGGTCCTTCAGTCCGGACCAGATGTCAGCATCAGCAGTCGCTCCAGACTGCCCTGCATCACCGCCAGCGGGTGGGCTCGGAATTCTGAGCCTTTTCCTCGCACCCCCAGTTGCGGGAGAATGTGAAGGAGGAGATGTTGACAGGTCGCGTTCCGCTTGACTTGACAATTTTCTCACCAGCAGTTCTTTGAACCCCTGCAGACTTGTGTCTGCCGGAAAGAGAGATCCAAGGTAGGTTTTAAATCTAGGATCGAGCACGGTGGCCAAAATGTAGTGCTCTGATTTCAACAGATTGACCACCCGTGAATCCTTGTTAAGCGAATTAAGGGCTCCATCCACAAGTCCCACATGCCTAGCGGAATCGCTCTGTGTTAGCTCCTCCTTCAATGTCTCCAGCTTCTTCTGCAAAAGCCTGATGAGGGGAATGACCTGACTCAGGCTGGCAGTGTCTGAACTGACTTCACGTGTGGCAAGTTCAAAAGGTTGCAGAACCTTGCACAACGTTGAAATCATTCTCCACTGCGCTTGAGACAGGTGCATTCCACCTCCTATATCGTGCTCAGTTGTATAGGCTTGAATGGCCTTTTGCTGCTCCTCCAACCTCTGAAGCATATAGAGGGTTGAATTCCACCTCGTTACCACTTCTTGCTTCAGATGATGGCAGGGCAGGTTCAGGCGTTTTTGGTGTTGCTCCAGTCTTCTGTACGTGGTGCCTGTACGCCGAAAGTGTCCCGCAATTCTTCTGGCCACCGACAGCATCTCTTGCACGCCCCTCTCGTTTTTTAAATAATGCTGCACCACCAAATTCAAGGTATGTGCAAAACATGGGACGTGCTGGAATTTGCCCAGATTTAATGCACACACAATATTGCTGGCGTTGTCCGATGCCACAAATCCACAGGAGAGTCCAATTGGGGTAAGCCATTCTGCGATGATCTTCCTCAGTTGCCGTAAGAGGTTTTTAGCTGTGTGCGTATTCTGGAAAGCGGTGATACAAAGCGTAGCCTGCCTAGGAAAGAGTTGGCGTTTGCGAGATGCTGCTACTGGTGCCGCCGCTGCTGTTCTTGCGGCGGGAGTCCATACATCTACCCAGTGGGCTGTCACAGTCATATAGTCCTGAGTCTGCCCTGCTCCACTTGTCCACATGTCCGTGGTTAAGTGGACATTGGGTACAACTGCATTTTTTAGGACACTGGTGAGTCTTTTTCTGAGGTCTGTGTACATTTTCGGTATCGCCTGCCTAGAGAAATGGAACCTAGATGGTATTTGGTACCGGGGACACAGTACCTCCAACAAGTCTCTAGTTGCCTCTGCAGTAATGATGGATACCGGAACCACGTTTCTCACTGCCCAGGATGCCAAGGCCTCAGTTATCCGCTTTGCAGCAGGATGACTGCTGTGATATTTCATCTTCCTCGCAAAGGATTGTTGGACAGTCAATTGCTTGGTGGAAGTAGTAAAAGTGGTCTTACGACTTCCCCTTTGGGATGACCATCGACTCCCAGCAGCAACAACAGCAGCGCCAGCAGCAGTAGGCGTTACACGCAAGGATGCATCGGAGGAATCCCAGGCAGGAGAGGACTCGTCAGAATTGCCAGTGACATGGCCTGCAGGACTATTGTCATTCCTGGGGAAGGAGGAAATTGACACTGAGGGAGTTGGTGGGGTGGTTTACGTGAGCTTGGTTACAAGAGGAAGGGATTTACTGGTCAGTGGACTGCTTCCGCTGTCGCCCAAAGTTTTTGAACTTGTCACTGACTTATGATGAATGCGCTGCAGGTGACGTATAAGGGAGGATGTTCCGAGGTGGTTAACGTCCTTACCCCTACTTATTACAGCTTGACAAAGGCAACACACGGCTTGACAAATGTTGTCCGCATTTCTGTTGAAATACTTCCACACCGAAGAGCTGATTTTTTTGGTATTTTCACCAGGCATGTCAATGGCCATATTCCTCCCACGGACAACAGGTGTCTCCCCGGGTGCCTGACTTAAACAAACCACCTCACCATCAGAATCCTCCTGGTCAATTTCCTCCCCAGCGCCAGCAACACCCATATCCTCCTCATCCTGGTGTACTTCAACACTGACATCTTCAATCTGACTATCAGGAACTGGACTGCGGGTGCTCCTTCCAGCACTTGCAGGGGGCGTGCAAATGGTGGAAGGCGCATGCTCTTCACGTCCAGTGTTGGGAAGGTCAGGCATCGCAACCGACACAATTGGACTCTCCTTGTGGATTTGTGATTTCGAAGAACGCACAGTTCTTTGCTGTGCTTTTGCCAGCTTAAGTCTTTTCATTTTTCTAGCGAGAGGCTGAGTGCTTCCATCCTCATGTGAAGCTGAACCACTAGCCATGAACATAGGCCAGGGCCTCAGCCGTTCCTTGCCACTCCATGTGGTAAATGGCATATTGGCAAGTTTACATTTCTCCTCCGACGATTTTATTTTAGATTTTTGAGTCCTTTTTTTACTGATATTTTGTGTTTTGGATTTCACATGCTCTGTACTATGACATTGGGCATCGGCCTTGGCAGACGATGTTGATGGCATTTCATCGTCTCGGCCATGACTAGTGGCAGCAGCTTCAGCACGAGGTGGAAGTGGATCTTGATCTTTCCCTATTTTTGGAACCTCAACATTTTTGTTCTCCATATTTTAATAGGCACAACTAAAAGGCACCTCAGGTAAACAATGGAGATGGATGGATACTAGTATACTTATGGATGACGAGCGACTGCCGACACAGAGGTAGCTACAGCCGTGGACTACCGTACTGCGTCTGCTAGTATAGACTGGATGATAATGATATAAAAAATATATATATATCACTACTGCAGGACAGGTATATATTGTATAATGACGGACCTGCTGGACACTGTCAGCACTGCAGACTCCTAAACTACTAGTATGAAGAAGATAGAAGAAAAAAAAACCACCACAGGTAGGTATACAATTATGGATGAGCGACTGCCGACACAGAGGTAGCTACAGCCGTGGACTACCGTACTGCGTCTGCTAGTATAGACTGGATGATAATGATATAAAAAATATATATATATCACTACTGCAGGACAGGTATATATTGTATAATGACGGACCTGCTGGACACTGTCAGCACTGCAGACTCCTAAACTACTAGTATGAAGAAGATGGAAAAAAAAAACCCATCACAGGTAGGTATACAATTATGGACGAGCGACTGCCGACACAGAGGTAGCTACAGCCGTGGACTACCGTACTGCGTCTGCTAGTATAGACTGGATGATAGTGATATAAAAAATATATATATATCACTACTGCAGGACAGGTATATATTGTATAATGACGGACGCTGGACACTGTCAGCACTGCAGACTCCTAAACTACTAGTATGAAGAAGATAGAAAAAAAAAAAACCACCACAGGTAGGTATACAATTATGGACGAGCGACTGCCGACACAGAGGTAGCTACAGCCGTGGACTACCGTACTGCATCTGCTAGTATAGACTGGATGATAATGATATAAAAAATATATATATATCACTACTGCAGGACAGGTATATATTGTATAATGACGGACCTGCTGGACACTGTCAGCACTGCAGACTCCTAAACTACTAGTATGAAGAAGATGGAAAAAAAAAAAACCACCACAGGTAGGTATACAATTATGGACGAGCGACTGCCGACACAGAGGTAGCTACAGCTGTGGACTTCCGTACTGCGTCTGCTAGTATAGACTGGATGATAATGATATAAAAAATATATATATATCACTACTGCAGGACAGGTATATATTGTATAATGACGGACCTGCTGGACACTGTCAGCACTGCAGACTCCTAAACTACTAGTATGAAGAATATGGAAGAAAAAAAAACCACCACAGGTAGGTATACAATTATGGACGAGCGACTGCCGACACAGAGGTAGCTACAGCCATGGACTACCGTACTGCATCTGCTAGTATAGACTGGATGATAATGATATAAAATATATATATATATATCACTACTGCAGGACAGGTATATATTGTATAATGACGGACCTGCTGGACACTGTCAGCACTGCAGACTCCTAAACTACTAGTATGAAGAAGATAGAAAAAAAAAAACCACCACAGGTAGGTATACAATTATGGACGAGCGACTGCCGACACAGAGGTAGCTACAGCCGTGGACTACCGTACTGCGTCTGCTAGTATAGACTGGATGATAATGATATAAAAAATATATATATATCACTACTGCAGGACAGGTATATATTGTATAATGATGGACCTGCTGGACACTGTCAGCACTGCAGACTCCTAAACTACTAGTATGAAGAAGATAGAAAAAAAAAAAACCACCACAGGTAGGTATACAATTATGGACGAGCGACTGCCGACACAGAGGTAGCTACAGCCGTGGACTACCGTACTGCGTCTGCTAGTATAGACTGGATGATAATGATATAAAAAATATATATATATCACTACTGCAGGACAGGTATATATTGTATAATGACGGACCTGCTGGACACTGTCAGCACTGCAGACTCCTAAACTACTAGTATGAAGAAGATAGAAATATAATGAATGACGGACCTGCTGGACACTGTCAGCAGAATGCGTTTATAGAATAAAAAAAAAAAACACCACACAAGTGTTTAACTTTTTCAGGCAGACAATATACTGGTGGTCACTGCTGGTCAGTCACACTGGCACTCTGGCAGCAAAAGTGTGCACTGTTAAATATGTACTCCTGCTATAACTGCTCCCCAGTCTCCCCCACAATTAAGCTGTGTGAGCAGTGAGCACTACTCAGCACAGTCAGATATACATAGATGATATTATCATGCAGCACACTGAGGCTGAGCACAGATATGGTATGTGACTGTGTATCGTTTTTTTTCAGGCAGAGAACGGATTATATTAAATAATAAATAAAACTGGTGGTCACCACTAGTATAACTATCAGCAAAACTCTGCACTCTCTGAGTACTCCTAATGCTCCAGTAAATCAAGTGTCTCACTCTCTATCTAAACGGAGAGGACGCCAGCCACGTCCTCTCCCTATCAATCTCAATGCACGTGTGAAAATGGTGGCGACGCGCGGCTCCTTATATAGAATCCGAGTCTCGCGATAGAATACGAGCCTCGCGAGAATCCGACAGCGGGATGATGACGTTCGGGCGCGCTCGGGTTAGCCGAGCAAGGCGGGAAGATCCGAGTCTGCCTCGGACCCGTGTAAAAAGCGTGAAGTTCGGGGGGGTTCGGATTCCGAGGAACCGAACCCACTCATCTCTACTTCTAACATGGGTTATTGCACATGAGCGTGCATAACCCGTGTTGCTATGTGATGTAAAAGTGCCCAGTTGGAATAATCCGGGTCGAGTGACCCGGTATTCCAACTCGGATAGCTTGCAGGGTTGGACACGGGTTCAACCTGGCAAGCTGTGCTGTGTAAATGGGACGCCGTCTTGATGCGACTCATTTCCCATTCACAGTGAATTAGGCGGCACTTGGAGATCATGTGAACTCCAAGCGCCGCCCCCGCTGCGTCACCACTGACATTACCAAACAGGAAATATGTTGGGTTTGAAAACAGCGACAGAGAGGGCCTGAGGCGTCCAGGAAGCTCCCATGTCAGGCTCCTGGGTGCGACCCGCTGTATTTGATATAAAAGAGGTATTCGTTTAGGGTTAGTATGAGAATGCATGAAGTAATACTATCTTAAAAGAAAATAAATATAAAACAAGACTAAACATAAAATATATTTTGTTTCACTATTCAACATTGAAAAATCAATGGGTAGAAGACCTAATATAAAACAAACTTGTTGCAGAGTCTGCAAATTGATCAATAGAACCAAATTGAATGGCACCCTCCCAGAAGCCTTTAGGAAAAATAACAGCCTTAGCCTCCACTGGCGACAAGCCATGGATTATTAAAAAAGCTAGTGCTGCATTATTGCTTTACAGAACAGTACATTTCTGATATTAGCGGTTATATGTTAATAGATAAATGTGTATATAAAAACTTTATATTCCAGTTATGTTTACAGTTACTTTTGCATAATTTTACCTCATATTAGTTTTCTGTTTTATAGCATTGACAATGTGTTTTGCAGCTAATTTGTGCTATTTCCTTGTTTAATGTTCTCCTTAGGTCAGCATACTTGAACTTCTCGGAACTTTCCATTGATTATCTTCTCTGTAACCTGTGTTCTGAATTGCTAATCTGCAGTGGTGCCCTATCTAAACCGAGGAACCTTTCATTCAGTTGTCAATCGTGATTTTCATATTGACATTATTACTACTTTTTTCCACTACCCACTCTCCTTAAATCTTAAAAATGAAAAGAGAAAGATGACCAGAGTATCCTTTCATAAACTAACTGATTTACAGTATGTAACTTGTTGATGAGACACTGGCTTCTAATTGGCCATTGACAGTGACCATTAAGCAGCTGGTGCATGCCCAGAGCTACTATTACGCAGCTTAAGGCAGCTGACTAGAGCGCCAGTATTTGGGAGGTGCTTCTGTTCAGGCAATAAAATATGTCTATGAAAAATGCATTCTATTTTAATTTCATGGTGACAGCAGCTGCAGAGCTTAATTAAAGTAACTTCAAAAGGTACTGGCCATAGTACAGCTTGTCAATTACCTGGCCATCCTGTTTTTCTTTCTAGGACAAGCTGTTGCGCCCCTCCCTGCCACACAATGTTTGTAATCATCCCCAATGTTGAAAGCAGCTGAAAAGTTATATTGTTTTGGGAAAAATTGCATTCATTGAATTAGACGATTAGGGTGAGATTCAAATGACATATCACGCCCAATTTCCTTCTAAAATGATCTCTGTTATTGCGCATATTGCGCCCATAGTGATCAGGTTTAGCTGTGTAAAGGGTTGGGTGCCTCCCTACTCCGGAGGTAGCAAGCTGAAATAATGATACCACGCCCCTGAGGACAGAAACAGAATGGGTGTGAAAAGGGGTGAAAAGAATTGAATCTCCCCCATTATCTGGTAAAAATCCATAAGGTGTGTTTACTAAATATTAACGTGAGGCAGGTAAAGATATTTTCAACAATTGAGTTAGGCAAAGTAAAATCAACTAGACTCTGCATCACTAGGGGGATGCCTGCAGTGGTGGAACATACCCGGGTGTTACCATTCCAGAGGCTGACACCAAAAAGATAACTCCTCCTCAGCGAACAGAAACCAGGTGCTGCACTGTTACTTAATCATGCAGCGCCCAGGTATTGTCACCGAGGAGGAGTCGGCAGTGCAGGGACACTCTCTGGGTCCATACCAGCATCTGTGGAAATGCTGGGCATGCCACCCAGAGCGATGAAAACGGTGGAGTGCATCAAAGCCATGGCCTTTCACATTAAGCCACACCCAGCCTTACAGGGGGCTACTGTGGCAATCCTGGTCAGAGCCGGATTTTAGGCGGGCCGTCGGGGTGATCATCCAGGGCCCCCACACGCCGGCAAACACTGACCCCGGTCTGACACCCCTGCACCCTTCCTGGCCGGCTCTGAGTTCATTTTACCTTTGAGATAGAGACAGCTTTGTCTCCATCTTTACAGTAAGCCCCGCCCCCTCGTGGACAAAATGCTGTGATTCGAGGGTGTATGGGGAAGGGAGCAGAGCCTAACATCATGAAGTGACTGCCCACATCAGTGACATGATGCTGCTGTTGCTGTAGCCCAACAAGTACTGTTTATCCTGCTTTATTCCTCCCTCTCCCCCTCACTGACACTCTCTCTCTCACACACATGGTGCCCCCCGTGTCTGTCTTCCAGACTCTCTTCCTCTCTCTCTCTCTGTTTCTCTCTCCCTCCCTGACATCCTTTCTCTTTCCCTCTCTCTCTCTTGTTCCCCCCCTCGCGCTGTCTCTCCCTTCCTGACTCTCTCCAGCTCGCTCCCCCTCCCTCTCTCTTTCCGTCTTCCTTTTCTCTCCTTTTCTTTCTTGCTCCCCCCTCTCTCTATCTCAGTTTTTCTCTCCCTCTCTGAAATACTTTTTCTCTCTCCCTCTCTTGCTAGTTCTTTTCTGTCTCTTTCTCTCCCTGACACTGTTTTAATCTCTTGCCCTCTCCCCATCTCTCTCTCTAGTGACAGCGGTGGTGTGCACAGTTAATTTCATTGGGGGAGCCTCCACACCTTTGTGCATGGGGCCCCCACTAGCCTTACTCTGGTCCTGTTCCTGATGTCACTGAGCCTGGTGACACCGCTGAAATCAAGCTTACCAAGAAGGAAAACCATAAAAATTAGTATTCCACATATTCACCCCGAAGTTGAACACACTTGGCACAGCATTTCTGAAGTTTCTTTATCCCTTCCCCCCAAAAAAATCTGAAGTTTGATCACGCAAATACTGCTCTGCTGCTGAAATCACCACGGAATAATTAGAAAAAAACATAACTTTCAAAGTTTTTTTTAAGGTTTGGAAACAGGAAATAGTCCGATGGAACAAGATTTGGTGGGTAGGGTGGATGATCTATGCTCTCAAACCTCAAATCCTTCAAAACATAAATTTTCCTGAAAAAAGAAAATCCCTTTCCTCAGTTTCCCTTGCCTTTTTTCCTTAAACTCATGCTTTAAGCTGCGCAGCAAGTTAGGATATTATTCAGCATTTATTGTTTGGTCCTTTGGGAGATATTCGGTAAAATGCCTTTCAAGTCCCAAAACCATTGCCATCACCTTTCCTGCAGACCTTGAGTTTTGATTTCTTTGACCATGGAGAACTCGAATACCATCACTGGATCGTAGTGATATAACCAGTGACAATTCATTCCTAAAAATAATCACCAGATCGCTCAACATGCTGCAAAACCAAATTGGAAGTGTCCACTTGTTTTTGTTTCTCATCAGCATTCAAACATGTGGGCACCCATTTGGCTTACATGTTTTGCATATCCAAGAGCTCATGAATTATAAGCCCAACACATTTCCTGGATAGCTCTAGTATCTCAGCTATTGTTTTAGTCCAGCTTCGCTGAACTGTCAAAATCAAGTCATGGACATGATCAACAATATCAGGTGTTGTCATGGTTGAAAGTCTCCCAGATCTTGCTGCATCTTCAGTCTCGAAATTTCTATACAGAAAGTTGGCAAACCACGTCTTCACAGTGGAGTAAGAAGGGCACTTACTACCTAATGTTTGCATAATACATTTATGGATTTCCTCTGCAGTTTTTTTTTTT
This sequence comes from Pseudophryne corroboree, assembly GCF_028390025.1. Classification (NCBI taxonomy): domain Eukaryota; kingdom Metazoa; phylum Chordata; class Amphibia; order Anura; family Myobatrachidae; genus Pseudophryne; species Pseudophryne corroboree. The sequence goes on along the minus strand of NC_086445.1, from coordinate 325,576,802 downwards.
TTTTTTTTTGCAGGAACAGAAACTTCATGACAGCCTGGAGTTCCACATTTGAAAATTCAACACTTTGCATTAACATGGTTCAGCTTAGGACGTCAAACACCTGCAAAAAATAAAAGCACTAGTAGTCTGAATATTGGCATTATACAATAAATAGGATGATAGTTGTTCCTGCTGCTAATACTGGATGCCTTAGCAGCTGCAGTTATAATTTGTCATCGAGCAGACATTAGCTGCACCATCAGACTTCTGAGCAACCCTGGGGTTGATTGTTGTTCTCGATAACACCTGCAAGTACAACCCAGCCTCACTCATCAGCACCTTCTCACACCCTTTTGAAGACTACAGCCTACAAAGTGGTCAGCAATTAATAACAATATTGGGTAAGAGATTATTAACGGGTGGATTACCCCAGTACTGGTGTCTCTTTGATTGCATCCATTTTTGCACTAATAGCAGTTTCCTTAGCAGACTGTGGATATCCCGGACCACTCAGTTGGTCTCCAATAGGATTTAAGATTTTAACATTTGATTTTATTAATAGTCTATTTTTCATTCTATATTATTTTCTATTTTTATATTATTGTAGTCACTTGGTCTTCCATCAGCATAATAACATCTTATTTACAAATGTATTTACTATATGGGTCTAATTCATGTTCGTATGCTATGGCTGATGTTCACGCAATGGAGAGATTATCAACAGACTGCGAGTGATTGAAAGGAAGGGTCATTTGGGGGAGGTAATGGGGAGTGGCAGCAAAAACCCAGGTGTGTTGTAGCCGTTTCAGGGCATGTATATGCCGTCATCAGCGATCATGTATGAAAGCATAGCACCTGTGTCGCTACTGTCGTATCCAGTCAGCGTAGCCATAGATCTACCCTAGCAATCTATGTTCCTCATTACTGCGAATGATATACACAGTTGTGATTGAGTTTATGATGTCTCCGGTGGGAGTCTATCTTCTTTTCTGGAAGGTAGCTTCACTTGCGATGATTAGCAATTCCATAGCCTAAAACAATCACAGCTGCATAGTATGTGCATACAAACATTTCCTCTACTTATGATTCTTTCATTTGGTATGTTTTTCTTTTGTACTATTTTTGTATTATTTTGCATTTACCTTTATGTTTTCTTAAAAGTAAAATGTTACTTTTTACATATTGCTAAATGTTAGTGTTTTTCAACTGAACTTACATTGAATGAATATACAGGAGCTTTGTTTATTTGGATTTTTGTTACTGTACTACTCCGCCCACACACCTACCTTACCCAGGGTGTGTGCCAATGGTGTAACTAGGTGTATGCCAATGGTGCCTTGACCACAGCGCAAATGCACTGAGGGCGCACACCCGCATGGCTGCTATCTCTGGTACACTCACTTCTGCCGCCGCTGCTGCAATGGAGCGCTCCTGCCGCCGCCAGCTTCTGGGACTGCCAGTGCCAGGATCAAATGATCTGCCCCCCCCCCCCTGCAGTGTCTTTGGACTCGGGAGAGACGTGATGTTGTCTCTCCCAGCTGACTCCCACACTGCCCTGAGCCCTGCTCTGTGCCGCGAGGAGCCACTTTAGTTGGGGGAGGAGGTGTTCCATGTCATCCAGCTCAGCCTTACAGTCTCACACTGCAGGAGCAGCCCAGCGCAGCACAGGCACAGATTGTGGTGCAAAACTGCAAAAAGGTGCTCAGGTGACCTTTCCCTCACCTGCCCTAACTTGTAAAATAAGATTTTTGTATTGTATATAAATATAATTTAGTAAGTCCTGTGATTGGTGGGGCAGTCTCTCTCTCTCTCTCTCTCTCGCTCTCTCTCTCTCTCTCTCTCTCTCTCTTGGACTCTGCCTGCTGATGTGTTAAAAGGGGACTCTGCTGCCTAATGTGTAAAAAGGGGGACTCTGCTGCCTAATTTGTAAAAAAAAAAAAGGGACTCTGCCGCCTAATGTGTAAAAAGGGGACTCTGCCTGTCTAATGTGTAAAAAGGGGGACTCTGCTGCCATAATGTGTAAAAAGGGACTCTACCTGCCTAATGTGTAAAAGGGGGACTCTGCTGCTGTGATGTGTAAAAAGGGGGACTCTGCTGCCATAATGTTTAAAAAAGGGGGACTTTACCTGACGTTATGTGTAAAAGGGGACTCTACCTGCCTAATGTGTAAAATGGGGACTCTACCTGCCGTAATGTGTAAAAGAGGACTTTACCTGTTGTACTGTGTAAAAGGGGACTCTACCTACTGTACTGTGTGAAAGGGGACTCTACCTGTCGTACTGTGTAAAATGGGACTCTACCTGATGTAATGTGTGATATGGGCTCTACCTCGAGTAATGTGTAAAATGGGGCTCTACCTGGCATAATGTGTGACAGGGGCTCTACCTGGCATAATGTGTGACATGGGTTCTACCTGGTGAAATGTGTAAAAGGGGCTCTATCTGGTATAATGTGTGTAAGTGGCGCCACTGTGCAGCGTAATTTGAATAATGGAGACTAATATTCCCATTAGGTGTGGTACACTAACCTCAGCTATCAGTACCTTACACAATCATGATAGTAACAGAAATGGCATGCAATAATCTTCACACATACACAAACAGCAATTTACTTTGGGGTAAATTTACTAAAATTGGAGTTCTATTTAAGATGGTATGTTGCCTATAGCAACCAATCAGATTCCAGGTATTATCTTCTAGAAGATGCTAGATAAATGAGTTGATATGGGCAGCATCCCATCTTAAATAAAACTCCCATCTGAGTAAATTTACCCCTTAGAGTCTGTTTTATGCTTGCCAGCTTTCACTGTGTGAACCGCAGAACTCTAACCGCAGTTGGGGCTACAGGTGTACTAACTACACTATATGGACCAAACCTGGTTTTCAGGGTTTGGGCTAGGCCCCTTATCTCCAGTGAAGGGCATTCTTAATGCTTCAGCATACCAGCACATTTTGGACAATGCTATGTTTCCAACTTTGTTGCAACAGCTTGTGGAAGGCCCTCTTCTATTCCAACATGACTGTGCCCCAGTGCTCAAAGCAAGGACCATAAAGACATGGTTTGATGAGTTTGATGTGGAAGAACCTGACTGGCTCACACAGAGCCCTGACATCAACCCCATTGAACACCTTTGGGATGAACTGGAACGGAGATTACGAGCCAGTCCTTCACGTCCAACATCAGTGCTTGACTTCATAAATGAATGGGCACAAATTCCCACAGTAAACACTCCAAAATCTTGTGGAAAGCCTTCCAAGAATAGTGGAAGCTGTTATAGCTGCAAAAGGGTGCTTATCTAACAGCAAGGGAAATGACCTATACAATAGGGACTAATGCCTACAGGTGCCTCAGTCCTACCACCCTCCTAACAATGAGGAAAAGGCCTATACAATAGGCACTCCTAACAATATGTTGTGGACAGAATAGGGTCTAGTGCCAACAGATGCCTTGGGCCTAGAGTCTGCTAACAGAGACCCCTGTTGTCCTACTGGTCCTGTAGTCCTGGTTCAACCAGGGAGTCCAGTCCTGCTACTTTCTTCTGGGTTATTACCTAAGGAGCAGACCCCTCTGCTACCTCTGGGCTTCTGGGGCATGCTGTCTCTATATATTCACATGAGTGGCGACAGCTTGCTGTATGTCACTGCTTCCCTGGGACTTTTGGCATCTTCTTTGCTGTCTCCACAGCTTGTCACTTCTTCACTGGTATTTTCTCCACTGCTTTGCCCATTGCTGGTGCCTTTTTTGAATTGGCTCATCCTTATTGGTGGAACTGGATTTGCCAGAATCAGAAAGGGTGGGATACAGATCCCCGTTACCGGGCAGATCCACTACAGTTGTGACAATTGTGACAGTTCTAGTCCCTAGATCATTTGCCACACTTAGTATGGGTCAGTAATGTTGTCTTAGTACTGTATATTTAATTTCATAGAAGCTTTGCGTGCCAGGCCCCATGGTAAACTAGCAAACTAGCAACACTCTTACTTTGAACTGTCTTTTGAAGGTTTGATTCCTCTTGCCAGCTAACAAGATATACCTAAATGTCTATATTATTGTTGTTTCAACCAATTAAACCTGTATAATGTTGTGTCATTAAAATTAGCTAGTTTTGCTCTTACACTTGCTCCAAGGCTTCTCTGACAAAATCTTCTACTAATGCAGATCTATTAAATCTTTAGTCTTCCTTGTCTCTCTGAAATTTGCTCTACTTCTGAACCCCATTAAACATATTTAAAAAATAGATTTTATAAATAATTATAATCTGTCTTTATGTCCATCCTTTACCCCATGTCACCAGGTTTCCCAACATCCATGTTATCAGCACAGGCGTTTTCCAAAACGTTCTTAAAGAAAAAGGGAGTCAGTCCTAGGAAAGATCCCAACCTCTGTTTCTGGTTTTATAAGGCCTTACAATCATTTGTTCCTATCTCCTTACTTGTGTCAGAGATCTCCCATTAACTACAATAATCCATTGACCTGAATTTATGCCTTCCCAGATATGGAAATGTTATCTCTTGCAATAACCCACAATAACCTACAAACATTATTGCAGAGGAAAGTTAAATGGATGAGGAAATTACACTGTTTAGCAAAATGGAATGAAATAACGATAGAGCTGCAAAGGGTTTTTTTGTGATTATTTATGATTTATTTTTTTTAGGGATAAATACAGTATGAATGAAACAGCCATTCTTTCCCATAACAAAGGTGGAAAGTTCCAGCCCTGGTACAGTGCAGTTTCTGTTTTATGCATTGTATTTCGACTGATACAGAACCTGCATGTGATATCTCGGGTATACTTAGTATCAATGGGTAACAAGGGTATCATTATGCTTTGGTACTTTGCATCCTGTTTGTATATTCATCCTCTAAGTAGTGTTCTAAGGAATAGGCTGTAGTGTACTTTGTTTCAATATAATTCTTATTCTGGTATTTGTGGCTTGCAATACAAATAACAAATATTTAGGGGTCTATTCATGAAGGGGTGAAACGTGTGGATGGAGAAGTGAGCCAGGAGAGAAGTTGGCCATGGTAACCATTCGGCATTGAAGTAACATTTACAATTTGCACACAATACAATTGTACGGAGCAGCTGATTGGTTGCCATGGGCAACTTCTCTACAGGCTCACTTCTCCACTCTTTTCACTGTTTCATGAATAAACCCAGAGGCTCTTGCCAGAGTAGGTATTGCTGTATATTTCCCTGACTTACAGTATGTCTCCATTCCATGGTTTATGGGTTTGACTCCATTATAATTTATAACTAATTGGACATTAACTTTGCACTTTCAGGTCAAATGGATTGTTTTTTGCTTATAAATTGCACTGTTTTTCTGAAAGTATACCTAAGGAAGGGCTGTGGTGTGAAAGTGCTGGTTTACTTTTGGTAAAGTTCTTTGTGATTTTATAGTCAGTATGTACTATAACTCGTTTCTTATATTTCTTTATTACAATATTTTTAGCAGTTGTGATTAGACCATAGTTTTGTATTTATAGGACAAAATATTTGTAAGCCATACTTATGTATGTAAAGCTAGCCATGCATTATGTATGTAAAGCTAGCCATGCACATGGCACACTGAGCCACAAGTAACTGCAGTACGTATGGTGTAATAGTTAGCATTACTGCGTCACAGTACTGAGGAAATGGGTTTGATTCCCATCATGGCCCTAACTGTGTGGAGTTTGTATAGTCTCCCTGTGTTAGCTTGGGTTCTCTCCAGGTACTATGGTTTCCTCCCACAAACCAAATATATACTGGTAGGGTAATTGGCTCCCAAAATGAAACCTAGTATATAAGTTTGTATGTACATGTGTTTAGGGCAGACTAGATGGATCAAGTGGTTGTTATCTACCGTCACATTCTCATCTAATCTAATCTAAAATTCATTGTCTAGTTACATCATACACTTACCTGATAGTCACATACAGCTGTACACAGCTCCACTCAGAAGATGATCACACACATAGGCCTCTACCAGTCAACTTGCAACCCCTTTGCCAACATGCTAGATAATGATATTGATTTCTATTGGGTTTCTATAAGATCATTATGTGGCACCACATTTATTTATGTGGTAACAAATGTGCTGACCAGGCATACCTCACTTAAAAGATTCCAAATTCCTTTACCTAAATCCATTGCAACAGCGAATTTCACTTCATGGTAAAGGGCCTAAATCAGAGGTGCTCACATTTGCATTCACAACTGCGAACTCGAACACTGTGATGTTGTGAAAAATTGCTAATGTCTCAGTCGCTGTCTTGTGTGCCGCCATTTACATATAAAAGACGCAACATTGGGAATATCGGTCGCACATCAGTCACACCATTGAACGTCTGAGCTACCTCACTGTGTCTCAGATTGCCCGTCTCATCTAAAGGTGGGTACACACAGAGAGATAGTCAGATTGCTTAGATTTTAAGCACGGATCTCTCATGTGTATGCCCCCCAGCGATAGCAATGCGCTGCGTCGCGCATCGCTATCGCCTGTGCTAGATTGAGGCTGCATGCAGGCTCAATCTAGCGGGTTGCTCACTTCAGCTTCCCCCCCGCCCCTCGCTCAGCACACATCGTGCTGTGCTGAGCAGGGGGAGGGGTGTGCTGAGCGGTCTGTGATAGATCGCTCAGCACACATCTCTTTAGTGTGTACCCTCCTTTGACACCAGGCAGTACAACTATGAACACATTTTCAGTGGTTGACATGGACATGCCCAGAAAACGGTGGTGACATGCCTGCATTTCTGTAGCCACCCCCCACTGCCTGCCCCAAATGGTCACTACCTGTCACTCATTTTCTGAATAAATACTGTATCCGCTGTCACTAACTGACATTTGTGTTATCTACAGATTATTGTTAAAGTCTGCTCTGTCCTTTTTTAGACACAACAAGTGCATTCCTGTATAACGTGTGCCTGGAATATGAGAGTGCACCAAAGAATGTACAGAGAGTAGAAGTAGGCACATTTGAACAGTGACACATGAAAAGTTCTGTATGCCCACGGTTTACACTTTCTAAGTTACCGGAGCTGAAGGTCATTTACATAGTGCAAAAGTGTGAGTCACAGTTTTGTGATGTCACGCACCACTTCATGTCCCCAAGTGCAGAGACTGTGGGTCAGTGGCAGTGCTTGTGGTCATGAACACTGTTGCACATTTTGCAAAAGGAGATTGTTGCATTAGGGTGTCCCTTTCTGAGTACATTGCTTGTTAAGGACAAGATTTGGCCTCATCCAGAAAAGTACTGGAATCCAGGGGAATTTTTACACTTTCCATGTGCACTTAATTATTATAATGTATTGAGCAGCCTTATATTTTGAAGTTAGTAAATAACTGTAGTAAGCATATCTGACATATAAGTGTATGAAAATGGAATGGAATGTAAAATTTAGAGGAACCAGGCACGTTTTCAGAAAATTGGATGACAAATTTGATAGGTACCCAGCAAAGGAGTTGGAGTAGAAGGTTATAAGGCATACAGGAGTGATTGCAGTGGACACAAGTCAGTAACGCAGGCAAGAAGGAGAATCTGTTTAGTGCAGAAAAACAGCAAATGATTTGATTTGATTCCTATATGATGAAAACATTGATCATGCTGCAGAAGGATCATGATAATTTTAGCCCAGTGGTGCCATATGATAACTGAAGGAAAAGCACTGGACCATGGGGCTGATTCCGAGTTGATCATAGCCCTGCAAAATTTTGCAGGGCTACGATCATGACCATAGACATGCGGGGGGATGCCCAGCACAGGGCTATCCCGCCCTACATGTCAGTGCCACCCCCCCTCCCCCCCGCGCAGAACTGCATAAGCATCACACAGCGCCAGTGCTTTTCCACTTTAGGAGTAGCTCCCGGCCAACGCAGCTTTAGCGTTCTGGCCGGGAGCTACTCGTCGCTCCCCGGCCCGCAGCGGCTGTGTGTGATGTCACGCCACCGCTGCGGCCCACCCCCCCGCACGGTCCGGCCACGCTGCGGCACCGGCGCATGCACAGTTCTGACCCGATTGCACCGCTGTGATAAACTGCAGCATGCGATCGGGTCAGAATGACCCTCCATGCCATATTAGCCCATCCCACACACATACTGAACTCTACTATGTTAGTGTGGTGAAGCTAAAAGCAAGTGTAGCAGTTGGCGGAAGCTTCTATTTACATTTATACCCTTTTCAGATAGAAATCCAGGCAATTACCTGGCATTTCAGTGCCGGGCCGTTTTGTCGCTCTCTGCCTAACCATCTATCCCCCCCTTCCTTCCTTCCAGAGAAGCAAATTACCGGGTAAAGAATTTCTACCTGGTAATATGTGGATCAAAACAGGCATTTTGTCTGTGAGTCAACCCGGGTCGAAATTTCCAGGTCTTCAACACTGGTAAATTCCTGGGTCAAAGTCCTGGGAATTTCAAGTCAGGTTGACCCTTTCACACAGAAAAAGGACCCTTGTTTATTGGCAAATTACTGGGTACAATTTCTTCACCTGGGAATTTCATTTTCTGTGTGAAAGGGGTATGAGTGAGGAGAGGCTCAGTCTTGCAGCCCATAGGTAAAATCTGCCACTGATTGCTGGGCTGTAACAGCCAACTCTGCCACTTAGCTAAAATAATTCTGCAGAACTGGCTACATATGTGATTGCTCCTCTTTGAAAATAGCAAACTACCATAACATGTCTCAGACATATACTTACTGGTGCAAATGATTTTGTACTTTATGACAATTACAGTATTGTTATAGCTACAGTGGTTCCGGTATGAATGGTCGACCATGTTATGGTCGACAGTCATTAGGTCGACCACTATTGGTCGACATTGACATGGTCGACATGGACACATGTCAACACATGAAAATGGTCGACACATGAAAGGTCGACACATGAAAAGGTCAACATGAGTTTTTTAACTTTTTTTGGTGTCTTTTTTTGCGTAAAGTGACTGGGAACCCCAATTAGTGCACCGCGTCCCCTCGCATGGTGCCTTCACTTCGCTCGGCACAGATTACCGTTCCTATCGTAGTCCACGTGGATCGTAAAGTATGGAAAAGTTCCCCAGCAGGAAAAAAGTAAAAAAAATCATGTCGACCTTTTCATGTGTCGACCTTTCATGTGTCGACCATGTGTCCATGTCGAACATGTCAATGTCGACCAATAGTGGTCGACCTAATGTCTGTCGACCATAACATGGTCGACCATCTGAACGGATACCAGCTACAGTACAGTATACTGTACTACTCATGAAAAACAAACATTTTTAATGGCATTAAGTGGTGGGGGCCACTGGAATATATGCCCATTAAAATCCTCTAAATACCATAACGAAGCTTTAGACAGCTGCTTAATTAGCTGGGATATTATTTTTTGGGGGGGAGTGTCTGGGGGCACCACTGAGTCTGGCACAGGCCAGCAAAGCTATAACCTGATGGCATCATTTGTGTATCCTGGAAGGCAAAGTTTTCTGGGAACACCAAAAGGAATACCCCCCTATTCTGCTACACATTTGGCTACATGTTACCAATATACTGTAGAGGCCACGCTGAATACATAGGTTGCACTGTGTACAGGAAGACCCCTTGACCTTACTTCTGCTACAAATCCACTGAGCGGTTCCTGGACAGCTTTGATCCTGCAAGTGTCCATACTGAGGAGGGAATTTGTAGAAACTTTCTTAAGAGTGGAGAAGTTGACCATAGCAACCAATCACCTTCTAGCTAACATTTATTATGGATATTGTATACAATGATAGGTGGAAGCTGATTAGTTGCTGTAGGCACCTTCTTTACCTGTACACTTCTCCAGTCTTTAGAGGAGATACCATTATACCAAATTTTGCCACACACCATATTTTACCAAATATATATATATTATATAGCAACCATCATTATAATTCATTATCACCATCATAGTGCATGACACCACAGCCAGGCTGCTGCCTGCCCTCCCATACTCCCATGTGTCTTTCCTTCTGTCTCTATCTTTCTCTTGTCTTCTCCTTTGTGTTTGCCTCTGTCATAATCTAAGGGTGTCTCACCTAGTCATATCTTTTATCTTCCGCAGATCTTATATTCATCTTCAACTGACTTATGTGGAAGACCCATTCTCCCCATTTATACAAATGTTATGGACTACTAAAGCAATGCTAATACAAAATTATATGGTCCTAGAGCGGACCCTTGAGCAGCCTCAGTATAATATACAGTAGAAAATGAATGGAGTCACACCTTTTCTCCAAACGAAGTTTAAACATAATTTCTAATATTCAACATAGGAGCATAAAGAAAACATTAACCACACTTCCCTTTGATAAGATGCTCTTTCTGTCACTTCAGCAGATGTGAAGTTCATACATAAAGGGAGGAAGAAAAGCACAAAAAGATCTTTGTGTAATATAGTAAGAGTGCAAATGTTCCAAGTAATCACCTTGAGTACATTGTTGAGGGAGCATCCTCAACAATATTACATATGGTGATTACCTGTTGTGAATGGTTATTTGAGATACCTGATCATTACACACCATTGTAAGTGTTCGGTTAAGGAGCGGGAGGACACACCCCACCATACAGCAATTTGATTCACAGATTATCATATATGTGTATCCCACAAGGTGATTACTGGGGAACAAGTGCACCCTTACTGTATTACACAAAGATCTTTCTTTTCTTCCTCCCTTTGTGTATGAACTACTGTACACGCCTGCTGAAGGGGAAGAAAATGCATCTTATCGGAGGGGTGTGTGGTTAATGTTTTCTTTATGTGCTTATATTAGAAACGTATTAAAGCAATGTTGTTCATTGCCTTTTTTGTCCTGAACACAGATAATTCTGTTGATCTTACCTGTTCACACCAAGACACCAAAATTCCACATGTTAATACAATGCTACACAGAATTGATGCTCAATAATCCACATTGCAAATGAAGCAATACACGACATATGTAGCCTAGGGTAGCCAAGTACAGTGAAGAGATCAAGGGCAAGTTCGCCAATCGGGGCATATTTGTGGTAATGCATGTTTTGGGGAAATTAACTCAAGGTCAGTTATACCATGAAGTAGTGTGATGTTACAGTGGCCAGCTACGATGTGTAAATACAGTATACTGTATGTTCTCTAGCAATTTTTTTTTTAAATGGAGCCAGATGGCTGATATATGTTCTTGGTTTGCATAACAAGATGTATCCCCCTAACCCCCCTTCTCTGTTCTCAAATAGGAATGTAGAAACAGCTGGAGCCATGATGACATCTGAAATGCTTGCAAGAGCTAAACATGGAAGGGTCATTCCATTTAGGAAGCCAAACCACTTTGTTACAGTGATGAATCATCACATATTTCATGAAGGGTACTATTTAGACCCACTGGCACGATGCCAGAAGGAGGTATTAGTGCATTCCTGAACTTAGTAACCACCCATAGCACAACCCCTTTACTACTATAACCCAATAATATCACCCAGGGTCTCATCTGTACCTGTGGGAAAAAAACAGTGGTTAAAAGGAGTGGATAGATAACTGTTCAAATTGTTCTACATAGGTTTTGAAGTTGGTGTTAGAGTTTTGGCTTCTATCTGTTTCTGGCAGAGCATGTTATCCTGCTGATGGTGATTGTGAGTTAACTACTGGGAAATAAAGCTATTACCCTTGCATCTGCATTATTTGGCCCTTTGAGAGAGACAGAGATTTAGAGACCTCAGTTTACCACTAGAGTGGGGTGATGGGTTTACAACCATGTTGGTAGAGTGCAAATTGGCCTAGAACATAGGTTCTCAAACCCGGTGCTCGGCACCCCAAATGGTTCAGGTTTCCTCACAGAATCACAAGTGAAATAATTAGCTCCTCCTGTGGATCATTTGAAATGTGAATCTCAAAAGAAAAGTAGGTAGTATAGTGGTGCACTATTCGATACCAAGTAACAATAAACAATAAAATATAACTTTTATTATGAGCTTAGTTAAAAAAGTAGTAGTTGTTCCCCCACAAGGAAGGTAAAAGTGGCCAAATAGTAAAATAAAGTAAATAGAAAAAAGATTGAGAATATAAAAAATCCTGTGCCAGGGGCCCTCTTGTACACTATCTAAGGCTCCTTGATCAAGGTTTATAGGGGCTTGAATCCTGAGCATGGATGTATTTTGAAATGTGTTGTTTAATAAAGGGTATTGTAACTGAATAATAAAGAGCTCTCAAGTTAAGTGCATGAATTTGTTATAAAGAGGATTTGAAACCAAATCAATTTTCTTGCAGTGTTCTATAAATGTGTGCATATAATATATCATGCCTCGCTCTAGTGGAAAAAGATGTGGTTGTGTGTGTGTGTGTGTGTGTGTGTGTGTGTGTGTGTGTGTGTGTGTGTGTGTGTGTGTGTGTGGGGGTTCAATTCTCTTTCTGGCACAGAGAACAAAATAGTATAGTTGCGGCTCTACCACAATTCAGTCTACACGTCCAGGGCAAGCTTATGCTAATTGAGGATGCCCCTTTTTTGCCCAGTTGCATCCATTCCATTTAGCCGCAATTGGAGATCCAGCTGACATCCATGTGGCTCTGAACACCCCTGCAAAGATGCAGATGTTTGCCGTGGGTGGCATCGAACAAAAATGTAAATAATTGCAGATGTGGCAGCTTTGTGTGCATCTCAGAAGCAGGCCCTGTATTTGTACACTCACATTTTATGGGATGAATAGAGTTGGACAATTTATCAAGTCTTTGAGAGAGATAAACTGGAGAGGGATAAGGTACTAACCAATCAGCTCCTAACTGTCATGTTACAGGCTGTGTTTGACAAAATGATAGTTCTGAGCTGATTGATTGGTACTTTATCTCTCTCCACTTTATAGCTCTTTAAGATTTGATAAATTGGCTCCTCAGGACTACATTCTGCCTGCAAAACTGTCACAGTTAAGTGCAGAACAAGGTGAATATTTTGTGTAACGGTGCTGAGAGTATCACTCATCTCTAGTAAATACAGATTACAGACAGTATTATATTGCCTAAATGCTTTCAATAGACCAGTATAGCCAACCTAATACAAGTCAAAGGCATTGTGCAGCCCTCAAACCCATATATTACCCTAAGGGGTCTATTTACTAAGCCTTGGAAGGATATAAACCGTCACTGGAGGTAAAGTACCAGCCAATCGGCTCCTGTCATTTTTCAAACGCAGCTGTAACATGTCAGTTAGGAGCCGATTGGCTGGTACTTTATCTCCAGCGACTTTATCTCCATCCAAGGCTTAGTAAATAGACCCCTTAATCTCAGCAATAAGTTTAAACAATACAATTAATCAATAAAAGAGACACCGTATCTTTAACGCCATACTGTATAACAGGCATTCCCAAGCTATAAAAAAGAAGTCTGACAATAAAGTTAAAAAAGCTGGTGAAGGTTTGGAGCCCTAGGGTGTCCTTTTGCCCATCAATACTGTACACATTTACAACCATAGACCCATAAGATGCCCATACACATGGCAGACTCTCCAAGTACAGCAATGAAAAGTGACAAACCATTGAAACTTCATCACCATTGAAACTATCAACTGCAATTCTACTATGTTAACATTTCTTCCAAAATTAAAACAGAAAATTTTAGGTTTTAGAAAAGTGTATTAGGAAACATACAGTATACTATACATTAAATAAAGCATGTTGACAGCAGGAGAACGGCGCAAGGCCATATATAGGGCCTGATTCAGACCTGATTGCTGCTGTGCATTTTTGAACAGTGGGCGATCAGGTCATAACTGCGCATGCATATGCACCGCAATGCACACGCATACGCATCGGACAACAACAACAGGCATCACCGGTCAGCGATGTAATGGTGCGAAAATTTCACTTGCACGGGCGTTCGCAAGGTGATTGGCAGGAAGAGGCCATTTGTGGGTGGTAACTGACCGTTTACTGGGAGTGTCCGGAAAAACACAGGCACGCCCAGGCGTTTTCAGGGAGGGTGTGTGACGTCAGCTCCGGCCCCGATCAGCCTCTTCTGATTGCACTGTAGGAGTAAGTCTTGGGCTGCGCACAGTGGATTTTTGCAGCGCGGCATACACATAGGATCGCACACTTGCACAGCGAAGTTACACTCCCCCATGGGCGGCAACTATCTGAACGCAGGACAGAAAAAAACGCAGCCCAGCGATCAGGTCTGAATCACCCCCATAGCCATTAACAGATGGGCTGGAGGAAAAAAGTGAGAAACAAGTGCAGATATTTGTACTAATTGTAGGGTCTAACATAACTTTCTTTAAGAATTAAAATAATTTTTTAATAATGACGTGTTTTTAATGAAAAGTTCCTCTCCATATTTTATTACTAATACATATCATCCAGAATGAGAAACAATAGCTTCATGGAACAGGACACACCAGCTATTAAATTAACCACAGAACTTGCTGGAGTGTTACAAAACCCGCTGTTACAGTATATCATATAAAGGCGTATACTGGAACTGTTATTTTAAACAGGAAACATTTTTCTGCTCCGGTGACATTCATTTTCTTATTTAAATTAGTGATTCAAACTTGCATGACATTTGAAATGGTTTTGAAACTACTGTTTTATCTGCTGTGCCCCATTTGGTAAATGCTACAGCATGAGGTGTGCTGGCATGGCGGAGACAGAGAGATTGATATACTGTAGATACATAGCTCATTTTATAATGCGGGAAAACACGTTATTCTTCTAGAAGGGAAAGTGCACTTATCAACTTTCACATTAAATCAATTTTGAGTCACCAGCTTCATCTGCTTCTGCTCATTTGGCACCAAACATGCAGGTGAAGAAAGGGTGGATTTGATTCCGCACTGGTTATAAATAATTTTAGAGTTAATTAGTATGGACCAACATTTGTAAAATAAAGGGGTAAAAACCCCTACATTCCCACTGTTGGTGGTGCACCTAGAAGTCTGTAATTGCTTACTATATACAGATATCAAGAAGAAAAGAAAGAAGACTCCTTTTTTGGTGCACTCTTCAAATGAAAACAAACAATGATATAATGTACTTTGCTGGTGATAACAAAATGTAACTTTTACTAATTACTTAAAATAAATTCTCCTAATAATACACAAGGTTGGATAAAAACTGTTAAGGTGGTTAGTGGAAGAAACTATTTTGAATTTTTTTTTACCTTTCATTGGGTAACAATCAGCGGGAGGGTCTAAATAGAGCCTTTAGCCCTCCAAAGCACACACTATTTATCACAGACAGGAAAATACTATTTTGTAAAATGTGTATCCCTAATGCACTCCCAAGCTTAGATGTGGCAGGTGTATATGACCTAGAGTAGCTTAAGGTAAGTATGGATAAAATAGAACAAAAACATTAATCTGCTGTAAATGTTAGACTGGAGTTTATATATATATATATATATATATATATATATATATGTAAATAGAGCAAAGAAAGAGGCGGCACTTCCAGATTTGTAAAAGTGAAAAACTTTAAGTCATAGATCGACGTTTCGGGGGGTCTCACCCCATCATCAGGATGACATGTGTACATAAATAATAAAACATTTATACTCACAGTCTGCCCGTTCTCCCGCCCACCGCCGGCCGCAGCCCCAGGTCCCGTCTGAACACTTCCAGATTCTGGCCGCTGACGTCACCGGAAGCGGGGAACCTACGGGGACCTGCGTCGGAAGGGACAGAAAGAAACACACAGAGCATACATGAGTCACCATAGCAACACATAAACAAAATCAATAAATGTGCAAACAACAATTACGATGTGAGGAAAAGCCCCACAAAATAAAAAATGGTGACACAACAACAAATAGTGACTGCACTGGGTAGACAACCTGTTAATATACAGAACAAACGTATACAGGATTGCATGAAATTGTAAAACACAACCACATAAATAAATAAAGAAATAAATAGCTGCAGGCAATTAGTATAAGATAATGCAGCAGACATAAGGAACTGGTGCATACCTCTAGCGCACGCATGCAATATCAGTATTTTGAATAATAGCTGGCCTAAAAAGAATTCCTATACAGTGGAGGACTTCACGGGAAGCCATATAGAGCCGGCGGTGGGCGGGAGAACGGGCAGACTGTGAGTATAAATGTTTTATTATTTATGTACACATGTCATCCTGATGATGGGGTGAGACCCCCCGAAACGTCGATCTATGACTTAAAGTTTTTCACCTTTACAAATCTGGAAGTGCCGCCTCTTTCTTTGCTCTACATGTGGGATTCAATATCTCTGGGAAGGCACTCCAGTAAGTTTTTCTATACGGGGCCACGCTGTCCCTTATGAGTGCCGGGTTTTGCACATGGATATATATGTGTATATATACACACCTACTACACTGAGTATTCACTGGGGGTCTCCCACAGGTACTAGCTCGGCCCTATACTGCATAGCTTCCAAGATCGGACGGGATTGGGGTTATACAGTATGGTATGATAGTAGGTCACTGTGAGCACCACTCCAGAATCGTTGATGAGAGTTCAGAAAGTTAGAATAAGAAAAGAATAGCGGCTCTGCTTTTGCCATTAGACAGTGAAGGGATCTTTCCCACTAGTTGGAAAACCACCTAGGGAAGTGGTCACTGAATCACCAATGAGAGTCCAGATAATGAAAATGAAGAAATTCAGTTGTATTCAGTAAATTCATTTGTAAACAAATTCGGCCAATATTAAGGAAGTATGGTATGCAGGCTTTCCCAAGACCAGCCGATTCTACAGAGGAAAGTGAAGTTCACTATGAGGAATTTTCACTCCCCATTCTAGTAGTACTGAATATACATCATACTTTGAAAGAGTACACCAATGGATACATTCTAGCTACAAAATAACTAGACCACCTGATTGAAAAGCCGGTTTGAATGTCGGTTTCAATGGAAAGATGTATCAATAAATCTTTCCTAATATAGCTACACAAATACTGAGCCTTTTAAAATGGGTGGTATTCAGATTGTCGGCGGTTGGGATCCCGGCCATCGGCAACCATACTACACCCTTTTAAAATTGGCCTCTCAGGAGGACATGGAATTATAGCTTTCTTTTGTAATATGAGCATCAAAAATATTGCTCTAATGGTTGTCAGTAAATTAGACAATGGTATACATGGTTAGCACGAAATTAGCAAGTTTGAACCTATGTAACCAACAATTTATATATTGTTACACAGTGTGTAAGCTGGCTATTTTGTAGGGTAAATCCAACAACTAGCCAAGAAATATGTGGCTGATTCTAAAGAGCTGTACTCGTGCTGCGCTAAATATAATGGCACAGGATGATAGACAGCTGGTTTATCCATGTATCTCGTGCCTGCATTATCTAAAAAACATGGGTGGTTTCAGGAAACACAGATTCCATTGCTTGCATAATTGTTGTATACCAAACATTGCTGTGACTATAAGCACATTTAAGAGCAGTATACATGTATGAGCACAGGCTGGAATGGGTAGAGAGGGACAAATGGGTGCACTGTGGGTTACCACTCCTGAAGATATAAAGATGAAAGATCCCGGATCCTCTCGAGGGACTGCCGGAATGGTCTGGTGTTAATACACCAGGAGTGTGTTATCTGTCACCTGCACAATTTTCATCCGCGTCTGGTTGTAGTGTAATCCTCTACCCAGCCGCTATAGTTTCCAGGATGTGGTGCAAAATGTAGCCACGTCACCAACCCTGATGCCGCCTATTTCCCCTCTGTGTGCAGTGGAGGGACCGATGTGACTAGGGGTAACCGCAGCGGTTATTGGGGGTCATTCCGAGTTGATCGCTCGCTAGCTATTTTTTGCAGCGCTGCGATCAGATAGTCGCCGCCTATGGGGGAGTGTATTTTCGCTTTGCAAGTGTGAGAACGCTTGTGCAGCCGAGCGGTACAAAAATGTTTTGTGCCGTTTCTGCGTAGGTCTGAACTTACTCAGCCGCTGCGATCACTTCAGCCTATCCGGTCCCGGAATTGACGTCAGACACGCGCCCTGCAAACGCTTGGACATGCCTGTGTTTTTCCAACCACTCCCTGAAAACGGTCAGTTGACACCCATAAGCGCTTTCGTCCTGTCAATCTTCTTGCGATCAATTGTGCGAATGGATTCTTCCTTAAATCCATTGCCCAGCACCGATCCGCTTTGTACCCGTACTATGCGTCTGCGCATTGCGGTGAATATGCATGCAAAGTTTTGCAGAGTTTTGACCTGATCGCAGCGCTGCAAAAATAGCTAGCATGCGATCAGGTAGGAATGACCTCCATTGTGCGGACCACAGGCGATAATTGAGCGCTAGCCGCGGATGAAAATTGTGCGGGTGACGGATGCCACACTCCTGGTGTATTAACACCAGACCATTCAAAAGTCCCTCGAGAGGATCCAGGATCTTTCATCTTTTCTCTTCCGGAGTGGTAACCCACAGTGCACCCCATTTGTCCCTCACTACCCATTCCAGCCTGTGCTCATACATGTATACTGCTCTTAAATGTGCTGTTACTAACAGCAATGTTTGGTATACAACAATAATGCAAGCAATGGAATCTGTGTTTCTTGAAACCACACCTATTTTTTTAGATAATGCAGGCATGAGATACAAGGATAAACCAGTTGTCTATCATCCTGTGCCATCATATTTAGCGCAGCGCGAGTACAGCTCTTTAGAACCAGCCACATATTTCCTGGCTAGTTGTTGGATTTACTCTACAAAATAGCCAGCTTAGACACTGTGTAACATTATATATAAATTGTTGGTTACATTGGTTCAAACTTCTAATTTCGTGCTAACCCTGTATACCAGAGGTTCCCAAACTGTGTGCCGTGGCTCCCTGTGGGACACTTGCAGGGGTGCCCTGGGTTGGTGGTCCAGGACCAATTCAAATTATTCATGGTCAATAAAATAGGCAAAACCAGTGCTGGTGGCTGCCAATCATAAAATATGTGGCCAAACAGAAGCACACCTTGTCCGTCACCACACAACTGACCCTAAGGATGACATATAAACGCAATCTACTTAATGTAATATTTCTTTCTAAATTTCTCAATAAGAAATTTTTGGCCTAGGGGTGCCGTTAAAAAAATTCTGATATTCTGGGGCGCCGTGATTCAAAAAAGTTTGGAAACCACCACTGTATACCATTGTCTAATTTTCTGGCAACCATTAGGGCACTATTTTTGTTGCTCATATTACAAAAAAAGATATAACTCCGTGTCCTCCTGAGAGGATAATTTTAAAAGGCTCAGTATTTGTGTAGCTATATTAGGAAAGATGTATTGAAACTTTCTTTCCATTGAAACAGACTTTCTCTTTTCAATCAGGTGGTTTAGTTATTTTGTAGCTAGAATGTATCCATTGGTGTACTCTTTCAAAGCATGATGTATATTCAGTACTACTAGAATGGGGAGTGAAAATTCCTCATAGTGAACTTCACTTTCTTCAGCAGAATCGACTGGTCTTGGGAAAGCCTGCATACCATACTTCCTTAATATTGGCCGAATTTGTTTACAACTGAATTTACTGAATACAACTGAATTTCTTCATTTTCATTTTCTGGACTCTCATTGGTGATTCAGTGACCACTTACCTAGGCGGTTTTCCAACTGGTGGGAAAGATCCCTTCACTGTCTAAAGCCAAAAGCAGATCCGCTTATACTATTTATTTTCTTACTCAATCTTTCTGAACTCTCATCAACGATTCTGGAGTGGTGCACACAGTGACCTACTATCATACCATACTGTATAACCCCAATCCCGTCCGATCTTGGAAGCTATTCAGTATAGGGCCGAGCTAGTACCCGGTGGGAGACCCCCAGTGAATACTCAGTGTAGTAGGTGTGTGTATATATATATATATATATATATATATATATATATATATATACACATACTCCAGTCTAATGTTGACAGCAGATTCACCTTTTTATTCTATTCTATCCATACTTATGGGATAGGAACCAACTGATGGCGCAAAAAAAACAAACAAAGTGCATCAAACCAATGGATACAGATTACCTAGACACAGCTGAGACTATGCAATGTCCTTATAGGTCAAAAGTCCAGAGTCCAAAGACTTCTCAAATTCGCTTCTCGTGAATTGTCCAAAACCAAATGGTAACATGTAAAAAAACACAAATGGTACGCACTAGTTCAGAGAAAAATCCCAGATGTGAAATATGAAATATTTCTTCCCGGGTTCCTTGTACTGGGATGTCTATGGGAAGTGGTGTTCTAGCCGTACAGGTTCACCTCGGTGTGAAAGGTGTTATGGGCTCCTCACATGTGTGCTTACTTCAATATGTTTCCAAACAAGCTTATAAAGGTTTCTTTGGATTCTTAACATATAAGCTTTATATGCTCCAATAGTGCTCCAATAGTGATTAATATCCTATAATCTTTAAAATTGGCAGCTCACATTCAGGCTTACTTTAAAAGATGCCGTTCTTCCATGTAGCGGTTTCTTTATGGGTAAGTTGTCCTGTCGTCCTCAAATGTCTCCTCACTTTGTATTGTGCTCGATAAAAAGCATATAAACGAGGGGACGTGTGAGGATTCGTAATGAATTTATTATAAAAAATGGTAAAAAATGTTTCCAAAGATAAAACAGAGATAGGATCCCCACAACGAAAACCAGAAAAGAGGATCTTAATACAGCCTAGTCCGACAGTAAGAAAAAGATATTACCCCGGGAAATCTCACCGCTTTCTGGCTGGAATAACTGGTTGCTGTGGTGATCCAACTTGTCACATGCTCCCACCAACGCGTTTCTACTAAAAGTCTTTGTCAAGGTGCATGTGGGGTGTGCCATGCCCTCTATTTATACCTGGCATGGTGTATAACCTAACGCCCCTTCCTGGGCGGGTCCTGGTTCATTAATTAATGTATAGCCTTTACAAACTCAAAATTATAGAGGTGAAATACTGTGATGGGTGTTATATAAAAAATCAATTATTTTATTTAAACGAAAATAGGGATAGAGGGAGTTCGGAGAGTGTAAATACGTGTTGTGCGTTCCATTACGTCTGGAACACACACTACTTCCGCCGGACATCCGGCGGAAGTGGCACGACATGTGATCCGATACAGCGCTGCAGTGAGCGGTTACCGTGACCCCGCTCTGAGACGTGGTTGTCATGGTACCGCTTAAGCATTGCGTCGCCCACGAGAGCCGGTTACCATGGTTATGCGGGGTGACGTGTCTATAGAAACTGACGTCATCCCGCATTGTGGTGGCGTGACCCGTCACTCGGTGTATCACGCCTCCATGGTGGCTGTGCCGTGAGTCTTCCTGTTTCCTGCGTTCCAATTACAATGGAACGCAGGTGGGCAGTAAACACCTACATGAAATATAATTAAAAAGTATAAAAAATACGAGCTGATTGTACACCCAATAACGGGCCTGATTAATTACAGAACATAGAACACAGAAAATACATAGTACTCCATCTAATAATATTAAGTGGGTCTTTAAGATTTCCTTCCAATTCTGCATGTAAATTAACCCCTTTTAGGATGGGTACATGTATTATATGTAGCAAAAAAGCAAAGCATTCGGACAGAGGTAGGAATGGGGTCAGGGATAGATCACTTTCTTCTAAAGAGTGTTTATATGAGGGTGATATTCTTATACAGAGAACTTATTCGGGTTCCCAAATGATGTATAGTATAAACCATGACTAAGTTTAGTGCCTCAACCTTGGATAAGGGTAAACCCTTGAGGCCCATGTTGGAATGGTCTATAGAACATGAGACACTCCGATGATTTTTTAACGGGTGTTTAAATACAGAGGAGTGTATGGATTACTATTATATGTCATGATCATATGATATAATATATGCTATTTTTATTGCCATTTAGGTTCCCTACCTAGAATACACTTTACCCTAGTCCTGGTTGGAATTTTTAGGTTTTCCAACTAGAAAAAAGCAAAGACTGGATGATGGGATCACAGGAACCATTTTGTCTCGAAGTCCAGGTTGAGACCTGCTGGATGTAGGGTACCCATTTCAAAAATGCTACGCATTTCTCTCTTGGCAAGGTCTTCCTCCATACTATTCTTCCTCCAGTTTCCCTTTATGATGTGAATTCCGCAAAAGGCGACCAAGTCTGTAGGTTGACATTGATGGAAATCCTTGAAGTGGGCCGAAACCCCATGTGTAATGACTCCTTTCTTAATGTTTCGAACGTGCTCAGCCATCCGTTCTTTCAACTTTCTCCCAGTCCTTCCAATGTATTGTTTATTGCATGAACAGGTAAGGAGGTATACCACGTTGTTGCTATTGCAGGTAATGAAATGCTGGATACGTCCCACTCTTCCATTGGAAGTTGAGGTGTATTCCGTAATCTTTGATACAGAGCTTTTACAGTTCCTGCACATGCTGCAAGTGCCGCATCTGTGGAAGCCCTTAGTCATAATCGTACCAGGTTTTCTTTTTTCATTTATTACGCTTTTCACTAAGTGATTCTTGAGATTATCGGCCTTTCTGTATATGAACCTGGGCTTATCCCTCAGTGTTTCTTTCAGTGCTGGATCACGTAATAGGATGTTCCAGTGTCTTTTGATTATGGATTCCATTTGTTTATGTTGGCTGCTATACTTTGTTATGAATGGTACGCCCATTTCTTCCAAGGGATTCTCCAAATTCTTTTTTGATATCAGAAGATCTTCTCTATTACTAATCTGATACTCCTGGAAGGGGGTTTCCAATGTTCCAGCTGCGTATCCTTTGTCAATAAATTGCTTTTTGAGATGGGTCCCTTGTTCTTGATAGTCTTCTAGTCTGGAGCAATTTTTTCTAATCCGGTGGAATTGGCTCTTTGGTACCGACGCTAGCCAGTTTTTGTGATGGTTACTATTTGAGGGTATAAACGAATTGCAATCCGTAGGTTTCGTGTACGTGCGTGTATGTAAAGTTCCTCCTTCTATGAAGATCTCGAGATCTAGAAAGTGCACCGACCTTTCACTGATATCAAACGTGAGAATGATGTTTTTGTTATTGCTGTTAAGGGATTGGCAAAACTCCTGTAGAGATAAGTCCGTGCCATGCCATACAAAAAAGATATCGTCTATGTAGCGAACCCAGGTGACAAGGCCCGCCCCCTCGCCACCCCACACGTCCATGACTTCCTGTTCCCATTTGGCCATGAACAAATTCGCGTAGCTTGGGGCGAACCTGGTCCCCATGGCCGTACCATTAACTTGTAGGTAATAGGATTGATTATGAAAGAAGAAATTATTCTTGAGTATGAGTTCTATTCCCTCCAGAAGAAAGTCTTGTAGTAAGTTGAGATTATGTTCTTTTGATACGAAGTAGGACACTGACTCCAAACCATCAGTGTGTTTGATAACGGTATATAGTGATGAAACATCAGCTGTCACTAGGCGGTACTCTGGATTCCACTCAATACCTTCTAATTTTCTAATTAGGTCCGTCGAGTCCCTAAGATATGAAGGTGTTTTTATAACTAGAGGTTGTAACAGGTGGTCTATGAATTGTGACAGATTGGACATCAGAGAATCGGTACCCGCTACTATAGGTCTTCCGGGTGGTTTTTGCAGGTTTTTATGAACCTTCGGTAAGATGTAGAACACCGGAATCGAGGGATTCTGTATCAACATATATTTGTGATTTTTCTCTGTGATAATGTCTCGTTGCTTATACTTGTCTAGGAAGGTGGTTAATTTCTTCTTTATCTGCTCTGATGGATTTCCTCTTAGCTTCTTATATGTATGTTCATCTCCCAGCTGTCTCATGATTTCTTCGTCATAATCTTTCTGATTCAAAATAACAATTCCACCCCCCTTATCGGCTGGTTTTATTACGATGGATGTCTGCTCCTTCAGATGTTTCAATGCATCTCGTTCTTTCCTATTTAAATTTCTGGATCCATTCTTCCAAGGGATCTCCTGTTCCAGATCTTCTTTGACGGCTTTTTCAAATGTTTCAATAAAGCAGCCTTTTTTGTGGGCTGGGTAGAAGATGGACTTAGGTTTAAAGATGCTAGTTGTTGCATCTTCCTGTATTGGTTGTTCTTTGAAGAATTTTTTGAGGGTGAGTTTTCGTACGAACTTCTGTAGGTCCACATATGCTTCAAAATTATCAATCCTTGATGATGGAGCAAACTTTAGGCCTCTAGATAGGACCTTTTCTTCCTCCTCTGAAAGCTTATAGTTACTTAAGTTGAAGATTTTAACGTAACCTTGATCCTTTTTGTCCTGGATTTCTCCATCTTTACAGGGATCGTCATTCTCTTCCTGAGTTTTTTTCTTCTTCTTCTTCTTCTTTCTTTTACGCCTTTTCTTTTTCTTTGGACATAGGTTTCCCTCTTCAGTTTTCTTCCCCCCACCACGTTTACCTCTTCTGATCTTAGGGGCGGGTTTTATTCTAAAAAAACCTTTCCCTCGGTGTCCTCTCTTTGGTGATAATCGTTCCTATAACGATTTCTTCTTCCACCATACCCGTTTGGAGTATATTTTTGATGGTGGAGAATACTTCCCTCTCTTCTCCTATGTTGATATCCATCTCTCCAAGATTCTCTTCTCTCTGTCCAATATGTTCTCTTTTGAATACTTGGGGTTCTTGCTCTCCAGGACCTTCTTCTTTCCTCCCTGTAGTGATTTCTTCACTTCTCCGTTGGGGTGAATTCCTCCTGGGATTGAACCTTGTTCTCCTCCTTCCTTCTCCCTCTTGACTTCCCTCTTGGCGTTTCTCATTAAACCTAACTCTATTGTTGTTGTTGTTTCCTATCGTCTTTTGGAATCCAAAAAAAATCCTCTCCTTTTTGGTAATAAGGTGTTGCTTTCCCTCTTTAAAGTCAGTGACATCGCGTAGATATTTTTTCTTTTTTTTCTGCATTAATTCCTTTTCGTTATCCCTCACTTTTTCTACAATATCTTGCTCTATCTCCTTGTAATCTGCAAGATCCTTGAATGGCTCTACCAGATTTTTCAAGGAGTCTATCTCAGTTTCTACTTCCTTCAGTTCTTTTGTCCTCTCTCGTACCAAGAGTCTCATTAACGAAAGAGAACAGGAGTCTAGGATTCTCATCCATTCTACTTCAAAAGGTGAGGATCTATTTTGAAATGAAGGTAGTTTGTCTATTCTTAGGCCTCTCGGAATGATTTCCTCAGAGATGTATCTCTCTAGGGAGATCAATTCCCACCATATTTTTCCTTCTTTCAGCAGAGCTTTCTGCAGTCTCTCCATCATACCTTCTAGATCCTCGTCCAAACATTGGACGGAATCTACATGGTCTTGGAATATTTCTTCCAATTTTTCCCTTCTTACATCTCTATGCGAGAACATGATAATGGTGCAGCTGGAAAAATACCTTAGGGTGAAATGACTATATGGAATTGGGTTCAAGGTAAAAATCCTGCGCACTCTAATGCGGCCTTTAGTGGTGCCTTACCCTGAAGAACATAAACAATGCAAAACAATGGTATAGGAACCAACTGGTGGCGCAAAAAAAACAAAACAAAGTGCATCAAACCAATGGATACAGATTACCTAGACACAGCTGAGACTATGCAATGTCCTTATAGGTCAAAAGTCCAGAGTCCAAAGACTTCTCAAATTCGCTTCTCGTGAATTGTCCAAAACCAAATGGTAACATGTAAAAAAACACACGTAATGGAATGCACAACACGTATTTACACTCTCCGAACTCCCTCTATCCCTATTTTCGTTTAAATAAAATAATTGATTTTTTATATAACACCCATCACAGTATTTCACCTCTATAATTTTGAGTTTGTAAAGGCTATACATTAATTAATGAACCAGGACCCGCCCAGGAAGGGGCGTTAGGTTATACACCATGCCAGGTATAAATAGAGGGCATGGCACACCCCACATGCACCTTGACAAAGACTTTTAGTAGAAACGCGTTGGTGGGAGCATGTGACAAGTTGGATCACCACAGCAACCAGTTATTCCAGCCAGAAAGCGGTGAGATTTCCCGGGGTAATATCTTTTTCTTACTGTCGGACTAGGCTGGATTAAGATCCTCTTTTCTGGTTTTCGTTGTGGGGATCCTATCTCTGTTTTATCTTTGGAAACATTTTTTACCATTTTTTATAATAAATTCATTACGAATCCTCACACGTCCCCTCGTTTATATGCTTTTTATCGAGCACAATACAAAGTGAGGAGACATTTGAGGACGACAGGACGACTTACCCATAAAGAAACCGCTACATGGAAGAACGGCATCTTTTAAAGTAAGCCTGAATGTGAGCTGCCAATTTTAAAGATTATAGGATATTAATCACTATTGGAGCACTATTGGAGCATATAAAGCTTATATGTTAAGAATCCAAAGAAACCTTTATAAGCTTGTTTGGAAACATATTGAAGTAAGCACACATGTGAGGAGCCCATAACACCTTTCACACCGAGGTGAACCTGTACGGCTAGAACACCACTTCCCATAGACATCCCAGTACAAGGAACCCGGGAAGAAATATTTCATATTTCACATCTGGGATTTTTCTCTGAACTAGTGCGTACCATTTGTGTTTTTTTACATGTTACCATTTGGTTTTGGACAATTCACGAGAAGCGAATTTGAGAAGTCTTTGGACTCTGGACTTTTGACCTATAAGGACATTGCATAGTCTCAGCTGTGTCTAGGTAATCTGTATCCATTGGTTTGATGCACTTTGTTTTGTTTTTTTTGCGCCACCAGTTGGTTCCTATACCATTGTTTTGCATTGTTTATGTTCTTCAGGGTAAGGCACCACTAAAGGCCGCATTAGAGTGCGCAGGATTTTTACCTTGAACCCAATTCCATATAGTCATTTCACCCTAAGGTATTTTTCCAGCTGCACCATTATCATGTTCTCGCATAGAGATGTAAGAAGGGAAAAATTGGAAGAAATATTCCAAGACCATGTAGATTCCGTCCAATGTTTGGACGAGGATCTAGAAGGTATGATGGAGAGACTGCAGAAAGCTCTGCTGAAAGAAGGAAAAATATGGTGGGAATTGATCTCCCTAGAGAGATACATCTCTGAGGAAATCATTCCGAGAGGCCTAAGAATAGACAAACTACCTTCATTTCAAAATAGATCCTCACCTTTTGAAGTAGAATGGATGAGAATCCTAGACTCCTGTTCTCTTTCGTTAATGAGACTCTTGGTACGAGAGAGGACAAAAGAACTGAAGGAAGTAGAAACTGAGATAGACTCCTTGAAAAATCTGGTAGAGCCATTCAAGGATCTTGCAGATTACAAGGAGATAGAGCAAGATATTGTAGAAAAAGTGAGGGATAACGAAAAGGAATTAATGCAGAAAAAAAAGAAAAAATATCTACGCGATGTCACTGACTTTAAAGAGGGAAAGCAACACCTTATTACCAAAAAGGAGAGGAATTTTTTTGGATTCCAAAAGACGATAGGAAACAACAACAACAATAGAGTTAGGTTTAATGAGAAACGCCAAGAGGGAAGTCAAGAGGGAGAAGGAAGGAGGAGAACAAGGTTCAATCCCAGGAGGAATTCACCCCAACGGAGAAGGGATCCCTCCCCCGTGAGAAATCACTACAGGGAGGAAAGAAGAAGGTCCTGGAGAGCAAGAACCCCAAGTATTCAAAAGAGAACATATCGGACAGAGAGAAGAGAATCTTGGAGAGATGGATATCAACATAGGAGAAGAGAGGGAAGTATTCTCCACCATCAAAAATATACTCCAAACGGGTATGGTGGAAGAAGAAATCGTTATAGGAATGATTATCACCAAAGAGAGGACACCGAGGGAAAGGTTTTTTTAGAATAAAACCCGCCCCTAAGATCAGAAGAGGTAAACGTGGTGGGGGGAAGAAAACTGAAGAGGGAAACCTATGTCCAAAGAAAAAGAAAAGGCGTAAAAGAAAGAAGAAAAAGAAGAAAAAAACTCAGGAAGAGAATGACGATCCCTGTAAAGATGGAGAAATCCAGGACAAAAAGGATCAAGGTTACGTTAAAATCTTCAACTTAAGTAACTATAAGCTTTCAGAGGAGGAAGAAAAGGTCCTATCTAGAGGCCTAAAGTTTGCTCCATCATCAAGGATTGATAATTTTGAAGCATATGTGGACCTACAGAAGTTCGTACGAAAACTCACCCTCAAAAAATTCTTCAAAGAACAACCAATACAGGAAGATGCAACAACTAGCATCTTTAAACCTAAGTCCATCTTCTACCCAGCCCACAAAAAAGGCTGCTTTATAGAAACATTTGAAAAAGCCGTCAAAGAAGATCTGGAACAGGAGATCCCTTGGAAGAATGGATCCAGAAATTTAAATAGGAAAGAACGAGATGCATTGAAACATCTGAAGGAGCAGACATCCATCGTAATAAAACCAGCCGATAAGGGGGGTGGAATTGTTATTTTGAATCAGAAAGATTATGACGAAGAAATCATGAGACAGCTGGGAGATGAACATACATATAAGAAGCTAAGAGGAAATCCATCAGAGCAGATAAAGAAGAAATTAACCACCTTCCTAGACAAGTATAAGCAACGAGACATTATCAAAGAGAAAAATCACAAATATATGTTGATACAGAATCCCTCGATTCCGGTGTTCTACATCTTACCGAAGGTTCATAAAAACCTGCAAAAACCACCCGGAAGACCTATAGTAGCGGGTACCGATTCTCTGATGTCCAATCTGTCACAATTCATAGACCACCTGTTACAACCTCTAGTTATAAAAACACCTTCATATCTTAGGGACTCGACGGACCTAATTAGAAAATTAGAAGGTATTGAGTGGAATCCAGAGTACCGCCTAGTGACAGCTGATGTTTCATCACTATATACCGTTATCAAACACACTGATGGTTTGGAGTCAGTGTCCTACTTCGTATCAAAAGAACATAATCTCAACTTACTACAAGACTTTCTTCTGGAGGGAATAGAACTCATACTCAAGAATAATTTCTTCTTTCATAATCAATCCTATTACCTACAAGTTAATGGTACGGCCATGGGGACCAGGTTCGCCCCAAGCTACGCGAATTTGTTCATGGCCAAATGGGAACAGGAAGTCATGGACGTGTGGGGTGGCGAGGGGGCGGGCCTGGTCACCTGGGTTCGCTACATAGACGATATCTTTTTTGTATGGCATGGCACGGACTTATCTCTACAGGAGTTTTGCCAATCCCTTAACAGCAATAACAAAAACATCATTCTCACGTTTGATATCAGTGAAAGGTCGGTGCACTTTCTAGATCTCGAGATCTTCATAGAAGGAGGAACTTTACATACACGCACGTACACGAAACCTACGGATTGCAATTCGTTTATACCCTCAAATAGTAACCATCACAAAAACTGGCTAGCGTCGGTACCAAAGAGCCAATTCCACCGGATTAGAAAAAATTGCTCCAGACTAGAAGACTATCAAGAACAAGGGACCCATCTCAAAAAGCAATTTATTGACAAAGGATACGCAGCTGGAACATTGGAAACCCCCTTCCAGGAGTATCAGATTAGTAATAGAGAAGATCTTCTGATATCAAAAAAGAATTTGGAGAATCCCTTGGAAGAAATGGGCGTACCATTCATAACAAAGTATAGCAGCCAACATAAACAAATGGAATCCATAATCAAAAGACACTGGAACATCCTATTACGTGATCCAGCACTGAAAGAAACACTGAGGGATAAGCCCAGGTTCATATACAGAAAGGCCGATAATCTCAAGAATCACTTAGTGAAAAGCGTAATAAATGAAAAAAGAAAACCTGGTACGATTATGACTAAGGGCTTCCACAGATGCGGCACTTGCAGCATGTGCAGGAACTGTAAAAGCTCTGTATCAAAGATTACGGAATACACCTCAACTTCCAATGGAAGAGTGGGACGTATCCAGCATTTCATTACCTGCAATAGCAACAACGTGGTATACCTCCTTACCTGTTCATGCAATAAACAATACATTGGAAGGACTGGGAGAAAGTTGAAAGAACGGATGGCCGAGCACGTTCAAAACATTAAGAAAGGAGTCATTACACATGGGGTTTCGGTCCACTTCAAGGATTTCCATCAATGTCAACCTACAGACTTGGTCGCCTTTTGCGGAATTCACATCATAAAGGGAAACTGGAGGAAGAATAGTATGGAGGAAGACCTTGCCAAGAGAGAAATGCGTAGCATTTTTGAAATGGGTACCCTACATCCAGCAGGTCTCAACCTGGACTTCGAGACAAAATGGTTCCTGTGATCCCATCATCCAGTCTTTGCTTTTTTCTAGTTGGAAAACCTAAAAATTCCAACCAGGACTAGGGTAAAGTGTATTCTAGGTAGGAAACCTAAATGGCAATAAAAATAGCATATATTATATCATATGATCATGACATATAATAGTAATCCATACACTCCTCTGTATTTAAACACCCGTTAAAAAATCATCGGAGTGTCTCATGTTCTATAGACCATTCCAACATGGGCCTCAAGGGTTTACCCTTATCCAAGGTTGAGGCACTAAACTTAGTCATGGTTTATACTATACATCATTTGGGAACCCGAATAAGTTCTCTGTATAAGAATATCACCCTCATATAAACACTCTTTAGAAGAAAGTGATCTATCCCTGACCCCATTCCTACCTCTGTCCGAATGCTTTGCTTTTTTGCTACATATAATACATGTACCCATCCTAAAAGGGGGTTTTTTACATGCAGAATTGGAAGGAAATCTTAAAGACCCGCTTAATATTATTAGATGGAGTACTATGTATTTTCTGTGTTCTATGTTCTGTAATTAATCAGGCCCGTTATTGGGTGTACAATCAGCTCGTATTTTTTATACTTTTTAATTATATTTCATGTAGGTGTTTACTGCCCACCTGCGTTCCATTGTAATTGGAACGCAGGAAACAGGAAGACTCACGGCACAGCCACCATGGAGGCGTGATACACCGAGTGACGGGTCACGCCACCACAATGCGGGATGACGTCAGTTTCTATAGACACGTCACCCCGCATAACCATGGTAACCGGCTCTCGTGGGCGACGCAATGCTTAAGCGGTACCATGACAACCACGTCTCAGAGCGGGGTCACGGTAACCGCTCACTGCAGCGCTGTATCGGATCACATGTCGTGCCACTTCCGCCGGATGTCCGGCGGAAGTAGTGTGCGTTCCAGACGTAATGGAACGCACAACACGTATTTACACTCTCCGAACTCCCTCTATCCCTATTTTTGTTTAAATAAAATAATTGATATTTTATATAACACCCATCACAGTATTTCACCTCTATAATTTTGAGTTTGTAAAGGCTATACATTAATTAATGAACCAGGACCCGCCCAGGAAGGGGCGTTAGGTTATACACCATGCCAGGTATAAATAGAGGGCATGGCACACCCCACATGCACCTTGACAAAGACTTTTAGTAGAAACGCGTTGGTGGGAGCATGTGACAAGTTGGATCACCACAGCAACCAGTTATTCCAGCCAGAAAGCGGTGAGATTTCCCGGGGTAATATCTTTTTCTTACTGTCGGACTAGGCTGGATTAAGATCCTCTTTTCTGGTTTTCGTTGTGGGGATCCTATCTCTGTTTTATCTTTGGAAACATTTTTTACCATTTTTTATAATAAATTCATTACGAATCCTCACACGTCCCCTCGTTTATATGCTTTTTATCGAGCACAATACAAAGTGAGGAGACATTGAGGACGACAGGACGACTTACCCATAAAGAAACCGCTACATGGAAGAACGGCATCTTTTAAAGTAAGCCTGAATGTGAGCTGCCAATTTTAAAGATTATAGGATATTAATCACTACTGGAGCACTATTGGAGCATATAAAGCTTATATGTTAAGAATCCAAAGAAACCTTTATAAGCTTGTTTGGAAACATATTGAAGTAAGCACACATGTGAGGAGCCCATAACACCTTTCACACCGAGGTGAACCTGTGCGGCTAGAACACCACTTCCCATAGACATCCCAGTACAAGGAACCCGGGAAGAAATATTTCATATTTCATATCTGGGATTTTTCTCTGAACTAGTGTGTACCATTTGTGTTTTTTTACATGTTACCATTTGGTTTTGGACAATTCACGAGAAGCGAATTTGAGAAGTCTTTGGACTCTGGACTTTTGACCTATAAGGACATTGCATAGTCTCAGCTGTGTCTAGGTAATCTGTATCCATTGGTTTGATGCACTTTGTTTTGTTTTTTTGCGCCACCAGTTGGTTCCTATCCCATTGTTTTGCATTGTTTATGTTCTTCGGGTGTGTGTGGTGACACATCAGGGTAAGGCACCACTAAAGGCCGCATTAGAGTGCGCAGGATTTTTACCTTGAACCCAATTCCATCTATCCATATTTATCTTAAGCTACTCTAGGTCGTATACATCTGCCACATCTAGGCATGGGAGTGCATTAGGGATACACACTGTACACAATAGTATTTTCCTGTGATAAATAGTGTGTGCTTTGGAGGGCTAAAGGCTCTATTTAGACCCTCCCGCTGATTATTACCCAATGAGAGGTAAACAATTGTTTCAAGATAACTTCTTCCACTAACCGCCTTGCCAGTTTTTATCCAACCTTGTGTATTATTAGGAGAATTTATTTTAAGTAATTAGTAAAAATTACGTTTTATTATCACCGGCAAAATATATTATATCATTGTTTATTTTAATTTGAAGAGTGCACCAAAAAAAGGAATCTTCTTTCTTTTCTTCTTAATACCAAACATGCAGGACCTGATGCGGCATTGGTATTAAAATGTGCGCAAATGAGTCAAAATAATACAACTGTATATCACCGCACAAATGCCGAGCCATACACATCTGGAGACTTGCATGGGCAGCATATGTGCATAGTTTACTACAGGTCATCATCAGCAGCATGTATTTGGAGCTATCCTATTGCAGGTGCAAAGTTACTACTCCTCATAGGTGTAAACGTATACAGTATGCAAATAGTTGCAGATCTGAATAGGGCGCCTTTGTATTAACATTCACTTCCTGAACTCTGCCCATAGGAGAACACCCCATCAGACCACTTTTCTGTCTCTTTGGCCATTTGCCTCGATGCGTAACACTGTGCAATTGCGCATTTGAGTGTGTTTGCTTTGTAGACATGTGCTGTTAGAAAACACTCATAATACGTCATGGCAACTCATGCAATGCTCTGTCTGCATCAGCACCAGAATGATGACAAGTATAAGGTTTTTTTATTTCATGTCAGAAGAGGGTTTTAGATTTATGTTTAAAGATATCATCTTCACTAATTCCCTTTTTTTTGCAGTGTGATTTGTAGTGTGTCAGCTCCAGGGAGCTGCTGTCTATCTGCTCCTTGGTATGGGAAATTTAGCGAGGACACTGAGGTAATAAGGAGCCTCCAACTTTTGCCCCCCTGCCCTACCCCACCCCACTACATACTGTCAAAGTCGAAAAATATCATAATGCATATGCCTTGTACTAACCCCATGCACATGCCCACTGCTCGTGCACTCAGTCCACTGTGCGTGCACATATCCGCAATTTGCGTAAGATCGCTCCGGCGATCATGCGCATGATATGGGTATTTACGGCGGAGTTTGTGAGCGTGTAGCGTGTTATTAGAACATTGCATATTTAACCCATATAGCGTATATTGTAGATACAGTTCCCCTAGACCATGTCAGCGAGTATTATTAGTTTAAACAGTTCCTGGACAGAGAGATTCCTCTTTGCATGATAGGAAGGGTCAGATAAAGGTTGGAAGGTGATGTCTAGTATCCAGCTGTAGGGTATTTTGAGGGTAACATTCTGGTGTTAGTTAGAGAAGGATAGCTTGTTTCTGCGTATAGTTATGTGCAAAAGTAGATTATGAACATTAACTGTATTTACTGTAAATTACATATGCGGCGGGAATCCAGAGGATACCACACACAAGAGCAGTTGGGAAAGACATTGCCCACCTTTTCAAATCCACCTATGACCTTTGCTGTAATGTGGAGACATATCTCTGTGTCCAATGAACAATGAGATTACAGTCGCCATTGTATTGTGTATGCATGTTGTGTATAAAAGAACCATTGTTGCCTGGCCGGTCAGAAGACTCTAAATGCTATCTGTATGACCAGCGGAGGACCGTATTAGGGTTGCGCTTGCGAATATTCTCACGTACGTACATTCTCTGTAGCCATTATTCTGTTTAGATTTACTTGTTAGCCTGTAGTGTATAAATTGTATTGTTTTATCTTTTGGAATCAATCCACGGTGGTCTTAGAACCCTGTGGTTTCAACTACAAACTGTGTTGTGTTTTCACTTTCCTGCATGGGCTTTAAAGTAGATTTATCTGTATAAGGTGTACGCACTGCGGGTACTGTGTATCGCCAGCGTTACTTAAGGTTTAAAGTGTAAGCATATTATTACATTGAATCATTAACACGGTTTAAAGGTTATCCATTGTGTGAGTGCTCGCTGTGCGTACTCCGTACACTCAGCGCAGCGTGCGTACGCCAAGTGCGTACCACGTGCAGGACTCTGTACGCAAATAGTGTACAAAGTGCGTAGCACGTGCACGTAGTCGAGCGGCCGTAGCGGCTCAACGGTAAAAGTGTAAAAAGGGGTATAGTTTTGCGGTCTAAGATAATTCCGACATTATCAATTGAGGGCTCGTCCGGTTCCTTCTCATACCCACAGCCTAGCAGAGTTTTCGCAGACTTTATCTATCAGCAAAGGGCGGAGTATCCCCTGTGAACCTTCTCTTGGTCAGGGGATATATAAGTGCTGATTAGATGAGCGTCTGCCCTGCATGGTTTAAAGGGATGCTGGAGGGATCCGTAAGGTAAGAACGCAAAAGCTATTTTTCTTTTTAAAATCTGTAAATTTCTGTTTTGGCGCCAAATGCGCACACATCATACGCACACACCTGTATTTTGTACTTTGCATATCTGCTCACACCGTTGCCATAATCACTGATTACTAGGTTTATTTTGACCTGTACTGGAAAATTTGTTGCTATTTAGTTAACATATAGAGTTAATACTTAAGGGAGTAAGTGTAAGATGCACACACAGCCTGGCCTAGTTGTAAAGGTTTATACAGTAGAAACTGTGTGTGTGTTAAGTGATTATAGTTAAATATCGCTTACATTTATAGAAGTGTGGGACTTGTAGTACTGCAGACGTACGGCCTTTGTACACGTGTCTCGGACAGCGTTCGGGACTGCGTACGCAACGTAAAGGCGTACACACGTGGCGTGTTTACGCAACGTGCGTACAGGTACGCCCACTAAATACAAATCACACAATAGCATTGTTTCAGTTTAGGCGATACGGTAGCCACGCGATAATAGCACAAATTTGTTCAGTTTCCAATATTTAGTTTAAAAGAACCTTCTCTTACTGTGTCACCTCTGGGACTAGGCTGTTTTATCTGAATGAAAGTTAATTTTCTGTACAGAAAATCCAAAGTGTATATGAGCGAACGAGCGTGAGTGTGCAAATAAAGGTTTTGTGAACCCAGAATTCGGGATCCCGTAGGAGACCACATCAGGTGAGTGGACACTTGGTGGCGTGGGAGTGGCTTTCTCACGTTAACATTGATTAAGGTATAAAGGAGCAATTAGTATAACAGCAGACCAAGAGGTCAGCGAAGTCAGAAATCCGCTGACTAAGTCAAGCGAAGCTCTGAATACCGTGGCCTGAAAAAGGTCAGCGGTGAGAGCGCAGCCCCGGGGGTTTGCGTAGTACCCATATAGGCCTGTTCTGGAAAAGCTCCGGCTGAGGTTTCGCAGCCTGAAAAACGATTCCATTGGTCGTACAGCGGATAAGTAACAGTTACTTATACGCCGTGCGATTGTACCGCGCGTTAGTTTGTGCAATAGTTAGTTCAACTTGATACCCATTACGCCATTTGCATAAAATCGCGGGATCATAGACGCTAATTATACACGTAACGTGATTTGTGTAACAGTTTTTTATTTTAAGGGAGTTTCGCTGATCACTCAGGAAATCTCCAACGACTGATATTTACTGGGAAGGGTAAGTCACTCCCACACACTCTCAGTAAATAGAGGTTACATAGGGCCCTAGGTTGGGTACGACCAGTGCTGCGGACAGTACTCAGGTGTATTGGCCAACGTGGGCGTGAGTGGGTGAGAGCGCTCTGAGAACTTTCACCGTCGCGTTACCACTGAGTAATTTGGTTTTTGTAGGAATTAGCTGAGAAGGCAATACCTGCAAAGAATGGGGGCCAGTTGCTCAAGTAAGGGACGATCAACCAGGGTTCAGGTTGATATTCCGCGGCCCAAAGGGTCGGCGAGGTACATAATGTGTGAGAAATATGGATCACACGCAGAGGTTTTATGCAATGAATGGGAACGTATGACTGCGGAAGATAGGGATCCGTTCCCTAGGGTAGGCAGTTTTAATCCTGAGGTGTTGCAAAATTTAAGGAGAAGGATATGTCTAATAAAATCCAGAAAACAAAGAATTAGACATTATGATTGTTTACATTTATGGCAACAGGAGGGTGATATGCAAAGGGGATTAGCTCAAGCGGCTGGTTCCAACCCTAGCAGGAAACTGATAGCAACTGCACCACCACCACCGTACATTACAGGAGAGAAAATGGCTACAGAGAATGGCATACTAATATATGATAAGAGTGAACTTAATAAATGTGTTAATACTAACCCGTGCAAGTTGTATCCCATCTTAAACTTCCCTCAGGACTGTGACCAAGAAGATGAGCCCACCACGATATCGGCACTCTCTCTAGCAGCCAACATACAAGACACACAAGTGGGCACGGCCCAACCAGTAAGAGCAGTAGCAAAGACCCCTAGCGGAGGGACAGGTGAGGTCGTGTCCACAGGTAAGTACGGTACAGTACATTGTGCAGAGCCAATTGCACCTCACATTGTAGAAGCAACCCAGAATGATGTAATTGAACTGAATCCTGTCAGGGTGATCGCAGTCCCCAATGGGAAGACTGACGCTCTGGGAATCACTCCCGTCAGGAACATTGCTATACATTGCCCCTGGTCCCGGACAGAATTGAGGACAATTATGTCTGAATTTCCGATCCCAGGAAAGATCTAGCCGCATGTCAGAGGTTTATTAGAGAACTAGGTAATGCCACCGAACCCAATAACAAAGATTGGCGGACAGTGCTACCGGCATGTTTGCCCTCTAATATTGACCCTGTGAAATTCATTGCTGACTGTAAATTAGACGCAGAGGTACCTCTCACTGATGAATACAATCAGGAGAACGTAAAACAGATCAATCTGCAATTAGGAGTATATTTCCCAACTGTTGTCAAGTGGAATAAAATCTTCTTCATTAGACAAAAAGAAGGTGAAACTGCTTCTGAATATTTCCATCGAGCACTGCAGGAAATGGCTAGATACACTGGGGTAGCAGATATTAAGGAAAATGTACATCATAGAGAGGTAGCGGTGTCCGTATTAATGGACGGTTTAAAAGAAACGTTGAGAACAAGGGTACAAACCACTCAACCAAATTGGAGAGGTATCTCGGTGGCTGCATTAAGAGAGTCCGCTATTGAGCATGATCAGAACATCATTAGGCACAGGGAGTCACAGGGGGATAAGCTGATGACAGTAAGTATAAAAGCCCTGACAACGAAGCCACATCAGCCTAAACCCCAGACCCCTGATGGCAAGTCGTATGTGGTAAAATGTTATAAATGTCAGAGGGAAGGACATTACGCACGGAACTGTAATTTTAAATACCCACATAAGGTATATCGACCCCCTAGACCAGAACATGACACACAGTATGACGCACGTAATTGGGATCAGGGATCACATAGGGAAAATTTTGGCCCGCACCCATAGTCTGCAGCCAGTGAAGTTAATTGCTAGCCTTAGTAGTAAACCTGAGGTCACAGTTGATGTAGCTGGTAGATCATTCCTTGTAGATGCAGGGGTGGCCAGGTAAACTCTGTGATCTATCTTTAAAGTTTCCTCTTCATTTCTGACGTTCACCGACAGATTTACAGCTCAAACGTCACATGTCTACTCGGTCTTTTCAGAGGTCTGCCAAACCCCAGTATATCTCACCAGCATCATTGTGCCTGGCCATGCACAGAGGGTGGAGAGTGGAAATACTGGTGAAGGGAGAAGGTGCAGAGATACCGATAGACATGATGGTGTGACAGCCTGAAGGTGAACGCAAATCTGACAAATTTTCTTTTATTATTCTCTCTCTCTTTTTTCATTTTCTACGGATGGTTTATTGCACACAACAGTTAAACACATGGTAACGCAAGATTTATGTTCCCTACAGAAAGGTCACTGACTCAGAGAGAACATCATATCACTGGAGTGTCTGTTCCAGGAAGGTTGAGAGGCAGCACTGTTGAGACGGCACCTGAGCACGGAGAACAACAAGACTAGAGGCGGTTGTCGTACCAGTTTTTCTTTTTCCTATTTATTATTTTCTACATTACCCTCCTTTCCTCTCCTTTCCTTGCTCCTTTTTTCTCTCCCCTTAGCAAGATGGACTTACCCCAAGAGACTGCATTCCGGGTTTTCCTGTTGACCCTGTTGTTGACCAGAGCAATCTGTTTCGGTGAGAGTACCAGAGAGGTCGAGAAAGGATCTGGAATGGGTTCTGATGGCAAGGACGGATTTGTAGAATTCCAAGAGCAACACATTCACCGAGCAAAGGCGAGTATCAGAAAACGATCTGGTAGTCACGAAACTATGAGGCACTGTGAAGGGTTATTGGCTTAGGAAAATTGTATTTGTAGAAACTGTGAAAACATAGTTGAGGACGGATGCATCCAGAGATGTCAGTCCAGCCTTAATATCAACATGGACCGTCATCCATTGAGTGACTATCACTCATTAGTGGGTAAGGTTTTAAACCAAACAGAATGCTGGGTGTGCTCACAAGTACCTCAAGGTCAGAGCAAGTCAGGACTAGTACCGTATCCCTTAACAATAGATGAGGTACTTGAATTAAGGGGTGGGAGACC
Organism: Pseudophryne corroboree; assembly: GCF_028390025.1. Taxonomy (NCBI): domain Eukaryota; kingdom Metazoa; phylum Chordata; class Amphibia; order Anura; family Myobatrachidae; genus Pseudophryne; species Pseudophryne corroboree. The sequence continues at coordinate 325,537,955 of NC_086445.1, read as the reverse complement.
GGTGGACAAGAAATTTAATATTTCTAGGCCCCCTAGTTTGAAGCTCCACCAATATCATGTGGATAGGTCCTTAGTTTGTTTCAACATTTCAAATCCCCGAAAGCCGGGAAATTGGGAAGTGACATGGAATAACCAAACCATGGCATTTTCACACAGAGCCGATAGAATGCCCATAGACTCAGAACTTATACGCCAAATAGCCGACGGTGGAAGGTATTTTCGGTAAAGGTATACTCTAGGAAGTAGGACCATGCGGGTTGGAGAAGTATCTCCAGGGTACTGTGCACATATCATACAGCCTGATACGTGTACTGAACAGATGAGAGAGTTAGGGGTAGGATTTTTCACTTGGAAGGTTTGCAATATGGTAATGTCATATTCTGTCCCATATGTTCTCCTCGATGATGCATATTTCATATGCGGGAGGAAGGCGTATAAGTGGCTTGCCCCAAACTCAGAGGGATTGTGTTACATTGGAAGAGTGTTGACAGAAGTAATGACCATAACCCATAATAAGATGAAAGACGTTCACCGCAATGCTCAAGCTCCTTACACTCACACTCATTATGAACACATCGTTAAGAGACACCTTATAGATAGGACAGAGCACGCAGCCTCTGATTTGATCCACGAATCCACCGGGATTCAATTCCTACTCGCGTTAGATATCACCCGTACCACCAGAGGAACAGAGGAATTATAAATTTTAGGTATATTCATGTGCTAGCGGATAGATAATCACGAATGTATGATGACACCTTCAGGTATACAGGGACACCTTCAGGTATACAGGGAGGGAATTGCAAGCTTACAAAATGGAACTGATCCAGCACAGGATGGTTCTCAATTACATCACAGCTGTGACAGGCGGGTACTGTGTCACCCTAGCAACTCAGTATGGTGTGAAGTGCTGCACGTATATTACAAACAGCACTGATGACCCAACCGAGGTCATAGATCAAAAGATGGACGATATCTTGCAGTTGAAATGGGAGTTCCGAAGGAGACACAACCTTACCCTTACTGCTGTGAGTAATGAACTGACCGGCTGGGTCTCATGGTTGAACCCACGCAATTGCTTCTCAGATTTAGGAGAATGGGCTCAAAATGTTATCGTGAGTGTAGGAAAGTTTCTCCTTTGTATTCTGGGAGTCGTCGTAACGATTGGTTTGATATTTAGATGTGTTCGGATTTTAATGCAGTGCAAGCGTAGTACCAAAGTGATGAGTTTGAGGAGCGGGGGCATTGTTACACAAACTGATTTAATTTATGACCCATCAATTGAGACAATGTTGTGATAAGACGTGATTCCACGGTCCGTTTCTTTCACCCGTTTCTCCTTTGTTTTTCTCCCAAGCAAAAATACATCAATTCGGAAGAAGACTTTGATGGACATTCTACAGACTTTGATGGACATTCTACAGACTTTGATGGACATTCTAAAGACTTTTATAGACACTCTAAAGACTTTGATTAATACCCACAGCAAGGAAACACCCATCCGGACAAGACTTCAACCAACACCCAAGGATGATTGCACAATTGTTATGTGAATGTATTTGTGATACGTGTCTTATCTTCATCTCTACAACCTTCAGGTAGTATCACACATAGTCGACAGGTGATATCCACATATTAGCATTCACATGTTTTTCCCCCTCCATGTATCATCAACTAAATGTGCACCCCATTTGTTGGAACAAGAAGCCGAAAAGAGCTCGGTAGTGTTTGTTGGCCCACTTACAGACCCTTAATACGGGATAAGAAGGATTAAATGTATACTTCACAATACCTCGAAGCTTATCTCGAACATGTACGGCACGATGATACATGCCCCTCAGACATGGATTTCATACATACATACATACATACATACATACATACTTTTACTATCCCACTAGGCCATACATTTCCCGCCTACTCCTGTCCTCCTACCACCCAATCATTTATAGATATCGTATTGTATATTTTTCTGTTTAATGTTTAGATAGTGGCAGTTATTGTTGACTGTCAAAGGGTGGACTGTCAAAGTCGAAAAATATCATAATGCATATGCCTTGTACTAACCCCATGCACATGCCCGCTGCTTGTGCACTCAGTCCGCCGTGCGTGCACATATCCGCAATTTGCGTAAGATCGCTCCGGCGATCATGTGCATGATATAGGTATTTACGGCGGAGTTTGTGAGCATGTAGCGTGTTATTAGAACATTGCATATTTAACCCATATAGCGTTTATTGTAGATACAGTTCCCCTAGACCATGTCAGCGAGTATTATTAGTTTAAACAGTTCCTGGACAGAGAGATTCCTCTTTGCATGATAGGAAGGGTCAGATAAAGGTTGGAAGGTGATGTCTAGTATCCAGCTGTAGGGTATTTTGAGGGTAACATTCCGGTGTTAGTTAGAGAAAGATTGCTTGTTCCTGCGTTTAGTTATGTGCAAAAGTAGATTATGAACATTAACTGTATTTACTGTAAATTACATATGCGGCGGGAATCCAGAGGATACCACCCACAAGAGCAGTTGGGAAAGACATTGCCCACCTTTTCAAATCCACCTATGACCTTTGCTGTGATGTGGAGACATATCTCTGTGTCCAATAAACAATGAGATTACAGTGACCATTGTATTGTGTATGCATGTTGTGTATAAAAGAACCATTGTTGCCTAGCCGGTCAGAAGACTCTAAACGCTATCTGTATGACCAGCGGAGGACCGGATTCGGGTTGCGCTTGCGAATATTCTCACGTACGTACATTCTCTGTAGCCATTATTCTGTTTAGATTTACTTGTTAGCCTGTAGTGTATAAATTGTATTGTTTTATCTTTTGGAATCAATCCACGGTGGCCTTAGAAACCTGTGGTTTCAACTACAAACTGTGTTGTGTTTTCACTTTCCTGCATGGGCTTTAAAGTAGATTTATCTGTATAAGGTGTACGCACTGCGGGTACTGTGTATCACCAGCGTTACTTAAGGTTTAAAGTGTAAATATATTATTACATTGAATCATTAACATGGTTTAAAGGTTATCCATTGCATGCGTACGCCAAGTGTGTACCACGTGCAGGACTTTGTACGCAAATAGCGTACAAAGTGCGTAGCACGTGCATGTAGTCGAGCGGCCGTAGCGGCTCAACGGTAGTAGTGTACAAAGGGGTATAGTTTTGCGGTCTAAGATAATACCGACATTATCAATACACACCATTTATAACATTTTTACTGAGTTAAGTCGCTGGAGAAAATGGAAGAAGTCATTGCAGTGGGTAGGTATATTTAGCAAAATCTGTAGCTCTATACTGGAGTCAGAGTATTATGTGGATGGTGTCTATATAGGGCAGTGAGCAAGGTGAAGAGTGGCAGACTGAAAGCTCACACAAGCAGGGCATTCAATCTGCCTATCTCCTTGCCTGCACCTACCTCCACCACCTGTGCACCCTGGCATATGTCTCCTGTATGCTCTGTACTATATTTAATGTTAGCCTTGGATCTTGTCCATTACATATGAGGTAATATGTAATTATTACAAATACATTAAATCATTTTGACTTTTCTGATTGTATATCTTGCTTGTTTTATTAACAATGTCCTATTTCACCAATGCAGAATTATTCGGAGACCTTATAAATACACAAAAATAATAACAATGCTGAATTTTTTATTTCCTTCCAAATTTAAACGAGCACCAAGTTATTCCTCCTTTGTAAGTGCTTTATTTGTGCTTCTGATTTAACATTCCCAACACAGCCACAGGTTACATTCTGTGCTCTCAATATGCCAATCACCCTGTCCTCAACTGACCCTCAGATTAAAGTAATGCATCCACTATGTTCTAACACACCCAACAATGATCTATTGCTTTCTCCTTGTGCCGCTACTCTTTTCCCTTATAATAACCATTGCCCTATAAAAAATATCGGTTTCCTGCCTTATCCTGACTCTTTCCCTGTGCTGCCACTCACAAATTATCCCTTGTATGCAAACTACATTTGCAGCCAACTACCTAGGTGAGTTATCTGTGTTTTGCCAATACAAAAGCAATACACTGGCAATAAGATACCAATAGAAAAGCAAAATACATAGAGATAACAATGCAAAATACCAGTTAAGTTCAAATACAAACATCCATTGTCTTCCCCCTTTAAAACAAAATAAAATGGAAATCTGCTATCATCCCACAGATACATTGTAAATATGAAATAAATAATATGAATGGACCCCAGCAGGCACATATATTTATATACTATATTTTGGAGAGGGGCCCTGGACTGCACACCCTGGCTTCTTATAATGGGATGTGTTACCTTGCTAGGACTATGGGGGTCATTTCGAGTTGATCGCTCGCTAGCTACTTTTTGCATCGCTGTGATCAGATAGTTGCCGCCTATAGGGGGTAATTCAGAGTTGATCACAGTAGCAACTTTGTTAGCAGTTGGACAAAACCATGTGCACTGCAGGTATGGCAGATATAACATTTGCAGAGAGAGTTAGATTTGGCTGGGTTATATTGTTTCTGTGCAGAGTAAATACTGTCTGCTTTATTTTTACACTGTAATTTAGGTTTCAGTTTGAACACACCCCACCCAAATCTAACTCTCTTTGCACATGTTATATCTGCCTTCCCTGCAGTGCACATGTATTTGCCCAACTGCTAACAAACTTGCTGCTGCGATCAACTCTGAATTACCCCCATAGGGAAGTGTATTTTCACTTTGCAAGTGTGCAAACAAACGCCTGTGCAGCTGAGCTCTGCAAAAACATTTTGTGCAGTTTCTGAGTAGGTCTGAACTTACTCAGCCTTTACGATCACTTCAGCCTGTCTGGTCCCGGAATTGACGTCAAACACCTGCCCTGCAAATGCTTGGACATGCCTGCGTTTTCCCAAACACTCCCAGAAAACGGTCAGTTGACACCCATAAACGCCTTCTTCCTGTCAATCTCCTTGTGATCGGCTGTGCGAATGGATTCTTTGTTAAATCTATAGCTCAACAACGATCCGCTTTGTACCCATACGACGCGCCTGCGCATTGCATTGCATATAAAGCGCAGTAGTGACCTGATCGCTGTGCTGCGAAAAATGGCAGTGTACGATCAGGTCGGAATGACCCCCTTAGTACTACAATATAGGAAAAAGGGTGCAGGTGCACCATACACCATTAAAATTATAACAACCATAATATATTGGTTAGGATCTATTGCGGATCTTGGAGGTAACATAGTTTCTGAGGTTGAAAAAAGACAATTTGTCCATCAAGTTCAACCTATTAGTGGTATTATTTTTAGGACTAATTTTATCTGTTGTGAACGCTGGCCATTATGTTTATTCCTCTTTGTTTAACTATAGTGCGTGATCTACCGACCATATCCCTGTATATCCATTAGGAATTTAGCCCATTCTTAAAAGTAATGACTGAGTCCGCCAGTACTACTCTCTGAGGAAGGGAATTAGCCACAGAGAGTAGTACTCTACTAAGCATTGTCCTTACTGTGAAGAAACCTTTTTGTCTCTGTGTGCGAAATCTCCTCTCCTCTAACCTAAGCGGATGTTCACATGTCCTCTGTGTTGATCTTACTAAAAACAAATGCCCCGCTTGCTCTGTGTATTGTCCCCTTATATATTTGTAAATGTTAATCATGTCCCCTCTTAATCTCCTTTTTTCCAGTGTAAACATGCCTAGCCTAGCAAGCCTTTCCTTGTATTCTAGAGTCTCCATAACGTAATCAATTTTCTAGTTCCAGGATATCCTTTTTGTAGTCTGGTGCCCAAAATTGTGCACAGTATTCGAGATGTGGTCTCACAAGTGATTCATATAATGGGAGTGTAACACACTCATCCCTTGCATCAATTCCTCGCTTTATGCATGCTAATACATTGTTTGCCTTATTTGCTGCATTCCTACTTTGGGTACTATGGATAAGTTTGTTATCTATGTGAACACCTAAATCTTTTTCCAGTACAGAATCCCCTAGTTTTACCCCATTTAGTATGTAGATAGTATTTTTGTTCTTGCTACCAAAGTGCATTACCTTACACTTGTCTATATTGAACCTCATTCTCCATTTTGCTGCCCATGCTTCCAGTTTACATAAGTCATTCTGAAGAGACTCAGCGTCCCCCTCCACCCAAAAAAATTGACAACCTTACACAGTTTGGTATCATCTGCAAAAAATGACATCATGCTCTCTAGACCTACTTCTAGATCATCTATGAAACAATTGAACAATAGTGGTCCAAGTACAGACCCTTGTGGCATGCCACTTAGTACTTTGGTCCAATTTGGAAAAGTTCCATTTACCACAACTCGCTGCTCCCTATTATCCAACCAATTTCTAAACCAAGTGCATATTGTGCTTCCTAATCCCAGTTCTTGTAATTTATAGATAAGTCTCATGTGCGGTGCTGTATCAAAAGCTTTAGCAAAGTCTAAAAAGATTACATCCACCTCCTTACTCTGATCTAGGTTCGCGCTGTTTCATAAAAGCCTAATAAGTTTGTTTGACATGATCTATCCTTCACAAATCCATGTTGGTTCCTATTAATTACCTTACTGGTTTCAATGAACTTCTGTATTCTATCCCTTAAAATACCTTCCAGTACTTACTATAGATGTAAAACTTACTGGTCTATAATTAGCCGGCTATTTAATAAAAAAATAAAAAATAAAAAAACACGCACTTCTTCTCACATATTGTATGTTTACAAGTGTACATGCTCTTCAAAGATTAAAAACAAACAAACAAACAATAATACTCTATATCTTCTGTCTTTTTAAATGCAGTGTGGGAAGCTAGTTTGAAAAGAAATATATGCTTACCATTTGTCTGCCAGGGTGTGTAACACATTACCAGCGGGCAGGATGAAGGCGGTCAGCATCCCGACGCCGGGATCCCTACCGCAGAATGCCGGCGGGGGTGGCGAGTGCAAGAAGGCCCTTTCGGGCTCGCTGCGGGCTCAGTGGCGACCTGCAGTCAACACGGGAATACTCAGTGTTGGTCGATGCGTGAAGATGATTATCTCCAAGCACCGCCTCCTCCTATGCAGAGAACGGGTGCCGGTATGCCTTGACCCAGCTTACCCGTTCACACTGCACGCATCCCCGGGTCGATTCCAGATTCAACCCAGGCTGCGCCGAAATGTTGCAACAAAATGCCAGGGAGCTTGACCCGGTATATTGCTTTAGGACCCTTTCAGACTAAGCAAAATCATGTGTTGATGCGCGTTCACGTGCAATAACACGGGAAATTTTTGCTAGTGTGAAAGGGTTATTAGTCCTACATACTCACCACAATATCTGCTCCATCCCCAGTAACTGTTCAACAGGGTAGACTACTTATTGCATTACCAGCAATGTGGCACATTAGTTTGAATTAAATATAAAGTGCTTTTTCCTGCCTACCTGTACATTCCAAATCATATAAACTGGATAAATGTATAATGAAGCCATATGAATGTGTACTGTAGAGCACATTTTTCTTCTCGGACTGGACCCCCTGTACTGCTGAACCCAATATTAGTGGCATGGATTGCACACGATTTTATATATGTATAAATCCTGGCGAAAACCAATATTACTTATCACAAAAATTCCATATTCTTTTAGCAAAGCAATCTGATTAGAAAGCTCTCAATTCAGCTTTCAAGTAGTTACTATTATGTTTTATATGAGAGATCCATAGAACACTCCCAACTTATACAAGGTCTATAGGTTCTTGCAGAAATGTGGATGTAATTGTATTTAATTTCACATGCCGTTAAGTGTAAGAGAATGTCAAGATGGTCTCAGGATGTGAAAATATTCCCTAATGATGTGTGCTAGCAGAAGTTTGGCTTACACTGGCCATAAGCGATATAGTATGTTGCAATTTGTACATTTGGAAGAATTATTTGTCCCTGTGGCATTAGCTGAACTATTTCCTTCAAGAGCAACTGCATTAATTCTAAAATTAAAGCAAGAACATGACAGATCATGCCGCAAGAAGAAATTCGATATCCTGAACCAGTCAGTTCTTAATGGAAATGAAAAAAATACATATATTATGGCAGAAAAGAAAACAAAGTGTTACTTGTAGGTCAACTTTCTATATTGTGATATAGCTGAAAGATTATTTTCATTCTATGTTTAATTTTGTTTATGTGCCATAAATATAAATACTTCCCAGGTTTCAAGCATTAGCAATCTTTTATGTGGTGTATTGGTAAATTTTCCTAAAGGGAATAGCTGATCGCAGATATTAGACTTATGGGATGATTTATCTAGAGTCTTGGCATCCAGAAAGCTATAAAAAGCAAAATGAAGAACAGTAAATAATTACTACTGCTCACTGATTATGTCATATACACATATGGGGCTAAATCTAATAACCTGGGAGCTGCCAGAGCAGCTGGACTTTGTGCCAGTTTGCTCAAATTTTTAAAGCGGCAATCACCCAGGTTAGTTTTGTCTTGTAAATGATTGCCACTTTAAAAGTACGGGCAGACTCACACAAAATCCCACACCTCTGGCAGCTCGCAGGCTATTACATTTAGCCCACAGTAGATGATCGCTGAGCACCTTCCCATACAGTCTATATGCTGTATAATCAGGAACAGTGAATGCCAGGTTCACCATAAAAGGAGTAATTCAGTAGATATAAGCCATGTTGGGCAAGATTTTGTCCCAGAAAACCCTTTTTCAGAACTATTCTATAAAAAAATCACCCATACCTGTATTATTACCTTCTTGGTAAGTGGTAACATGCACTGCATTGCTGTTTATGGGAATAGTGAATTACAGATGGTGACTGGGAAAAAGTCCAAATCAAATTGCAATGATTGTTCAAACCATGCTACATGGCTTTAGAACAGATATAACTTTTGTCTTGGACCAAAATACAGTAGTTCACCTGTAATGCAATAGTACAGCGGGTTAGAAACCCATCAATCCATGTCTTGTACGTTTGAGATCTATCAAGATTAAAAGAGGCTGTCTACATATTGATTGATAGTTTTGTATTGCTGGCTGGATGTATGAAGCGGGCAGTCCTGCATACAGAGTTAAAAAGTAATGTGTTGTTTGCATATCTATACTCAGAATACCCAGGGTTAGGGTCAACAAAAATCACATAAGGGAGCTGCACAAGCACTTTGCAAAAGACTTTGAGATAATTTTTCTTCTAGTTTTTGGCATGTTGTGGTGGAAGTACAGATCAGCCTCAGGATTCTTTATATTGGAAAACACTGCTAAGGGTTAACATTGGACTGGGCCCAATATATCCAGCTTCTAATATGATTTATGGCCCTTTGTCTTGTCCAGGTGTCCTCTTTGATCTACCACAACACTTAGATTGGCAGAAGCAAACGACACCAAGAGGGTCTGCTGTAGTGTACCAAACAGGAGGAGGCATGTTGGCATCACTTTGATGTACCCAGTAAAGCTGGCGATTATTATGTGCACCTGGCTTTGCTGAAGCAACATTAATGTGGGTACTGGACTTGTGTTAAAAAGGAGCCTCAACCCATCAGCAGGAAGAAAGGAGGGGGTATGTGCCCCCGGCATCAAATTTGAATGCCAAGATGTTCACCCGGTGGCATAACTATGCAGCTGGAGGAGAACGGACATTCTGCTGGCAGTGGAGGACAGACTGGCTGAAAAAGAGTGCCTGCTCCTTTTACTGAGAGCTGCAGCCCTGGCAGTACGGAAAATAGCATCCGGTTACAGGTGGCACAAGCTGACAGAATCTTTTCCACTGTGGAGCCACAAAGTGGAGAGCCAGACTGTAGGTGGTAGAAGGAGCTGCAGGACAGGAGCAGGTCACTAGATGCCACCCAGCCGATTAAGCAATTGCCCCTGGAGGTGGCCACACTGCTGCCCAACATCTACTGCAGAGGCAACTGATAACAGCATATCAGGCATGGTCAGCAAGACCACTCACAGTCACAAGCATCCACAGCCTTACCTGGGATCTGTGCTAGAGCTGCAGGGAGACAGCAACGTGGCTCAAATCCACAAAACTGGAGCTGTGGACAGGAAGCCGGAATCCATCACTATCTAACCTGGAGACCACCATGACAGGCAGTGATGGACTCCTGCAGGCAGCTGACAGACTGAGGACACTTTTCCAGTTGGCGTGGTAGGCCCAGAGCTGAGCGTCGGTCACATAGGTCGGAAACACTTGCATATAGGACCCTGCAGCAATAAGGGACCAAAGCCAGGCAATAATATGCTGAAAGGGACGCCAAATTACGCCTTGACCCAGGTGACAAAAATCCTAGTTTCGGCCCTGCCATCAGCAGTGTTCTTTGGGACAATGTGGATTTGACTTGAATAGAATGCAACCCCCAAAGTGAGGAAAATGTGCACCATATAGAATTATGAAACATAGATTTACAAAACTTTGTTATTACTCCTTACATTTCCCATTATACACCTTCAAGGTTGTTCAAAGTTGAGATCAGACAGGACTCCTTGTGTGAATGGTGTGCTACAGAGGAGGACACTACTGTAGTTTCCATGTCTTATTGAAATGCAGTTATTATGTTTCTCAGTGTTTATACTAATCTACGAAATGTGATAAATATACATGATCGGACTGAGTTAGGGGCAAAGTAAAAACAAAAGTGGCAAATAAGAACCATGTTGCAGTGCAGGTAGTGCAGATATAAAAAGTGCAGAGAGATTTAGAGTTGGGATAGTTGTTTCCTAGCTGAACTATAAATTGCAGTGTGAAAATAAAGTTGTTCAGTGTTTGTAGGCTACATGCAAAAGCATAGTGTTTACCCTGCATCATACTTACCTTACCTCCTGTACTATGCTCAGTACAGTAGATAACAATTACACATGGCTATATGTTAATCCATCGCTATTTACCTTATACATTTGCATCTTTTGCATCTGTCCTTTAGGGCCTCATTAAGAATTGTACTGTATGTAATCCCAATGTTTATGCACAACTCTGATGTTTCCTGATCGGCGAATGCACAGTAAGACGAATCATTCCACAGAACACGTTTCCACTGCTCCACAGTACAGTGTCGGTGTGCTTTACACCACTCTGTCTGACTCTTGGCATTGGTCATGTGAGGAAACCAGTTCCATTTAGCTCCCGCCGCACAATTTTTGTGCTTACGTTAATGCCAGTGGAAGTTTGGAACTCTTCAGCTATGGAATCAGCAGGGCATTGTCGAATGTTACGCAACATGCGCCTTAGCAGTCATTGACCCCGCTATGTGATCTTCTGCTTCATATATGAGTTGCTGTTGTTCCTAAACTCTTCCACTTTCTAATAATATCACTTACAGTTGACCATGGAATATCCAACAGGAATGAAATTTCATAAACCATCTTATTGCAAAGGTAGCATCCTATCACAGTACCATGCTTGAAGTTCAGGAAGTCTTCAGAACGACTCATTTTGTATCACAAATATTTGCAAATGGAGGCTGCATGGCTTAGGTGCTTGATGTTATACACCTGTGGCAATGGGTCTGATTGAAATACCTGAATTCAGTAATTAACACAGGTGGCCAAATACTTTTGTCCATTTAGTGTATCTGTACACGCAAAATTTCTTCAATTACATGCATACCCTACTCACACAATTCGATTGCTGATCTCTCCTATAATGGTTTCTTTGTTAATTGATGAGGCTTCAACAATTCACTAACTTATTTTCATGATAATAATATGTGGCAAAAATGATTTATTCTATATATTTGGTTTCAACCACACAACACAAAAATCAAACAACAAAAAGTAAATTTCACAATTTAATGAAAAAGTCCAAAAAACTATGGTTTTCCAATAACTGTGGCAAAGATACAGATATGTCCACTTACATCTAGGCTCCAGGTATGTTAAACAGCCCTTCTAGTCATGCCATGCCGTCTCATGACTCGGTAGCGCTGAACGTCTTTACGTGAAACTTTTTTCATTAAAATGCCTTTTATTCACAAAATCATGTGAATAGGATGCGCACAGACAGTTTATGCCAGTGGTTTCCAAACTTTTTTGAATCACGGCACCCTAGAATATCAGAATTTTTTTCACGGCATCCCATGGCCAAAAATTTCTTATTGAGAAATTTAGAAAGAAATATTGCATTAAGTAGATCGCATTTATATGTCATCCTTAGGGTCAGTTGTGTGGTGAGGGACAAGATTTGCTTCTGTTTATCCACATATTTTATGATTGGCAGCCGCCAGCACTGGTTTTGCCTATTATACTGACCATGAATAATTTGAATTGGTCCTGGACCACCAACCCAGGGCACCCCTGCAAGTGTCCCGAGGCACCCCAGGGAGCCACGGCACACAGTTTGGGAACCTCTGGTTTATGCTTATTAAAATGATATGTGGTATGCCTATATTCTGTGTGCGACTGTGGCTGTATCTGCATACGAAATGCTAAGTTATGGTGTTTTACTAATCACTGTAACGTACCATTTCGTATGCAGGTACAGGCACAGATGCACAGAGAATATAGCCAAATTTGTACAAGATAATGGTTCCAAACAGAACTGTCGCATTAATAAGGAAGATTTTCATATTTCTATTGGTTCTCTTATCCATCTTTTATCCTGTCTGGGTTTTTACTAAATATCTTTTATTTTTTATTATTTTTTTATTTCTGGATTCACTGATTTATCATCAGCTGGATATTCCTATACATTATTACTAAGAGGGAGGCGGTGCTACCAATCTCATTATATATAGTTACAATAGTTAACATGGAAAGAAAAAACATATGCTGGCCGCCGGGAGCCCGGCCGGCGGCATACCCTACTGCACCCACTCAGAGAACTACTGAAAACTTGACTCAGCTAATATATTTGTGTACTTTTTCTTTGTAATCTTAACATACTGTATCATTTTTTATTATTTCTAAAAATAAAAACATTTATATTTCATTACGTAGTATTCAAATAGGCAAAAAAAAGACAGAAATATTAAAATATGAGTATAAAATATGGGAATATAGAGATGAATAAAGTGATTTAAAAACAGCTGGCCGCTGTGTTAGTTTTTATTTTCATTTATTCCTATATTGTCATTTCCCTATAGGGAATATTATTTTTGTGAATATTTCTCACCATATATTTTATTCTTCACTTAGATTAGTTTTAGAATTCACAAAAATAGTTCCCAAAGGAATAGTTACAAAGTGTGTTTGTCTTTTGCAGTTTCTATTGCATTTTCTATTGGGAATACTTTATCAAGAAAATGAATGTATCAACTTTCAGCATTTTTGTTGATTATGGAATGTGGCTTTATCTGTGTATATCCACCTCATAGATCTGTTCTATATTATTTTGCTCAGTTTACATCCTTTACCTCATTTATTTAATAATGTAGATTTTTCCTTTGATGATTTATGTGTTTGATATTATGTGATAGGAATTGGATGTATCACTGAATTAATATGGGTAAGTCTTAACGGGGTATTCAATTTCCATCTAAGATGCTTCGGGTGATTTTTACCAATGTTTCTTCAATGTTTTTTCACCCGGACAAAAACATCCTGTTGATTTGAAAACACACAGGTTCAGCTACACCTGTGTGTTTTCGGCAGAAACAGACCCGTTTTCTGCTGAAAATGGGACTATCTTCAGGGATTTTGCTTAGCATACCTGAGGCAGGTGAAACAAATCCCCGATAAGCTGCGTCTCACGCTGGCTTATCTGGGCTAACTGAATAGCCCCTGGCGAGACAATTACCCGCGATCAATGATAGTGGGTAATTGAATTTCCCCTAATTCTAATATTTAGCTCCCCATACCATAACTGGCATATATCATGCCTCTGCAGAAGATATGTCTAGGTCTTCCTTACAATGCTATCCCAGTGTATGATCACACTGGGAAACCTCTTTAATTGAATTGTGTTGTCATATACTATGTGATTTATGTTAAAACAGAAGGACTTCTGCAGACTTATCTGTGTAGATACATATCTATTGGTGGATAGAGATCTTTTCTACTTGGCTGCATGCCATTATGTTTTCCCCTCTCATGTGTATATATATATATATATATATATATATATATATAAAGAAGCAGTGGATAAGGTGTTTCTGAGCGACCAATGGTGTCATACAAATTTTAGGAGGCTGTGTTAAAAAGTAGTATACAATTTAATCACATATAAATCACACCAGTAAAAATAGAATCTTAATGCCACAAATAAAAACCAATAGAACCAATTGATGAAGTCCAGATACCCCTTGATGAAGTCCAGATAGGACGAAACGCATTGGGTGCTACCAGGCATAACCCATCCTCTTAAATTAAGCTATTTATTATTAATTTTTTTGGTTTTACTTTGATTTTTCATTTTATAATAGTCCTCTTGTTTTATACTAATTTATAGTTTTGTTCTGTGTATACTCATTTGGCTCCAGAGATATTTTATTGGTTCTATTGGTTTTTATTTGTGGCATTAAGATTCTATTTTTACTGGTGTGATTTATATGTGATTAAATTGTATACTACTTTTTAACACAGCCTCCTAAAATTTGTATGACACCATTGGTCGCTCAGAAACACCTTATCCACTGCTTCTTTACATTATTTACTAAGCGCTTTACCAACGCTTTTTTCTTAAGGTGTAGCAGACGCCCAAATATACCTAAGGGAGTGTCCTATAAGGAGGTTATCTATATATTTTTTGATCTAATTCATCCTAATTATTTGGTCTGACTACTAGTGCTGACGGGTTATCGCTTATTGGCGCTGAAAGTTTCTCTTTTACATATATATATATATATATATATATATATATATACACACACACACACACACATACATACATTCCAGAGTGTCCGCACTCACAATAGAAATGTAACAGTTGGGTGCTCCGATAGAGACAGTGTATCCATTATCTATCCAAAGAAATTATTTTTTTTATTTTTTTCCCATACTATAAACTTGGGAGGAAATTAAGACTAAGAGAGATCTTTGGGGAAACGTCTAAATCTCCTCCTGACTTATCTTTTAGACCACCTACTGTAGTATGTTTGTTGCAAAGCTCCAATGCCAGTATTAAAACATTTATTAGGCTCACAGAGCGTGATATGGCATCTACTAAAACTAAAAATAGATATGAGAATTTGACTCAGTGGCAAAGATCAGCTTTAAATGGGCTGATAAAGATTTATAGGATTGTGATCAGAAAAGCTGATAAAGGTGGAGCAATAATAGTTCAAGATTGGGCAACCTATGATGCTGAGATCCAATGTCAGCTTTCTGATTACAATACCTATACTAAGATTAAGGGCAACCCAGTGATGAATATTAAGAAACTGGTTGATAATACCCTTGATATGGTGGATCACTATGGGTGAATTAACAGTCAGGTTGTAAGTTACTTAAAAGTTGAGCACCCTGTATGTCCTATATTTTACACCCCCCAAAAATACACAAACAGTTGCATATGCCACCTGGTCGCCCAATAATATCCGCCCGTGATTCTGTGCTACAGCCATTTACACAGTTTGTAGACTCCTTCCTACAACCACATGTGGCTAAGATTCCCAGCTACCTCAAGGATACTAATGACCTCTGGACTAGTCCCAAGAGGATCACTACCCTTCCTGATATGGTGTGGCTGGCAACATTGGATGTATCTTCACTGTATACAGTCATACCACATGATGGTGGTTTGGATGTGATCAGACGTGCACTTATGTGCACGTCTGAACCCACAACAAAATTTCTAGTGGAACTAACTAGATTGGTACTAATAAAAAAATCATTTTCAGTATGGTGATAATTTCTTTATACAGAACAATGGCACGGCCATGGGTTTGAATCTGGCACCAGCTTAGGCTAATTTGTATATGGCCGAGCTTGAGCAGACCCATTTAAAACCCATGTACAGTGATAATATTGTGTATTATAAGAGACACATAGATGATTTATTTATGATTGGTTAGGTACGGAGGTGCAGTTTATGGACATGGTTGATCATTTGAATCAGCTTGATACTCCTATTCGTTTTACTAGTCAGATCCATTCTTCAGAAATTAATTTTTTGGATGTTACGATATTCTGTGAAGGCAGTGGACTTGGAATTACACTGTATAGGAAAAATACAGATCGTAACACTCTGTTACACTTTTCGAGTCACCATCCGTGTTTCTTAATAGAGAGTTTGCCAATTTCCCAGTTTCTCTGGATCCTAAGGAACAACTCTTGCCCAGCGGATGCTGAGGCACAAATTATAGAGTTGGTCGAAGATTTTGAACAAACCACCCTACAAAGATGCCTGGCAAAGGCCAGAGCAAGATTTCAACTGATGATGATACACGCAAGATTGGGGTAGATTCCAAGAGGTTGATTTTTACAAGCACTTATGATGTGGCAGTGAATAATGCACGAAATATTGTAGCTAAGCACTGGCCAATTATTTAGTCTGATCCTGTGCTTAAGAATCTTGATACTGAACCACCACTGTATGCTTACAGACGTGGACCTAATCTCCGTGACCTATTGATATAACCGATGCTGAAACCAAGTGCTCAGCAGGCTGGCTGGTTACCAAAGCCCATAAATGGATGTTTCAAGTGCTCAAACTGCATGACCTGCAGATCCTTACTGACGGGGTCATCATTGGCTCACCCGCATACGGGTAAAAAATCACCATAAGGCATAGACTCCACTGTATGATGGCATTTGTTGTCTAAATCCTAGTGTGTCCCTGTGGCCTGTATTATGTGGGTATGACCAAGAGATGTTTTCATGACCGGATGGCCAACCATAGGTCAACCATTAGAGCAGCATTACAGACTGGAACATCTGATAAGCCAGTAGCCATGTACTTTATGCAGTTGGGACACTCTATTGCTAGCCTCAAATGCATGTTAGTGGATCACGTACAAAAGCCACATTGTGGCGTGGATCGCATAACAGCATTGCGTAAATGCGAAGCAAAATGAATCTTTGAACTGGATACTCTGACTCCAAGAGAGTTGAATGAGGCAAACCCCTATAACATTTTTGAAATAAAATAATATACCTTGTAATAAGGTGTATATCTGGAGGATTGGATCTGTATCTCTTTTTTTCAGATTTTTTCTATTTTTTGTATTTTTGTTGGAAATGACCAGGCATTGGTTGTAATTTTAAATATTGTGTTTCTGTATTTATGTATTGTAATATGTATGTAACTATTGCTAACTCGTATTCACTATTGTGTTGCACTTTGGGTGTATCCACTTCATATTTGGCAACCCTTCTGATATAGAGTATATATTCTGTTGTATTTATAACTGTGGTTTATTAACCGTTTCTATTTGATAATACTGTTTAGAAGCTGTGCTGTGCATTCCACGCTATGTGGAATGCATAATACTTCCTGCTTTATGTGTCAACGTGTCAAGTGTATCCAGCTGAATTCAGTGATAGCCACTAGCCATACTTCTGCTTCCGGCTTTGCGTTCCACCGGCGAGGGTGTTACGCTGACTACAGTGTGCAATGGGCTATCTGGAGGCTCTTGGTGATGCTCATGCAATTACCCTAGCCCAGCAGTATTTTAGCCTCCTTCAGCCAAAGACTTAGCAGCCACCTTTCCAGGGTGAATTAGGTCCATCCTGTACAATGCACAGCTTAGAATATAATCTTAATACAAAAAATATGTATATACTACAAAGCACAGGATGTTATTAGCAACTAGACCATATATTCATGTACAATACACAGGATGGTATGAATAATAAATCATTAAGCAGTGAATTCCTAAAGAACTTGGCAGAGCAAGGCAAAGTACAGATAACAAGAGTACTTAGCTGCAGGAGACCCCTGGATTACAGGCAAGGCAGGACAAAGCAAGACAAGGCAAGGTAAGGCTGGAGCTGTCTGAAAGTACTTCCAGGCTAGGTCTCACATGCACAATCTGGAACTCAGGTGACAGGGATAATGTGCTCTGGACTCTGGCAGGACAGGACACACAGGATTCAAATTGGACTGGGTATCACAAGCAATGCAATAGCACCAACTGCACAGGTTCAAGATTCCACCATAGGACAGGGACCAGGCACAGGTACATACAGGAGCAAGTAAGCTATAGCCGGCCTCAGGTGAAGGGCAAGCTGGGTAATAAAGGGAGCAAGCACCAATAAGAGCAGCCAGATAAACTATACCCACTGATGAGGATACTCAATGCATCTGTTCAGCTACACACACAGAGACAAAACTCCTAATTATACACAGGGAACCGGCAGGAATAAGAAATGCACTGAGAATGCAGGAAAACATGGCATGCAGATCCAATAGAATCAGATAATACAAGGTAATGGCCTAGCTATCTGACAGGTGAACTGCTCAGACCACACATACAGGAGACAGACTGTAGTTACACAGAACACAGACAGGAATGAGCCACAGCAGTGGCTCATGACAGGTGGAACTGGAACACACCCGAATTCCGGTTCCATGGAGATGATGTATTTACATTTGTTTGCGGCAAGCCTTTTCTGGTATGACAGAGTAGTTTAGGTCTTTTTAAGCCCGCTTTTATGCTCTGGTGATTATATATTTCAAGTGTACTGTTTATAGATATTATTACCTGGTTCAGCTTATTTCCTGATTTGATGGTATCCCATGATGCACTGTTCCAGGAGGCATGTATTGCTGGTAATTGAGAGGGGTATTTCAATCTGCTTGATGTTGATGGTGATCAGTTCTCTTCCTGGCTGCTTCCCTTGCATATCACGATTGCTGATATGTCCCTTTGGGTCCGCAACGTCGATTGTATGTTTCTACATGTTTTATTATTGCAGATTAAATTCTGATTATTTGCTTACTCTGTGGTGGTGAGTGCCTGAAAAAAAATTATTTGTATGTATGTATATATATATATATATATATATATAGACGAGTAACTCCAATCGGCGGCACTCAGGAATAAAAGATTAACACCGGTTTTATGTCATGTCTTGTATTCCTGAGTGCCGCCGATTGGATTTTTTGTTCTATTACTGCCACGCAGCATATTACGGAGGGCAATGGGGCAAGTATATTTTTTTTTACTATAAGAGTGCCAGATACAATATAAATATATATATATATATATATATATATATATATACACACACATACAGAGATGGCGTCCGGCACTCTCATATAGAGAAAACAACAAATCTGGGTGCCCCTCCAGAGGCAATATGGAATACAGTGTAGCGGATGGCACTCCACCATATGAATTAAATCAAACAAGAAACCAAGTTGAAGTCAACATTTCAGAGCTTGCGCTCCTTTATCAAGACTTTGAAAAAATGCAAGTACAAAACACATTTATATACATAACCACATAATCACCAACGTGCACAGGGGAAACCGCCGTAGCCGCCCGCTCCGGAGTCTAGGTGACGTCATCGGCAGCCGCCGGCGCCCAGGACCCGTTGCAGGGGCGTGAGGCGGGGGGAGTGACCAATCACCATGGTAACATGAATAGACGAGCTACAGAGTAAATGGAAGAAGAAATAAACATAGTGCAAGGCAATCATGTAAAAATCAGGCAGAACACCAGATGAACCCTATATGACCCTAGATTACTGCTGAGCACATATAAAGCATATAAATAATTTCAAATGCTAACCGCAATCTGTGCAAGGCTAACAATTTATGAAGATGAAATGCAGATGCAGCTACTGGCAGATTATCAAATCAGATCAATAAGGGAAAACTAACCCAAATATCTAAATATAACCATGCCTCTAAACTACATAGCCGGATGGCTAACCCCAAGGTAATAATAATGTAAGGGTAAAATTCTGGAAATTACAACACCGGCTAGATGACTATATGGCTAGCTGCCCATTGCTAGAAAACTGCATGCTGGCATAAGAGAAAAGAACGTTAGATTCATAAAAAACAGGTAAGTGAAAGCGATTCATTGAATCCCAATGATTGGACAGTTTGTAACAGATGTATGCATCTGGCCTCTTTTTGTAATAGAATACGACCTATATTACCACCTCTAGGATTAGGAGGGACCCAGTCAATAATGCGGTACCTGATGGATGATAGATTGTGGTGCGAGTCTCTAAAGTGACGAGCCACTGGCTGATCACAATCTTTACCTTCAATGGCAGCACGTATGCTAGACCTATGTTGGGTCATGCGTTCCTTCATTTGTCTGGTGGTTTTGCCCACGTATAATAAGCTGCATGGACATTTGATGTAATACATCACGAATCTCGTTGTACAAGTGACCGGATACTGTATCTTGAATATTTTACCAGACCTGGGATGTGAAAAAGTGTTTCCCATCTCCAGAAAGCTACAGGTCGTGCAGTCCAAACTTCCACCTGTCTTACTCAAAAAATGGGTGGCTGTAGTTGCCGTATGCTGACTGATATCATTGTGAACCACAGTGTCCTTAATATTTTTTCCTCGGAAAAATGAGGGTAGAATTGTTGCACCCTGTAAAGCTGGGAGGCTACGGTCGTGTGATACGATTGGCCATATACCCTTGGCAGTTTTCATCAGTATGTTACTCGAAGTAGTATATTGCTGAGTCCACACTATACGGTCATCCAACAGGCTTGATTTGATGCAGTGCTTGATGCCTGGAAATGGATAAAGCCTTTTGTTTTGCTGCTTTCAACGCTCTCGGATGATAACCATGTGCCAGGAACTTTATGAGCATCTTGTCTATCTGGTCCATGATGTCACTTGGATCACTGCATATCCGGATAATTCTCATAAATTGAGGGAATGGAAGGCCTCTGATTAATGAGGGTGGATGATGGCTGGCTGCATATAGCACAGTGTTACGATCTGTTTGTTTGAAGTACATTGAAGTCTGCAATGTACCGTCCTCTTTTTGTTTAACCATCACGTCCATATAATGGATGCACTCAAAACTGACATCGGTGGTAAGTTTAATAGGACTGTCATGGCCAATGATATCACTCATCATATCCAGAAATGATTCTTGTGTGCCATTCCAAAACAAACAGATATCATCAATATATCTGGTGTATCCGGTGATCTGTTGGCATCGAATATCATCTGAAAAGAAGAAGTCTTTTTCCACCGCGAACATATAGATATTCGTGAAGCTTGGCGCTACGCATGAGCCCATGGCGCAGCCTGAGCGTTGGATAAAAAACTTGCCATCAAAAAGGAAGTAATTCCTCATTAATGTTAACCGTAACAGTTGGATAAAAAATTCCACAACTGGCCCTGTATATGACAGATGGTCCATGATGTAACGTTTAACAGTCTCAATACCTTGTTCTTGTGGCATTGATGTGTATAAACTCACCACATCAATAGTGCACATAAGTTGTTTCACTGGAGATGGAGAAAACTGCTGTAGCCACAAAATGAATGTGGTCGTATCTTTGAGAAAAGTAGCTTCCTGGCTAATCAACGGCTGTAGAAAATAATCCAAATACCTAGAGATGTTATAGTAGAGGGATTCCTTAGCTGCAATAATGGGGCGTCCAGGAGGCCTATTGAGATTTTTATGAAGCTTTGGTATGGTGTATAATACTGGCACTTTAGGCCAGTCAACTGTAAGAGCATCTTTGGTCTTAGCGTCAATGATGTGCATGTCCATGCCCCTAAATATAATTTCATCCACTTCTTTTTTGAACAGTTGAGTGGGATCTGAGGGAAGCTGTTCATAAACATGGGTATCAGATAGTTGCTGGTATATTTCCTCAGTATAATCACCTAAATCTTGGATTACAATGCCCCCGCCCTTAACCGCGGGGCGGATGACAATGTTCCGATATGATCCCAGATTCTTTAGAGCAACCCTTTCTGAAGAGGTTAAATTATAATCCATTTTGCATTTCTGCAGAAATATATATATACACACACACACAAACACACACACACACACACACACGTTGAGTATCCCTTATCCAATATTCAAAATCCCACATTTTTGGGTCCCCTACTGAGACAATGACACACACAGACACACACACACACACATATATATATATATATATATATATATATCTAATATACATATATATATATATATATATATATACATAATATATAATATATATCTTCAAGAGGATATTAATACATTAGAGACTGTACAAAGAAGGGCAACTAAGATGGTGCATGGCCTACATCAGTGGTTCTCGGCTGCGGTCCTCAAGTGCCCTCAGCAGTTCATGTTTTCCAGGTCTCCTCACCGGATTGCAAGTGAAATAATTTGCTCCACCTGTGGGTCTTTTAAAAGGTGTCAGTGAGTAATGAATACACCTGTTCAACTGCAAGGTGACCTGGAAAACATGAACTGTTGGGGGTACTTGAGGACCGAGGTTGAGAACCACTGGCCTACATCACAAAACATACCCAGAAAGACTAAGAAATCCCAATATGCATAGTTTGGAGCAGAGAAGGGAAAGGGAGGACATGATAGAAACTTTAAAATATATCAAGGGTTTTACCAAAGTCCAGGAGGGAAACCTTCTCCAAATGAAGAGAAGCAATAGGACACGAGGACATGCACTGAGACTGGAGAGGGGGAGGTTCATGGGAAATTTGAGGAAAAATTACTTCACAGAAAGGGTAGTGGACAAGTGGAATAGCCTCCCATCAGAGGTGGTAGAGGCTAAGACAGTAAAGCAATTTAAACATGCATGGGATAGACATAAGAATATCCTTACAAATAAATAAGGATCAAATAAGGTTTGAGATAAAAAAAATATGGTAAAAAAAAAAAAAAAGAAGGTGGGGGGCAGACTAGATGGGCCAAATGGTTCTTATCTGCCGTCAAATTATTTGTTTCTGTGTATATATGTTATTATCTCAGTAGAGGACACAAAAATGTGGGATTTTGAATTTTGGATAAGGGATACTCAACCTGTGTATATAAACATTTACATTCCTATAGATTAATGACATTGAAATATATGTGTATTCATGGGTATGGGGTTTCATTCAATCTGCTAATTGCCTTTCCGTTCTTCCCTCCTCAGCGCCCACTCACAGATACCTGCATGCAGCTTCAATTGTTATTAGTCGCTGTACTTTAGCCCAGTGGCGTGCGGTGAGGTAAGTGGCTAATGAGGCACTACAGCCATAATGTCTGCCGAATCCTGCCGATGACCCCTACCGCCGCCGAGCCAATGCCCGCTACTGTCCCTGAGCCAATGCCCACTGCCACCGCCAATGGCTTACAAACTCGGCCACCATGAACTGACCCAGCCATCCACCACTAATTTACATCTCAGTCCGATGCCTGCCTGCTCATCATACTTGTGATATATTGTATATTTTTTATTGAAAAAAAATAAAAATTAGTGTTTGGGACTGGGAAGGGAGTGGGAATGAGGACATTAATGCAATTTTGTTGTCCAGGGCTTCCATTAACTTAATGGAAAAGGGTCTGAATGGGTTAACAAAAAAAAAATCAGTTCGGTCCCCCCTCCTGAGTATAACCAGCCTTGGGCTCTGTGAGCCGGTTCTGGTTGTTTAAATACTGGGGGAAATTTGGACAGGGGTTCCCCGTAATTAGACAACCAGCACCGGGCTCTTAGTCTGATCCTGGTTTCAAAAATATGGGGGACAAAAGATGTAGGGGTCCCCCATATTTTTAAAACCAGCACCGGGCTCCACTAGCCAGGGAGATAATGCCACAGCTGGGAGACACTTTTATATTGGTCCCTGCAGCAGTGGCATTACCCCCCCAACTAGTCACCCCTGGCCAGGGTTCCTTGGAGGAGTGTGGACCCCTTAAATCAAGGAGTCCCCCCCTCCAGGCACCCAAGGGCCAGGGGTGAAGCCCGAGGCTGTCCCCCGCACCCCTGGGCAGTGGGTGCCGGGCTGATAGCCATAAGTGTGTAAAAAAATATTGTTTTTTGTTGTGGAACTACAAGGGCCAGCAAGCCTCCCCCGCTTGCTGGTACTTGGAGAACCTCAAGTACCAGCATGCGGGGGAAATAACGGGCCCACTGGTACCTGTAGTTCTACAACAACAAAAAATATCCAAATAAAAACACAACACACACACCGTGAAAGTAACATTTTATAAAAACACACTTACACACTCACACATACTTACCTACATCCCACGCCGATCACGTCCACTTATCCATGTAGAATCCAATAGAGGTACCTGTAAAAATAAGAAAGATTACTTACCTACATCCCATGCCGATGACGTCCAACCTGCTAAAATTTAAATTATACTTTATACAGGAGGGGGGGGGGGGGGGGAGAGAGAGAGAGAGAGAAAACCACACAAAAAAACACACGCTAACCTGCCTATTATGCTGCAGCTGCTGCCGCCGGGCCGAACAGGAGGGGAGAGAGCTGCTGGCTGGGTTGGGAGGGAAGACGGCTGCTGGCTGTGACGGGAGGACGGAGGAGGAAGGACAGGGGAGAGCTGAACTCACTCCTGCTTCAGCCCCGTCACCACTTCCGCCTCCAGCGCCGCTTGTGGGTGATTGGACAGCGGATCCAGCAATGGATCCGCTGTCCAATCACAGGTGCCTCGCTGACATAGGACTGGAGTCCCTGTCAGCGAGGCACTTGTTTCAGTGCCGCATTCCCCGTCATTTTTAAATGGGCTTTTACAGCCCAGTGCTTGGCCCCGCCCCCCGCTCTGTCCCGTTATCATTATCTATGGGAGGCACTGCTATCAGTGCCTCCCAAACTCATTTAAATAGCTAAAATTATTAAAATTAAATACAGAAGATACTTATGACACAGAATATGTGTCATAAGTATCTTCTTTGTATTATTTTAATAATTCAGCGGGTACTATTGTGGGTTCTCTGCTGCTCAGGTTTAGATGCAGATATACAATATAATTGTTCACACATATATGTTAGAAGTTTCAACATTGGTTTGTTTCATATCTTATTGTGTTTATATTACACAAGGGGGTAAATGTATTATAGTGGCACCATTACTGAGGTGAAGCAGGAAGGCACATCAACAAGA
The DNA here is from genome assembly GCF_028390025.1 of Pseudophryne corroboree. NCBI lineage: Eukaryota > Metazoa > Chordata > Amphibia > Anura > Myobatrachidae > Pseudophryne > Pseudophryne corroboree. Next base: position 325,513,062 of record NC_086445.1, on the reverse strand, counting down.
TGTATTAACATCTTGTCTGCTGAAGCGGGAGAGTGAAAACTTCCCCCTACGGCGATGCCCCCCTGAGCACACAGCACATCAGCTTAGTGCTGGCACGCTGTGTTTCCCTGCCAGGCCGGCTCCACTGGTCACGTGCGGGATCTCGCTACTCACGTGAGATCCCTGCATAGTCCAGAGCCAGCACCCGCCACAGCCAGGGACAGAACTGTCCCTGCTGTGAAGATAGGGTGTCGAAATCAATAGCTGCATGTGTTGGAATGGTCAGCGATGCCGACCGTTCATACATTGCCCCCTCATATCGGCATGCTATCTTTTAGATAGCAGTGCCAATATGGACAGGGGAGCATAGCGCCCCTGTCACTGGGCCTGCACCGCCAGAGTAATATATGGGGGAGAAGCGGTACCAGTGAACATAACGTGTGCTGATACCACTTCTCCCCCGTAATGAGATTTACCCCCTGGTCTCAGCAGCCTTTAACCACTGTGTCCCGATCTCTGCCGGTGCTCAAAAATTACTGGTCTTTTGCAGGTTCTCTGCTGCACAGCTTATACTGTAGATACAGATACAGCGTTTGACAGATACATACATTGACTATCTATATATTAATTTCTTCTCATACATTTTGTTAGTTTTCTATCACATGTGGCCACGAATACCTGTACGCATTTTACCGGATATCAAGCTTCCTCAGGGCAAAAAAACCCTACAGAGAATATATGCATGTTGCATATAATTTTAATCAGCAGAGTCTGCTTGTGCATCCTATTTGCATAGCTACACAAATAAGATGCATTTTCGGAAAAGACACCCGTTGCACAGAACTTGTCAGGTCACTCACGCCTGTTATCTCCCGCTACGTGGCATATTAAAGCAAGATGTAAAAGGTCCAAAGTAATCAGTCTTTCCAAAGGTAGATATCCCGCATCGATTATAAAATTCTTTATTAACCACTTAACTGACGATTTATTTTGCAGAAAACCACTCTGAAATTGTCTGGGTTTTTTTAATGAGTGAATTAGGTGAAGAACAGGACTTTAACCCTATATCCCAAATGATTTTAGTTAAAAAAAAGGAAAAATAAAAAATATATATTTTTTTTTAATATATATTTTATTTCAAACATCAAAACATCGCGACCATCGGAACATTGCGACCATTTTGAAAGCCGGACAGCCTGCAGGTATACAGTGGGAATCTGGAAGTGGCTTGGGAGGGTTCATTTACTCTCCCCAGCGGCTGCCATTGCCTGCAGCCGCTGGAGGGGAGGGGTCCTGCCATGCTGTCCGATCAGCAGTGATCGGCAGCACAGCAGACACAGGGGGAGAGTGCAGGGAGGCAGAGGGACCTTTCAGTCCCTCTGACAGCAGCAGCGGAGGGAAGTTCTCTCCCTGCCACTGCTAACACTCTCTATCTGACTGGTTGCATCCTGTGCGACCAGGTCAGATAGAGCACTTGCAGGCATGGTCGCATCTGATGCGACCATGCCAGGCAAGTGGTTAAGGCATAGTTATGGAATTTGACAATGTCTGTATTAGGGATGAGCGGGTTCGGTTCCCTGAGAACCGAACCCCCCTGAACATCACGTCCCGAGCCCGGATCCGAGCCTGGCTCGGGTTTTCCCGCCAGACTCGGAAACCAGAATGAGGCAAAACATCATCATCCCGCTGTCGGATTCTTGCGGGTTTTGGAATCCATATAAGGAGCCGCCATTTACACTCCAGTCCTAGAGAGTGTAGCGAGAGGACATGTCTCCTCGGTGTCTATGCGGGAAAGTGATGTGGCGCGTGTGGTGGCGACCTGCTCTTCTGTGTCATTACAGTGCTGTCTTGTGCTGCATCAGTCCAGTGGTGGTGTCTTGTGCTGCATCAGTCCAGTGGTGGTGTCTTGTGCTGCATCAGTCCAGTCACAGTGGTGGTGTCCTGTTCTGCCATAAGTCCAGTGCTGCTGTATAAGTCCAGTCCAGTGCAGTGGCGCTGTCTTGTGCTGCATCAGTCCAGTGGTGGTGTCCTGTGCTGCCATAAGTCCAGTGGTGCTGCTGTATAAGTCCAGTGGTGCTGTGTTGTGCTGCATCAATCCAGTGGTGGTGTCCTGTGCTGCCATAAGTCCAGTGGTTGTGTCCTGTGCTGCCATAAGTCCAGGGGTACTGCCGTACAAGTCCAGGGGTACTGCCGTATAAGTCCAGGGATACTGCCGTATAAGTCCGGTCCGGTGGTACTGCCGTATAAGTCCCGGGGTAAAGCCATATAAGTCCAGTCCAGTGGAACTGACGTATAAGTCCAGTCCAGTGGTGCTGCCGCATAAGTCCAGGGGTACTGCCGTATAAGTCCAGGGGTATTGCCATATAAGTCCACCAATATTGTGCGTGCATTACAGCTAGGCAAATTTAAGCACGTCCCATGTTTTGCACATACAATTAATTTGGTGGTGCAGAATTATTTTAAAATTACAGGGGCGTGCAGGAGATGCTGTCAGTGGCACATAAAATTGTGGGCGACTTTCGACATTCAGCCACTGCGTGCCACTCCTAGATGGGACAGGTGTTTGTGCCGCACACTGAAAAAGCAAAAAGAAAAAATACACCCGGCGCTATATAGAATTATTATGTTGTGTTTTAAATCCTATTGGTCCAATACCAAACCTTTTATTAATTTATTAAGCAGCAGGAAAACTCTGACTTGGGGTTAACAAGTCAAATCAAGCACCGGAATCCCCAGGTGCATACATCTAACATACTAAAACAACTATCCTCCTGCACTATAATGAAAATATGATATGGCTGAAAGTCCAAAAATTCCATCTCTATATTTTATATATAATATACAATTTATTAAAACGTTTTCTTAATTAAACTTGACCGGTCTTTAAGAAAATGAAGTACAATCACATACAATAAATGTAATAACACTATGGAGGTGGATCCAAACTTAATCTATGCACAGAGATGTATAATAATATTAAAATTCAGTCTGTGGACTAGAATTCATTTGTATATTCCATATAGTTAATGGTGATTTAGTTTACCACCAGAAACATAATTGATTCAAACACAGTTACTTTATATCATAGTTCCTTGATGACTTGCCACTTAGCAATAGAATGTTGCAGTATAACAAACTGCTCCACGTTGGAGCCTTACGTGCGGCTTACACCAGACGAGGCGGTCTCTGGCTGCGGGATCCGGCACTTAGCTAGCGCCTGCTGTTTAAATTACTCCCGACCTCAGGGCACTGTGAGTCCTGTCCTCCGTGTGCTGCATGCATGCACCAATGTGCGGTCTCTCTCCTATCGGCTCCTATTCAGCTGGCGGTTGGCAAAACAATAGTGGTGGCAGGGCAGGGGTACAATACTTCTGACGCATTTCGCTCCTATTACAGGGGCTTTATCAAAGAAAAAAAGTTTAGTATATTTGTGCCGCACACTTGTGTCGCTTAGCTTAGTCATCCAGCAATCTCGATGCACCTCCTTTATTCTTTGCATCATGTGCTGTTTGGGGCCTAGTTTTTAAAAGTGCCATCCTGTCTGACACTCCAGTGCCACTCCTAGATGGGCCAGGTGTTTGTGTCACACACTTGTGTCGCTTAGCTTAGCCATCCAGCGACCTCATTGCACATCTTTTTCTTCTTTGCATCATGTACTGTTTGGGGCCTAGTTTTTAAAAGTGCCATCCTGTCTAACACTGCAGTGCCACTCCTAGATGGGCCAGGTGTTTGTGCCGCCCACTTGAAGTTGGAACGCTTAGCTTAGTTATCCAGCGACCTTGATGCAACCTTTTGGCCTAAAAACAATATTGTGAGGTGTTCAGAATAGACTGGAAACTAGTGGAAATGAATGTTATTGAGGTTAATGAAACCGTAGGACCAAAATTACCCCCAAATTTTGTGATTTTAGCTGTTTTTGTGTTTTTTTCAAAAAGCATCCAGATTCAAAACCAAAATCAAAACCCGAAAGGCTGGTTTTGGCAAAACCAATCCAGATCCAAAACACCAGCGGGGACCCAGATCCAAAACCAAAACACAAAACATGAAAAGTACCCGCCGCAAATCTCTAGTCTTTAATTATACCCCCCCCCCCCACTGTCAGTCAGACTCCCAAGGTGGAACTGGAAGTGGCATTGTGACTCATTAGTACATAAATTCTGTTAAAAACACACATATAATTATATAAAATGTCATCCTGGCCAGGGACAACAAACGCAGGATTTTCAAAGCGGGGTTTCCGTGTATGTATGTATGTATGTATATATATATATATATATATACATACAATATATATATATATATATATATATATATACAGTATATATATATATATATATATATATATATATTGAAATTATGTATGTACATATATGTATGCGTAGATGTGCATATATACACATTTACCTACATACACACACACACATCTACGCATACATGCATTTCAAAATATATATGGCATATATGTGACATACATAGTATACTGTATACAGTACACACACACAAACACACTGTAGCATACATACTTATGGCACATTTACACAAAAAACACAGAGCAAACACATACGCACAGCACACTTATGAACACACTCACATTACACACACACACACACACAGCATAATAACACATAGTATACAGTACATACTGAGATTCCATCCTTCATGACCCTGTCGGGTGGCGCGATCCTCCCTCTATCTACAAGCTGGGAGGTGATGTAATTGCTGCGCGCTGGAGATGCCCACCTGCGGCTTTAGATAGTTATGACTTATGAGTGCTCCGCATCAGGTAGTATGGACATGAAAGCCAACTGACGCGGATGCGCTGATAGCTGTAAACGGCTATCGCCGGGCAGCTCTGTCAGCGACTGGGGTCCCTGGGCTGGTGCAGAGACGGAGACAATGGTGTCTCCGTCTCTGAAAAAAAAATAAAGGTCCGGCAGGGGGGGTTTCTGGGTACTCAGAAACCCCCCCCTGCATGCGCTACAGCTGGCCCAGTGATGTCTTGTGTCTCGACAGCAGAAGGGTGAAGGCATGCATGCTCAGGTTTTTTTCAGTGGCTGCTTAACCGGAAGTTCATGCGTTTCACCCTGCGCTCCATCTCAGTGGAACTCAAACCGGAGCTCATGTGCATTCCACATACATCTTAGGGCCTAATTCAGATCTGATCGCAGCAGCAAATTCATTCATTCCGAGTTGATCGCTAGATAAAAATGTTCGCAGCACAGCGATTAAGTGAAAAAGCGGCACTTCTGCGGATGCGGCGCAATGCGCACGCGCGACGTACTTTCACAACAGCCATTGTAGATATACAAAAGATCTAGCGAGGCTTTTCATTCGCAATGTCCGCCGCAGAGTGATTGACATGAAGTGGGCGTTTCTGGGTGTCAACTGACCGTTTTCAGGGAGTGTTCAGAAAAACACAAGCATGCCAGGAAAAACACAGGCGTGGCTGGGAGAACGCAGGGTGTGTTTGTGACGTCAAATCCGAAACTGAACAGTCTGAAGTGTTCGCAAGCACTGAGTAGGTCTGGAGCTACTCTGAAACTGCACAATTTTTTTTTGTAGCCGCACTGCGATCCTTTCGTTTGCACTTCTGCTAAGCTCAAATACACTCCCAGTGGGCGGCGGCATAGCGTTTGCACGGCTGCTAAAAACTGCTAGCGAGTGTTCAACTCGGAATGACCCCCTATGTGCACTGCAGGGGAGGCAGATATAACATGTGCAGAGAGAGTTAAATTTAGGTGGGGTGTGTTCAATCTGAAATCTAAATTGCAGTGTAAAAATAATGCAGCCAGTATTTACCCTGCACAAAAACAAAATAAGCCACCCAAATCTAACTCTCTCTGCAAATGTTATATTTGCCCCCCCCCCCCCCCCCCCCCCGCCCCCCTGCACTGCTCATGGATTTGCCCAACTGCTAACAAAGTTGCTGCTGCGATCAACTCTGAATTAACCCCAATGGTTTTTCCCAACTGCTAACAAATTTGCTGCTGTGATCAAATCTGAATTACTCCCTTAAACTGGACTATTAGTAAAAATGCACACCCCACACCTGGATATTTTAAAAATGTAGCATATCGAGAAACATTTGCATGCACTACAAGCATGTGCGTCAAAAAGGGGGCATGGCCTAACTGCAAGGGGCATAGCCTCACTGGAAAGGACTAAATCGTTTTGCACCATGCAGCCCCAGACATTGGCCACCACAGGAAAAAAATATCTTGATTCATGCCCCTTACATTATTTGTAATTTTTACTTTAATGTTGGATTCCAGTGGGGATGAGTTAGTAATATGCAATAATGATATTAACACTGATAAGAGTGAGGAATCAGATGAAGAGAATGACCTCTTTCAACTGTAGAGAGGATTAGCAACACTGTTAGCTGCCTTAAAAAAAACCAAGCACTTCAGTCTCAAAAGTTGCAGTCCCAGGGGATTATTCAGGTTTGTTAGCAAACCCAAAAAGATAGCAACTGGGCAAAGCCATGCTGCACTGCAGGTGGTGCAGATGTAACATATGCAGAAACATTTAGATTTGGGTGGGTTATACTGTTTCTGTGCAGGGTAAATACTGGCTACTTAATTGCTACACTGCAATTTAGATTTCAGTTTGACAACACCCCACCCAAATCTAACTCTCTCTGTACATGTTACATGCATCTGCCCCAACTGCAGTGCAGTTAGTAATTGGGTTCTGCCCAATGACTAACTTTCGTGTTTGCTAACAAACCTGAATAAGGCTCCCTGTCACTAAAGTGCTTGGTTTGATAGACTGTGCATATCCTTTTTAATATACTACATAAGGATGGGTGAGATGGGCCAAGAGCAATTCCATCTTGCTCCAACTTTTCTTTTCATAACGGGCTGTATTTTTTTCTATTTTTTTTTTTTTTGACGGGGGGGGGGGGGGTGGAGATCATCCTTTTTGCATAAAGACACATTTTTATTGGTTATTGCTCTAATTATTACATTACTAATTTGCAACACATTTTTAACCAGAAAAGAAGACAATATTAATAGCCAGGGTTCCATCCTGACAAGGGTTGTAAGAGAAGCTAAGAAAATGAATAGATGTTACAGAGCAATTCAGCCTATGTTACATTTTCAGAATCAATAGTTTTAATGAAATAATCAATCAATCATCTTAAACTTTTTTAATCAATCATTTACATAATTCTATCAATGTATCATTTACCATATATAGTTACATACTCCATTTCCATGTTCTGCCCTCAGGCCACTGATCTACAGCAGTTCTTGATTAATGAAAACATTCTTAGTTTCTATGGGATCGCATTATTTATTAAGCTGCCATCCGGTCTGCCACTACTGTGCTGCAATGGTTTTTTTTTTATGAGTGAATTAGGTGAAGAACATGAATTTAACCATATCCCAAATGATTTTAGTAAAAAAAAAAAAGAAAAAACAATATTTTTTTTTCCAATTTTTCCCCCAAACATCGAAACATTTATCGGGAACATATTGACCATCCATCGGAACATCGTGACCATCGCGGCTTTCATTTTGAAAGCCGGGACAGCCTGCAGGTATACAGGGAGGTTCTGGGGGTGGCTTGGGAGGGTTCATTTACACTCCCCAGTGGCTGCCATTGTCTGCAGCCACTGAAGGGGGGATATCCTGCCGTGCTGACCGATCAGCAGTGGTCGGCAGCACGGCAATCAGTGGGGGAGAGTGCAGGGAGGCAGAGGGACCTTCCGGTCCCTCTGACAGCAGCAGCGGAGGGAAGTTTCTCTTCCCTGCCGCTGCTAACACTCTCTATCTGGCTGGTCGCATCCTGTGCGACAAGGTAAGATAGAGCACTTGCAGGCATGGTCGCATCTGATGCGACCATGCCAGGCAAGTGGTTAAACTGCCGTGTGTTTGTGCCGGTGCTCAATTGCTTCGTTTAGCCAGCCAGCCTTTGGATAATATTGGTGAACAATATTTTGAGCTGTGAAGTTATCAAAATTGACTGTAAATGACCAAAAAATTATGTTATTGAGGTTAATAATACTGTAGGAACAAAAACAGCCACAAAATACATGAGTTTAGCTGTTTTTATTAATGTTTTTTTAAATAAAATACAGATCCAAAAACAAAACATGTGAGGGTGGTTTTAGCAAAACCAAAACACAATGATGTATTAGAACCAAATCCAAAACACAGAGGTCCCCGCACACCATCTATAGAGTACGTAAGCGGTACATTCATAAACAGCTTTATTTTAAACTAAGCTTAATGCTATTTGCTAAATACTGAATGGATGTCATTTAGCAAGAGCTTAAACGAGGTTCTTAAATGGAGACCTTAGTGAGTGGAGAGGGTGGAGATAGTACGAACTGACTTGTTCTTAAAAGGAGTCCTTAGTGCTACATTTATCAATGGTATTATAAACCAACAGCATATTTCCCTTAGAACAAAAGCAGGCCCAAATTACACGATTTTAGCTTTCTTTTCAATCAATTTTTTAAAAGAATACAGACCCAAACCAAATCACGTGAGAGTGATTTTGGCAAAAAACACATTTTTGGTAATGGGAACCATAATGCTTATAATTATTATTATTATAATCAGTTTTATTATTATCATTATCATTAATACATAACTTTATTTATATGATGACACAAGGTTTCTGGAGCACCATACAAAATACATAAACAGAAAACAGTGCAAACACAACATGAAAACAATACAAAACATTATATAACATATGATTCAAGCTATATAAACTTTGCAGCATATGCAATCAAAATACCCACAAAAATAGCTCCGGCTTATCCCAAAAGTTTGGTGGCGCTGTTGGCAACGGGAGGGAATTCATGATATTGTGTAAGTTGTACAGTCATAAACAGTAAATACTGAATGGATGTCATAACCACTTATAGAGAGAGCCTAAGTGGAGGACTTAGTGAATAAAAAGGGTGACTGCAGACAGTACACCTAAACGTATAGTATAAACAGTTCCCAGTTAATACAAGACAAACATACCACTTGGCACTAGAAGATTCCGCAAGTCTCCAGTCTTATCAAATTAGAAAAAAAATGAAATAGTTGATGCTAGGCTTATTTTTCTCCCTTATAATTAAAATGAAATTCCTCATAAAATTAGAAACATATGAATAACTTAGAAATCAGCAAAACAGTTCAAATAATTTTAAAAGATCTTAAAGATTTTAATTATTTTTCAATATGAATATATATATACTGTATATTGTATTGTTGATGTGCAAAGTATTCTTTCAATTCATTTTCAATTCATTTTAACTGATTCCTAATTGGGCCCAATATCTGTAAGCTGTGTGATACACCTGTGGCTAGTTAGTGGGATCAGGGACTAGAGAAGTGGCGAAGGATCTTGTGCTGGGACATCACGGGAGCTGCTAAGGAAAACAGTGTGCATGTCAAGAGATATAGAACAGTGATTATCATGCGCAGTGAAGTGTTAGCTCTTGTGCATAACTAAAGAATCCTGTTGAGTTTTTATTGCAACTATAAGTGGGTGATGGAGTTGAATAAAAGAAGGTGTTTTATTTAGAAGTGGCCTGCACACATCTATGACACAGCACTATGCCTGTGTCACCTGATGAATTGGTTTTCAAACTTCTCTGTGCACTTACTGTACAGTTTGTGGAGGTGTCAGATAGAAGAGAATAAGGGTGTACATTATGTGCACTGGGTCATCAAGGCACGCAGGCACAAATACAGGGTATTTTGGAGTGCTCACTGAGTGTGTGTCATAAAAGATACCCGTTATCAGTAATTAGTACATGTTAAAACTAAAGCTGGTCACACACATAAAGATTATGAAATCTTATTACAATCTGGCCAGAAGGTGCTATGCTGAAACTTACAAGATCTTTTGGAAAACACTGCTTTGGGCTTGTTTATTGAAGAATCGCGGGCAGAGGAGAATGATAATAATGTTACTGTTGATATTCTTGCCTCTATGGTGTTAGTCTAAACTGATGAATAGAGGGTGTAACTACTATATAAGTGGGTTTGAGTATCTGCTAGTGACAAACCATGGATTCATGGTGCAGTTCGAACCTTATTAGGTGAAAGGGATTGACCATTTAAATCAGGTGATAATGGCGCTTTTAAAGTTGCCAGAATAAAAGTAAAAAGTGGGATACAAGAAGCAAAGAGGGCATTTTGTGCTAGACGGTTGTAAACAGTGGGTGAAGTGATTGGTTTACGCTTACCTAGTACTGGGGAGATATATGAAAAATGGCTTTTTACTAAAGGGAAAAATATACTGGGAGACTTCTCTCACCCAAACCATGGACGTTTTCTATACGATCCTCATATTAGTGATATAGATCAATATTATGTCAAACTAGACGTGGACATTTTTTTCTGACAGAGATAAATTTGTTAAATTGTACAAATTGCACTTGTGGAGGCTTGTAGGTGATGATGTTCTTGTGCTTTTTATGGATTCTGTTATTTGCACATGTAAATTATTTGTTGATTGTTCATGAATGTGAATTGTTGATGACAATAAAGTTTGGAATGAAATGGAAAGGAAAGTTTAGGAGCAGATGACATTCTACCATTTGTTCCCAAACAGAAGAATTCAGACAATAGTACAGAAGAATACAGACAAAGTGTGTGTGTGTGTGTGTGTGTGTGTGTGTGTGTGTGTGTGTATGTGTGTGTGTGTGTGTGTGTGTGTGTGTGTGTGTGTGTGTGTGTGTGTGTGTGTGTGTGTGTAGAAATGGGGTGGTATATGGCATTGTGTGCCTTCTTCCTCAATGTTGTTGCTGTAAGTGTACATAGTCCTGTCCGTTACTGTCTTCTTCGGAGAGGAATTCATACACTCCCCCTTTAATACAGGGCGGCTGCTTAATCCCCAAATGGCCAGCTGTCCAAAACTGGCTCTAATGGATATCAAAAACGAGAGTGAGATAATGCGCCCTCTGGTGTAGTATGTTAATCAAATCTCTAAAACAAAAATATATAATGCCTATACTGGGTCTCCGATGATTATATACTTTAATAAATAGGCGTATGCCTATTTATTCAAGTATATAATCATCAGAGACACAAGGCGAAACATGCTGAGAAAGGACAATAACTGAATCTTTATCTGACCCTGTGACTGCGGATTCACAGATAAGCTAACTTTTGTCTTTTTTATGTACGGGCATTATATATTTTTGTTTTAACAATGAATGTTGTGTTGGTGATTGTGACCGGACGCCTTTCGTACGAAAGCACTCGCCGCTTTCGTTTCCCATCCCCAGTGCACAGAATAGAAGGTTAGGTCACTCGGGACCTGGCCACATAGAGGATTCCCGCTTACCATCAGTAACCGCCTGTTACTGACTCCACCCACTGCGCTGTGGGCGGGTTTATGCTGCCACCACCAAACTCCTAACCTGCCGTGGCGTTTGGAACCACGGTTCTGCTCTGTATGTGCCGACACATTGCCTTACCACACCTGTGTGGTATTGGCGAATCCCCACTAGTCACCTGACTAGGCCGCTACCGGTAGCTGGTGGAAGGCGGAACTTGGAGACGCTAGGTGCTTCCCTGGACAGCCGGAGGACGGGGCTATGTTTGGCATAACCCTGTAGGTCACAAGATGAAGCAATCTTCTTGAGGCATATGATGTTTATTTGCTCAATAATAGTCTTAAAAAAGACTCTTCCCTATTGCTAGGGGCAACAGCATACAGCAAGATGTTCCAGCAGAATGAAGATGATACAAATACACTCTGGAGGCACGCAGGCCTCCTTTTTATGACAATTTTCCACACAGTACAACAGGCGGTCATGTCCTCCCTGAGCCCTCTCTATCCAATCAAGATATCTTAGAAAATACAAATAAATAAATTACATTTCAAAAGGAGATAAGTGCAATAAAACAATATCCTCCTTCCTGTCACCCAGACAACGTTTGGTATCAGATTAACATTCACTATTGATACATTTATCACATAGCTTCAAAATACAAATGTTTCTGTCTCATTCACATCTCCAGGCAAACCCAGTGTTTGGGATTACAACAGGAAAGGCTGCAACACAATAATCAGTCTTCCTTCCTGAATCTGCCATTCAGGATTCATATATCAATTAAATCAGGTACATGAAACAGGTTCCAAGCCCAGAACTACTTTACATATGGGATAAGGAGATCCCCATGATTAGCATCTTTCTCTAAGGAACTTACACATCAAAAGGTATTGTCATTCACACCTCTCTGCTAGCAGAGGCGATTAGCATGCCACTTTCTATAGTAAGTGCATTTTCCCCTTTAAAATACAGGTGACCATATCTTGAATATAAATACAGTTAAACATGTAATCCTACTATTGTGCGCAGAGCACTACATATGACATGTTAAAACACATCATTAAACATACTTTTAAACAGTCCGCACCCAGCGCCGTAAGTACGTTTAACAGTGACGCCAAGCGCCTTTTGTCCAAATGGTGCCGGGCAGCAGAGGATTAACCCCTTCAGTGCCGCGGTCGCCATTACACGTGTGGCTGGTTAGTCTCTCCGGTCACAGTGATATTACACTATTGTGCCCATTTTCTCTTCTCCTGATTATATGTGGATACTACATCTATGAGGAGGATTGGAGTATAAATGTGGATGTCACCTGAGAGGTCGTTTTGATTTCCTACATTGTTATACACTGCTGTAAAAGAGTGGTACTTTTACCACTTATTAAGGTACTCCTCCAAGTATAGGGCAAGAGCCGGCACTAGGCATAGGTAAACTAGGCAAATGCCTAGGGCATTTATTATGCCTAGGGGCACCAGCAGCTTCTGCTGATTAAAATGATATGTGGCATGCCTATACAGTATTCTGTGTGTAGCATTTTGTATGCAGATACAGCCACAGTTGCACACAGTATATAGGCATGCTGCGTGTCATTTTAATCAACAGAAGCTGCTTGTGCATCCTAGCCACATAGCAATGCAAATAAGATGATTTTTCATTAAACAAAAGTGCCCGATGTTATCAGAGCTGGTCGGGAGCTGCTAGCTGTTTCATGCCAGGCATCTCCTGCTGCATGACGCATTGAGGCAAGATTTATGAGGACACATCTGTATCTAAACAGGCAGGGGTCACAGTGTTAACGGCCATGTGAGTGTTGTGTGTGAGTGGGTTGTTTGTGCAATAATGTTCAGCAAATGTGTAAGGGGCATTATGCGTGTCATGTGTATAAATGCATTAATAATGTGCGGCAAATGTGTAAGGGGCACTATTTGTGTCATGTGTATAAGGGCATTAATAATGTGCAGCATATGTGTAAGGGACATTATGTGTATAAGGGCATTAATATAAGTTGGTATAATGTGTAAGGTGCATTATGTTTATAAGTACATTAACAATGTGTGTCATGTGTAGGAGGCATTGCTGCGTGGTATTACGTGTATAAGGTTCTCTACTGTGTGGCGTAATGTATAGAAAGGGCACTACTGTGTGGTCTAATGTGAATAAAGAGCAATATGGTGTGATGTAATGTGAATAAGGAGCAATTTAGTGTAATGTATTGTGAATAAGGGGCACTACTGTGTGGCGTAATGTATAGAAAGGGCACTACTGTGTGGTCTATGGTGTGGTATAATGTGAATAAGGAGCAATTCAGTGTGATGTAATGTAAATAAGGGGCACTACTGTGAGGAGTAACGTTTGTAAGGTAAAGTGGTACTGCTATGTGATGTAATGTGAATAAGGGACACTATTGCATGATAAAATGTGAATAAAGTTGCAGTACTGTGTGGCGGAATTTGAATTGGAGGTACTATTGTGTGGCCATGCCCCTTCCCAGCAAGAACATGCTCCTTTTTGGGCTGTGCGCTGAATGTGCGCACTGCTCCTATTTAAAATATAGGAGGTAGGAACACTAAAATAAGGACTGCTATAGGTGAGGGGTGATGGGAAAGGGATGCAGGGTCAGAGGTGGAACTAGCGATGGTGCTAGGGGGTATCAGCCAAAATCTTGCCTACGCATCATATTGGTTAGGGCCGGCTCTGTATAGGGGGGCACATTTCTGTGAGATTTTATTAACATACTACACCAGAGGGTGCTATATCTCACTCTCGTTTTATATATAATGTATATATATATATATATATATATATATAAATATATACATTGCATATGGTGCTGCTGTGCACAGAATATATTCATACATTTCATATGGCGTTGACAATGCAATCTCCTTGGGCACTCCCGCCTCTCCCTCTCCATTCAGCTTATACATAATGCATTTGCACAGAGCTAAGAATAGTACAAACATCTAAACTGCATGTGACATTTTCAGCAAGATACAAGGTGCAATATGATATACGACACAATGCAACATTAATTATTACAGAACATAACTACAGTATGCACCTCAGAGTGTTTGTGACAAGGACTTGCTGGTAATTATGCACAGCGCTCTTTCCCCTAGACTTATTAAGTGCTTCATTCACGAAACTGAAGGATTTTTCTGCTGTCTACCATTGATTGAAGGTTTTTCTCATGTAAGAAACATGGTAACAGTGAATTGATCATAGCCAAGACAACAAAGATAGCCAGCGAGAAATATTCAAGCATTTTATGTAAAGATGCACTGATAACAAAGTAAGTTAAAGGAAAAAACATGCTCTGGGCTCCGCACATCTGTCTCTATATGCAGTTTAGAGCAAATATGGGCAATTCAGAGTCATACTGATCTGAGGGGGTCATTCAGACTAGATCGCTGCAGCGGCAACGATCGCAGTCTGAAGCCCTTTGGGGAATGCCCACACGCAGCGTGCGCACCCCGTGAAGCCCAGTGAGATGCGAAAGAATCTCAGGGCTGCGATCGCCTCTGCCTGTCACAGGGTGGGAAGGGGGTGCCAACAGCATTAGAACGCTGTTGGTCACACATAGCCGCTGCCACCCAGGACGCGTCGGTTAGCTGCCTGCTAGCGCATCTAGGCTGCGCAGGCAGGGAGATACTCGGCGGGTGCACAAGCATCGGCGCCGTGCGATACTTTTGCATCCGTGCGCACGCATGTGTGGGGGGGGTGTTAGGGCCAACCACGCCAGGCGCTCCCCCCCCCCCCCCCTGAATGTCTGAGTAACTGATCTTAGAGGTTAGCAATTCAGCACATCTACGGTCAGATCTGAATTACTGAGTCGAATCTCGTGACAGCCGGTGTAACTGTGCAGCAACTTGGCATTCGCATGTAGGAGACGCTTGGCGTGGGGGTGCCATTCAGAGATGACAATATGCAGAAATCTGTCTGACTTCAATCACATCTATTACACCAAGCAGAGGGCTGGTGCAAAGGTGCACTGATGACCATGACTTTCACCAGTGAATAGATAGTGAAGGTGTGACCATATAATTGCAGCCAACTCCCAACAAAAGTGGGGGAGTTATTTCAAAACACAACCAGATTGTTGGTTGGATGTACTAAGCAGTAACACAGCGGTAGAACCTGTTATCGGCCCGTTTTCTTTTCCCATATGTTTTTCCGCATCTCCTATTATACGTGACTTCTTTAGCACGGTACCTGCTCTCATAGGCGGCTGTGTAACAGGAGAATGGGCCAGTAACAGGTTTTACCGCTGTATTACTATGCTAACTTCCCACACCACATTACTGCACTACCTTCCCACACCACAGTACTGCACTACCTTCCCACACCACCGTACTGCGCTGCCTTCCTACCACAGTACCACTTTACCTTCCCACACCACATTACCGCGGTACCTTCCCACACCACATTAATGCACTACTTTCCCACATTACAGTACTGCGCTACCTTCCCACACCAAAGTACTGCGCTACCTTCCCAAACCACCATACTGTGCTGCCCTCCCACACCACTCTACCACATTACCTTCCCACTCCACATTACTGCGTTACCTTCCCACACCACATTACTGCGCTACAGTACCTTCCCGTACCACATTAGTGCGTTATCTTCCCACACCACGTTACTAGGCTACCTTCCCGCACATTACTGCGTTACTTCCCCATACCACATTACTGCGTAACCTCCCCACACCACATTACTGCGTTACCTCCCCAAATCACATTATTGCGTCACCTTCCCACACCACATTACTGTGCTACCTTCCCGCATCACATTACTAGGCTACCTCTAAACACATTACTATGTTACCTCTCCACATACTATTGCTACACTACATCACCATACTACCATACTTCACTGCACTGCCTCCCCACAGTACATACAGTAACAGCACTATAATACCTTCCCACTCTGCACCACTACACTACCTGTCTACCCATATTGCATCACTACACTGTCCCCTAAACACAGGCATTACATAACAGCACTAACTCCCCACATTACATCACTGCATGGCACTCCACTAATCCTCCCTCCCATTACATGAGAACATACACTACACAGGCACTTACCTGTAAGCCGGATTTCTCTGTCCCTCCCTTTCCTTCCTCGGATTCCTGACTGCATACACAGAAGCCCAACCTCTGGAGAATCAGCACAGCAAGGACAGACTCAGGTCAGGGTATAAGGAGGGGCGGGCCTGAGGATGGATATGCACGTACAAATGCAAAATTTACAGAGGGGTGTTTCCAGAGATGGGTGGAGCCAAGCATGGCGGTTGCGAATGAGGTGAAATAGTATATGCCTGCTCCATTAAACATGTGTATATAGATACATAAACTATATACAGTATATATATATATATATATACATACATATATAAACATACACACACACATATATATATATATATATATATATATATATATACACACACAGTATATATATATATATACACAGTATATATATATATGTGCTAGGATATATGCTGGCTCCGGTTCCAGCAGCTGACGTCACAACGTCCACGTGGACGTTGTGACGTAAGCTGCTGGAACCGGAGCCAGTGCAGTGCTATCAGCGAGACGGAGCAGAGCAGAGCCGTGACGGTTTTTAAATACATGCTGTTTTTGTCTTCTAAAACTGAAATGGACGTTACTATTAAATTTTATTCATAAAGATATTATTTTTTAACTTACCAGTGCGCTCTCCTAATTTCCTAGCAACAATACCTTTCTGCTCCATTGGCTTGGAGCTGGATGTAGCGGCACGTGGAGGAGTTTTAAAAGCAGGAGAGGAACTAACTCTGGAAACATTCGGACTGTTTGCGCAGAGACTGAGTATCTCAACATATATATATATATATATATATATATGTATATATATATGTATATATATATGTATATATATATATGTGTATATATATATATATATATATATATATATATATATATAGTGGGCCAAAAAAGTATTTGGACAGCCACCGATAGTGCAAGTTGACCCACTTAAAAAGATGTGAGAGGTCTGTAATTTCCATCATAGGTACACTTCAACTGTGAGAGACAGAAAAAAAACCTGAAAAAGAAAACTAGGAAATCACATTGTATGATTTTTAAACAATTTATTTGTATATTCTTGCGGAAAATAAATATTTGGACAATAAAAACGTTTAACTCAATACTTTGTAATATAACCTCGGTTGGCAATTACAGAGGTCAAACGTTTCCTGTAGTTCTTGACCAGGTTTGCACATACTGTAGCAGGTATTTTGGCCCACTCTTCCATGCTGATCTTCTCTAGAGCTGTCATGTTTTGGGGCTGTCGACGGGCAACACGGACTTTCAACTCCCTCCACAGATTTTCTATTGGGTTGAGATCTGGAGACTGGCTAGGCCACTCCAGGACCTTGAAATGCTTCTTATGGTGCCACTCCTTAGTTGCCCGGGCGGTGTGTTTGGGGTCATTGTCATGCTGGAAGACCCAGCCACGTTCCATCTTCAATGCGCTTACTGAGGGAAGGAGGTTTTGCCCAAAATCTCACGATACATGGCCCCATTCATCCTCTCCTTAATACGGATCAGTCGTCCTGTCCCCTTTGCAGAAAAGCAGCCCAAAAGCATGATGTTTCCACCCCCATGCTTCACAGTGGGTATGGTGTTCTTGGGATGCCATTCATCATTCTTCTCCCTCCAAACACGGCGAGTGGAGTTTATACCAAAAAGTTCGATTTTGCTCTCATCTGACCACATTACATTCTCCCAATCCTCCTCTGGATCATCCAGATGATCACTGGCAAACTTTAGTCGGGCCTGGACATGTGCTGGCTTAAGCAGGGGGACCTTTCGGGCACTGCAGGATTTCAATCCATGACAACGTAGTGTGTTACTAATGGTAACCATAACCATTGTGACTGTGGTCCCAGCTCTCTTGAGGTCATTAACCAGGTCCCCCCATGTAGTTCTGGGCTGATTCCTCACCGTTCTCAAGATCATTGATACCCCACGAGGTGAGATCTTGCACGGAGCCCCAGGTCGAGGCAGATTGTCAGTGATCTTGTATTGCTTCCATTTTTTTATAATTGCGCCAACAGTTGATCTCTTCTCACCAAGCTGCTTGCCTATTGTCGAGTAGCTCATCCCAGCCTTGTGTAGCTTTGCAATTTTGTCCCTGGTGTCCTTAGACGGCTCTCTTGGCCATGGTGGAGTGGTAGCAGTCTGACTGTTTGAGGGTGTGGACAGGTGTCTTTTATACAGATAAACAGTTCAAACAGGTGCCATTAATACAGGTAACGAGTGGAAAATAGAAGAGCTTCTTAAAGAAGAAGTAACAGGTCTATGAGAGCCAGAAATCTTGCTGCTTGGTAGGTGTCCAAATATTTATTTTCCACAAGAATATACAAGTAAATTGTATAAAAATCATACAATGTGATTTCCTGGGGTTTTTTTTTTTCCAGATTCTGTCTCCCACAGTTGAAGTGTACCTATGATGGCAATTACAGACCTCTCTCATCTTTTTACGTGGGTCAACTTGCACAATCTGTGGCTGTCCAAATACTTTTTTGCCCCACTATGTATATATATATATATATATATATATATATACTGCTCAAAAAAATAAAGGGAACACTTAAACAACACAATGTAACTCCAAGTCAATCACACTTCTGTGAATTCAAACTGTCCACTTAGGAAGCAACACTGATTGACAATCAATTTCACATGCTGTTGTGCAAATGGAATAGACAACAGGTGGAAATTATAGGCAATTAGCAAGACACCCCCAATAAAGGAGTTGTTCTGCAGGGGGTGACCACAGACCACTTCTCAGCTCCTATGCTTTCTGGCTGATGTTTTGGTCACTTTTGAAAGCTGGCGGTGCTTTCACGCTAGTGGTAGCATGAGACAGAGTCTACAACCCACACAAGTGGCTCAGGTAGTGCATCTCATCCAGGATGGCACATCAATGCGAGCTGTGGCAAGAAGGTTTGCTGTGTCTGCCAGCGTAGTGTCCAGAGCATAGAGGCGCTACCAGGAGACAGGCCAGTACATCAGGAGATGTGGAGGAGGCCGTAGGAGGGCAACAACCCAGCAGTAGGACCGCTACCTTCGTCTTTGTGCGGGGAGGAACAGGCACTGCCAGAGCCCTGCAAAAGGACCTCTAGCAAGCCACAAATGTGCATGTGTCTACTGTCTACTCAAATGATCAGAAACAGACGCCATGAGGGTGGTATGAGGGCCCGATGTCCACAGGTGGGGATTGTGCTTACAGCCCAACACCATGCAGGATGTTTGGCATTTGCCAGAGAACACCAAGATTGGCAAATTCGCCACTGGCGCCCTGTGCTCTTCACAGATGAAAGCAGGTTCTCACTGAGTACATGTGACAGACGTGACAGAGTCTGGAGACACCAAGGAGAACGTTATGCTGCCTGCAACATCCTCCAGCATAACCGGTTTGACAGTGGGTCAGTAATGGTGTGGGATGGCATTTCTTTGGGGGGCCGCACAGCCCTCCATGTGCTCGCAGAGGTAGCCTGACTGCCATTAGGTACCGAGATGCGATCCTCAGACCCCTTGTGAGACCATATGCTGGTGCGGTTGGCCCTGGGTTCCACCTAATGCAAGACAATGCCAGACCTCATGTGGCTGGAGTGTGTCAGCAGTTCCTGCAAGACGAAGGCATTGATGCTATGGACTGGCCCGCCCGTTCCCCAGACCTGAATCCAATTGAGCACATCTGGGACATCATGTCTCGCTCCATCCGCCAACGTTGCACCACAGACTGTCCAGGAGTTGGCGGTTGCTTTAGTCCTGGTCTGGGAGGAGATCCCTCAGGAGACCATCCGCCACCTCATCAGGAGCATGCCCAGGCATTGTAGGGAGGTCATACAGGCACGTGGAGGCCACACACACTACTGAGCCTCATTTTGACTTGTTTTAAGGACATTACATCAAAGTTGGATCAGCCTGTACTGTGTTTTTCCACTTTAATTTTGAGTGTGACTCCAAATCCAGACCTCCATGGGTTAATAAATTTGATTTCCATTGATAATTTTTGTGTGATTTTGTTGTCAGCACATTCAACTATGTAAAGAACAAAGTATTTAATAAGAATATTTCATTCATTCAGATCTAGGTTGTGTTATTTTAGTGTCCCCTTTATTTTTTTGAGCAGTGTATGTATATATATATATATATATATATATATAATCCTGGACAAGCGACCGGCACTCTCTTTTCGTATAAAACAGCTTGGCCGGGTGCCATACACACACTGGAAGGTGTAATGCAGAAAGGAACAAATTGTCGGCACTCCAGGCATACAAAAAAACAAGGCTGACACGTAGTATACTTTGTCAACGTTTCAGAGGCTGTGACCTCTTTTATCAAGACATACCACATATAATACAAAATGACATTTAAATAGACTCACCTAACCGTGTGTAGACTCCCGCCGCGCCGTCCTGCTCAAAGCCGATGACGTCATCTGCGCGACACTGCGCCGAGAGCCCGACTCGGCTGGATAGGCGGGGCTGGTGTCCAAGGAAACCGTTACCTGGTAACATATAAACACTGAAGACAATAAGCTGGGGACCCAATAGTATAATGACCGTGAGACAAAACAAACAAAAAAATAACAGTACTCTATTTAACTTGCATAGAAGTTCATGCAGAGTCTAAGGCTGATGCAGTCTAATAAAATGATCACAACAAAAAGCTGGATTAATCAAAAGAAACAAGAAACATTTGGTAAACATTACAGCCAAAAATCTGCAAAAAAGACCTGCAACACAGTAACTGTACGCTGAATGACTATTACTATTATTGAAACAGCGGGGTCCTGATCTACTTTAAATAAACTACCAATACAACCTACTAATAATTCATTATTAATAGGATGTATACCCTATAATGGGAGCGGGAGAAGGGAACATTTGCAGTGGTATATATCACCAAAAAAAACACAATATATTATCAAAGGAAACAGTTCAGGCTGTGGGTTTCATTGAGACCAAAAGGTTGGACAGTCTGTAATATATGTATCCACTTGGCTTCTTTCTTGAGAAGGGCCTTCCCTCTATCTCCACCCCGGATCTGTGGTTTAATCCAATCTATAATTTTGTATCGGATAGAAGCCAGACTATGCTGGAACTCTTTGAAATGCCTGGCCACAGGTTGGTCTGAACCTTTCCCCTCCAATGCAGCACGAATGCTGGAGCGGTGTAGGGCTGTACGTTCTTTGAATTGCCTAATACTTTTCCCTACATATAAAAGCCCGAGTCGGGCTCTCGGCGCAGTGTCGCGCAGATGACGTCATCGGCTTTGAGCAGGACGGCGCGGCGGGAGTCTACACACGGTTAGGTGAGTCTATTTAAATGTCATTTTGTATTATATGTGGTATGTCTTGATAAAAGAGGTCACAGCCTCTGAAACGTTGACAAAGTATACTACGTGTCAGCCTTGTTTTTTTGTATGCCTGGAGTGCCGACAATTTGTTCCTTTCTATATATATATATATATATATATATATATATAGCACAGATTGATGGGCGGCACTCCAAGGATTTGCAAAAGAAGACACACAGCTCAACAAGCTTGTTCTATCAACATTTCAGGCGCCTTTATTTGCGCCTTTCGTCAGGATACAAACAATACATAATTAACATACCTTTATAGCACCAGAGCGTGAGAAACACCTTGTCGCTCCCGCATTTCCGGCGTCCGCGCAACAATAGTCCGTCTCCGTCTCATCGGTAACTGGAAGGTAAAGATGTCGAGCAGCCAGTGGCTAGACATTTTAAGGAAGCACGACATACGATGGCAGCCTTGCGATATAAATTGATTGATCATGTTCCACCAATGACAAGAGGAGGGGATCGCAATAGGAAGTTGTTGCAATTAGAGACACGATGGATCTTTGAATTTAACACTGTTGCTCTGTCTGGCCTCAATGAGAACCTCTCCCTTCTTTGCTTTCTTTGAGAAAGTTGCTTTTGGCTTGTTCTTCCTTTTTCTTTGTCCTTCTCCTTTTTCCATATTCCGTGTAGTCGGTGTCTTCAAAATGTTTTAAAAGAATATTTTCCCTTTCCTTGTAGGGGGTTGTCATTATGACTAGAATGTAAAGTATTTTTGACTAACTTGTGCCATATGTATAGAGTATTGGCTATATTAGCACTTATAATATGGTTTTTCCTCCCTCCTGTTTGGTTGTACATTTGGGTTAGATACCTTTGGTAGGGGAAAATATGCCAATGATGGTTAACGTATGGATCTAGGCCATGGTGACATTACCCTAACGAGGATTGGATAAGTTTCAGTTTGTGAAGATTGATAATTTTAGTATGTACGGTATATTATCTTGCTATACTGATCTTCACCCTTTGGTTCCTTTTGTATGTGGTTGGAGGTGGAAGCATCACTTAGCAATAGGGATCTGCTCCTTGAGCCACATAGGCTGTGTGTGCTGTCGCTCAGCCATAATGTGGCTGGGATGGGAGTGATTCAGGTACACTTAATGGTGTTTTTTTGATCTCCTGCCTTTCCTAGTCAGCGCAAATATGTGGGGTTAATATGGCACTAATTGATATTGTGCCCGGGGGTTTATTTGTTACTTTTATTACTATGGTAACAGTCCCGCCCACGGTTACCGTAGTTACAGATGAGATGGAGACGGACTATTGACGTCATCGCGCGGATGCCGGAAATGCGGGAGCGACGAGGTGTTTCTCACACTCTGGTGCTATAAAGGTATGTTAATTATGTATTGTTTGTATCCTGATGAAAGGCGCAGATAAAGGCGCCTGAAACATTGATAGAACAAGCTTGTTGAGCTGTGTGTCTTCTTTTGCAAATCCTTGGAGTGCCGCCCATCAATCTGTGCTATCCGCTGGGCTCTGTAGTGCCACGGGAGGGCACCCAGGTATTCGTTTTATGCTGTTGGAGTGCCGGTCGCATCTGTGTGTGTATATATATACACTGCTCCAAAAAATGAAGGGTACACTAAAATAACACATCCTAGATCTGAATGAATGAAATATTCTTATTAAATACTTTGTTCTTTACATAGCTGAATGTGCTGACAACAAAATCACACAAAAATTATCAATGGAAATCAAATTTATTAACCCATGAAGGTCTGGATTTGGAGTCATACTCAAAATTAAAGTGGAAAAACACACTACAGGCTGATCCAACTTTGACGTAATGTCCTTAAAACAAGTCAAAATGAGGCTCAGTAGTGTGTGTGGACTCCACGTGCTTGTATGACCTCCCTACAACGCATGGGCATGATCCTAATGAGGTGGGGGAGTGTCTCCTGAGGGATCTCCTCCCAGACCGGGACTAAAGCATCCGCCAACTCCTGGACAGTCTGTGGTGCAACGTGGCGTTGGTGGATGGAGCGAGACACGATGTCCCAGATGTGCTAAATTGGATACAGGTCTGGGGAACGGGCGGGCCAGTCCATAGCATCAATGCCTTCGTCTTGCAGGAACTGCTGACACACTCCAGCCACATGAGGTCTAGCATTGTCTTGCATTAGGAGGAACCCAGGGCCAACCGCACCAGCATATGGTCTCACAAGGGGTCTGGGGATCTCATCTCGGTACCTAATGGCAGTCAGGCTATCTCTGGCGAGCACATGGAGGGCTGTGCGGCCACCCAAAGAAATGCCACCCCACACCATTACTGACCCACTGCCAAACCGGTCATGCTGGAGGATGTTGCAGGCAGCACAACGTTCTCCTTGGCGTCTCCAGACTCTGTCACGTCTGTCACATGTGCTCAGTGAGAACCTGCTTTCATCTGTGAAGAGCACAGGGCGCCAGTGGCGAATTTGCCAATCTTGGTGTTCTCTGGCAAATGCCAAACATCCTGCACGGTGTTGGGCTGTAAGCACAACCCCCACCTGTGGACATTGGGCCCTCATACCACCCTCATGGAGTCTGTTTCTGATCATTTGAGTAGACACATGCCCTTTTGTGGCTTGCTGGAGGTCATTTTGCAGGGCTCTGGCAGTGCTCCTCCTGTTCCTCCTTGCACAAAGGCGGAGGTAGCGGTCCTGCTGCTGGGTTGTTTCCCTCCTACGGCCTCCTCCACGTCTCCTGATGTACTGGCCTGTCTCCTGGTAGCGCCTCCATGCTCTGGACACTACGCTGACAGACACAGCAAACCTTCTTGCCACAGCTCGCATTGATGTGCCATCCTGGGTGAGCTGCACTACCTGAGCCACTTGTGTGGGTTGTAGAGTCCGTCTCATGCTACCACTAGAGTGAAAGCACCGCCAGCTTTCAAAAGTGACCAAAACATCAGCCAGAAAACATAGGAGCTGAGAAGTGGTCTGTGCTCACCACCTGCAGAACAACTCCTTTATTGGGGGTGTCTTGCTAATTGCCTATAATATCCACCTGTTGTCTATTCCATTTACACAACAGCATGTGAAATTAATTGTCAATCAGTGTTGCTTCCTAAGTGGACAGTTTGATTTCACAGAAGTGTGATTGACTTGAAGTTACATTGTGTTGTTTAAGTGTTCCCTTTATTTTTTTGAGAAGTGTATATATATTAGAGATGTGCACCGGAAATTTTTTGGGTTTTCTGTTTTGGTTTTGGATTCGGTTCCGCGGCCGTATTTTGGATTTGGACGCGTTTTGGCAAAACCTCCCTTAAATTTTTTTGTCAGATTCGGGTGTGTTTTGGATTCGGGTGTTTTTTTTCAAAAGACCCTCAAAAACAGCTTAAATCATAGAATTTGGGGGTAAGTTTGTTCCTATAGTATTATTAACCTCAATAACCATAATTTCCACTCATTTCCAGTCTGCTCTGAACACCTCACACCTCACAATATTATTTTTAGTCCTAAAATTTGCACCAAGGTCGCTGGATGACTAAGCTAAGCGACCCAAGTGGGCGGCACAAACACCTGGCCCATCTCGGAGTGGCACTGCAGTGTTAGACAGGATGGCACTTAAAAAAATTGGCCCAAAACAGCACATGATGCAAAGATAAATATAAAAAAAGAGGTGCAAGATGGAATTGTCCTTGGGCCCTTCCACCCACCCTTATGTTGTATAAACAGGACATGCACACTTTAACAAACCCATCATTTCAGCCACAGGGTCTGCCACACGACTGTGGCTGAAATAACTGGTTGGTTTGGGCCCCCACCAAAAAAAGAAGCAATCAATCTCTCCTTGCTCAAACTGGCTCTACAGAGGCAAGATGTCGACTTCATCATCATCCTCCGATTCCTCACCCCTTTCACTGTGTACATCCCCTTCCTCACAGAGTATTAATTTGTCCCCACTGGAATCCACCATCACAGGTCCCTGTGTACTTTCTGGAGGCAATTGCTGGTAAATGTCTCCACGGAGGAATTGATTATAATTAATATTGATGAACATCATCTTCTCCATATTTTGTGGAAGTAACCTCGTACGCCGATCGCTGACAAGGTGACCGGCTGCACTAAACACTCTTTCGGAGTACACACTGGAGGGGGGGGCAACTTAGGTAAAATAAAGCCAGTTTGTGCAAGGGCCTCCAAATTGCCTCTTTTTCCTGCCAGTATACATACAGACTGTCTGATGTGCCTACTTGGATGCTGTCACTCATATAATCCTCCACCATTCTTTCAATGGTGACAGAATCATATGCAGTGACAGTAGACATAGTATCATTGGCAGGTCCTTCAGTCCAGACCAGATGTCAACTTTCGCTCCTGACTGCCCTGCATCACCGCCAGCGGGTAGTTTTGGCAATCTGATCCTTTTCCTGGCAGCTCCAGTGGCGGGAGAAAATGAAGGAGGAGCTGTTGGCAGGTCACGTTCTGCTTGACTTGACAAGTGTCTCACCAGCAGGTCTTTGAACATGTGCAGACTTGTGTCTGCCGGAAAGAGAGATACAACGTAGGCTTTAAACCTAGGATCGAGCATGGTGGCCAAAATATAGTGCTCTGATTTCAACAGATTGACCACCCGTGAATCCTATTTAAGCGAATGAAGGGCTCCATCCACAAGTCCCACATGCCTAGCGGAATCGCTCCATTTTAGCTCCTCCTTTAATCTCTCCAGCTGCTTCTACAAAAGCCTGATGAGGGGAATGACCTGACTCAGGCTGGCAGTGTCTGAACTGACTTCACGTGTGGCAAGTTCAAAGGGTTGCAGAACCTCGCACAACGTTGAAATCATTCTCCACTGCGCTTGAGTCAGGTGCATTCCCCCTCCTTTGCCTATATCGTAGGCAGATGTATAGGCTTGAATGGCCTTTTGCTGCTCCTCCATCCTCTGAAGCATATAGAGGGTTGAATTCCACCTCGTTACCACCTCTTGCTTCAGCTGATGGCGGGGCAGGATCAGGAGTGTTTGCTGGTGCTCCAGTCTTCAGCAAGCGGTGGCTAAATGCTGAAAGTGGCCCACAATTCTTTGGGCCACCGACAGCATCTCTTGCACGCCCCTGTCGTTTTTTAAAAAATTCTGCACCACCAAATTCATTGTATGTGCAAAACATGGGACGTGCTGAAATTTGCCCACATGTAATGCACGCACAATATTGGTGGCGTTGTCCGATATCACAAATCCCCAGGAGAGTCCAATTGGGTTAAGCAAATCTGCGATGATGTTCCTCAGTTTCCGTAAGAGGTTGTCAGCTGTGTGCCTCTTATGGAAAGCGGTGATACAATGCGTAGCCTGCCTAGGAACGAGTTGGCGTTTGCGAGATGATGCTACTGGTGCCGCCACTGCTGTTGTTGCTGCGGGAGGCAATACATCAACCCAGTGGGCTGTCACAGTCATATAGTCCTGAGTCTGCCCTGCTCCACTTGTCCACATGTCCCTGGTTAAGTGGACATTGGGTACAACTGCATTTTTTAGGACACTGGTGACTCTTTTTCTGATGTCTGTGTACATTCTCGGTATCGCCTGCCTAGAGAAGTGGAACCTAGATGGCATTTGGTACTGGGGACACACTACCTCAAGAAATTCTCTAATCAGAATCAGAATCAGAATCAGCTTTATTGGCCAGGTATACTTACGTATACTAGGAATTTGTCTTCGGTTTGCTATACAACAGCCAAGTAGGTAACAGGTAAGCAGGTGTGTGTGTGTGTGTGTGTGTGTGTGAGTGTGTGTGTGTGTGTGGGGGGGGGGGCAAGTAAAGTTACACAGATAGGTATACCGTAGGGACACAAGTGAGTTACATGTACGTCTAGTCAGTCAATGTTCAGGAGTTCAGCAGGCGGACAGCTTGGGGAAAGAAACTTTTGAGGCTTCTAGTGGATCTGGCGGGGACAGCCCTGTAACGCCTGCCTGAAGGAAGCAAGTTAAACATGCTGTGGCCGGGGTGTAGCTGGTCTTTTACTATCTTCATTGCCCGCTTTTTAGCTATGGACAAGTACAGGTCCTGGACTGAGGGAAGGTCGGCCCTGATGATCTTCTCTGCGGTTCTGACCACCTTTTGGAGCCTGCATATGTCCCTCGCGCTGGCGGAGCTGTACCATACGAGTATCGAGGAGCACAGTACCGACTCCACAATCGCGGAGTAGAAGAGGAGCAGGAGCTTCTGTGGGATGTTGAACTTCCTTAGTTGCCTGAGGAAGAACAACCTCTGCTGCGCTTTCCCAACAGTGGCGTCAGTGTTGGACCCCCATTTAAGGTCCCTGGAGATTGTGGTCCCTAGAAACTTGAAGGAGTCCACTAGCGATACCACACTGTCAGCAATCGTTAGCGGAGGTGCACTAGATGACTTCTTCCTGAAGTCCACTATCATCTCGACAGTTTTAAGGGGGTTGAGGTCAAGGTTGTTGTGGATGCACCACTGGGCCAGCCGGTCTACTTCCTGTCTATAGGCCGATTCGTCCCCATCCTTGATGAGGCCGATGACGGTGGTGATAAGTCCCTGTGAACTAACGGCGGATACCGGACGCACGTCTAACACCAACACAGCTGCCAAGGCCTGAGTTATCCGCTTTGCAACAGGATGACTGCTGTGATATTTCATCTTCCTCGCAAAGGACTGTTGGACAGTCAATTGCTTACTGGAAGTAGTACAAGTGGTCTTCTGACTTCCCCTCTGGGATGATGATCGACTCCCAGCAGCAACAACAGCAGCGCCAGCAGCAGTAGGCGTTACACTCAAGGATCCATCGGAGGAATCCCAGTCAGGAGAGGACTCGTCAGACTTGCCAGTGACATGGCCTGCAGGACTATTGGCGTTCCTGTCTAAGCAGGAAATTGACACTGAGGGAGTTGGTGGTGTGGTTTGCACTGGGAGCTTGGGTACAAGAGGAAGAAGGGATTTAGTTGTCAGTGGACTGCTTCCGCTGTCACCCAAAGTTTTTGAACTTGTCAATTACTTCTGATGAATGCTCTCCAGGTGACGTATAAGGGAGGATGTTCCTAGGTGGTTAACGTCCTTACCCCTACTTATTACAGCTTGACAAGGGCAACACACGGCTTGACACCTGTTGTCCGCATTTCTGTTAAAATAATTACACACCGAAGAGGTGATTTCTTTTTGTATTTTGACCAGGCATGTCAATGGCCATATTCATCCCACGGATAACAGGTGTCTCCCCGGGTGCCTGACTTAAACAAACCACCTCACCATCAGAATCCTCCTTGACAATTTCCTCCCCAGCGCCAGCAACACCCATATCCTCATCCTGGTGTACTTTAACACTGACATCTTCAATTTGACTATCAGGAACTGGACTGTGGGTGCTCCTTCCAGCACTTGCAGGGAGCATGCAAATGGTGGAAGGAGCCACCTCTACCCGTCCAGAGTCGACATGTCAACAGCAGTGATAGATATCAAGCAGTTCCCTGCCGAACCATACCGGACTTCATGTCACGAGCCCGGATCCAAGTCAGGCTCGGATTTTCCCACCAGACTCGGAAACCAGAACGAGGCAAAACATCATCATCCCGCTGTCGGATTCTCGCGGGGTTTAGATCCCATATAAGGACCCCCCCCCCCCCCATCGCCACCATTTTCACTCTAGTCTTGGAGAGTGTAGTGAGAGGACGTGTCTCTGTCCTCAGTTTCTGTGTGGGTGGGAAAGTGGGGTGGCAATTCCAGTGCTGTCTTGTGCTACTCAGTCCAGTGTACTGTCTTATGCTGCATCAGTACAGCCAGTCACATTGGCGGTGTCCTCTGCTGCTATATGTCCCCAGTGCTGCTGTATAAGTCCCTTGCAGTTTTGCTGTGTTGTCTTGTATCAGACCAGGGGTATTGTCTTGTGCAGCATCAGTACAGTGACCAGTCACAGTGGTGGTGTCCTCTGCTGCCATATATCCAGTGTTACTGCTGTATAATTCCCGTGATACTGGCGTATAATTCGAGTGATACTGGCGTATAATTCCCGTGATACTGGCGTATAATTCCCGTGATACTGGCGTATAATTCCTGTGATATTGCCATATAATTCCAGTGATATTGCCGTATAATTCCTGTGATACTGCTGTATAATTACAGTAGTACTGGCGTATAAGTACAGTCCAGTGATACTGCCGTATATGTCCAGTGATACTGCCGTATATGTCCATTGATACTGCCGTATAAGTCTAGTGATCCTGCCGTATAATTACAGTGGTACTGGCATATAAATCCATTCCAGTGATACTGACATATATACAGTATATATACCCTGTTGTAAAGCGGATTACTGAGGCCATAACAACTATGCTGTGCGTCCGGTATCCGCCATTAGTGCAGTTGGACTGCAGTGCCAACCCTAGATGGGCCAGGTGTTTGTGCGGCACACTTGTGTCACTTAGCTTAGTCATACAGCTGACACTGCAATGCCACTCCTAGATGGGCCAATTGTTTGTGTCGCTTAGCTTAGTCATACAGCTACCTCATTGCACCTCTTTTTCATCTTTGCATGATGTGCTGTTTGGGGCCTTTTTTTTATATCGGCCATCCTGTCTGACACTGCAGTGCCACTCCTAGATGGGCCAGGTGTTTGTGCCGCACACTTGTGTCGCTTGGCTTAGTCATACAGCAACCTTGGTGCACAACTTTTTCATCTTTGCATCATGTGCTGTTTGGGGCATGGTTTTTTAAAGTGCCATCCTGTCTGACACTGTTGTATAAGTCCAGGGGTACTGCTGTATTAGTCCAGGGGTACTGCCGTATAAGTCCACCAATTGCAGAATTTTTGAAAAATGACATGGGCGTGAATGAGATGCTGTCAGTGGACTGAAAAATTGCGGGCCACTTTCGACATTCAGCCACTGCAAGCCACTACTAGATGGGCCAGGTGGTTGTGTCACTTAGCTTAGTCATACAGCAACCTCGGTGCACTTCTTTTTCTTCTTTGCATCATGTGCTGTTTGGGGCTTATTTTTTAAATCTGCCTTCCTGTCTGACACTGCTGTGCCACTCCTATATGGGCCAGGTGTTTGTGAGGCATACTTGTGTCGCTTAGCTTAGTCATACGGCCACCTCGATGCAACCTTTTGGCCTAAAAACTAGAGATGAGCGGGTTCGGTTTCTCTGAATCCGAACCCGCCAGAACTTCATGTTTTTTTTCACGGGTCCGAGCGACTCGGATCTTCCCGCCTTGCTCGGTTAACCCGAGCGCGCCCGAACGTCATCATGACGCTGTCGGATTCTCGCGAGGCTCGGATTCTATCGCGAGACTCGGATTCTATATAAGGAGCCGCGCGTCGCCGCCATTTTCACACGTGCATTGAGATTGATAGGGAGAGGACGTGGCTGGCGTCCTCTCCGTTTAGACACTTGATTTACTAATTTTGGGGAGCATTAGGAGTACTCAGTAGTGTACAGTGCAGAGTTTTGCTGATAGTGACCAGTGACCACCACTTTTATTTATAATCCGTTCTCTGCCTGAAAAAAGCGATACACAGCACACAGTGACTCAGTCACATACCATATCTGTGTGCACTGCTCAGGCTCAGGCCAGTGTGCTGCATCATCTATATATATTATATATCTGTCTGACTGCTCAGCTCACACAGCTTATAATTGTGGGGGAGACTGGGGAGCACTACTGCAGTGCCAGTTATAGGTTATAGCAGGAGCCAGGAGTACATAATATTATATTAAAATTAAACAGTGCACACTTTTGCTGCAGGAGTGCCACTGCCAGTGTGACTAGTGACCAGTGACCTGACCACCAGTATATAATATTAGTAGTATACTATCTCTTTATCAACCAGTCTATATTAGCAGCAGACACAGTACAGTGCGGTAGTTCACGGCTGTGGCTACCTCTGTGTCGGCACTCGGCAGCCCGTCCATAATTGTATATACCAGTGACCTAACCGTGGTTTTTTTTTCTTTCTTTATACATACATACTAGTTACGAGTATACTATCTCTTTATCAACCAGTCTATATATTAGCAGCAGACACAGTACAGTGCGGTAGTTCACGGCTGTGGCTACCTCTGTGTCGGCACTCGGCAGCCCGTCCATAATTGTATATACCACCTAACCGTGGTTTTTTTTTTCTTTCTTTATACATACATACTAGTTACGAGTATACTATCTCTTTATCAACCAGTCTATATATTAGCAGCAGACACAGTACAGTGCGGTAGTTCACGGCTGTGGCTACCTCTGTGTCGGCACTCGGCAGCCCGTCCATAATTGTATATACCACCTAACCGTGGTTTTTTTTTCTTTCTTTATACATACATACTAGTTACGAGTATACTATCTCTTTATCAACCAGTCTATATATTAGCAGCAGACACAGTACAGTGCGGTAGTTCACGGCTGTGGCTACCTCTGTGTCGGCACTCGGCAGCCCGTCCATAATTGTATATACCACCTAACCGTGGTTTTTTTTTCTTTCTTTATACATACATACTAGTTACGAGTATACTATCTCTTTATCAACCAGTCTATATATTAGCAGCAGACACAGTACAGTGCGGTAGTTCACGGCCTGTGGCTACCTCTGTGTCGGCACTCGGCAGCCCGTCCATAATTGTATATACCACCTAACCGTGGTTTTTTTTTCTTTCTTTATACATACATACTAGTTACGAGTATACTATCTCTTTATCAACCAGTCTATATATTAGCAGCAGACACAGTACAGTGCGGTAGTTCACGGCTGTGGCTACCTCTGTGTCGGCACTCGGCAGCCCGTCCATAATTGTATATACCAGTGACCTAACCGTGGTTTTTTTTTCTTTCTTTATACATACATACTAGTTACGAGTATACTATCTCTTTATCAACCAGTCTATATATTAGCAGCAGACACAATACAGTGCGGTAGTTCACGGCTGTGGCTACCTCTGTGTCGGCACTCGGCAGCCCGTCCATAATTGTATATACCACCTAACCGTGGTTTTTTTTTCTTTCTTTATACATACATACTAGTTACGAGTATACTATCTCTTTATCAACCAGTCTATATATTAGCAGCAGACACAGTACAGTGCGGTAGTTCACGGCTGTGGCTACCTCTGTGTCGGCACTCGGCAGCCCGTCCATAATTGTATACTAGTATCCAATCCATCCATCTCCATTGTTTACCTGAGGTGCCTTTTAGTTGTGCCTATTAAAATATGGAGAACAAAAATGTTGAGGTTCCAAAATTAGGGAAAGATCAAGATCCACTTCCACCTCGTGCTGAAGCTGCTGCCACTAGTCATGGCCGAGACGATGAAATGCCAGCAACGTCGTCTGCCAAGGCCGATGCCCAATGGCATAGTACAGAGCCACTAGGGTCGCTAATCTTACTCACACAGTCAGCTACCTCATTGCGCCTCTTTTTTTCTTTGCGTCATGTGCTGTTTGGGGAGGGTTTTTTGGAAGGGACATCCTGCGTGACACTGCAGTGCCACTCCTAGATGTGCCCGGTGTTTGTGTCGGCCACTAGGGTCGCTAATCTTACTCACACAGCTACCTCATTGCGCCTCTTTTTTTCTTTGCGTCATGTGCTGTTTGGGGAGGGTTTTTTGGAAGGGCCATCCTGCGTGACACTGCAGTGCCACTCCTAGATGGGCCCGGTGTTTGTGTCGGCCACTAGGGTCGCTAATCTTACTCACACAGCTACCTCATTGCGCCTCTTTTTTTCTTTGCGTCATGTGCTGTTTGGGGAGGGTTTTTTGGAAGGGACATCCTGCGTGACACTGCAGTGCCACTCCTAGATGGGCCCGGTGTTTGTGTCGGCCACTAGGGTCGCTAATCTTACTCACACAGTCAGCTACCTCATTGCGCCTCTTTTTTTCTTTGCGTCATGTGCTGTTTGGGGAGGGTTTTTTGGAAGGGCCATCCTGCGTGACACTGCAGTGCCACTCCTAGATGGGCCCGGTGTTTGTGTCGGCCACTAGGGTCGCTAATCTTACTCACACAGCTACCTCATTGCGCCTCTTTTTTTCTTTGCGTCATGTGCTGTTTGGGGAGGGTTTTTTGGAAGGGCCATCCTGCGTGACACTGCAGTGCCACTCCTAGATGGGCCCGGTGTTTGTGTCGGCCACTAGGGTCGCTAATCTTACTCACACAGCTACCTCATTGCGCCTCTTTTTTTCTTTGCGTCATGTGCTGTTTGGGGAGGGTTTTTTGGAAGGGACATCCTGCGTGACACTGCAGTGCCACTCCTAGATGGGCCCGGTGTTTGTGTCGGCCACTAGGGTCGCTTATCTTACTCACACAGCGACCTCGGTGCAAATTTTAGGACTAAAAATAATATTGTGAGGTGTGAGGTATTCAGAATAGACTGAAAATGAGTGTAAATTATGGTTTTTGAGGTTAATAATACTTTGGGATCAAAATGACCCCCAAATTCTATGATTTAAGCTGTTTTTTAGTGTTTTTGGAAAAAAACACCCGAATCCAAAACACACCCGAATCCGACAAAAAAAATTCGGTGAGGTTTTGCCAAAACGCGTTCGAACCCAAAACACGGCCGCGGAACCGAACCCAAAACCAAAACACAAAACCCGAAAAATTTCAGGCGCTCATCTCTACTAAAAACAATATTGTGAGGTGTGAGGTGTTCAAAATAGACTGGAAATGAGTGGAAATTAATGTTATTGAGGTTAATAATACAGTAGGATCAAAATTACCCCCAATTTTTTTCAAAAATCATCCAGATCCAAAACCAAAACTAAAACACGAAAGGGTGGTTTTGGCAAAACCAACCCAAAACCAAAACACCAGCGGGGAATTAGAACCAAAACTAAAACACAAAACACGAAAAGTGCCCGCCGCACATCTCTTATAATATTTTTTTTTCTTTTTTAAGATTTCAATTATTAAGCCCCTTACAAGTGTCTCTTGGAAGCAGACAGCTGCAGCAGTGTTGAGTTTGTAGAAAGTGGAGAAGGGACGGAGCAAGGAGGATATTACAGCTGCGCAGCAAGGAGACACACAGCAAGTAGTCACTCTAGTCACTTTGTAGACCCGCAATTCACGACAGTTTGAAGAGGGGCCGAAGCCAATGTCCGAAGGGCAGGGCTTAATCATGGGCTGGGCACTCAGAAACCACTGCTGCGTATGCCACTGAGATGGGAGGAACAGAAGAAAGAGGGAGACAGCTGGGGCTATAGGAGCAGGAGAGGGGGTGGGTCTGGTCCTGGGGATGGGAGGGGCTATCTGGATGCCTCTGCCTAATGCCTGTTCACTACAATACTGGTGCAGCAGCAGGGCAGCCCATGGCTGGGGGAGGTGCCAGCCACAGTATACATTCAGAGCATGTCGGACTCTACACCAGTGAAGGCGGGCGCAGGAGGGGTGAGTGGAGAGCAGCAGGGCGGTCAGGACTCGATCCATACAGACTGACACTGCTAGTTACAGTAGTTAGTATGGGTAGCAAATTGTAGGATATTCTGTGGGCCTATTTTCATTGGGGGCCTGGAGCGCAGCTCCATCCGCCCCATTGTTAATCTGGCTCTGCCGGAGAGTCCAATAAACCAAACTAGTTTCATACCATCATGTAGGTCGATAACAGCTATGGATCTGTGTTTAGCTGGTGTTTCCAAGGTGTTTCAAAAATTTGGCTTTAGATCCCTCATTCTGTGGAAAATGTTATTCTTTGTGTACTGGTTCGGTCATTGTCTGATAATCCTGAAAATAACTACTAAGGGGAAACAAAACGGGGAAGTTAGTTAGCAACCAATTGATTGCGTCATGCGGGGAAAAGATATTAAATTATTTTGGGGGATATTCAATTTGGCCCGGGGTGCCGAGTGATAAGTATCGGCCGGTGGGGGCTATTTAATTGGCCCCGATAAGCCGGCGCGTGCCGCGGCTTATCGGGGGTTCTGCTTCGCCTGCCTCCGGCAGGCGAAGCAAAATGCCCGATAACAGCCCCGTTTTCAACCGAAAACGGGGCTGTTTCACCCGAAAACACACAGGTTTCACTGAACCTGTGTGTTTTCGGGTGTAAGAGGACTTGTTACCGGCCGAGCAAATTAAATAGCCCGACCGCAGCACCCGAAGAAACATCGGGGGTTTTTACTCCCGGTGTCTCTTCGGACCAAATTGAATATCCCCCTTTGTCTTTTCCCCATGCAGTAAACCAGGGGATAACATGTAGAAACCCACTGATTCTGCATAAACTGCAAGAAAAATTCCTGACTTTGGTACTTATCTTGACTGTGTGGCAAACACCATGGCCAGGGGCGGTTCTAGGGTGTTCGGCGCCCCCCTGCAAACTATAAATTTGCGCCCTCCCATACTTTACAAAGGGACAGCGCACATAATGCCCCCTGTAGCAATGACGCTTATACACATAATGCTCCCTTTAGTAGTGCCGCTTACACACAATGCCCCCTGTGGTAGTGCCGCTTATACACAACGCCTCCTGTAGTAGTGGCACTTACACACGTAACACCCCCTGTACAAGTGACGTTTATACAAAACACAGCTTACACACACAACGCACCCTGTACCAGTGACGCTTATACACATAATGCTCCTGTAGCAGTGCCGCTTATATACACAATAAACCCTGTAGTAGTGACGCTTACTCACGTAATGCCCCCTCTACCAGTGACGCTTACACATGTAACACCCCCTGTACCAGTGACGCTTACACACGTAACGCCCCCTGTACCAGTGACGCTTACACACGTAACACCCCCTGTACCAGTGATGCTTACACATGTAACGTCCCCTGTACCAGTGATGCTTACACACGTAACGTCCCCTGTACCAGTGATGCATACACACGTAACGCCCCCTGTACCAGTGACGCTTACACACGTAACGCCCCCTGTACCAGTGTTGCTTACACATGTAACATCCCCTGTACCAGTGATGATTACACACATAACGCCCCCTGTACCAGTGACGCTTACACACGTAACGCTTCCTGTACCACTGACGCAAACACACGTAACGCCCCCTGTACCAGTGATGCTTACACACGTAACGTCCCCTGTACCAGTGATGCTGACACACATAACGCCCCCTGTACCAGTGATGCAAACACATGTAACGCCCCCTGTACCACTGACGCTTACACACGTAACACCTCCTGCAGAGCCAGTCTTAACCAATATGATGGCCTAGGCAAGTTTTTGGCTGGTGCCCCCTAGGACCGCTGCTAGTTCCACATAATGTCCCTTACACATATGCCGCACATTATTAATGCCCTTATATATATAATGACATACATAATGCCCTTTACACATATGCGCACATTATTAATGCCCTTATATACATAATGACACACATAATGTCCCTCACACATATGCCGCACATTATTAATGCATTTATACACATGACACACATAATGCCGCGTACACATAAGACGAACACTACTGCACAAGCAACCCACCCACATACAGCACTCACATGGCCACTAAAACTGTAACCTTTGCCTCTGCTTGGATACAGATGTGTTCTCATACATCTTGCTTCAGTATGCCAAGCAGCAGCAGGAGATGCCCTTTTTGCCGAAAATGCATCTTATTTGTCTTGCTATATGGCTAGAACGCACAAGCAGCTTCTGCTAATTAAAATTATATGTGGCATGCCTATATGCTGTGTGCAACTGTGGCTGTATCTGCATATGAAATGCTATGTTACAGTGATTTCCAGGAATACAGTGTAATGTAGCATTTCGTATGCAGATACAGTCACGCACAGTATATAGGCATGCCGCATATCATTTTAATCAGCAGAAGCTACTTGTGCCCCTAGGCATTTGCCTAGTTTGCCTATGCCTAGGGCCAGCTCTGGCCTCCTGTACCAGTGATGCTTACAAACGTAATGCCTCCTGTACCACTGATGCTTACACACGTAATGCCCCCTGTACCAGTGACGCTTACACACGTAACACCCCCTGTACCAGTGACGCTTACACACATAACACCCCCTGTAGCAGTGACATTTGCACAAGTAACGCACCCTGCAGTAGTGACAATTGCACAAATAACGTCAATTGCACAAATAACGTCCCCTGTACCAGTGACACGTAACTCCCCCTGTACCAGTGACGCTTACACATGTAACGCCGCCTGTGCCAGTGATGCTTATACATGTAACGTCCCCTGTACCAATTACGCTTACACACGTAACGCCCCCTATATCAATGACACTTACACACGTAATGCCCCCTGTACCAGTGATGCTTACACACGTAACACTGTACATACATTACACACATATACAGTCACACATACATATACACAGATACTGTATACACACACAAACACTGTATATACAGATACTGTACACACACACACACTTTCACTCACTCACTTGTTTTCCAGCCACTTACATAAGGAAGTCTCTGCAGCTTATCCAGTGTTGCAGTCTGCAGCCTGGTCCCATGTAGCCCCGCCCCCTTTTAGGTCCACACAATGCTGTACAGGAGTGGAGGAGAGGAGGCATGTAGCTGCCAGCGCCGCTGCCTGTCATCGAGTGTGACAGGTACAACAGCCGGCAGCAGCAGGGGGGACAGGGTGGTGCAGCAGGGAATCAGTTCAGCACACGGATACAGAGCTGGGAGAGCGCCTCTCCTTCCTGGCGCCTCCCTGCACTGCATCCCTTTGCTGAGCGGTTAGCGCCGGCCCTGCCCACGGCTAATTAAATCAAACACCCCCCTCCCTCCCCTAAATTTGAAAGAGGGGATTCTCATCTTTCAAACAAGGGTACCCAATGTGTGTTACAGTAAAGATGTTCTAAATGGATACCGGTACTGGGACGGCACGTCTGTTTCCAGCACCGGGAGAGCAGCAGTGTGCAGGGGACCTGGGTGACCTCCTTGGCCACCATATTGTTAATCCGGCACTGTATATAGGTGGATTGTTTTGATCAGGGCTGGCTCCAGGCCTAGTAGCACCCTGAGTGAGAAATTTTGAAGCGCTCGCTCCTGGGAAAGTGGGCATGGCCACACATCTTTATATTTTGATATCAAACTTTAAATATATATATTTTCACACAAACAATTAGCATCCTTACACATAACTCCCACATAAGTGCTCCTTACACATAATGTTCCGGTATAGTGCCAGATACGCATAATGACCCCAGTAGATTTCCAGATACGCATAATGACCCCAGTAGATTGCCAGATGCGCATAATGACCCCAGTAGATTGCCAGATATGCATAATGACCACAATAGTGCAGTGCCAGACACACATAATAACCCCAGTAGTGCAGTGCCAGATACACATAATGACCCCAATAGTGCAGTGCCAGATACACATAATGACCCCAGTAGTGCCAGATACACATAATGACCCCAGTAGTGCCAGATACACATATTTGAAAATACCAGACCAAAAAGGAATCCACAGCGCTGTTCCTAATTAATTCCCTTGAAACTCCAGGATATTGCTTAATGTCATATAGCAGATCCTTGTAAAATATCTCTCTTATATGCAATCCCAGTTCTCAAATATACTCCACAGTGGGGACCGTTTTTCAAATCCGCACAGCAGATTATAATTGAAGTATGGATCTATTGGTCCCACATAGTAATGCTCCTTGCACATTAATATGCCCACACAGTAATGCCCTTTACACCTTAGTATGCCCCACAAAGCAATGCCCTTTATACACATTACATCACAGTAGAGCCGCTTATACTATAGATGTTACGCCACATCAGAACCCTTAGATACATTACACCAAAGTAGAGCTGCTTACACACATTATGCCATAGTAGAGCTCGTTATACACCCACAGTTATATTACCCCACAGTAGTGCTGGCTGTGTACTGTGCTGCTGCTGGGATCCCAGACTGCATGGGTGGCAAGACTCCTCCTCAGGACCAGGGGCTCAAGCAGACAGGCAGGCTGCAGACCGGGTGCTTGTGGGCAGCCAGCCGCATGTAGTACCATGCGCCATCACTCAACGCTGTGCTGCTGCTCCTAGGTCTTCTCTCCCTGCTGTGCGCTATGACGAGAGAGATAGAGAGATGGGTGAGGACAAGAAAGAGGGAGGTGAGGGCAAAGGGGGGGTGAGGACAAGAGAGAGAGAGAGGTGAATACAAGAGAGAGGAGAGGTGAGGACACGAGAGAGAGAGATGAGTACAAAAACGAGAGAGAGGGTGAGGGCAAAAGAGAGAGAGGGAGTGAGGATGAGAGAGAGGGAGCAAGATCAAGAGAGGGGGTAAGGATAAAAGAAGAGAGGTGAGGAAAAGAAACAGAAGAGAGGAGGTGAGGACAAGAGGGAAGAGAGGGGGTGAGGACAAGAGAGAAGAGAGGGGTGAGGACAAGAGAGATAGAGATGAGGTGAGGACAAGAGATAAACGTGAGGACAAGAGATAGAGGTTAGGTGAGGACAATAGAGAGAAGGAGGTGAGGACAAAAGAGAGTGAGGGGGCAAGGATAAAAGAGAGAGAGGGCGGCAAGGACAAAAGAGAGAGAGGGGGCAAGGACAAAAGAGAGAGAGGGGCAAGGACAATAGAGAGAGAGGGGGCAAGGACAAAAGAGAGAGAGGGGGTAAGGACAAGAGAGAGAGTGGTAAGGACAAAAGAGAGAGAGGGGGTAAGGACAAAGGAGAGAGGGGGTAAGGACAAAAGAGAGAGGGGGTAAGGACAAAAGAGATAGGGGGGTAAGGACAAAGGATAGAGAGGGGGTAAGGACAAAGGAGAGAGAGGGGGTAAGGACACAAGAGCGAGAGGGGGGTAAGGACAAAAGAGAAAGAGGGGGTAATGACAAAAGAGAGAGGGGGTAACAACACAAGAGAGAGGGGGTAACAACACAAGAGAAAGAGGGGGGTAATGACAAAAGAGAGAGGGGGTAATGACTAAATAGAGTGGGGGTAACGAGTAAAGAGAGAGAGGGGGTAACAACACTTGAGAGAGGGGGTAATGACAAAAGAGAGAGGGGATAATGACTAAAGAGAGAGGGGGTAACAACACAAGAGAGAGAGGGGGTAACAACACTTGAGAAAAAGGAGGTAATGACAAAAGAGAGAGGGGGTAACGACTAAAGAGACAGGGGGTAAGGACAAAAGAGAGAGAGGGGGTAACGACAAGAGATAGAGAGGGGGTAAGGACAAAAGAGAGAGAGGGGGTAAGGAGAAAAGAGAGAGTGGTAAGGACAAAAGAGAGAGAGGGGGTAAGGACAAAGGAGAGAGAGGGGGCAAGGACAAAGGAGAGAGAGGGGGTAAGGACAAAAGAGAGAGGGGGTAAGGACAAAGGATAGAGAGGTGGGTAAGGACAAAGGAGATAGAGGGAGTAAGGACAAAAGAGAGAGAGGGGTAAGGACAAAAGAGAGACAGGGGGTAACGTCAAAAGAGAGAGGGGGTAACAACACAAGAGAGAGGGGGTAACAACACAAGAGAGAGAGGGGATAATGACAAAAGAGAGAGGGGGTAACGACTAAAAAGAGTGGGGGTAACAACTAAAGAGAGAGAGGGGTAACGACACTTGAGAGAGGGGGTAATGACAATAGAGAGAGGGGGTAACGACTAAAGAGAGAGGGGGTAACAACACAAGAGAGAGAGTGGGTAACGACACTTGAGAGAAAGGGGGTAATGACAAAAGAGAGAGGGGGTAATGACTAAAGAGAGAGGGGGTAATGACAAAACAGAGAGAGAGGGGGTAAGGAGAAAAGAGAGAGGGGGTAACGACAAAAGAGAGAAAGGGGGGTAACGACAAAAGAGAGAGAGGGAGTAATGACAAAAGAGAGAGAGGGAGTAATGACAAAAGAGAGAGAGGGGGAAACAACAAAAGAGAGAGACGGGGTAATGACAAAAGAGAGAGGGGTAATGACAAAAGAGAGAGAGGGGTAACGACAAAGAGAGAGACAGGTAACAACAAAGCGAGTGAGGGGGTAATGACAAAGAGAGAGCGGGTAACGACAGAGAGAGATGGGGGTAATGACAAAGAGAGAGAGAGGGGGTAATGACAAAAGAGTGAGAGGGGGTAATGACAAAATAGAGAGGGGGGTTAGTACAAGAGAGAGAGAGGGTCTGAGTACAAAAGAGAGAGAGCACGGCTGAGTACAAAGGAGAGAGAGATGAGGACAAAAGAGAGAGGTGAGTGAATACAAAAGTGAGGGAGTTGAGGACAAGAAAAGAGATAGAGGGGGTGAGGACAGAGAGAGTGAGAGAGTCAGCCAGGGCATGTATACATCAACACTTACCCTGGCTGAGGGGGCAGCACTCTCCCTGAAGTGCTCATGCTGGCCGTGTGCTGTGCAGCTGCTGGTGCAAGGATTCTGGACTGGCAGGATGCCTCCTCTGCGCCAGGGGCTCAGGCAGGCAGACTGCAGACCTGCTGGTGCTTGTAGGTGGATTGACGGGCGCATGCAGGACAGGGCATGCCATCACTGGGGCTGGCGCTGCTCCTTGATCTTCCCAGCTCCTCAGTCTTCTCTTCTCCCACCAGCGCTTCCGCTCCCAGAATGCCATGCGCAATGACATCGTGCCCGCACTGGCATTTTGGGGAGGTGAGGGGGATGAGAAGAGCACAGTGGCCGGAGATAGGCAGTGGGTGTGTTGAGAGGGAGGCGGGGCTGCTCGAGCAGGCCAGGCGCCACTCACAAATTCACTCAGCCCGGCCTTGGCCAGCCCACAACACTCCCCCATCATTGCGGCTACTGCAGGGGCAGACAGCTGTGATCAGGGCTGGGATGGCTCCAGTTATGTGAACACAATATGACGGCCACAAATAGCGGCGCCCAGTAAGGGTGGCGCCCTGCATGGCTGCTTGTGTGAAACGTGCCTGGAGCCGGTCCTGGTTTTGATAGGACATGCAGTGCCTTCCAGTCTATATACAGAAAACATATGACCGGGTGATTAGCTATTAGCGAGCCCCTTTTACAAATATGGGTTCCCCTTATTTTATGCAAGTCATACTGATCATCAGATGTTAGCTTTATTGGTGGCACCTGTGTAGTTCACAGGTATATGAAGGACTTGAGACTTCTTATAAATGGATATCATATGCTTACAGATGGAGCAGCGCTCATCTGAGGCAGCTCCATCGCACACAAGAGCTCCTGGCATGACTAGGCGATCCGTCCACCTAATCACGCCGGGAGCGCACTGAGATGCTCCCATTCAAGTGAATGGGGTGCGTGTGTGTCGCGGACATGGCAGTAGGCGTGTCCTCCATGGTCACGGCTTTGCATCGATGTGAGTCCGTAGCCTCAATTGGCAGCTCTCCCTGGGTGCTTGTTGCTCCCACCACTGAGTGGCCATTGTGGTGTACCTCTGGTGGTCTGTCCTGACCCCCTCCACTCACTACCACTGCCTGCTTCCCCCTTTGCCAAAGACCAGAGCTCTGGTATCGCAAATTTTCCCGCCTGCCATCTTGGAGCTGCATTAGGAGGCTTTTTTCTCCTCCCCCTGTAGCTGTGTGGGATCAGAGTTTAAGCTTGGCTGCTGCTTCCCTTGTCAGGACCCTGTCCATCACAACACCCAGGAGGGCAACATTGCAAGGGCTCTACAGTGGAACCTGGGCTTACTAGCCCTTATGTGCTGAATGCAACCCCCCTCCATTGCTATCTCAGGGGATTACTCTTATTGCTGACTACTTTCAGGGTGGATGTCATTACATCAAATACTACATCTACTTTAGAGACAGATAACATGGTCTCTGGTACTGGACACCCATAGCAGCTCTTCCGCTTAACTGTTCT
Source organism: Pseudophryne corroboree (assembly GCF_028390025.1). Classification (NCBI taxonomy): domain Eukaryota; kingdom Metazoa; phylum Chordata; class Amphibia; order Anura; family Myobatrachidae; genus Pseudophryne; species Pseudophryne corroboree. The sequence continues at coordinate 325,469,742 of NC_086445.1, read as the reverse complement.
AGCAATTCTGCCCTAAATACCATACTTTCCTACCCAGAGCTTACAGTTCTAACAGTGGACGACTTTTTGACATTCTTCGGCTGCCTATGTCTTTTGAGTACTAAAATTAGATAATGGTACCATGAGCCATTATCCCTCAAAAATTAAGAAGAAAGGGCCTCAGGAAATATCCCATAATTTCCTCTGCCAGGAGAAGCATCTTTCACCTCAATCCCCTTAAAGTCCTCCCACTGTGTCTGAGATAGATCCAACATCATCACTGGCCACTAGGTGTGATATTCAAAACTTGCAGGCTCTTTTTAAGGACCTTAAGGAATCCTTCACCACCTCAAAAGGCAGTCAGTGAGCTTAAAATGGATATCAGGGAACTATCCTCACGTACCACCTCACTTGGAACCCATGTGGGCAGTGTCCAAGAAGACCAAGATAACTTTGCCAAGGATATGAACTACTATTACAGTGAGCTAGATCTCCTGAGAAAAAAACAATGATTTAGAAAACTGTAAAAGGCATAATAATATCCGTATACATAATATCCCAGAAACAATATTATCTAGTGATATAGAACATTATCACATTTGGCTTTATACACACCTCCTACCCTAAGAAGATTCTTCATCTTTCAAATTGAAGTGGCCCACAGAGCTTTAAGGCCTAGACCAAAGGATACTGACCCTCCCACAGAAATAATACTCAATAATACTCTTTCAAGCCCAAGAACATGATTACCATGGCCAGTAGATCATCTTCCTGTATTATGTTTGAAGGGTCAGAACTTTAGATCTTCCAAGACTTGGCTCCTTCAACTATTGTCAAGAGAAAATGGTTACAAATATAAATGGGAATTTCCATTTTGACTGTTGGTAGACGTTAAAGGGAAACCTTACATGCCCAACCCTTGTTTTTGTTATACCTTTGCTTTACAAGCAGAGTCCATCCTTAGTTATATACGGTAATTTTTTTTTGTTTTACTACCATCATACCTTTTAAGTACCTCTCCATCAATACTAAGGGCCTTAACACCCCACAGAAACGCACTCATTTGTTCCACTCACTGAAATGCCTACGCAATGATTGTACTTTTTCTCAGGAAATCAACCTCAAATCAGGGGGCCACCCCTCATTAGCTTCTAAATACTACCCGATTATACATTACTCTAACAATGTCTCTAAATGTAATGGAGTGGCTATACTACAGTACTTCACTAATCTTTCCTATTTGTCTTATCAGACACTAAAGCTGACACCGAGGGGCATTATCTGGTTCTTAAGGGTAAATTGGGACATGAGGAAATTACTTTAGCCAAAGTTTATGCTCCTAATTCGGGCCACTCCCAATTTTACAAGTTTTTTCACATCCTTTCTGAATTTATAAGCGGTAAAACACTAGTCGTCGGAGATTTTAATATGGTTTTACTCCCATCTGTAGATAAATCAGGTAATCTCAGGGACGACTCCACTGTTCCTGGTTTGGCAGCTCTCCAGAGGCATATGGCTAAGGCTGGTTTATTTGACATATGGAGCTCTCTCAACCCCACAGTTAGGGATTACATTTTTTATTCTAACCTTCAAAATTACTATTCACGCATTGACCTGTTTTTAGGCTGTGCCTCTCTGCCCCATGCAGCAGTCCATTCCTCTATTTTCCCTAACACATTATCTGACCACTCCTCTTTAGAGGCTTCTTTCAGACTCCCGGAGGCCACTTCTGGTAGACTCTCATTAAGGCTGAACGAAATGCTCCTGAAACTTCCCCAATTTCAGTATGTGATAAAGGAACACCTAGAAGAGTATTTTCAGCTCAACACTTCTTCTGATGTTACTTTCCCCACAGTCTGGGAGGCACATAAAGCGGTGATTAGAGGACATAACATCCAATTTGCCTCCAGTCATAACAAAACTTCAAGAGACTTTAATAGCGTCTTTAAGTATGGATATTGGATCGAGAGCATAAAAGAACACTGTCTAGCAAAATTCTGACTCATCTCTCCCAGAAATGGGCTGAGCTACAAGCCCTCCTAGCTAAATGGGTTGAGAGGAGCCTACATGGGCAATCAAAAGTTTTACGACAAGAGCAACAAGGCTCATACTTTACTAGTCTATTGACTTTGGTCTAAGCGGGAGTTCACATGTAATTTTTTTCAATTAAAGACTCTTCAGGGAACATGGTAGACGGGAGTACTACGTTATACCGACGGTGGGGATCCTGGCGCCTAGCACACCGGCGCCAGGATCCCGACCGCCGGAATGCCAGCAGCAGGGTGAGCGCAAAAGAGTCCCTTGTGGGCACGGTGGTGTGCTATGCGTGTCATGCTATTTATTCTCTCTCCAGGGGTGTCGTGGACACCCCAAGAGGGAGAAATGTGGTCAGTATGCTGGCTGTCAGGATACCGGTGCCGTTATGCTGAGCACCGGGATCCCGACATCCGGCATATCAAATGCCTCCCTGGTTACAATCCTAAAGAAATTATTTGGTTTTTGCTCATTATTATGAAGCTCTGTATAATCTGACTGCCTCAACTGACGAATCCTCACATACTCAGGGAATCCAACAATTCTTTGATTCTTGAGTCTACAGCTCATGCCCTGGGGATAAATATTACAGAGGATCAATTTGCCTCTGCTCTCTAGACACAATGATGGCCTACTATAAATCATTTACACAGCAACTCTGCCCTCAGATGATTTGGGTATTTAATGCAATCTTGCACGGAGCTCCGTTTCATCCAGATTTCGCTACCTCTAGAATAATTGTCATTCCCAAACCAGGAAAATATCCCACCCTCTGCGCCAGCTATCGCCCCATTTCCCTTATCAACACTGATCTCAAGTTCTTTGCTAATATTCTGGCCACCATACTAAATGGAGTATTACCTTCATTAATACATCTGGACTAGGTAGGTTTTAACCCCCAGCACCAGGCCTCAGACAATACAAGATGTACTATAGATTTAGTCAATATTGCAACGCTAATAAAATTTCTTCAATTGTCTTGGCCTTAGACGCAGAAAAGGCATTTGACGGTCTCCTAAGGTCTTTTATGTTTACCACCTTGTCATCAGGTGGTAACTTCCCATGGGCCTTAAGAGCTCTGTATTTCAAACCAACATCTACTGTTATGATGAAAGGTCTACACTCCTCGAGGTTTGCTCTGGGAAATGGGACGAGACAGTGGTGCCCGCTCTCCCCTCTTTTCTTTGCTATCTGCATTGAGTCATTGGCAGCTAGAATTAGAGCTAATCCTGATATCGAGGGCATCGCAGTGGGGAAGACTCAATATAAGGTGTCTCTTTTTACAGACGATATTGTCCTTACCATGTCTAATCCCTTGGTGTCTCTCCCTAATCTTATATCATAGTTGAAAAATTATGGTTCCCATTCTGGGTACAAAATTAATAGCTTAAAGTCTGAAGCCATAACTCTCTGTATTTCTTCACAACTACTTCCCACGCTTACTTCCTCTTTTCCCTTGACATGGCGCCCTAAAGCCATCAAAAACCTTGGCCTCTCTATCACTCTTAATCTTACTCTCTTTTGTTACAGGCTAACTACTCCCCTATGTTCCAAATGTTAGCCTATGGCAATCTCTATATAGATCATGGGCTGGTAGGATCAACACAGTCAAAATGATTTATAATTATCTCCAGGAGTGACAGATCAACTGCCATTGTTTATCTGCATGTGTGTGAGAGGCATTGAATGGGAGCAGTATTTGGAAGGCATGCTGTTCCTTGTAGCGCCAATGGGAGATCCTGGGGGTTGCTCCCGGGTAAGTTAGCGCTCTGTCTAGATGTGTTTTAGTAATAGCCTTTATCATGAGGCCTACTGTGACAAATTACATGGCCCCATGTGGGCACTGCTACTATGTAGTGTTAGGACTGCTGATATCGGAGAAGCTGTGAAGTGGCTCAGCAGCTAAACATGCGTTTGCAAACATGTGTGACTAATTCTCGGAATTTCTATTACCAGATAGGTTTCTAGTATAGTTACAGGTAATTTTTAGTATGCTGGGGGGAAATTTAGGGGTGGGGATTTGCACTCCCCCCTCCCCCTCTGTCTGTTGTTTGGCTGTGATCCCTCCCCCTTTCTAGCACCTGATATATAATTATCTCCAGGAATGACCGAGCAACTGCCATTGTTTGTCTGCATGTGTGTGAGAGGCATTGAATGGGAGCAGTATTTGGAAGGCATGCTGTTCCTTGTAGTGTCAATGGGAGATCCTGGGGGTGGCTCCCAGGAAAGTTAGCTCTCTGTCTGGATGTGTTTTAGTAATAGCCTTTATCATGAGGCCTACTGTGACAAATTACATGGCCCTATGTGGGCACTGCTATTATGTAGTGTTAGGAATGCTGATATCAGAGAAGCCGTGAAGTGGATCAGCAGCTAAACATGCATTTGCAAACATGTTTAAATAATTCTCTGAATTTCTATTACCAGATAGGTTCAGGTATGGTTACAGGTAATTTGTAGAGTGCTGGGGGGAAATTTAGGGGTGGGGATTTGCACCTCCCTTTCCCTCTCTGTCTGTTTTTCTCCTTACCATGTATAATCCCTTGGTGTCTCTCCCCAATCTTATATCAGAGTTGAAAAATGATGGTTCCCTTTCTGGGAAATTAATAGCTCGAAGTCTGAAGCCATGACTCTCTGTATTTCTTCACAACTACCTCCCACGCTTACTTCCTCTTTTCCCTTGACATGGCGCCCTAAAGCCATCAAAAACCTTGGCATCTCTATCACTTAATCTTACTCTCTTTTGTTACAGGTTAACTACTCCCCTATGTTCCAAATGTTAGCCTATGGCAATCTCTATATAGATCATGGGCTGGTAGGATCAACACAGTCAAAATGATTTATAATTATCTCCAGGAGTGACAGATCAACTGCCATTGTTTATCTGCATGTGTGTGAGAGGCATTGAATGGGAGCAGTATTTGGAAGGCATGCTGTTCCTTGTAGCGCCAATGGGAGATCCTGGGGGTTGCTCCCGGGTAAGTTAGCTCTCTGTCTAGATGTTTTTTAGTAATAGCCTTTATCATGAGGCCTACTGTGACAAATTACATGGCCCCATGTGGGCACTGCTACTATGTAGTGTTAGGACTGCTGATATCGGAGAAGCTGTAAAGTGGCTCAGCAGCTAAACATGCGTTTGCAAACATGTGTGACTAATTCTCTGAATTTCTATTACCAGATAGGTTTCTAGTATAGTTACAGGTAATTTTTAGTATGCTGGGGGGAAATTTAGGGGTGGGGATTTGCACTCCCCCCTCCCCCTCTGTCTGTTATTTGGCTGTGATCCCTCCCCCTTTCTAGCACCTAATATATAATTATCTCCAGGAATGACCGAGCAACTGCCATTGTTTGTCTGCATGTGTGTGAGAGGCATTGAATGGGAGCAGTATTTGGAAGGCATGCTGTTCCTTGTAGTGCCAATGGGAGATCCTGGGGGTGGCTCCCAGGAAAGTTAGCTCTCTGTCTGGATGTGTTTTAGTAATAGCCTTTATCATGAGGCCTACTGTGACAAATTACATGGCCCTATGTGAGCACTGCTATTATGTAGTGTTAGGAATGCTGATATCAGGGAAGCCGTGAAGTGGATCAGCAGCTAAACATGCATTTGCAAACATGTTTGACTAATTCTCTTAATTTCTATTACCAGATAGGTTCAGGTATGGTTACAGGTAATTTGTAGTGTGCTGGGGGGAAATTTAGGGGTGGGGATTTGCACCTCCCTTTCCCTCTCTGTCTGTTTTTCTCCTTACCATGTCTAATCCCTTGGTGTCTCTCCCCAATCTTATATCAGAGTTGAAAAATGATGGTTCCCTTTCTGGGTACAAAATTAATAGCTCGAAGTCTGAAGCCATGACTCTCTGTATTTCTTCACAACTACCTCCCACGCTTACTTCCTCTTTTCCCTTGACATGGCGCCCTAAAGCCATCAAAAACCTTGGCATCTCTATCACTTAATCTTACTCTCTTTTGTTACAGGTTAACTACTCCCCTATGTTCCAAACGTTAGCCTATGGCAATCTCTATATATATATATATATATCATGAGTTGGTAGGATCAGCACAGTCAAAATGAATCTCCTCCCAAGACTGTTGTTTATGTGTCAGACCCTGCCCATACCTGTTCCAATGTCAGCTCTAGATTCCATGTAAGTGCTTTGTAACCACTTTATTTAGGCACATGGTCAACGTCGAATTCGTAGAACCGTCCTAGCTAAATCTGTACCTAATGGAGTCCTTGGTCTCCCAGTGCTTCGCTCTTATTACCACACAGCTCATTTAATTCAGATAATAGCATGGAAGATGGGTGTACCTTAAAAACGCTATGCTCAATAATGGACAAGTAGAAGGGATAATGTGGCTTCCCAACTATCTTAGACCAGCCTCAGCCTGTGCAATCCCAACTGTGTAATTAACTCTTAAACTGTGGGACAAACTCCGCCTATCTCTAGATTTGGCCCGACTTCCGTCCCCTATGTCCCCTATCTGGAATCACCTTCTTTTTCCCCCAGGAAAGGAGGGGTCCATGGCATCTTATTGGCAAAAGCTACAAATTGTTAGGTTCCATTAGTTGAAAGGCTGATTGGCTCCAGCCATGTTTGTAAGCTTCAAACCATCTATTCAATCCCTGCCTCTTCCCAATTCCAGTATATTAAAATTATGAGCTTTGTCAACTCTCAATATCCCTCCAGTAAACATTGACTGGTCTCTCAATTTCAACGCTTTTGTTTGCACTCAGCAAGTCGCAAAGGCAACATTTCTATCATACATCTTTCCATTCTGGCCCCAACTCCCCCAACAGTGAACCACATGAATTAGAATGTGAGGAAGACCTTCATAACCCTATCACTGAGGCTGAATGGTCCACCATTCAGTCCAGAACTACTAAAGCCTCCATAATTGTGGCCATTAGAGAGACATTTTACAAGGTTTATGCAAGATTGTACATAGTACCATCTAAGCTTCATACCATCTTCCCATCATCTTCAAATTTATGTTGGAGGCATTGTGGAGACATAGGCACACTTTTTCATATATGGTGGATAAGCCCAAACATACAAGCTTTTTGGAGCCAAACATGGGTTCTAATGTTGAAGATATTAGGTACATCTGTACTGAGTGATGCTGTAGTGGCGCTACTTAATGCCCCAGTCCATTCTGTCAATAAACATCAAGACAAGTTAATTCTTCATGTTTGCAATGCCGCAAATTAATGATTGCTAAGAATTGGAAATGTTCGATCAATGGCCGCCCTCCATGCTCGTATTTACTTTATAGATTCTATGGAGTACATTACAAGTTTACAAAATAATACCGTAACTACTTTTCATGCTATATGGTCCCCCTGGTACCTTTCATACTTCTCCCCTCTCCCTGGACTCTGCTAATTACCCCTTGTACACCTTCCTTTTTTTTTTTTTGAATTTTTCTTACTCTATTTTTATTAATAGTATTACTCTGGTTGTTTCCCAGGTTGTTTCACAGGTTCTCATACTGATAGAGGTTCTCTGACTAAATAGCTGACTGTTTTTGTATATTTTATATTGTTTATGCTCTCTGTACTTTGTATTTTTGTGTTCCCTACCTTTTACGGTATTCTGTTTATCACAACTTTATTATATGCTTCTGTATCAAAATTGATTTCAATAATGCAATAAAAATCCTTGTTTTAAAAAGAAAACATCCGGCCGGCACCGCATGGAGTGACACGCTGCTTAGAAGCTCCGGTGCCCGCGGCCACTGACCTCTAACATATCGCCCATTTTGGGCGTCCATTGAGCGGTCACTCACACCGGCCCGCTCCCCGCACATCCGGCCCCCCTCTATGGACCGATTCCTAGCTCCTACGATGCAGGGAAAGCCTCCACGGGCCAAATATGAAAGCCGCGGCTCGGCTTCCAAGATGGCCGCCGCAGCTTCTCTGGAGACCGGAGCTCGAACGGCGGGTACCTCAGCTCCTCCCTCGGCCCCTGTGCCCAGCGTCTCTCCATCCCTTGCTGGGTCCGCTGCCCTAGGCACGTTACTGCCCTCTTCTACCCCGGGGCATTCCTTGTCCTATGAGGACATTGTTAGAGCGGTGAAAGAGACCGTCCAGCCGTTATTTCAAGAACAAGCACAGCTGCATGCTGCTGCACTACAGCAAGCTGTCCTGGATATTAAAAGCCAGTATAAACAACTGTCCAAGCGTGTTTTACAAGTGGAACATACTGCTGGTGAAAATTTTCAGCAAATCGCTGAACTCTCCGACATCTCCGCTAAACTGCAGAAATCAGAAAACCTGGTATGGTCTAAGATCGACGATCTAGAAAATAGATCGCGCAGAAACAATATCAGGCTCATTGGGCTCCCAGAGACGATTAAGGGCCAAGCTCTTTATCACTTCCTTCGACACACACTTCCTGATCTTCTTGGAATTCAAGATATTTGCTCGGATCTCGTGGTAGAACGTGCACACAGAACAGGCCCTGGTCGCTCCGCTGCATCCAACCGACCACGAGCTGTGCTATTTCGGTGTCTCAACTACCTCCATAAAGAGGCCCTGTGGTCTGCTTCCCGCCGTATAAGAGACCTTGTTTGGGAAGATGCCAAATTATTAATTTTCCAGGACTTCTCCCCGGAGCTTACCAGGCTACGAAAGGCGTTCTCCCCCACATGCTCAAAATTAGCCCAAGAGGGCCGAAAGTTTGCTCTACTCTACCCTGCACGCCTGAGGATTTTCGATGGCACGTCTTTTAAGGACTTCCACACCCCGGAGGATGCTGCCGCTTATCTTTCGGAGACCGAAGCCTCCGACCAAGTGCCGAAATAGCCGTCTTTTACAGACACTGCTCTGTAACTATCCTGCTTCATTGTTGCCTGGACTTAGTCACCCTCGACATACATTTATTTCTTATCCCCACCCCGTGGACTATAAGTTCCTCTGTTAGTCTTATTTGGACCTTCTCGCTAATCCCTCAGTGGTCTTCTGGGTGATGTATATATAATCTTAAAGTGACATAAGCTTCCTCTAAGCAATGTATACCTATATGCCTGTTTCTAGTTTTATATAGTTCTATATGCTTGGATGCCTGTTTTGCCCATCCATTTAGGGGTAGGCTGATGTCATCCTGACCGCTCACTCATATCCCCTATCCCTCTCTCCCCCCCCTCCCCCCTTCCACTCCCTATTTCTCCCTCCCCTATACCCCACTCCCCTTACCCTTCTCCCTCTCTCTCTCCCCCCCCCCCCCCATCCCCTATGCTGCTCATTATAGTGGTCGCTGGCTAGGAGCACTGCCCTCCTTGCTGCCCTTGGTTATTACTTTAATTATAATACCGTGAAGTTGTTTACACGAATATTGTTGTGGGACCCCCCGGTGGGTCTAATATTTTCTTCTCATCTCTATGTCTCTACTATCCTTGTGTCTTCCCCCTCCCCTCCTTCCTCTTGTGTCTTTTCCCACCCTACACTGCTTATGGGTTTGTAAGATGTCTTCCTGTATGATTACTCACTACTCAAAGCCCCATGTCTTCTATTAAGGTGGGCACATGGAATGTTGGGGGTATCCACTCCCCTATCAAGAGGAAGAAGATTCTACTCTATTTAAATAGATTACATATGGATTTGGTGTTTATACAGGAGACGCACCTTCTCACCCCAGAGGCCCAAAAATTGGGTGTTTTGGGCTGGCAGGTACTCTTAGACGCTCCCTATTCTTCTAAGGCTAGGGGTGTATTGATCCTCGCTAAAAGTAGCTTGCATATTGAAGTCATTACTTCCCTGTGCGATCCTGCTGGTAGATTCCTAATACTTGAAATTTTACTTCATAATACCAAGTATGTTTTATGTTCTGTGTATGCTCCAAACTCTTATTCAAAAGGTTTTTTTAAAAGTCTCATAACAACACTGTGCCCGTTTATGCCATGTCCAATGATTGTGGGCGGAGACTTCAATATTGTGGCCTCCGCTTATATGGATTCGAACTCCTCCGCTCGTGCACGCTCCCCTCCTACCCTAGGTGTCACCTTTTTTGCACAACAACTGCATCTGACTGATGCTTGGAGATTTCTTCATCCCACTGACAGGGAGTACTCGTGTCTCTCGGCTGCTCACGGCACACTGTCCAGAATAGACTTCTTATTGCTCTCAGATTCCCTGATTCCCCAAAATGCTGAAGCACAGATGGAAACAATTTCTCTTTCTGATCACGCCCTAGTTTGGGTTTCCCTTACCACCTCATTAGACTATGGCTCCTTTAAATGCTGGCGTTTCCCCACTTCCTTTACCTCTTCCCTACAATTTCGGAACAGGTTGGAGGCATTTTGGGAGGAGTTCAGACTGGATAATGCAGCTATTGCTGAAACCGATCCCTTATTGTTCTGGCAGACCTCAAAGGCGGTTATACGCGGTAGGCTTGTGGAATATACCTCCACAAGAAAGAAACAATTTCTTTCTGAATTTAAAACCTCACAACGCTGCCTAACTGATGCCTACCAACACTTCAAACAGTCCCCGTCTCCTGCCTCAAAGAAGGTATATTTAGATTGCAAGTCTCAGTTTGGTGCTGTACTGGCATTAATGGGCGACCGCCATACATTTAGCAGAAATCACCGTTTTCATAGGTACGGCAATAAAACGGGCCGTCTCCTTTCAAATCTTCTGCGGGGTTCAGTGCCGTCCTCGGTGATCCAGACATTGAAACGAGACGATGGCTCGTTGGCTACCAGATCTGTGGACATGGCGCAGATCCTCTCAGAATTTTATACTGACATTTACTCCCCCCCTCCCCTCGATCAAGCAGCTAAAACTTCTTTCTGGGACTCTGTTTCCTTGCCTCAAATATCAACATCGGTGAAGGGGGATCTTTGCTTGCCGATTACTACCCAGGAGGTGGAAGCGGCAATTAAACATCTTAAGCCCATGAAAGCACCTGGACCCGATGGTTTCTCTGGGGAATTCTACAAAATGCTCATACTTAAATTGCTGGATCCTTTGACCCTGGTATTTAATAGCATTTTATCTTCCCATTCCCTCCCTCTGTACTTTAACGAAGCCCTGATACGTCTCCTTCCCAAACCGGGAAGGGATCCCCATCTCCCCGGTTCATACCGCCCCATCTCCTTGCTCAACGTTGACTATAAACTCTTTACGAAAATTATTGCAGATAGGTTAAAAGGATTACTCCCCTCCATTATCCATCCTGACCAAACTGGTTTCATCTCAGGCCGACACTCCACTAACAATATCCGTAAAGTTCTTGCCGCGGCCACCTGGTTACACTCCAGCGGAGACCCTGACCCTCAATACATCCTCTCCCTGGACGCGGAGAAAGCGTTTGATCTTGTCAGTTGGGATCACCTATACACGACGCTGGATAAGTTTGGGTTTCCGCTGGACCTGATCAACATGATACGTAATTTGTATTCCCCCTCCTCATCTCGCATCATGTGTAATGGCTACCTGTCGGCTCCTATTCCTCTTCACCGAGGCACAAGGCAGGGCTGCCCCCTTTCCCCACTATTATTTGCTATCGCCATAGAGCCCCTGGCTATTAAACTGCGTCATCTCCCAGAATACTCCGGAGTATTGGTTCATGGCCATGAGCTCCGTGTGAGTTTGTTTGCAGATGACATGCTCCTCTTTATTTCACGACCTGAGACCTCTGTCCCGTCGATCATGCTGGCTATTTCTGAGTTTGGTGCTTTTGCGGGATATCGTGTTAATGCCTCTAAGTCTGAACTCTTCCCACTCAACTCGATTGCCTGTCAGCGCCCCCCGGTGCCAGTTCTCACTCAATTTAAGAGAAACACCTTAGGCCTTAAATACTTGGGTATATATATCCCTGTGAATATCTTAGACCTATACTCAGTCAACTATACCGCTGTTTTTAACAAAGTTTCCCAATTGCTATCCACCTGGTCATCTCTTCCTGTGTCCCTACTAGGAAGAGTAGCTATTTTGAAGAGTATTGTATTCCCCAAGATCTCTTATCTACTCCAGATGATTCCTATCCAGCCCCCTACTAAAGACTTAAAAGAATGTGATAGAATGTTCTCCAAATTCCTGTGGAATCACAAGAGGTCTCGGATTTCTTTACCTAAACTTAAACTCCCCCGTGCCCAGGGTGGCTTGGCTGTACCAGACCTCTTGGCTTTCTTCCAGGCCGCGAACTTTAGGTATATCTCGGATTGGCTAAGGGGCACCTCCTCATATGTTAATTATGACATGGAACAGAGCCTTGTACACCCTTACGACTTAAGGGCTTTGCTACATACCCCGAAAGCTTTGCTCCCACCAATGGTACGCCCTAATATTCTTTTCTGGGACGCCTATCGTTCCTGGTGGGCCATTAACAAGGCCCTACATCGCAACCCAGAATACTCTCCTTTCATCCCATTGTGCGGAAACCCCTGCTTCACTCCTCCCCTTGACAATACCAAATTCCTCACATGGAAATCTAGGGGCATAGCCCTCATTCGTGATGTGTTCGACCCGGGTGGCCATGTATTGTCATTCGCGGATCTAGCCGAGAGACACGGTGTGCCCTCATCTGATTTCTTCATGTTCCTACAAGTACGCCATTTTGTACAAACTCTCCCCATCCCTCCTGTGCACGAGCGAAGAAAGGATCCCTTGTCCGCCCTGCTGGTCACGTTACCTACCTTTTCATACAAGATATGCTGGTTATACCGGGACTTGTTGCCCGGCAAGCCGGAGGTATTCTGGCCCCCCATGTTGTCAAAATGGTCGAGTGAGTGGTCCTGGGACCCATCGGTGGAGTGCTTCCTCTCCCCCCTTCCTGCTATACTGAAAGCCCTGCATTCTGCCCAGCTTCAGGAAATCCACTTCAAATTTTTACATCGGGCATATATTGCCCCGGGACAACGCAAATATATGGTCTCTACAGACTCTGGTCGTTGCCCCAAATGTAAAGCACCAAATGCTCTCTTTATGCATAACTTTTGGCATTGTCCGAAAATTAAACGATTCTGGAATAAAGTAGTATGGTATATAAAATCCACCTTCCGGATCTCTCTCCCTATGGACCCAGCGGCACTCCTCGGCCTTAATACTACAACCTGGCGTTTACATCCATCCCAGACATACTGCATTCCGTTTTTATATGTACTATTGACCCTGGGGAAAAAGTTAATTCTGAATCATTGGATATATCGAACCTCCCCCTCCCTAGGTAACCTCAAGTCTTTACTTACTAATACACTATACTTTGAACGCCAATCAACTCTCCCAGACCTTGACCGCAACGCTTTGCGCTTTTATAAGAAATGGGGACTATACATTGACTCTCTTCTACCCCCACAACGAACTCATATACTGAAATTGTTTGATTCCCTTAGTTGGGATTCTTACCGCAGACTAGGTATCCCTATTGGTGATGATCCACCTTCGGCATCAGGGTGATGCTCGCTTTCGTACCTTGATACTGAGCGATTTGATCCCCACAGTCCCTAGGAATGTGCCTTATCATGTACGATGAATATTTGTTAGGCATCTGCAACCCCCCCCCCCCTCCTCCCTCACACTTCTTATCCATGTCTTTGTTGTCTTTCTTTCTTCTTTCTTTTTCTCTATGATTGTCTAGTTGATTTTGGTTTGGCACATATGTGGCAATGTGCAGTTTTTCTTCAATAATATATTATAGGCCTAAAATGCTGTTTATAATCATCACTGCTGATGCTTTGATATGGTCCTCTGCACTGCTCGCTCCTATACACACCACCAGGGGTAGTGGTGATGTTTGATACTATGCCACACCTTTGTTGCCTATTATGTAATCCATAAGTATAAGCAATTTACATGCACTTTGTACTGCATTGTTTCTCTGCCTTTTTCTCTCTTTATGTCTCTATGTGGAAAAACTAATAAACATATTTTCAAAAAAAAAAAAAAAAAGAAAACATCCGGATTTGGCCGGCACCCTGCATGGCTGAACTCAGACATCATTACATCGTGCCCTAGCTGTCTCTGATGTACTGTAAATATATGGTTAAAAAGCAAGGCAAACTGGAAAGACAAACCACCACTGTATTATCTGCAGGGAGTTATGCACAGTGAGAATGTGCACAGGCCCTGAAATCCATAACTACAGTAATAATATTAAGGGGTCAACTCAAGACAGAGCAAGGCTGGGTTGTGATGTCCGGCTGCACACATCGCCAATACATATACTAATTGCTGTTAATATGAATGTCCTATTGGTGTAGAAAGATAGACACCAGCAGAATGTAGTCTAGACAGTGTGTCCATAAATCAGGTTGGAGCAGGGGCCTGTATGCAGCCTCCGTCTGGGACACCTCCTCTCTAGCACTGTGACAGTGACTCTGAGTGCTAGGTGATGCGCAGGACTCTGGGAAAAATGGTGCAGCAGCCATTTTCCCTAACACGCATGCGCTATATGTATAGGTAAGTATTAAAGAAATGGGTGTAGGGTGTGCAGAGTGGGTCCCTCTGGACACGTTGCACCCATTATAGATACACCACTGGGTTGGAGGTTTATTTAGGATAACGGCCCTTTTTGCCGGTAATAACTATAACAATATAGAACAGAGTTAGTAGTAGTGTTACCAGAGACAGTGGTAGCGGTAATGCTGCTGACATATCTGCTATAAGCACAGGTGTAGCTATACCAATGGAGGCCCCACAGTACAATTTACGTGGGGCCCCACTGGCTAACTGCTGCGTATTAATCAAACATTAAGACATTTATTGCAACATTAGTTTTATGAGTTATAGGCCCAAATATTTTAAGCCCTAACAAGAGATAAAGTGGAGACAGATAAAGAGTGATATATGACCAGCCAACCAGCTCCTATCATTTTTCAACACAGCCTGTGACATGGCAGTTATGAAGTTGGTTTGCTGGTCATCTATCTATCTTTATCCATCTCCACTTTATGTCTTGTTAAGGCTTAATACAATTGGGCCATAATCCCTCACAGGTATAGTATTCCAACAGGGTTCACAGATGAAAGATGGCTCCAATGGAACCTGTTAGGAACAAACAGACCCTCATAGATGTTGGAATAAACAATCAATTACTTAGACTCACAGGTACAACTTGGTATAAAGCCATGTAATCTGCAGAACACCTGGCCCCTTTTGTAGAAGTTAATGACCTAGTATATTGTCAGTCCCAAGGCAATGCTATGGACAAGTTTGGACTGGCCAACAGGTATACAGGGGAAATGCCTGGTGTGCCCACTGCATGAGGGGTGGAACAGGATCTTGGATGAATTTGGGTTCTTGGTTTATTTCTATGTGGAATTTACACCATGATTAGCCCTCTTGCCAATCAAAGTGGGGTGCTCCTGACACACCCCTGTCTCACTCTATAAAGGGGCCCTGTTATATTGCATGTCCTCTCTAATGGTTAGCCAAGTCCCTCTATTGTGGATGGCCATCCCCATCTGGTGGCTGACCCCACCTCTTAAGCTTGGGCTTCTACCACTCCATTCACTAGTGGGCCCTTCATGTCCCTGTCTGCCACTGGCTGTGGGTCACGGGCAACGGTGGCTCCTTCCTTTTAGAGGTAGGGGGGCTGCCGCGAGGACTGGATGACTCCCAGGTCCCAGGCGCCTGCGCAATAGAGCTGCAGGTGCTGGGACCTGTTGCATGCGCACAAGCTGTGGCTTCAGTGTGCATGCGCAAACCCTAGCTGCAACAGCTACAGTCCTTAGAAGCTGGCTAGGAAGGGAGTGGCTTCCTACAGGAAGCCAGCTCTCTGCCAATTGCAGCTCGGTTTGCCAGTCCCCGGAGGGAGGAAACACCTCCCAATGGGACTACCTGTCCTGCTGGTGACTGACAGGTAGGACTTAACTAGGAAGTCCCTGCCAGTCACAGTAAAGCCAGTGCAGTCTCATGGACTGCATCTGGCTCACTGAGCTGTATGTGGGATTTTACCTGGGGGGCTGCAGTCCTGCAGGCCATAAGTAGAATCCGCCACTGGTCATGGGTGTAGCATGTGAGCAGAGTTTTCAGAACACCCAGTCCTCTTTACTGCTGGGAAATGTAGGCCTGTGTGAGGTGCTTATGAGAGCTACAGTGATGAAATTATTTAATCCCCTCATGGTTTAATTTAAATATGCAAAGTAGGATACACATGTAAATTAGTAGTCAGTAGAATTTAGTTTGCAGGCTTATGGAAAAATAAACTCCCACAGCCATCATCAATAAATCTCTCAGAACACATGAACTCAGCTCTCGACTCCATTTTATGCACATTTGTATTCAGCTAATCAAAGGAGCCATGGGCGATTTCTTCCTGTTAAGTCCTCGACACAGTAGCTCATTGTACCCTGTGCCAGGTGCCACACTACCAATCCATTTCTGCTCAATTTGATCAATAGTAGCACTGTGTGAATACAAAACTACCCCAGCATTACAATCTTTAAAGACATTAGCAGTTTAAAATCCAGGAGTAAACATGTTGGGCATACAGTAAGTACCAGAATCAGAGCTTACACTATAGTACATTGCAAAAACACAGCCCTTGTTTGGATCACTGAGCACTAACTTGTTATTGTAGCTTGACTTTAAATTTTATTTTGAGTTTCTTTGCTTCTTTATAACATTCCAGGTTTCTCATAGATGACCTTTATAAACCTGGATACTGTTGCTTGTAAGTATTTAGAAATCTGTACAATATGCATATTGAGTTAAATGAGCATTTATATATGCTTCTTCACGTGACAGGAAACCTCTTCAAAATTATTGCCTCACAGGCAAATTAATAGGACAATCCTGTGTTTTGTAAACAAGCCTGCTTAAGTCTAGTGTATAAGTACTTTCTTCCTGAACCAATCAATGAGAGCAGTGTGCGAGAAAATTTCCCTTTTCCTTTTTATGTTCACATTTCAGTAACTTTTCAAAGCGTCTTTCATTGAGAAAAATACTGTGTGGCTGGAAATATGTTTAAGTAGCTCCAAATCTATTAGTATACAGGGTTATGAAATGTAAGACAACTTAGCCATGATGCAGGCCTTATTATGTTTATTAGAGCCCACCTATAGTGGGGAAGCAAAGTGAAAATGTGAAAAAATAACTTTATTAGTTATAAACGATTTTCCCACTTTTTACATTTGCACATAATTAGGCACATAAAATATTTTATGAGTGAAAATATACAGGTGGCTTTTCAGCAAAACTAAATACAGCTCTGTGCTTAAACAATCACTAAACATTAAGTACAGCAGTGTGTTTCTTTGTCACACCATTTTCTCACTGTTTGTAATTGCATCTCACCTCATATGTTTACAACAGACGTGTTTTCCTCTATCACTGGCTGGTCAATGCACTTTATTTTATGTAAAGCGTAACAATCAGGATCTATGAAAAAGTTACACAAATGACTTTGACGTTACATAAGGGAATTCATGTATTACCATTGGTTATTATCAAATGCAGATTGCTTACTTTGTAACAATATGCAGTTTGCTGTCAGAAAACAGCCACCCAATAAAACACATTAGGGTGGAAATTTAGAGGTGTTTCTAGTCAAACCTAATCATGGCAGAAACAGGAAAAACAATTTATGCCACATACAAAAAAAATACAAGAACGTATAATTGTTTATATTATCTCATTAAGGACTGACATTAAATCAAGAAGATAAGAGAAGATGAAAGGATCAAAGACAAGGGTGGGTTAAAGTGGTCGACTATGTAGAGGAGGGAGTAACTTTTTTATTACATTTTTTGTCAATTTATAATTGAAAGACTGCATACTTTGATGCACTTTATTTAGTTGTAAACCGATTCCCCAGGTCTCACTGATATTCAGACAAATACAAATACAAATCCTAATACTTTGCTCAACCGCTTGAATATCAGGAAGTAGTCTCTGACTCCCAGGAGAATGAGCAGACTCCCAGGAAGTAATCTCTGACTCCCAGGAGAATGAGCAGACTCCCAGGAAGTACTCTCTGACTCCCAGGAGAATGAGTAGCCCTCCAGTACCAGGGCTTGTGGATACAATGTGCAGTGAATAGTGTTGTTGTAGTCCTGCTCACTGCTGCTTCATGGCGCAAATTGTGACATTGCACTGCAAGTGGCTTGGTCGTGATGAAGAGATTCACAGTGCAAAGAAATGGCTAGAGTAGATAGTGCTGTGGACTGTGATGCTCATCAGTGTGCACTAGCAATCGGGAACACACAAGTAATATAGCTAGTGACAGGGCCGAAACTAGGATTTTCGGCACCCGGGGCAAGGCAGTAATTTAGCGGGCCCCCCCTCCCCCCACACACACACACACACACACACACACACACAAAACAGCAACAACAAATAATAATAATAATAATAATAATAATAATAATAATAAAATAAAATAAATACAACAAAATAATAAAAATAAATAAAAAATAAGAATTAAGACAAATAAATAACATTAAACAAAATGCCACACAGTAGTGCACCTTATTCTTATTACACTGCACAATAGTACCCCTCACTGACATTACAACGACCCACAGGGGGGAAAGAGAGAGAGAGAAAGAGGAGAGGGGGAGAGAGATAGAGGAGAGGGAGAGAGAGATGGGAGAATGTGAAAATGAAATAAAATAAATGCTGTTCTTTATTATGGAATAAAGTTGCGGTTCATGCACAGTGCGATCCCATTTGTTCTTAAGTTTTTAATGCTGCACAGTGTCCCTCTATAGGGACTTACAGTACACTGAGGCAGATGTCAGGATATCTTTTAGGGCCCCCATTATTCCATAGGCCCCCTAATCCTGGGACCTATGTCCCCTTAGAGTGAGTGTAGATAACATTTGTGGAGTTTGATGAAAAATCTGAGCATGTAACAAAGTAAGTGGTAGGTCCTGCTAGAGATCACTCTCCACTCACCAGTGTGTAGACAGTTCGTTCCGGATAGAGCCTTGTTCCTAATGGGAGAAATAGCTGGTGGCATGCAAGAAGCATTCTTCCCTTTGATGTCCCTGGAGCTTGGTGACTGCTCTTACCCTCAGTCCGGATCCCTGTGCAGGGTATTGCTGCGCCGGCTACTCAGAAGGTAATGTCCGCCCTCTGACTTCCGGGTGCGGGGGTCTCGTGGTCCCTTTTCGCCTCTCCAGATCCCGCACTCAGTTTGTGCAGGGGATTGCTGTGCCGGCTATGGGGCTGGTGAAAAGCGTCCTCTGACTTCCGGGTGCGGGTTTTCGTGGTCCCTTCTTCCGTAGCACGGCGAGGGTAAGGATATGCTCTTGTCAGGAGGGTTCCATGTACATGTACTGCAGTCAGAGGGTGCATAAGGATTGTCGAGGGAACCGGGCAGAGTTCTCGGCGCCCCTTGAAATCCGGCGCCCGGGGCACGTGACCCCTTAGCCCCCCCCCCCTAGTTACGGCCCTGCTAGTGACACACATATATAGATATCTGGATGGGTTTGCATCAGTTTGCAAGTATGCACACACATGCTCACTTTACTAGGCCTGTAAATGCCCCTCTCATCCGCTATCCCACCTTTTCAAGTTTAAAGAGGCGCAAGCATATTATTTATTACCAGTTATTTATATAGCGCACCCATATTCTGCAGCGCTGTACAGAGAATATTTGCCCATTCACATCAGTCCCTGTCCCAGTGGAGCTTACAGTTTATATTCCCTATCACATATACAAACAGACACATTCATACTAGGGTTAATTTTTGTTGGGAGCCAATTAACCTTCCAGTATATTTTTGGATTGTGGGAGGAAACCAGGGAACCCAGAGGAAACCCACGCAAGTAAGGAGAGAATATACAAACTCCACACAGTTATAGCCATGGTGGGAATTGAACCCATGACCTCAGTGCTGTAAGGCAGTAATGCTAACCATTACACCATCCGTAATGCCCATAGGGTTGTAGGTGAGAAAAGGAAATATAAATTTGCATAATTTACTCTTAGTAAACAGGTTGATGTCCAGCTCGGCATGAGTGAGTCCCTATGTCTATTGCCACCATATCATGTGTTTGATGTTCATTTGTTTGTATGGTTTGTCATACACTAGTGCAAGGTCACTCATGAATCTGTTGTTATACAATTCTGGGGTTTTCTTCTCAGGGCTGCTTCTTTTCTTTGGACTTCATTCTGAATACATTTAGTGTTTTGGCATAATGGTGCCAGTACCCTTATATTATTATCTATACATTAATAGCAGAAGGATGACTTTTATGAGTGGCATATTTCTATGATACTGCTGTCTGAGCAGGGCCATCATATACCAAAAGGTCTTGGCCCATATATTTGCAGAAAAATATTGGTGCTGTAATTGGTTGCTTCATTTTGGGATTATGTGGCAAAATGTCCACCTACCATTTACAATGCATCACCATTGTGCTCTGGAAAATGTGACAGTTGGTTAACTCTTCCTGTGCACCTTCTGGTTGACCTGGAATATGTGACCTGCTGAATGGTCTGCAAACTGTGACAGTTATTTGCAGCCACCCACTAAGCAGGGAGTTTTCTACATTCGGCTCCTAAGGGGGTCAAAAGAAGTACAATGTTCCGCCCACCAAACCTTTGCCCGGTTGAAACTGGGCACATCAGCTAGTTCTTATTATTATTATTATTATTAGTAGTAGTAGTAGTAGTAGTAGTAGTAGTAGTAGTATTAATAACCTTTATTAATATTATGCCATCATATTATGCTGCACATTACAGAGACCGTTGAATCATTCACAATAGTGCCTACCACATTGAATATAACAGTCTACAATCCCTGCCATAAAACACACATACATATGCCTACAGTATAAACCAGTGACGTGCGGTGAGGTCAATGACTGGGGAGGCACTGGCTAACAAAACTGGATTTACACCAACATACAGCTTGGGGTGAGTAGGGGGTGTTCTCTCCTTTCCCCAACCCCCTAACCCTCCCTTCCCGTAGCCTAACCCTAACCTCCCCCCAGTGCCGTAACTAGACATTTTAACGCTGTGTGCAAGAAACAACATCAGTGCGCTACCCCTCCCCACATACAAACAAGAGCCAGTGCACGCCGCAGGCGCGCGCCAAAAATCTAGGGACGTGGCTTCATGGGGCGTGACCACAGAGCTCCCTTTTACATATTACGGCAGGCAGAGTCCCCTTTTACATGGCACGGCAGGCAGAGCCCCCTTTTACACATTAGGCAGCTAGAGCTCCCTTTTATAAATAATGGCAGGCAGAGCTCCCTTTTACACAGCACGGCAGGATGAGTCCTCCCATCACACATTACGGCATGCAGTTCCCCCTTTTTGACATATTAGACAGGCATAGTCCCCTATTTTACACATTGTGGCAGGCAGTCCCCCTTTTTTACACATTATGGCAGGCAGTCCCCCTTTTTTACACATTATGGCAGGCAGTCCCCCTTTTTTACACATTATGGCAGGCAGTCCCCCTTTTTTACACATTATGGCAGGCAGTTTCCCTTTTTACCCATTAGGCAGGCAGAATCTCCTATTTTACACATTGTGGCAGGCAGTCCCCCTATTTTACACATTATAGCAGGCAGTCCCCCTTTTTCACACAATATGGCAGGCAGTCCCCCTTTTTCACACATTAGGCAGGCATAGTCCCCTATTTTACACATTATGGCATGCAGTCCACCTTTTTTACACAATATGGCATGTAGTCCCCCTTTTTGACACATTAGGCAGGCAGAGTCCCCATTTTTTAAACATTATGGCAGGCAGTCCCCCCCCCCCTTTTTTTTTACACATAACGGTAGGCAGGGAGAGAGAGAGAGAGAGAGAGAGAGAGAGAAAGAGAGAGAAGAGTGGGTTATACTCACCTTCATCTGTGACCTGCTATCCAGCATCCTCGGCAGGCTGTCAGTGTTGCTCCTGAGTCCCCTGCAGAGACGGCAGCGGCAGGCAGGACTCGGAGGAGACCTAAGATCGCGGCCGTGAGGGAGGGGGTGAATTCGGCGCTCAAAGTCCCGGCGGGAGAAAGACAGGCGGGCTCCGGCGGCCGGTGGGAGACAGGCAGCAGCACTGCAGTACTGACAGTGAGAACTGAGTCTGACAGTGGCTGCGGCCATGCACTCGGGGGGTGTGCTGCTGATGGTGCGCCTTCAGTGCATGTGCACTGTGGGCAAGGCACCATCGGCACACACCTAGTTGCGGCCCTGCCTCCCCCTATAATGCCTAACCCTAATATTCCTGCTGCATTGCCTACACCTAACCCTTTGCTCCCCACAGCCTAACCCTCCCCATGGGTGCCTAACCCCCCTTCCCTGCAGCCTAACACATCCACAGGCAGCAGCTGAGGGATTGAAAACAAAAGGCAGGAGCAGACAGTGACACACAGCCTGCTCCTGCCGTAGCTCTGACCCTGACAGCAGCAGCCTGACTCTACTGTTAGTGGCTATAGCAGCCAGGTGCAGGGAACCAGAGCCCCCTCCCCCCGCCCACCACCTATAACAGTGGAATTCTGCACCCTCATCTCCTTACCTCACCATCTGTACTGCCACGACCAGCACCTGGGAGGGAGAGAGAGATCCACACTCAGCACTAGCAGTGACACCAGGAAACAGTCACTGCTCAGTGCTGCAGCTGCTGACCAATCAAATCTACCTCACTGACAGGGGCGGGCTCTGAGGTGGGATGCAGGCACGCCCCTGTCACTGAGGCAGATCTGCCTCTACTACGTTTTTTTCAATGGGATTTTCCTGCCCTCTGTTTGGCCCCGCCCCCTGCCCACCCCCAGCCTCAGGCAGTTTACTATTGTTGGTGTGAGGCAGCGCTCTCAGCTGCCTCCCACCTTCATTTGGCTGCAGCAAATATCATTAGAAGAATGCAAAGAGGATAATTATGACACAGAACGTGTTATAAATTCTCCTCTTTGTATTACTTAAATCATTATGACAGGGGAGGCACTGCCTCCCCTGCCTCCCCTGACTGCACGTCCCTGGTATAAACATATACATGAACACACAAACTAGGCTCTATTTTTGTCAGCAGCCAATGAATCTTTCAGTACTGTATATTAGGGAGAAAATTAAAGCTCCATACAGAAGAATCAAATCCAGTGTCTGAACACTGAGAGACAGTAATGCTACTTTGATGCTGATTTCATTTGATTAAATTATATCTAAATTTCTGAAATTCTTTTCATTGGGATATTAGTGATGATGATGATGATGATGATGATGATGATGATGATGATGATGATATTTGATTTGAAATGCCTTTGTTTATGTAATGCTAATTTTTGGAAAATTCTGTTGGTTAAAAAAAAATGCTTATATGAAGTGCATAAAGGGCCTAATTCAGTAAGGATTGCAAATGCTGCTAATTAGTAGAATTTGCAATCCTTTGGTGGGCATGCTGGGGGCCGCCTAGCATGCTGACTGGAGCCTCTTCCCAATGAACAAGCATCGCAATTTCTGCTTGTTAGCAGAAACTAAGGAAGCCTCCTGTCGCCGCCATCTTCCTGATCACGGCAGCTGCGTGTGACGTCAAGCAGCCACCATGATCACGCCCCCGACACCACCCCATTTGGCCAGCTCCTTCCCCCGTTTGCTCCGCATCGCCCCCGCAATGCTCCATCTCCTCCATGGAAACGGCGCGTCCCCCCTTCCCTGCGACTGCCTCTGCCTGATTGACAGGCAGAGGTGATCGCATTTTCTGCGGCCCAACTGCAGAAAATGCGGGCGCATGCGCAGGATTGGTGCTGCTTATGCACCCGCATCTTTTTCTAATTATTTGCAGTTGGATCGCTTACTGCGATCCAACCTGAATTAGGCCCATAATACAGAGAGGGTAATCAAACAATTGTGGGGTACGTACAAACAGGAAATTACTCAAATTATATATATATATATATATATATATATATATATATATATATATAAATATATATAAATATGTTGTCAACAGGTATACAAAAGTGTAAATTATAGAAATATTAGCAGGAACATTTTAGCAGATTTACATTTTTTGGTAGAACAGCTGAAACCAGGACCAAAAATAAAAGCAAAACATCAACCATGTTTTGCCAAAGCCAGAATAGAGCCACTGCCAAAAAGTTTCTATTGTGCTAGACAATGCTTTGTATCTCCCTTAGGTTCACAAACTTTATTTATCAATGCATGCTCCAGATTAGACACAGATTAATTACTTGTTTTGTGTCTCTCAGTTGCATGTCACTTTGTACATACTGTATTATACAGGTAACATGGGATAGCAGAGCCAGATTAAGGGGTCTATTTACTAAGCCTTGGATAGAGATAAAATGGATGGAGATAAAGTACCAGCCAACCAGCTCCTGTCATTTTTCAAATCCAGCCTGTAAAATGGCAGTTAGGAGCGGATTGGCTGGTACTTTGTCTCTATCCGTTTTATCTCTTTCCAAGGATTAGTAAATACACCCCTAAGATCTCATGGGGCCTAATCAAGATACGTGTATTGGCCCCCACATCTTCTTGATCCATTTTCTCCATAGAGCTTTACATTCTTTGCCAAGTTTTTTGTGTGTGCATGCCCTCCTAACATTGCATTTGGAACTCTCCTATGGGATCTCCCAGATGGGTCGCATAAGAAGTTGGCAAGTATTTGTATGATTTAAAGTGAGAAAATTTGCTATTGAAAATAGACAAGCCAAGGGCTGGGCACACAGAACTGTCTGATTATCTGCAAATTAATAACTGACCTGTATCTTTAAATGTTTTTTCCCTGGCATTGGTGTGTACAGACACATGTATTTATGTACTGTATATGTCAAAAGGCACTTTTGCATAAAATTCTCTACTGTCATGTCACTGGTCCACTAGCAATAGATGGACAATCTAGGTTTAATAAATAATAAAAAGGACTGCCACGTATGAAAAAAAGTTAAACCCTGAGATATAATCTGAATGTAAAATTCCTCACTTCTGTGATTTGTAAGGGTCGGGGGTAATTTAACAAAGACTCTAAGTCAATTTATAGGTCAACCAGGGGCGGACTGGGATGGAAAACCAGCCCGGGAAATTTATAGAAGCAGCCCTAATGGGGGGGTTCGGTCTGATGAGGGGGTTGGATCTGTTGAGGGGGGCAGGATCTCTCCTCATAGGGCCTGATTATATGCAGTTGCAGCCTTCCTTGCGTCTTTTGCTGCAGTTGTGTCTGAGACCAGGGGCAGATTTGGAAGTGAAAGTAGACCTGTAAAAATTTTTAGACGTGACCCGACATGGGCAACATAAGAGGTATAATATACCATGTAGCCATGGCAGCATTACTGAATTGTAGAGTTGCTGTACTGCAGAGATGGAATAACAGACTGAATGGGGACAATGCAGGGTACTGAGTGCGGTGGGTCCACATGACAACACATAAAAACAGACCACACAGACACATCGGCCTACCAGGAATCATCCTGGTGAGCCTTGTGGCAAATCCACCCCTGACCACAGCATATATAGAGCATAGAGAACTACGTGTTATGAATGCATTATGGCAGTGGTTCCAAAACTGAGTACCACAATGCACTACAGAGATGCCTCAGATTGGAGTCCAGGATAAAAAAAAATTATTTATGGTCCATGTGATAAGCAAAATCATGATAGTGGCTTCCAGTCATAAAATATGTGGCCAAACAGGAGTGTAACCCTATCCACCACCACATAACTGAACCCAAGGATGACTAGTAAGCACAATTTATTTACATTTAAAAAAAATAAATCTGAATTTCTCAATAAGAAATAGAGGACCTAGAGGACCTGGACCTCTGTGGACATTTTATTTATATGGAAAGGGGGTCACGTGTTGGCACGAGGTTGTTAATTTTTTAAACTGTATAAAGTGCATCCAGAAAGTATTCACAGTGCTTCACTTTTTCCACATTTTGTTACATATGTTACAGCCTTATTCCAAAATGCAATAAATTCTACACACAATACCCCATAATGACAATGTGAAAAAAGTTTTTCTTTTTTTTTGCAAATGTATTAAAAATTAAAAACTAAGAAATCACATGTACATAAGTATTCACAGCCTTTGCTCAATACTTTGTTGATGCACCTTTAACAGCAATAACAAACTCAAGTCTATTTGAATATGATGCCATAAGCTTGGCACACCTATCTTTGGGCAATTTTGCCCATTCCTCTTTGCAGCACCTTTCAAGCTCCATCAGGTTGGATGGGAAGCGTCAGTGCATAGCCATTTTCAGATCTCTCCAGAGATGTTCAACCGGATTCAAGTCTGGGCTCCTGCTGCGCCACTCAAGGACATTCACAGAGTTGTCCTGAAGCCACTCCTTTGATTTCTTGGCTGTGTGCTTAGGGTCGTTGTCCTGCTGAAAGATGAACCGTCACCCCAGTCTGAGGTCAAGAGCGCTCTGGAGCAGTTTTCATCCAGTATGTCTCTGTACTTTGCTGCATTCATCTTTCCCTCTATCCTGACTAGTCTCCCAGTTCCTGCCGCTGTAAAACATCCCCACAGCATGATGCTGCCACCACCATGCTTCACTGTAGAGATGGTATTGGCCTGGTGATGATCTGTGCTTGGCATTTCCACGAAAGAGTTCAATCTTTGTCTCATCAAACCAGAGAATTTTGTTTCTCATGGTCTGAGAGTCCTTCAAGTGCATTTTGGCAAACTCCAGGAGGGCTGCCATGTGCCATGTACTAAGGAGTGGCTTCCGTCTGCCACTCTACCATACAGTCCTGATTGGTGGATTGCTGCAGGGATGATTGTCCTTCTGGAAGGTTCTCCTCTCTCCACAGAGGAATGCTGTAGCTCTGACAGAGTGACCATCGGGTTCTTGGTCACCTCCCTGACTAGGGCCCTTCTCCCCTGATTGCTCTTGGTAGAGTCCTGGTGGTTCCGAACTTCTTCCATTTATGGATGATGGAGGCCATGTGCTCATTGGGACCTTCAAAGCAGCAGATATTTTTCTGTACCCTTCCCCAGATTTGGGCCTCGAGACAATCCTATCTCGGAGGTCTACAGACAGTTCCTTTGACTTCATGCTTGGTTTTGTGCTCAGACATGCCCTGTCAAGTGTGGGACCTTATATAGAGTAGACAGGTGTGTGTCTTTCCAAATCATGTCCAATCAACTGAATTTACCACAGGTGGACTCCAATTAAGCTGTAGGGACATCTCAAGGATGATCAGTGGAAACAGGATGCACCTGAGCTCAATTTTGAGCTTCATAGCAAAGTCTGTGAATACTTATGTACATGTAATTTCTTAGTTTTTTATTTTATATAAATTTGCAAAAATCTCAAAAAAAACTTTTTTCATGTTGTCATTATGGGGTATTGTGTGTAGAATTTTGAGGGAAAAAATTAATTTATTCCATTTTGGAATAAAGCTGTAACATCTAAAAAGGTGGAGAAAGTGAAGCGCTGTGAATACTTTCCGGATGCACTGTATACTTTTAATTCACTCATTCCTTTGATTATAGTTCTATTCATTTCCTTGATATAACTTTCTCTATTCACGAGGGTCATATTATTGTACATCCTCTAATTATGTGAAACTTGTTAAATGCTAACCATTACCCGTATTTTCAAATTGGACATCACTGTCCTTGGATCCAAAATATCCCTAGAAACCAAATTGGGAGATTTAGACATTATTGTACACTTGATAAATGTCTTGAAAGTCAAACAAAAGATAGTCTAGAAAATTTCAGACAGAGGATATACCCAGAGAAACTATTATAGTATGCAGCAGATTACATTTATCAAGGGAAGACTTTTCAAAGATGCCCAAAAGACAAGACAGAGACAGTAGTCCATTGAAGATAAATTAAATGGTTCATTTTGTCTCTACATTGAACAATAATTAATTAGATGTTCGTAAGGAGATTAACGCAAATTTTAATATACTCACAAAAGACTCTCTATTATGTAAATATATTAGAAGACCCACCATAATCTTTAAAGAGTACCAACCTAAAAAAAACCTTTAGCCCCTAGTACGTTAAAATCAGCAATAGACTAGATAATTGAAGGGATGAGTGGATGAAGGTGTTATGTTATGTTTTGAAGAAACTGTTATATTTACAATTAAAGATGAATAATTAGAATTTAAGAATTCGACAAAGCACTTTTATCCACAAAATATGTAATTAAATAGACTCCCAACATTTAAAATAACATTGTTACTATGATCCCTAGTCTATAACACCTTCATCCATTAAAATAACACCTTCATCCATTAAAAAAAAAATAATAATTCAGAAATTTGCAACATACAGTAACCCTTTCATCCACTTGCCTCTTCAATTCTCCATGGTTACTACCTAAAGCACTAGGTTCATATAGATACAATAAATCTGTGCAACTAATTTGTAAATAAGTTTGTTGCAGCATGTACAGAATTCAAATTAAAACCTTTAATTAATAGTGAATTGGCTTATTGCATGTATGTTCTAGAATGTGCAGTACATGGGGGTAATTCGGACCTGATCGCAGCAGCAAATTTGTTAGAAGTTGGGCAAAACCATGTGCACTCAGAGCCGGATTAAGGGGGGAATCCCGGGGATATGTACCCCCGGGCCCCCCTTTCCAAAAGGGCCCCCTGCCACACCACAGATCGGATCTCTCTTCTGATCCGATCTGTGGTGCTGTAGAGATGTGCCCTGTGTTCCAGGGCACATCAGAGCGGCAGGGTGCAGGGGATCTGCATCCCCTGCAGAGTACAGCGGTGGCCGGCGCTGGGGCAGTGTGTATGTCCCCAGCGCCTGTCAGTAAGCGGCAGGTGTCTGGTGCAGGGACCAGGTGTTTCCCTGCACCAGACTGGAAGTGGCGACGGGCAGCGGCGCTTCAAAGTTGGCGCTGTTTTGGCAGCCAATCTGAAGTGCTGGCGGCGGGAGTTCAAATCCGGCACCGTCCGCGAGCCAATCACGGCTCGCGTGGCGCCAGCCAATCAGAAGATGGCACGGCGAGCCAATCGGTGCTCGCCGCGTCATAGGCTCCACCCCCGGCATCTGACGTCAGGCGGGAGCCAAAGAAGACGACCGCGCGGAAGAGCGCCGAAGACACCGGGCGGGAGCCGAAGAGGGAGGCCGCGCGGAAAAGCGGTGAAGAGCCGGACGGAGCTCCGGTGGCCGCTGAAGAGGCCGGAAGACGCCATGCTCCTGATGGAAGATGACCCGGACCAGGTGAGGCCTCAGTGAGGTGGTTTCTCACTCACCCCCCCTTTCCTCCCTAGACCGTCAGGGATCGGGCACTAGGCCCGTAGGTACAGTCAGGCCCTCCCTGCCTGTGGGTATGTAGTCGGGCCCGTGGCCATTTATAGTCGGGCCCTCCCGGCCCGAGGGCGCATGGTGGTCATTAGGCCCCGTTAATAGGTGCGCCCCCCACCCCTCCACCCCTCTCTTCAATAGGGGCCCCACTGTCTAAAATACCCCGGGCCCCCCATGGTCTTAATCTGGCTCTGTTGTACCTGCAGGTGGGGGGGGTCAGATATAACATGTACAGAGAGAGATAGATTTGGGTGGGGCGTGTTCAAACTGAAATCTTAATTGCAGTGTAAAAATAAAGCAGCCGGTATTTACCCTGCACAGAAACAAAATAACCCACCAAAATCTAACTCTCTCTGCAAATGTTATGTCTGCCACACCTGCAGTGCACATGGTTTAGCCCATCTGCTAGCAAATTTGCTGCTACGATCAGGTCTGAATTACTGCCATGCTCCCTACAATATGTAGTTCAGAACAACACATTCAATTATATCCAGATTTAGAGAAAACAGAAAAAAATTAATTAACAGATTATAAACCTGTAGGGCGTGAGTCTGAGTCGGACACAGCGGGGATGTCGGACGAAGTGAATCAATTTTTTTTCTGTGCATGTATATAAATCGCAGTGAGCAGGGGTCCAGATAGCACATGCAGTCGGTTATGATTGAGGAGCACGGGAGATGCTCGGTTTTAGATATGTTTTTGGCATGTCACTGATAGTGGTTACATATAGAGACACAGAATCGTTTACATATGAGGCCACATTCGTACAGATGGGTGGATTTGTCACCATCCACACCTAATGATGTGGATGTGAGGTGATAAAATTGACCCAACTGGCAATGCGATTGTTGTATACATCGCATGGATGTATCAATAATCGCATTCAGAGATAAAGCTTGTGCTAAAAATATGACAGTACCAAAGTCTTCCCCATCACGACAACCCCCTCATGCTGCGACCCCCTCCAACTGCTGATCATACTCACCAGCAGTGATCGGTGCTCCATTGCATGCTGCCAGTCACCAGGGCTCCATGCTGCTGTGACCTCCAGTGGTGTAAAGTGAGCTGCTATTTTGCAGCATCACTTTACTGCATCAGAGGTCACAAGAGCAGCAGGGAGCCCCGATTATCCCTACACAGCTTTCTCTGCCATGAACTTCCCAGCCATTATGAGCAACCTGAGCATAACTCAGATGACCGAAGTTCACGCAGGTCAGATGCTGAGTCTTTGGATGCAGCCTGCAGTGTTTTATTTTTTACATATTTTAGCACAGCTGGTACGCACAAACATGCAGTGGTTGATGCTATTCTATCCTTCTCTGAATCAGGCCCTTTGTCCTAATGTAATAAAGTTAATAAATGCTTTCCATTTAATACAGAGATTTGTTATTATTGTTATTGCTTTTTATTATTTGTGTTTTTCTGTATACATTTATTACAATTATATAAGTATAATATTTTTGTATTTAGCCATTATACATATGAGTATCTTGGCATGTGGTGTTTTGAACTTTACTAGACAGGAAAAGAGAATTCCACACTAGACTATAAAAAGGCGTACAGTATACATGTACAGAATATAGACCAACACTATCAAAAATGATGACAGAAATGGTGTCTGAAACTTATGAGCTGTGTTGGTGGTGCTCCCCTGGAGTATGGAGTATGAATATACTCACTCAGGAAAAGGAAGATAAGAAAGGTGCTAATTTAAAGAAGAAACTCCTTTTTGGAGGCAATCTTTAAACAATATAACTTCTACAATTCATAATTATAAACTCACAAACATAGAATATCATACTCGATATCCAGTCATAAAAGATTGGTTGTAAGTAATCATTAAACATAGTAGCTTCTCCACAAATTAGTTGCCTCATGGCAATCAGATATCCCAGGCATTGCTTCCTATGATTCTCTATTGAATCATCACCACCGCACCATGACCATATTGAGATCCGCTTACCTACAAGAAGTCAACATCAAATCTATCCATAGAGCGTATTTACCTCCTTATGTTCAAGCATTTATCGACCCCTCGATTTCTGACAGAAGCCCTAAATGTAAAGGGTCTAGAGCCTCATTCTACCACTGCTTCTGGAATTGTACCAAGAATCAGCGATTCTGGAACAAACTATTTATGTTTATTAATAACCACTTTCATATTTCTTTCCAGCCTGACCCCCTGGCATGTTTATGCATCAATTTCTCTTTATGGGAAAATATATGGGGAGTTAAAATGTTTTTCCCTATGTTAACTATGCTTTTTACTATTTCAAAGAAAGCAATATTAAAACACTGGGTTGTCAGGTCCGCCCCGTCTTTATCCGAAGTTCTAAATATTATGTTGCAATACTTATATTTCGATCATAGATCCACTATATCTTTTGGGTTTTTACAAAAAGTGGGGCCCCTATATGTCTACGCTAGATCATGAAACTCAATGACAGATAACCTCTGCCTTTGAAAACTCCTCTTGGAAGATGATCAAGTGACTTTTGTATTTTCTTCCTCTTTTCTTTTCTACTTTTCTACTTTCTTACTTTCCAGGTTGTTCACTCTCGCCCTTTCTTATAATACTCATGTCTATGACTATTTCACTGTAATATTATTATAAAGCCTCCAATGTAGCAGTGTTGCAAGTATTATGCTTACATCTCCAGCATAATTGTTCTTATGTTACATCATATTGAAAGTGCTTCATACCCCCCCCCCCCCCACCCCACACACACACACACACACACACCTGTTTTGTTATCTCGGTTGGTTGGGTTATTGCTGGTATCCCTCCCTTTTCTTCTCCTTTCTATTCTTTATGTTTGCTTTCCGCACTTTGACAGACTCCTTTTCGAATATTACCATTTGGCCTGCATTTGTACATGCCACTGTTATGTGATTCCTTCTCCATCTGTATGGTCAGAACTATGTACTATTTTACTACATGTTGTCTGGTGTATACTTCTATTGCAAAATGTAATAAAAACCAGTTATATGAAAAAAAATAGTAGCTTATGTATAAAATCTGTCTGTAATTAAGTAAATTCATCAATAATTGAAGCATCAATACAGTAGACCAACACTGGGGACAAATAGCAGCAGTATGTGTGCTACAAGAAAATGGCCATCCCTCTCCAGCACATGATTGGCCACATGAGTGGCAGTGTGTTCAAGAATGTGTGATGAACTACAGGTGACTTGTGTCCAAGGAAGTGTACTGATTTACTGGAGATTTGTGTCCCATTACAGGGCATTTGTGTCTCATTACAGGGCATATGTTCATCATTACAGAGGGTATGTGCTGCCT
Source organism: Pseudophryne corroboree (assembly GCF_028390025.1). Taxonomy (NCBI): domain Eukaryota; kingdom Metazoa; phylum Chordata; class Amphibia; order Anura; family Myobatrachidae; genus Pseudophryne; species Pseudophryne corroboree. The sequence goes on along the minus strand of NC_086445.1, from coordinate 325,437,291 downwards.
TATAATGGACCTGTGCCCCAGGATATGTGCTGCATTACAGGGAATGTATGACGAATTGTAGGACCCTTGTAGAAAGCAGCGAAAGGGAGTTACTTGACATACTAGAAAACAGTACAGCATAACTTTAATGCACAGTCATGCATTAGCAGGCTTATGGTATGCACAGCAAACTTACAGTACTGACCATCTGTAACGTCTGCATTTTTCCTACCGTGACAGCTGTGCATGGTTAAATACTACAGTCTCTTATCATATTTGCACCTTGTCCCCATTATCTACTGCAGTTGTTATATTACTTGGAAAATAAAGAAACATTTGAGCTACATACTGTACATAGTTTACAGTATACATTATAGACATTCTATACTCACCGCATTAAGGGGAGATGTGTCATGGCTTGGAGAGAGATAATGTGAAAATTAGTAAGGGTTAATAAGAAGCACATAAGTGCTATGTAAGTGAGGTGTGATTAAAATAATACAAAAATATATACAATGTGACAGGGAAAAACATAAGATTGTGGATCCAGCAGGGATCAGGGAAATCTTTAATTTAAAAATCTCTGATTTGCCAATCCCCACCGAATACAATGCTTAATATGTTTAAGATTTCCAATTCCCCGACCCAGCCATTGAGGTATAGGAGAATTGCGTTGATACGTCAGTAATGTGTGGGATTCTTTACTTGCTCTTTCTAACTTTATTCCTAAATAGGAATAAGGCACTGTGGGGTCTATGTACTAAGCCTTGGAATGGGATAAAATAGACGGAGATACAGGGGTCTATTTACTAAGCCTTGGAAGGAGATAAAGCGGACAGAGATAAATGATCATCTCCTAACTGCCATGTTACAGGCTGTGTTTGAAAAATGACAGTTAGGAGCTGATTGGCTGGTACTTTATCGTTATCCACTTTATCTCCATCCAAGGCTTAGTAAATAGACCCCACAGTGCCAGCCAACCAGCTCTTAACTGTCATGTTACAGGCTGTGTTTGAAAAGTGTCAGTGAGGACCTGATTGGTTGGTACTTTGTCTCTTTTCAAGCTTTGATACGTCTCCCCATAAGTTCTTGAAGTGTGTGTGTGTGTGTGTGTGTGTGTGTGTGTGTGTGTGTGTGTGTGTGTGTGTGTGTGTGTGTATTATATGTATGTATATCACATACACTGTATGTGTGACCTTTGTGACGGTTTGAGGCTCACTTAGAGTTGGACACACCTCTCAGATGGAGCAATGCATGCCTTCTACAGCACTGAAAACGTACAGATGTGTCCTGTGAGGTTCAGTGAGACTCTACTTGCACTGGACATCTCTTTTGCCTCTTTTAATACTGAAAATGCATCTTAGACGCAACGCGATGCAAGTAGGATGCACTAGAAGTCTATGCTGATTAATTTGACACCTGTATATCTGTGTGTGACTGAATCTCAGAACCTGCATAGGAAGTGCTATGATGCAGCATCCATGGCTTTTTTCTTCTGTATGTCAAGTTTGTGCTCATATGCAAACTTTGTCACGCACAAATTAATCAGCAGAATCTTCTGGTATGTTGAGACTAATGGGCATTCTCAGCTAAAAAGATGCAATAAAGGTGGCTGGCACTATTAGAGTCTCACAGGACCTCTCAGCTTACTTATGCCAGGCATCAATGCTGTGTGGTGTATTGAGGCTAGATGTATTTTGCGATCTTACTGCTTTTTCAGTAGCTGGAATGTATGCCTAATGTGGAGCTTTAGTACCTAGTGCCCAATTTGCAGCATGGCTCTAATGACCCAAAACATTGGTGACCATTAGGCTAATAATACAGTTGCCTTACCTATTCTAGCCAACATCATTTGGCACAACAGTGTGCATTAGGGGTAGCTATTTTGCATTGGTTGCCCCAGTGTACTAGCCCTTCCATAAAAGGAACCATGATGCGTCTGAGGTAACTTCTCTTGACTCTCAGCATTTTGTGTTTTCATCCCAAAATCTTCACCTAGAGGGCAAGTCGGAAACCATCAGCTCTTTAACTAAAGAGCCCCTTTGCTGCCTGGACTTTTTCGGGTTCTGGTCCTTATTCACCTTCTACTATATTCCCACTTCCCAGCAGCTACTTTTCTTTACTGTATTTTATTCAGTGGGGCATCTTCTTTTGTCTATTTTTGGTAGCTCTTTCTGACACCAGAATGCCTGCTTCCTGCTGACAGAAGCTAATATAAGGCAATGATCCAGAGAGCCACAACTGGCCTGCTTGCTGTGAGCAATGATTGGCTCATGGGAGATGGTCGACTGATTAGCTAAGCTTGCATCTTTGCAGATTCATGCTCACCACAGATTAAGCTGCTACCAGTGGCGTTGGTGCAAGGGATGCAGCTGTTACAGGGCCCAGGCTGTAGCCAGGACCTGCCACTCTCCCTGACCCCAGACACGCATATGCAGCAGTGAACACTAAAAAGTTGCAGTCACACTAGATCTCCCAAAACGAAGCTTGCTGTTGTGGTGCAGGTTGCCCTTCTGGAACATCTGCAGGGCCAGTTCTAGACCTTGTGGCGGCAAAGGCAACGTTTCCTTTTGTGCCCCCCCCCCCCATTTAAAACAGGGCATGCCAAAGCACATAGAAAAAATATTGGAATATAGAATAGTATCAATTCAATAGTACAAATAGTACCACAGCAGCATCCGTCAGTCATATTACACCACATAGTAGTACCCCTTATACACATTGTGCCATGTTAGAGCCCCTTACAAACATTACACCACAGCAGAGCAAAGCCGCCTTATACACATTATGCCAGCTAGAGCCCCTTATTCACATTACGCCAGGTAGAGCCCCTTTTATGCATATTATGCCAGGTAGCCCCTTACACACATTACAGCAGGTAGAGCCCCTTACACACATTATGCCACGTAGAGCCTCTTATACATGTTGCGCCAAGTAGAGTGTCTTACACATGTTATGCCAGGAACACATTGCGCCAAATTGAGCACCTTACACATGTTACGCAAGGTAGAAACCCTATATATATAGAGAAAGTGTGTGTTTGTGTGTGTGTGTGTGTGTGTGTGTGTGTGTGTGTGTGTGTGTGTGTGTCATCTGCCTTGCTGCCTGTGTCCCCGTCACTCACCAACTCTCTGGGTCTGGCCACAACAGTAGGTCCCCCGGCTCCTGACCATCTCTCCTACTTTTGGCTGCGGGCAGTTCATACTAGTGGGATGCGACCAGCAGGGGGTGGCCGGTGGGGTGGTCCCAGCGGTAGAGCACACGCAAATCAGATGGTGCTGGCGGAGTGAGGCCACAGCACCCCAGGCAACCATCCTGCTAGCCCGCGGTTAAAACCTCCACTGCCCCACAATTCCCTGGCCAGCCAGTGTGTAAACCAGTACTGATGGAGATGCAGATGAAAGTGTTTTGGAGCTCATTGTAAACTCCAGAACGATCTGTCAATGTCAGTGTAATGAAGGGTGGGGGTCTTTTAATGTCAGTATGACGGGAGTAGGGGGTGAATAAATTAATGTCAATGTGATTTGGGTTGTGAAAATATTAATGTCAATGTGATAGGAGTGTGAATATTTTAATGTCAATGTTGCAGCAATAAAATCTATATGGGGGCTCCTTCAAAATGTTGCTATGCGGCCCACAAAGTTTTTGTTACACCCCTGGCTGCAACTTACTGGACCCATCTTCTCCAGCACCAATGTCCTCCAAGCAATATCTATAAGTGCTTGGAGGATTGTGTAAGTGTCCTCTGTATTCTCACTGTCCCTCGCCATAAACAGCTCCTTCTCCTCAGCGGAACCATTTCCTGATGCAGTACTGAGCGCTGCTCCCTGGTCCCATTGCTGGCATTCTCTGTTTCCCTTCTATCCCATATCCTTTGCTTTGCATATCTTTACACTGGTCGGAACTGTCTCCTTAACTAAGAATATTTTAATTGGCCCTGAGTAATACAGTGAGTCTCATCTAATTTTTAATCCATGATCGTATTAGTTTAATAATAAATCAGTATAAAATTGTTGGTTGTCAGTACAATAAGAAATGAAGATAGTTATCTCTATTTCAGAGTAGAACATATTTTTACAGTACTGAATTATAAATGTAAAGGTTAAAAATAATGGTGCGCACGACACATATGCTGCATTTAGCAATTCACATTTGATCTGCAAGCTGCTTATTAGTCAAACACAGTTCACCCTGACAATTATTCATAGCTTACACTTCCTGCCCATAGATTTACATAGTTCCTCCCACTGAGAGACACTAACCTTGTTTGAATGATTATCCTGCTAAGCAGAGCTAGTTTTTCTGTCAGAATCTCTGCAGTAAGTGGCCCCGTGCAATAATTATCTCTGACCAGACATAGCATTACAACCCACTCCTTCATTTACCTTAGCAAAGGGGTTCGCAATGACTTCCACTTCATAAATATACAGCTGTTCCTATGGCAACTGGACAGCTGCAGTGATACAGACAGACACTCATGCCTGGTCTGAGTTATGCCGAGATGCTGCAAACAGGTGCAGGGCAATGCGAAAGCTGTTGTTTTTCTCCTGCATGACACTAATTTCATTGTCAGCTGCAAGCTGTACAATTAAGCAAGTGTGTCAGGATAAAGTAGAGGAATTCAGGCACACATGGCAGACATTCCAGTCACTGCACTTAATATCCATAGTTTAATGTCTGCAATGGCAGGTTCATAGCTCTCTGTCCTGTTGGGAGAGCACGTTGCCTCTAGCTACCGCAAAATCATTTCATATACTCTGGTTTGTTTAACTAAGGATGAGCCAAGGGCAAAGGAAATAGACAACTCTGCCTGATATAAAGTCTTTGCAAATATCACAGAAGGTAGCCAGAAAAAGAAAGTAATATTCTAGGAGTGTATGTAGAAAGTTATCTGAAGGCTGAAAATCGCTTAACCCTTACATGGCAAAGCTATTGCCATTTTCCATAAACCTCCCAAGAGATTAGGCTCCTCCTGCAGAGTGCTTACCTGCTGCAAAGTGGATGGGGAGACAGCAACAAGCAACAACTTTAGTGAACAGTGAGCAGCAGTGGTATCACTATCATTACTGAGTCAGCATGTTCATTCAGGAGTTTGGCGGTATGGTAGCGCCTAGTTTACCTTCGTGGAGAGGACCTTTCCCATAACCCCCTGGGTCCATGTCACAATCTATTTGGAATAGTAAAGCATAGCCAGATTAAGGGGGTGATGTAGGTTATACTGTACCGGGCCCCCCTCTGTCAGGGGGCCCCCTGGCCAGAGCACACTGACATCACTAGCTTTCCCTCTTATGCAGCAGCAGGATCAGACAGCCAGAATGCGAGCAGGACAGTATGCAGTGCAGGCAGAAACACAGGAGTATCAGGTTTCCTTGAACTATCGATGGAGCTTCCCAACCAGAGGAGAGATACGAGGGTGGGGAGAGCTGTAAGTGACACAGGCTGGGATCCCTGTGTCACATACAGCTCTCTCCACACCTGAGTGCCTGAGTCCTGTGTAAGTTGTTATCTAATGAGCTTATAGAGACACACAAACACACAGTCCTCCTGAGTACTTTCCCAGTGTGTAAGTAGTACAGAGGCTTCTGCTATTTTTGCATGTGACAAGATAAACTATTGATTTTATTTTTCTATTAGTACTTTATCTTTGTTTAATTTGTCTTTGTTCCACTACAAGAACATTTTATAAAAAAGGTGTCTTTCAATTAGGTGTTTAGTTTAAATCTAATATACAAAATTAAGCTAAATTTATTATACACAATCCATACATCCCAACATGACACATTCCAGGAGTGACAAAATGCTCTCTACCTGGACTTCCTTTTTAAGTTATGATTGCAATCACCTGTGTTTAAACACCTTTCTTATCAATTAAATAGTTTAACACAGGTGACTACAATCATATATTAAGAGGGAAGTCCATATAAAGAGCATTTTGACCTTATATATAGCCCCCCCCCCCCCCCGCTCCACTGAGGGCCCCTTGTTTAAAGTGCCCCGGGCACCCCTAAGGCTTGATCCGGCCCTGTAGTAAAGTGTGGTGAGCGAAGCAGAGCGAGACACCGAGCCCGAAGTGTGGCGAGCGTCCAATGCTGCATAGAAAAACGAAATTACCCCAAACGAACAGAGAATGAAGAAAACATTTAGGTGCTGTAAGAGCGGAAGTTCTCTCCTGCTCTCTCATTTTGTCACTTCCAGGTCCTGAGCACGAAGGTAACATAGACACAACCTTGGAGGTATACCCATATTGAGCTGGTGCCTCCAGTGTGTGCAGCAAGTGAAAGATATTTAAGGAGGAAGGTGGGGGGGGGGGAATGGTTCAGCACTACAGATGCATGCCTAAGGGGTGTATGGACACAGACACTATAATGTAGTAGTCACACCCCTGGTGTGCCACAGCCATGTTCCCTGTTCCAATTCTGATTATCATTTTGTTGTGAGGTTTGTGGGTGAGGCTTCATGGGGTGTGGATCATTAGTTTGACTCCAAAAGGTTGACATAAAAAAGGTTGACATGAGTTTTTGGTTGTTTTTTGGTGCCGTTTACTCCGTAAAGTGACCGGGAACCCATACCCTCCAACATTTTACACATAAAAACCAGTACAAATTAGAAAAGTGGACATGGTCATGGGTAAAGGGGGTGCGGCCATAACCCCTTTCCTATACTTTCAATGTAAATTTGGAGAGCCAAAAAACAAAGCCCTTTTTGGCAGGTACAGACCATAACAAAAGGTACTGTACATGCCAAAAAGGAACAGTTGGAGGGTATGGACACCCAAATTAGTGCACCGCGTCCCCTCACAACACTAGCTTCACTCGCAATGCTTCAGGCAAGGTGCCTCGCTCCACTACAGCAGCACTCGCCAAGTTACTATTACTAATCGTAGTCCATGTGGATGGTAAAGTATGAAGTACTCTATGACAAATTTTTTTTAAAATATTGTAAAAAACTCAAGTATACCATATGCTGTGTTGACCATTGTCATGTCGACCATTAGTGTCTTTTTTTTTATTGTTGACCTATCATCTGGATATAGGCTTGGTGATATAAATATCTGCATCAAGTCCCGCCCAACTGCTCTTTTCCTATTCACATTGCATGTCTCAGAAGCAAGGTAGTACGATATAGGCAAGTATGTATTAGTGCAGTAGAGTATATGGGCGCAAATGTATTAACCTGGAGATGGGATAAAGAAGTGATAAAGCAGTGATAAGAGCAAGGTGATAACACACCAGCCTGTCATTATGGATTTGAAAAATGACAGTTAGAAGCTGATTGGCTGGTGCATTATCACCTTCCACTTATCACTGCTTTACAGTATCACTTCTTTATCCCTTCTCCAGGATTAATACATCTGCCCCATAATATGATATGCACTCCAGTATTTTCTGGGAAACTTGCACATATGAATTAAAAATGTAATTTTGGTGCTTTGATGCTGATATAAGCCAACATTAGGATTAGGGATAGATGTACTAAGCAGTGATAAAAGTGGAGAAGTGAGCCAGTGGAGAAGTTGCCCATGACAACCATTCAGCATTGACGTAACATTTATAATTTGCATACTATAAAACTATACAGAGCAGCTGATTGGTTGGCATGGGCAGCTTCTCCACTGGCTCTGGCTAACTTCACTTTTATCACTGCTTAGTACTTGTCCCCCTCAGAGTCATTGTAATAAAGATACATGAGAGACAGTGGTGGATTTCCCAATAGGCACTACGGGCACCAATTGTTGGGGTCGACACATTAGGCCGCCCACCCCCTGCATCAGAGCTGCTGTTCCTTTCTTCATGTTACACCATAGGGGACGGGAGGTGCTGGAGAGGTTGTTGCTGCCTGCCCAATTGTTGCTGCCTGCCGGGAGACTTCAGCTTCAGAACCAGGGGGCGGAGCAACAGTGACTATCATTGATGTTTATGCTGAGCCGCCTGCACTGCATAACTGCCTTCACTGTAGAGGCAGTTGTGAAGATAGCAGGGATGGGAAGGGTTCAGGGCGGGGAGGCCAGGGGCGTACCTAGAGGCACCCTGACTCTTGAATTTGCCTCGATGAGAGAGCTGTTCTTTATTAATAAAACCTGTAAGAAAAGTGCTGCATCCACAATCCCCACCATGGTGATAGATTAAACATAAGGCAGTACTCACCTTCACGCCACACGATGCATGTATTGCATATAACACCTTCAGAACATAACCTTAATTCAATCACATGGAGGAAGCAGCCCCCCAGCAGGGCCAACCAGGGAAGTCACAAGCGATCCGTAGGAAGGCGCACTTCATGGGCCCACACTAGATAATGTACCTTGATATGTCACTCTGATCCACAGGATTGGGCAACATATCATCTAGTGTGTACCCAGTTTAAGGAGAAAATTAAAGAGAAGTTTCTGTCATTTTTCTAGCAGACCTGTAAAATTACAGATGATTGGTTGCTACGTGCAACTTCCCCACTTTACCTCGCTCCAAGATTTGAAAAATCTCCCTCTAAAAGTGTTTCATCTTTGTTATATAAGATTCCTCTTCTATGATAATCTGTCCAAAAATATTATACTACTTCTGACTGAAGGGGAAATCTTGAAGAAAGCTAAAGTTGAGAGAGATTAATTGATGCTGATAGATACCACGCATGACTACACAACAGACAGCTTCCACTCGTATTCAGAGATAGAAAAATGCAGAGAAATATGTTTCCACATTCTGGACATGAATCTTAAATTTGCATATATGTTGCTTGAAAATAAATATTTTAGGTCTCATACAGAATATGTGCTTTTTCATAGATCATTCCATTATTTAGATGAACCATGATTTTGTGACTACAGTATATAATATAGAAGACCTTACTCAGTTGTTATCTATGGATATAAAACAAATATGCAATCTATAAGTAACATGGTCACAAATGAATTAATATGCAGAAATTAATGTTTTATTGAACACTTGAACTGATGGTGAAACCTACGGAAACAGGGTATTGTTTTTCTTTTAGACTTAAAAAACATTCCAAAGATGTGTAGTGTGAGCGCCAAGACAAATACAACTCTACTCCAATTCAAATAGTAGTGTTATCACAATTGTGTATATAAATGAAACATCTATCGTAACAGAGGAAACATTCAACCTGTGATCTTATGTTGTAGCAGCTCATCTGCCACCTGCATGTTCCAAAAGCAACAAAACATCCTGTTTATAGGGACTCCATGTTTACAAGTTTGGTACAAGTTCAATCCTGTGGGAGGAAGTCATTGTATATGGATGTCCCAGCAATTTCCTATTTTAGATAAACATTTACACTAAAAAGCAATTTAGCAGTATAAACAGGTTTTAATACACTAAATGGATACAGGTGTCAAAACACATTGTACCAGTTCTCATTGTTTATTTATTGTGTGAATAAACACACAAACTGAATTAGAAACACATGTAAAATGCTTATTTACCTCAAGTCTATTAAACAGGAGTTAATAGCAAATATATTCGAATTCTGAGTAATGAATATGCACTAAAATGAAACAATATTGGCCCTCATTCCGAGTTGTTCACTCGCTAGCTTTTAGCAGCATTTTACACGCTAGGCCGCCGCCCTCTAATAGCGAATGAAAGATTAGCAGAATTGCTACTAAATAATTCTTAGCAGTTTCTGAGTAGCTCCGGATCTACTCACGAATTGCGATCAGCTCAGTCCGTCTAGTTCCTGGTTTGACGTCACAAAACGCCCCGCATTCGGCCAGCCACTCCCCCGTTTCTCCAGACACTCCCGCGTTTTTCCCTGACACGCCTGCGTTTTTAGCACACTCCCAGAAAACGCTGAGTTGCCGCCCAGAAACGCCCCTTTCATGTCAATCATTTACCAAACAGCAGTGCGACTGAAAAGCGCCGCAGAATCCAGAGCAAATCTACTAAGTTTTGTGTTAAATAACTAAGCGCATGCACCCTGCGTGCCTTGCGCATGTGCAATTTGCAACTAATCGCAGCATAGCGAAAATCGGCAACGAGCGAACAACTCGGAATGACCCCCCTTAAAGCAAACGTATGTATGGCACTGCGCACCACTTGTGTGGCCTTTAAATAAAATGTAATAATAATAATAATAATATTAGTAAGGTATGCACCAAATCCACATTTTAAGATTTGGCATTGGGTTATTCTTGGACATGCCATTAAATATAGACAGAGTATAATAGGGGAAGCGGTTAAAATACCACCAGTCGGGATTCCGGTAGTCACAATACTGGGCACCGGAATCCCGACATGCGGTGTAATGCCGCTGCCGGAATACTGGCGACACATTCTATTCGCCCTCTGTGGGTGTCCACAACACCCATAGAGGGAGAATATAATTCCCGCTATGGGAGAGCAGCTAGCCCGCAAGGGGCTTTCCAACACTCGCTAGAAGGTTTAGAAATCTCTCCCATATATAGGTGAGCCAGGCTAAATCAGCCTGTATCTCAGATACCGGTGTCAGGAGCATCTCCATGAGCCATCCTTGCGGCCGCCTGGCAACCAGCTTCCCTCTCATCCTTACCTCCCATCACGTTATGGCTCCTGACACTACAACTCACGGACACACTCCCACACTCTCTCTGTTGTTTCGGGCTGCCTTGTGGATAATCCAGGTGAAACACCCCCACTCCCCCTCCCCCTTAGTTGCAGCCCTGCACACACATACACACTAGGGTTCATTTTCTTTTCTTTTTTTATTTGTTGTGAGACAATTAATCTACCAGTTCATCTTTGGAGTGTAGGAGGAAACCAGAGTACCCCAAGCACGGGGAGAATTTACAAACTCCACACAGTTAGAGACATAGGGTTCTATTTACTAAGCTTTGGACGCAGATAAAGTGGACGGAGATAAGGTATCAGCCAATCAGCTCCAAACTGACATGTCAGAGGCTGTGTTTGAAAAATGACAGATAGGAGCTGGTTGGCTGGTAATTTATCTCTGTCCACTCCAACCGAACACAAAATCCCAGTGCTGTGAGCCAGTACTGCTGTACATTACACCATTCGTGCTGCCAAGGTTCAAATGAAACCTGTGTAGGCTGCTTTTGGGATTGAAAATGAAGGGACTGCTATGGTCCCACAAGCCCCCCTCTGTCAGGGGCCTCTCATGCTTTTGTCCCAGCTGCAGCTGTGGATAACAGGAAGGAACTCCATGCTGTGATCTAAACAGGGAAAAGGAAGGTGGAGTTAGAGTATGGGGCGGAGCTAAACATCACTGTGCCAGCAGCTGCAGCAGCACGGGAGAAAGGCGGGTGAGGAACAGCTACCAGTTTCAGAGTGGTGAGGACTATTCCCAGTAGCCAGCCTATAAGGTAAGAGGGTCACAGAGAAGGCACTGTCTATATGTATGTACTGTATATAATACCCCTTTTCCACCTAGAAACACGGGTCGCAGCCGGGAGCCTGACACGTGTGCTACCCGGCTGTGGCCCGTGCTAGAGCCCCCTTTCCCACTGCACTCATCAACCAGGCATATTGCCGGGTTGGTGACGATGCTGGCGACACGGCAGGGGCGGCACTGGGAGATCACATGATCTCCCAGCGCCGCCCTTCCATACACTGTGAACGGGAGCCATGTCGCATCGACACGGCTTCCATTTACACTGCACAGCTTACCGGGCTGAACTTGTGTTCAACCCGGTAAGCTACCCGGGTAGGATTCCCGGAATCACTTGATCTGGGTTTTTGCAGAGGGACCCTTTTCCACTAGCAAAAAACACGGGTAAATGCTAGAGATGAGCGGGTTCGGTTTCTCTGAAACCGAACCCGCACGAACTTCATGTTTTTTTCACGGGTCCGAGCAGACTCGGATCCTCCCGCCTTGCTCGGTTAACCCGAGCGCGCCCGAACGTCATCATGACGCTGTCGGATTCTCGCGAGACTCGGATTCTATATAAGGAGCCGCGCGTCGCCGCCATTTTCACACGTGCATTGAGATTGATAGGGAGAGGACGTGGCTGGCGTCCTCTCCATTAGAAATTAGATTAGAAGAGAGAGAGAGATTGTGCAGAGTCAGACAGAGTTTACCACAGTGACCAGTGCAGTTGTTGTTAGTTAACTTTTATTTATTTTAATATAATATATCCGTTCTCTGCTATATCCGTTCTCTGCCTGAAAAAAAACGATACACAGCAGCAGCCAGTCACACAGTGTGACTCAGTCTGTGTGCACTCAGCTCAGCCCAGTGTGCTGCACATCAATGTATAAAAGGCAAAGCTTATAATAATTGTGGGGGAGACTGGGGAGCACTGCAGGTTGTTATAGCAGGAGCCCCCAGGAGTACATAATATTATATTAATTTAAAATTAAACAGTGCACACTTTTGCTGCAGGAGTGCCACTGCCAGTGTGACTAGTGGTGACCAGTGCCTGACCACCAGTATAGTAGTATATTGTTGTATGTATTGTATACTATCTCTTTATCAACCAGTCTATATTAGCAGCAGACACAGTACAGTGCGGTAGTTCACGGCTGTGGCTACCTCTGTGTCGGCAGTCGGAACTCGGCAGGCAGTCCGTCCATCCATAATTGTATTACAATATATACCACCTAACCGTGGTATTTTTTTTTCTTTCTTTATACCGTCGTCATAGTGTCATACTAGTTGTTACGAGTATACTACTATCTCTTTATCAACCAGTGTACAGTGCGGTAGTTCACGGCTGTGGCTACCTCTGTGTCGGCAGTCGGCAGGCAGTCCGTCCATCCATAATTGTATTATTATTATAATATATACCACCTAACCGTGGTTTTTTTTTCATTCTTTATACCGTCATAGTGTCATACTAGTTGTTACGAGTATACTACTATCTCTTTATCAACCAGTGTACAGTGCGGTAGTTCACGGCTGTGGCTACCTCTGTGTCGGCAGTCGGCAGGCAGTCCGTCCATCCATAATTGTATTATTATTATAATATATACCACCTAACTGTGGTATTTTTTTTTCTTTCTTTATACCGTCGTCATAGTGTCATACTAGTTGTTACGAGTATACTACTATCTCTTTATCAACCAGTGTACAGTGCGGTAGTTCACGGCTGTGGCTACCTCTGTGTCGGCAGTCGGCAGGCAGTCCGTCCATCCATAATTGTATTATTATTATAATATATACCACCTAACCGTGGTTTTTTTTTCATTCTTTATACCGTCGTCATAGTGTCATACTAGTTGTTACGAGTATACTACTATCTCTTTATCAACCAGTGTACAGTGCGGTAGTTCACGGCTGTGGCTACCTCTGTGTCGGCAGTCGGCAGGCAGTCCGTCCATCCATAATTGTATTATTATTATAATATATACCACCTAACCGTGGTTTTTTTTTCATTCTTTATACCGTCGTCATAGTGTCATACTAGTTGTTACGAGTATACTACTATCTCTTTATCAACCAGTGTACAGTGCGGTAGTTCACGGCTGTGGCTACCTCTGTGTCGGCAGTCGGCAGGCAGTCCGTCCATCCATAATTGTATTATTATTATAATATATACCACCTAACCGTGGTTTTTTTTTCATTCTTTATACCGTCGTCATAGTGTCATACTAGTTGTTACGAGTATACTACTATCTCTTTATCAACCAGTGTACAGTGCGGTAGTTCACGGCTGTGGCTACCTCTGTGTCGGCAGTCGGCAGGCAGTCCGTCCATCCATAATTGTATTATTATTATAATATATACCACCTAACCGTGGTTTTTTTTTCATTCTTTATACCGTCGTCATAGTGTCATACTAGTTGTTACGAGTATACTACTATCTCTTTATCAACCAGTGTACAGTGCGGTAGTTCACGGCTGTGGCTACCTCTGTGTCGGCAGTCGGCAGGCAGTCCGTCCATCCATAATTGTATTATTATTATAATATATACCACCTAACCGTGGTTTTTTTTTCATTCTTTATACCGTCGTCATAGTGTCATACTAGTTGTTACGAGTATACTACTATCTCTTTATCAACCAGTGTACAGTGCGGTAGTTCACGGCTGTGGCTACCTCTGTGTCGGCAGTCGGCAGGCAGTCCGTCCATCCATAATTGTATTATTATTATAATATATACCACCTAACCGTGGTTTTTTTTTCATTCTTTATACCGTCGTCATAGTGTCATACTAGTTGTTACGAGTATACTACTATCTCTTTATCAACCAGTGTACAGTGCGGTAGTTCACGGCTGTGGCTACCTCTGTGTCGGAACTCGGCAGGCAGTCCGTCCATCCATAATTGTATTATATACCACCTAACCGTGGTTTTTTTATACCACCTAACCGTGGCAGTCCGTCCATAATTGTATACTAGTATCCAATCCATCCATCTCCATTGTTTACCTGAGGTGCCTTTTAGTTCTGCCTATAAAATATGGAGAACAAAAAAGGTGAGGTTCCAAAATTAGGGAAAGATCAAGATCCACTTCCACCTCGTGCTGAAGCTGCTGTCACTAGTCATGGCCGAGACGATGAAATGCCAGCAACGTCGTCTGCCAAGGCCGATGCCCAATGTCATAGTACAGAGCATGTCAAATCCAAAACACCAAATATCAGAAAAAAAAGGACTCCAAAACCTAAAATAAAATTGTCGGAGGAGAAGCGTAAACTTGCCAATATGCCATTTACCACACGGAGTGGCAAGGAACGGCTGAGGCCCTGGCCTATGTTCATGGCTAGTGGTTCAGCTTCACATGAGGATGGAAGCACTCAGCCTCTCGCTAGAAAAATGAAAAGACTCAAGCTGGCAAAAGCAGCACAGCAAAGAACTGTGCATTCTTCGAAATCCCAAATCCGAATTCCGAGCCCACCCGCTGGCGGTGATGCAGGGCAGTCTGGAGCGACTGCTGATGCTGACATCTGGTCCGGACTGAAGGACCTGACAACCATTACGGACATGTCGTCTACTGTCACTGCATATGATTCTCTCACCATTGATAGAATGGTGGAGGATTATATGAGTGACCGCATCCAAGTAGGCACGTCACACAGTCCGTACTTATACTGGCAGGAAAAAGAGGCAATTTGGAGGCCCTTGCACAAACTGGCTTTATTCTACCTAAGTTGCCCTCCCACAAGTGTGTACTCCGAAAGAGTGTTTAGTGCCGCCGCTCACCTTGTCAGCAATCGGCGTACGAGGTTACATCCAGAAAATGTGGAGAAGATGATGTTCATTAAAATGAATTATAATCAATTCCTCCGCGGAGACATTGACCAGCAGCAATTGCCTCCACAAAGTACACAGGGAGCTGACATGGTGGATTCCAGTGGGGACGAATTGATAATCTGTGAGGAGGGGGATGTACACGGTGATATATCGGAGGATGATGATGAGGTGGACATCTTGCCTCTGTAGAGCCAGTTTGTGCAAGGAGAGATTAATTGCTTCTTTTTTGGTGGGGGTCCAAACCAACCCGTCATTTCAGTCACAGTCGTGTGGCAGACCCTGTCACTGAAATGATGGGTTGGTTAAAGTGTGCATGTCCTGTTTTGTTTATACAACATAAGGGTGGGTGGGAAGGGCCCAAGGACAATTCCATCTTGCACCTCTTTTTTCTTTTATTTTTCTTTGCGTCATGTGCTGTTTGGGGAGGGTTTTTTGGAAGGGACATCCTGCGTGACACTGCAGTGCCACTCCTAGATGGGCCCGGTGTTTGTGTCGGCCACTAGGGTCGCTTATCTTTCTCACACAGTCAGCTACCTCATTGCGCCTCTTTTTTTCTTTGCGTCATGTGCTGTTTGGGGAGGGTTTTTTGGAAGGGACATCCTGCGTGACACTGCAGTGCCACTCCTAGATGGGCCCGGTGTTTGTGTCGGCCACTAGGGTCGCTTATCTTTCTCACACAGTCAGCTACCTCATTGCGCCTCTTTTTTTCTTTGCGTCATGTGCTGTTTGGGGAGGGTTTTTTGGAAGGGACATCCTGCGTGACACTGCAGTGCCACTCCTAGATGGGCCAGGTGTTTGTGTCGGCCACTAGGGTCGCTAATCTTACTCACACAGCTACCTCATTGCGCCTCTTTTTTTCTTTGCGTCATGTGCTGTTTGGGGAGGGTTTTTTGGAAGGGACATCCTGCGTGACACTGCAGTGCCACTCCTAGATGGGCCCGGTGTTTGTGTCGGCCACTAGGGTCGCTTATCTTTCTCACACAGTCAGCTACCTCATTGCGCCTCTTTTTTTCTTTGCGTCATGTGCTGTTTGGGGAGGGTTTTTTGGAAGGGACATCCTGCGTGACACTGCAGTGCCACTCCTAGATGGGCCCGGTGTTTGTGTCGGCCACTAGGGTCGCTAATCTTACTCACACAGCTACCTCATTGCGCCTCTTTTTTTCTTTGCGTCATGTGCTGTTTGGGGAGGGTTTTTTGGAAGGGACATCCTGCGTGACACTGCAGTGCCACTCCTAGATGGGCCCGGTGTTTGTGTCGGCCACTAGGGTCGCTGAGCTTAGTCATCCAGCGACCTCGGTGCAAATTTTAGGACTAAAAATAATATTGTGAGGTGTAAGGTGTTCAGAATAGACTGAAAATGAGTGTTAATTATGGTTATTGAGGTTAATAATACTATGGGATCAAAATGACCCCCAAATTCAATGTTTTAAGATGTTTTTTAGGGTTTTTTGAAAAAACCACCCGAATCCAAAACACACCCGAATCCGACAAAAAAAATTCGGTGAGGTTTTGCCAAAACGCGGTCGAACCCAAAACACGGCCGCGGAACCGAACCCAAAACCAAAACACAAAACCCGAAAAATTTCAGGCGCTCATCTCTAGTAAATGCGCACCCCCGTGCATTTACCCATGTTTTTTGAGCTAGTGGAAAAGGGGTATAAGTGTGTGTGTGTGTGTGTGTGTGTGTGTGTGTGTGTGTGTGTAGGACTATTTCTATGTGTGTATATGTAACTGTCTAATGTCTATATGTATGTACCGTAGGTGTATGACTGTGTGTGTAACTATGTGTAGATATGTGTGATTGTATATATTGTATGTATGTATATAAGTGTATGACTGTATGTGTGCATGTGTGTGACAAGTATGTATATAGGTGTTACTCTATATATGTATGTATATACTGTAGGTGTTTGTATATATGTAGGTGTATGACAGTATGTATGTATGTTCATTATGTATGTGTATCAGTGTGTGTCCGTACGTATGAATGTGTGTGACCAGGGCTGTAAGGAGGGGTGTGCGGCCAGTGTGGCTGCACAGGGTGAG
Source organism: Pseudophryne corroboree (assembly GCF_028390025.1). Lineage (NCBI taxonomy): Eukaryota > Metazoa > Chordata > Amphibia > Anura > Myobatrachidae > Pseudophryne > Pseudophryne corroboree. Next base: position 325,420,122 of record NC_086445.1, on the reverse strand, counting down.
ATGGCCAGGGGGTGGTACCAGTTATACCTGCCCTCAACTGCAGACTGCGGCCTACTCTTTACTCATGGCTCCTGTACCATGTGGGGAGAGACCCTATCTCTTCTCCTCTAGTGCCATTGAAACTGTTCTACTGCTTGGAGAGTCTGTAAGATGCTCTGAGCAGCAGGCTAGTCAACCACCCACTGGTCCCCAGTGCGGTTCAGGGTGGAGGTGCAGCACAGGGCACAGCGACACCTTGTTATGGAGCTGTGTGTGGCGATGTAAGCATGTATGTATATGTGTGACTATGTATATATGTATGTGAAGGTATATATGTATGTGTATGACTATGTATGTTATAGTATGTATGTATGTATGTATGTATGTATGTGTGTGGCTGTCTGTATGTATATGTATAACTATGTATGTATGTGAAGGTATATATGTATGTGTATGACTATGTATGTTATAGTATGTATGTATGTTATAGTATGTATGTATGTATGTATGTATGTGTGTGGCTGTCTGTATGTGTATGTGTGTGGGCTGCAGTGTCCCACGTGGAGGAAAGTTAAGGAGGGACTGCTCTCCCCTGCTATTAATACAAATGCACGGTCCAGCCCAGCAACTGCAGAAGAGATGTACACACACCCTGCGTAACATAAAATGGGAGTGTGATGTGTGACCATATACCCTTTTCATGTACGCACTGACAGCTTGCGTACAATAACCCGATCCAGAGCTGGTCATAGGCATAGGCAAACTAGGCAATTGCCTAGGGCATTTGATATGCCTAGGGGCATCATCTGCTTCTGCTGATTAAAATGATATGCGGCATGCCTATATTCTGTATGTAGCATTTCATATGCAGATACAGCCACAGTCTCACACAGTATATTGGCATGCTGCATATCAGTTTAATCAGCAGTAGCTGCTTGTGCATCCTAGCTACATAGCAATGCAAATAAGATGCATTTTCATTAAAAAAAAGATGCCCGACATTAGCATTGATGCAAGATTTGTGAGGACACATCTGTATCCAAGCAGAGGCAGAGGTCACAGTGTTAGTGGAAGTGTGAGTGTTGTGTACATGTGAGTGGGTTGGTTGTGCAGTAGTGTTCAGAATATGTGTAAGGAACATTATGTGTGTCATGTAAAAATGCATTAATAATGTGCAACATATGTGTAAAGGGCCACTATGTGTGTCATTATGTGTACAAGGGCATTAATAATGTGCGGCATATGTGTAACAGGGTACCACTGTATGTGTGTCATTATGTGTATAGGGGCACTAATAATGTGCAGCAAATGTGTAGGGGCACTATGTGTGTCATTATGTGTATAAGGGCATTAATAATGTGCGGCATATGTGTAAGGGACATTATGTGTAAAGGTTGTCATAATGTGTAAGGTGCATTATGTTTATAAGGACATTAATGTGTCTCATATGTGTAAGGGGCATTACTGTGTGGAATTGTGTATAAATGCATTACTAATGTGTGGCATTATGTGTATAAGGTGCTCTATTATGTGTCGTTGCATATAGAAAGGGCAGTACTGTGTCGTCTAATGTGAATAAAGAGCAATAAGGTGTGGTATAATGTGAATAAGGCGCAATTCAGTGTGATGTAATGTGAATAAGGGGTTCTACTCTGAGGAGTAACGTTTATAAGGTAAAGTGATACTACTGTGGGATGTAATATGAATTATGGACACTATCGCAAGATAAAATGTGAAAAAAGTTGCAGTACTCTGTGGCGTAATTGGAATTGGGGTTACTATTGTGTGGCCATGCCCCTTCCCAGCAAGAAGATGCCCCTTTTTGGGCTGTGCGTCAAAAGTGTGAACTGTTCCTATTTAAAATATAGGGGGTACAAGGACTACTATGGGTGAGGGGTGATGGTGCTGGGAAAGAGGTGCAAGGTCAGAGGCAGAACCAACGGTGGTGCTAGGGGGCAGCAGCCAAAATCTTGCCTAGGGCATCATATTGGTTAGGGCCGGTTCTGACCCGATCCTTGCATCCCAAATGTTGCTCTTTAGGGCTCCCTAGTTTTAGGTGCCCCGGGTCCCCCAAGACTTACTCCAGCTTTGGTTAGCATAAAGATGGGAATAGTGGGATAATCCCTTCAAATCATGACTGTCCAACCTAAATCATGTAAGCTAGGAGGTATGGTCTGTCTAGGCATATATATATATATGCATATACAGTATGTGTTCTAGTGGCATGGGCCTGGGTCAGTTGCTGAGCAAATTACCCCCTTTACAGCGTGCTGTGCACCCCGCCCCAAACTGCTGTATTTCCCTCGCCAGTACCCCGCCCCAAACTGCTGTATTTCCCTCGCCAGTACCCCGCCCCAAACTGCTGTATTTCCCTCGTCAGTACCCAGACCCGTCCCGCTTATTACTGCACTGTGCTCTATCACAGCATTACAGTGTTCACATGCAGAAAATGGACATTCAAAAAATTCAGGTCAACTTTCAGCCACATGTTAATGTCACACAATTTTTATACCTAAAACACATATGAAAAAGGAACATTGTTACTGTATATATTGTTAATTTTGACCACTTAATCTCTACCTCTTTATTTAATTTTAATATGTTATCCTACAAAAAAAAATATTTGATATATTGGAGTATCATTGTGCCACTCTTGCAAGGAGAAAACATGGTTCATTTGACATTCATTACAAAATGTACTCTAATTTGTTCGAGAAATTCATGCACTGTTCCATACAAATAAGCTGTCTGCAAATAGAGTTTCATGATATCACAGTGACACTGGAACATTTACGCTGCATCTTCCGTTAATAAATGAAACTTACATAACATAAATTTAAGTGCAATACTTACAATTCCCAATGGTAAATTGGAATTTAAAAAAATATGCCATTCAGTACAAAATTGTAATTTAACTGGATTTCAGTGGATGTTCCTGATGAAATCTTGTGCTATTTCCTAAAACTGTAAGAAAAAAAAAAACGATCTGCTTCGTTTTATCACCGTTTCAGTAACGGCTAATTACTGATTATATAAATGTTTTTCATCGATAAAACAGGATTTTGTTATAGAGCTAATTTTTCTGCCATAGCTTTGCCTTGCACATATCTTTTAGTTTGCTTGTGAAGATTAACAGAGTCACCATGCTGTGGGTTTTCCAATCTATCATGCAGATGAGCTGTTAAAGCTAGAGAAGAGCTGACTGCAGACATTACTATGCATACCAATTTACTAAACTGGAAGGGATACAAGTGTTTTTGGGGAAAGACTGCCACCACCTGGCACTAGCAGTCCCTTAAAAATGTAAAGAAGAAAAAGAAACAATTTCAGTATAAGATAGATAGATAGATAGATAGATAGATAGATAGATAGATAGATAGATTGGTTTGCTCTACTGAATAAATATTAAGACATTATTGTTAGAGATGAGCGGGTTCGGTTCCTCGGAATCCGAACCCCCCCGAACTTCAGCCTTTTTACACGGGTCCGAGGCAGACTCGGATCTTCCCGCCTTGCTCGGTTAACCCGAGCGCGCCCGAACATCATCATCCCGCTGTCGGATTCTCGCGAGGCTCGGATTCTATATAAGGAGCCGCGCGTCGCCGCCATTTTCACACGTGCATTGAGATTGATAGGGAGAGGACGTGGCTGGCGTCCTCTCCGTTAGAATAGATAGAGACACTTGAGTTGATTTACTACTAACTTAGTAATTTTGGGGAGCATTAGGAGTACTCAGAGTGCAGAGTTTTGCTGATAGTTACTAGTGACCACCACCAGTTTTATTTATTATTTAATATAATCCGTTCTCTGCCTGAAAAAAAACGATACACAGTCACATACCATATCTGTGCTCAGCCTCAGTGTGCTGCATGATAATATCATCTATGTATATCTGACTGTGCTGAGTGCTCACTGCTCACACAGCTGAATTGTGGGGGAGACTGGGGTGCAGTTATAGCAGGAGTACAGTGCACACTTTTGCTGCCAGTGTGACTGGCCAGTGACCACCAGTATATTGTCTGCCTGAAAAAGTTAAACACTCCTGTGGTGTTTTTTTTTTTATTCTATAAACGCATTCTGCTGACAGTGTCCAGCAGGTCCGTCATTCATTATATTATATAAATATTTACCTGCAGTAGTGTTATATTTTTTTTGTTCATCTCTATCATCCTTATCATCTCTATATTAGCAGACGCAGTACGGTAGTCCACGGCTGTGGCTACCTCTGTGTCGTCAGTGCTCGTCCATAATTGTATACCTACCTGTGGTGGGGTTTTTTTTCTATCTTCTTCATACTAGTAGTTTAGGAGTCTGCTGACAGTGTCCAGCAGGTCCGTCATTATATTATATATACCTGCAGTAGTGATATATATATATATTTTTTATATCATTATCATCTCTATACTAGCAGACGCAGTACGGTAGTCCACGGCTGTAGCTACCTCTGTGTCGTCAGTGCTCATCCATAATTGTATACCTACCTGTGGTGGGGTTTTTTTTCTATCTTCTTCATACTAGTAGTTTAGGAGTCTGCTGACAGTGTCCAGCAGGTCCGTAATTATATTATATATACCTGCAGTAGTGATATATATATATTTTTTATATCATTATCATCTCTATTCTAGCAGACGCAGTACGGTAGTCCACGGCTGTAGCTACCTCTGTGTCGTCAGTGCTCGTCCATAATTGTATACCTACCTGTGGTGGGGTTTTTTTTCTATCTTCTTCATACTAGTAGTAGGAGTCTGCTGACAGTGTCCAGCAGGTCCGTCATTATATTATATATACCTGCAGTAGTGATATATATATATTTTTTATATCATTATCATCTCTATACTAGCAGACGCAGTACGGTAGTCCACGGCTGTAGCTACCTCTGTGTCGTCACTGCTCGTCCATAATTGTATACCTACCTGTGGTGGGGGTTTTTTTTCTATCTTATTCATACTAGTAGTTTAGGAGTCTGCTGACAGTGTCCAGCAGGTCCGTCATTATATTATATATACCTGCAGTAGTGATATATATATATTTTTTATATCATTATCATCTCTATACTAGCAGACGCAGTACGGTAGTCCACGGCTGTAGCTACCTCTGTGTCGTCAGTGCTCGTCCATAATTGTATACCTACCTGTGGTGGGTTTTGTTTTTCTATCTTCTTCATACTAGTAGTAGGAGTCTGCTGACAGTGTCCAGCAGGTCCGTCATTATATTATATATACCTGCAGTAGTGATATATATATATTTTTTATATCATTATCATCTCTATACTAGCAGACGCAGTACGGTAGTCCACGGCTGTAGCTACCTCTGTGTCGTCAGTCACTCGTCATCCATAAGTATACTAGTATCCATCCATCTCCATTGTTTCCCTGAGGTGCCTTTTAGTTGTGCCTATTAAAATATGGAGAACAAAAATGTTGAGGTTCCAAAAATAGGGAAAGATCAAGATCGACTTCCACCTCGTGCTGAAGCTGCTGCCACTAGTCATGGCCGAGACGATGAAATTCCATCAACGTCGTCTGCCAAGGCCGATGCCCAATGTCATAGTACAGAGCATGTAAAATCCAAAACACAAAATATCAGTAAAAAAAGGACTCAAAAATCTAAAATAAAATCGTCGGAGGAGAAGCGTAAACTTGCCAATATGCCATTTACCACACGGAGTGGCAAGGAACGGCTGAGGCCCTGGCCTATGTTCATGGCTAGTGGTTCAGCTTCACATGAGGATGGAAGCACTCAGCCTCTCGCTAGAAAAATGAAAAGACTTAAGCTGGCAAAAGCACAGCAAAGAACTGTGCGTTTTTCGAAATCACAAATCCACAAGGAGAGTCCAATTGTTTCGGTTGCGATGCCTGACCTTCCCAA